>NC_000072.6:98972039-99572039 GCF_000001635.26 Mus musculus
TTTGACCTCTTCGAGTACTAGAGGTCTTGAACTCTGAAGCAAAGTCAAAAAGATTAAAGAAGCTGGTTTTTTTGGTTTTTGTTTTAAAGGGAAAAAGCATTTCCCCCTTCTTGGGAACACCCAGCTTTTATTCCTTTAAAAACAACTCTAGAAAATGCAAGGTGCGTGGAGAAGTCACATTTGTAGAACTACAAAGCTCATTTTGCGATGTGCAAAGACTTCTCCCCTCAGATCTGATGGGGGAAGATTCATACCTATGATTCTGAAAGACTGCACCGGTGAGGCTTGTCCTCAATTTGCACACACCCAAATTAAGGGTGGCTGTTCCCCACTTCTGCTGCCTCCTGAGCTAACTGGGGGTAATTTCCCTGCAGAACATTCAGGCAGGCAAGCTGCAGAGCCACAAATGGGTCTGAAACAATTTATGGTATCCGGTCTCCCTAGACATGTATTAGCATATACCTGGTTCCTTTCGCATCGCCTTGTTTTTCCAAAACCACATCCACAGTTGCTGGAATTTCGTGTAGAAGTGCTTAAGGGGCTGGAGGTTAACACCTTGGTGAGGCGTGCAGCCTCTCCAGCCCTGAGAAACAAAGGCCTCTTTGTCGGGGGTTTCTTGAAATGTTTTCTTAACATGTTCCAAGTAGTTTTAGGCAGGGAACTAAAGTAAACAAGATGTTACCATGATAAAAACACGTGTGAAAACAGTACAGAACACACTTAGTTTCTTTCACATGAAACTCTCTCCCACCTTTTTAAAAAGTAAAATTCACTAAAAAAACAAAACAAAACAAAACCCCCAAAAAAGACCAACAAACCAAAACTGTTTAAAGCAATTTACCAAAAAACCCTCTAGTTCTGTCTGCAGGCCCCAACCTGGAAAGGGTCAGAGTTCTGTCTCTGGCCATTCTCTTCCATGCCATTCTTGTGTCTCCCATTAGGAAGCCTTGGAAAATGTCTCTTGGCTTTTATAAACTACACGCATCTGACTAACGTGTAAAGGCATGTTTATTTTGTTTGCCTTTGTCTGTATGGAACTTTTCTGCATGAAAAATAATCAAAAGGTGGGGGGAACCCTTTTCAAATGGAATACTATGCAAGGATATAAAGTGATCAAATCATACAGAAGACTAATTCGGAGGCTGGGGTGTCACTCAGGGTCTCACAGGGCCCTGGCCCAGCATACACCAGGCCCTGGGTTCCACCTCCAAAGCAAGGCGGGGTGGGTAGGAGTGGGTGATTAATGGAAAATCTGGGTCCAAGAACTTGGAATCTGCAGCCTGGTCTGACCATACACTCCAGTTAGAAAATGGGGAGTGTGGTACTGACTGAGAGCTTTCCCGTCCACATTCTAGCTTTCTGAAGCCTAATAGGGGCTGTTGGCTTTGTTTGTTGTTGTTTGTGTCGTTAAGGGGAGCAATCCTAACTCCATGTCCTTGTGGTGAAGACGAATACTGACTGATCTGGAAAGACTGAGCAGATGGAAAGAGTAGAACAGCGTCCCCTCTCAGAAGGCTGTGGGTTGGCTTTTGTTCCCAGTTGTTGAAGGATTTGGAACAAAGGCCAGTAAAATGCCATCAGAGCAAGCAGGAACACCTGCTGGCATCAGTAAACCCCCAACATACCAGTCACATGACAACTCTGGCTGGGGAGATTTAAGAAAGAAAGAAGACAGTGCCCAGAACTAAAAGTTCAACTCGTAGCCAGGTGTGGTGGCACACGCCTTTAATCCCAGCACCTGGGAGGCAGAGGCAGGCAGATTTCTGAGTTCAAGGCCAGCCTGGTCTACAGAGTTCCAGGACAGCCAGGGCTATACAGAGAAACCTTGTCTCAAAAAAAACAAACAACAAAAAAAATTCAACTCGTGTGGGGGAAGAAATAGAATATGGGCAGGGTCTCTGCAGGTCGGAGGGAAAGACAACAGCATACATTTCGGCTGTGTATATCTCTGAAATTAAAGGTCCTGTGGTCACCCTCGCCTTGGGAACAAGCCCTGTGGTGAAGGTATGGTGTAAAGTCTCTGCTTTTCATTTTCCACCATCAACTCTAATACTTCTTCATCAAGAAGAGAAAAAACCCACTTCTGTCTTTGCCCTTGAGCCTTCTCTCCCCTTTGAAGTCGTCTAACTGGAGCCGTATCCTCAAACACTTCTTCCGAGCCCTGTGACAATCACACCTACTATCTGGAATCACACACCGCTGGAAAACAAGAGCTGGCATCATGTTCCTTTCAGACACCAAACCCATAATGCTAGGTTGGAGAAGCCCAGAGCCAGGAAGGAGCATAAAACCTGTGGTGTTGGGGGAAATCACAGGCCTTCCCATGCATGCATACCCCCCCCCCCCCCACCTAGCCAACAGAATCGAGGGGGCACGTGGCAGTGTTCAGCTGGAAATATGGGGTAGAGCCAAAATGTGACCTTAGGTCAGAGGCCATTTGCTGGCTGGTATGAGGGGCATAGGCATGCTTCTCCCTCACTTGGACTCTGCCTGTTTTAGAGTGATGGGGGACAGGACTCAGGCCTGCATAGTCTGATGTGCTGACTCCCGATACCACCCTCAGGGCCAGACTGTAAGCAACTTTTTACATTATTACAGAAAACAGTCACCAATGCCTTCTCTAAACACGAGGCTGGGGATGTCTGGATATTTAAAATGATTGCTCCTAAAATACACTTAAGTAGATGAAAGTGCCGGTGTTTGTAAGTACCGAGTAAGGGCACCTTCCATGATTTGTCTTTGGAGTTTGACAATTCTACGAGATCAATACACTGGAGCACAAATGGTCAAAGGGACTGAGATCCAAGAAACCTACACAGACGACCAGCCGTAGGAGTAGCTCCTCTATTCCTGATCTGCCTTTAAAGCAAGAAGAAAGCAACTCACTCACTTAAAAAACTTCTCCCAGATGACACCGTGGCACAGCGGAAGGCTCTGAGACCAGAGCTCACCGTAGCTGGGTGACCTTGGGTCCATCACTCAAACTCTCTGCTCCCAACCACCTTAACTGAGGATTCAAAACGCTACTATGACATTTTCCAAGGCAACTGTGAGGATTAAATTAATATATATTAATATATATTGTTATATATCTGAGACCATGCCCATTACGTATTTAAGACTGTTTAATTATACACCATTAAGAAGTGACTAGTGTCAGTTTGCTTACACCACAAGTAAGAATGGAGGGGGGGGGCTTGTGGACAAGGAGAGCAGAGAAGATTCTTCTAGAACCATCTACCCAGGAACATAAGGAGAAAAGCTTGAACTATTATTCTCTCACAACATAGGATCCAAGGAAACCGCGTAGCGGTCTCGGAACTGCAAGAGCACCCAGAGCGGAGAGATTTCTCTTTGGGGGCTGAGTGGCGATGTGCTACTCTAAGTCTCCACTCTAAGTTTCTTACTTGTTTTCTACTTCATCAGGGAAGATCCTGAACCTAAAGATAAGTCTGAGTCTCTCAGCGTTGAAATCTTGCTGCAAAAGGAGGGGAAAACGGGATCCGAAATCGGGCTTCTGCCACAGGAATGCTCACTTTTGTTTTCTGGGTCCACATCTCTCATCCCCATTCCCAGATGCATCATGTGTCTGAGTCCCTTTGCTCTGGAGGCAGAAACGGAATGGAGTCTGGCTCAAAACGAGAGCAGCGGGGCTTAATCTGGATGGGTGGCGGTCTCTACACAAGGCTAAGAGGACAGGAGAAAAACCCGCATCTCGGGAGGGATCATGCCGTAACATACAATCCTGTTTTCTCCAATTCCAATTAGAAAGGTCCCAAGAATGAAGGCAATAGAGAGAGAATCAGAGCTAATGGGAACCCCAAACAGCAGCCACTTGGATCCTGGCACGCCTGGCGCTAACTAAGCTGTAGGAGTTCCGGTCTATACCAGCTCATTTTCACCCACTGCCTCTATTCTTTTTTTCTTATATCAACTCAAGTCAGGTTTGTACAACTTGCAAACAAAGTCTTCTGAAAAAATGCTGGCACATAAGCAAACAGTAGGAAATAAGCAAGCTATATTGCAAGTTGATAGCAGGCACTCCAGTTCCGCCAAGCAAACAGGAACCAGGAGCTTGTCATGCCATGAGCAAAACCACAATAAAGGCTGGAGAGAGGGTTTCCAGCTCAGAGCCAGGCTCCTGACAGCCTGAGCGGTGAGCGGGCTTCTTGTTTGTAGGAGGTAAACCTAGGCTTCGATTCAAAAGATCTCTGCTTTTTTTTCCCTCTCCGACCTTAGAAGTGGTTTGAATTATTCACTCTTCCTCTATCCTGAGGCCTCGCCATAGCTTAACTGCCGGCTCATAGCATGTGAACCTATGACATGAAGACGATTAGGATAGGAATACTTTGACCATTAATGAAAGTTTTTAAATTGGGTCAAAGTGGGGGAACTGGCAATGCCTTTTCTGTCCCTAGAGCTGATGAGACATGTCACACGAGTGATGACAGCAATTTTATAATTCAAGATTTTATAAACGTAAAACATGTTGACCGATGCTTGTCAGCCACTCTCCGGGAGAGTGAAATCAGTACCGTATTTACTTAGCACTGGTACAGCCCGGGAAATCAGAGTTTCTGAGTGTAGCCCGGGAAGTTCTTTCCTCTCATTGGATAAACACCATTAGGCCAAGATCAGGATGGTAACAAAACAGATTCCATGAGGGAGCTACACAGAGGACAAAGCTAGCGCCCACTTATCTAAATGCTAATGATGCAGTTGGCGAGGACTATTGCTGCTCTAGATGTTGAGACTTCCTAGCTTTTTGGGACATGGCCTACGTGTGCACTGACCACAAAATAATCTTGAGGTGAAGGATACAATATGAGAAGCTATATAGTAATTTCAAAGCCTCTTATAGCATTGCTGTTATAATAAAATATTCACAGAAAACTACCGGCAGGCAATACTACAAGCATCTCTAGGGGTGGCTGCATTACAGTGTTCGTGTCTGGTCCATAAAGATAGCCATAAAGGATGCTCTCACTCTAGAGAAACCATCATGTGCCTTGATATACAGAAGCTGTATGTGATGCATGCTAAATAGAAGATGGTACTTTTGTGGTAGCCTAAATGAGAACGGCCCTCTTAGGTTCATAGATTTCGATGTTTAGTTCCCAGTTACTGGAATTGTTTGAGAAATATTGGGAGGTGTGGCCTTGCTGGAGGAGATGTGTCACTGAGGGAGGGCTCTGAGGTTTCAAAAGCCCACAGGAGGCTCAGTGCCTCTCTCTGTGTCTGCTGCCTGCAGATCAGCATAGTGAGGTCTCAGCTACTGCTCCAGCACCATGCCTGTTTGCGGTCTGCCATTATGATCATAGATTAACCTCTACAACTCTGAGCCAGCCCCAGTTACAGGCTTTAAGAGCTGCCTTAGTCATGGTATCTCTTTACAGCAACAGAACACTTAGACGACTGTATTCAGTACACTGGTCAAGGATTCAGCATTGTTTATAAGTAATGTCAAGAACACAGGGTAGCTGGTCAGATTTTTAACCGACCTGACAGCATGGGAGAGGTTAAGGGAACTCAGAGTTGTGAGGCAGAGAGATCCACTTCAAATGGAGAAGCCTCGCAGCCTGTTTTGGCAGCGACTATCAGCTCCCCAGCTTGGGATGAGACAGCCCGAGTTTACATCATATTCTACCCACTTCTTCCTGAGAGAAGAATGACCTAAACAGAAGCCACCCAATATAGAGAGGTAAGAAACCAAAATGGTGGCACTGTCTCGATGTCAAAGGGGCCCAGTCACTAAACTACAAAGGACCAGTCACTGACACCAGCTTTTCTGGAGTTAGATTGGGATATGTGCAAAACTAGGGAGAGCTAAAGAATTAAAGGTCCACAGTGGGCGTCTCTCTGCATCAGGGTTAGTCTCAAAAACTGACTGGTGATTGGTGACTTCCCTTTAAGTCTCCTTCCCATGGCAGGGCAACCCTCCAGGGATGATCTAAGTTCCTGTGATGGTGACTCAGAAGCCACCCTCTGAAGGGCTGTGTGGCAGTCTTCAACAGGAAGACAACCTAATGGGTGAAGGGGGACAGCAGGAGGGACAGCTGTGTGACAAGAGAAGACAAGGCAGATGATCCTTACTTTAGAAAGGCTGGGAAGTCGTCACAAACCGCCTCACAGCCTGGCCACTTGCATACGCCATGTCCATAGAGAGGGTGGCTGTGGGGGTGCTCCTCGTGGGACAAGCTGCAAGAAAACACACAAGACAGAGAATGAGTAAAACCCAGCCTGGAGAGTCCACGTGGCCCAGGAGGGCACGTGACAAACCTCGAATTGTCATTCCCCAAGGAATCTAATTAATTCTGATGATTTTTTTTCCTTTCTTTTTTCTCTTTTCTTTTAAGCAAGAGTTAAACTATGAGCTGTGAGATTATGTTCTAAACACATTTAAGTATAATTACCTGATGTTAGAAACATACCTCCATGTGTGAAAAGTGTCTGACAGGGTTTTGTTTGAAGCAAAGGTCTCTACTCAGACAGCAAAGGCTGCTGCAAAATGGCCATACTGAGTTAACAGAATACGACTGGCAAGTCTGTATGAGTCTGTGGCTCTCATATTTTCCACGTAGGACATTTCATGCTTCTTCCTCTCCTCTCTATGGAAATGACTTTCACAAAATTTAATTGTCTTGTCCTCTCATTATAAAATGAATTTTGTCCAGGAAAAACTATTAAAATAAAAAATGTGCAATACTAAAAAATATTTTTCCAGGGCAAATATGTCAATTAACTTAGAATTAACTTGTGGTTGTGGGAAGTTGTATTACTCAAGTTACCGACAGCAAAGTTGACGTTGAGAGTAAGCGTGGGCAGGAAGGGGTTAATGCTCCAGTGGGGTGCCGATCGATAAGTAATGATCTGGCCACTAAGATAAAGTCAGGAGATGCTTTGATCTGAGCCATGTGGTGCACAGGGAGGAGGATAGCCACAGTCTCAAATATTTTTTCTATCCACATTTCCCTCAGACAAATTATTTTTACAGTCACTTCCATAACCTTAGCTTTCATCCAATAGAAATGTGGAGTGAACAAGTGTTCTGGCTCATACGCAGGCATACTCCCTTTACAGAAAGGGAAGAAATATCCTGTAACTTACTCTGCTGCCTCTCCTTGGTTTGAACAGATACACACACACACACACACACACTCGCACACACACACACACTCGCACGTACACACACGTTCAGCTGTCTTGTATTTTATCCCACTAGTGAGATACCTTTTCATGTACCACATGCTTAGACTGTGATGCTCCTGGCCCCTCCCTTACAACATAACCGGTCCACTTCGAGCACATCCCAAACCTTCAAATCACAGAGATTCAGCGTGAACACGCCAGAGTGTAAGTAATGCCTCCCATAGCCAATAAGGTCTCTCTATGCTTTTAAAATTATTTTGCAGAAAAATCTAACAACGTGAAAATACCAGTGAGTTACTTTTGCTCTCAGAAAGAATGCAAACATGGAAACCAAAAGAAAAATTAAAAATTAAAAACAGTAATATGTAATGGTAGCTGAAATGTCCACCTTGCAAGAAAAGGAAATAAACCCGAGAACAAGGCTATCAGTAGGGAAATTTGTGAAGCCAACGGCAGAGGGGCACTCACTAGGCACAGAGGAAGAAATTCCACTGGACCCAACAAAGGTTTGGGTTTGTGCATGAGCAGTTATGAATCACTAATAATCTTAGAATTGAAAGACTGCTTCACCAGCACCAAAATTCTCACACAATCTAAGAGTAAAGGCAGAATATATTAAAGATGCCTTTCTGAGTGCTTTCTGAAGACTCGCTACCACACTATTTTCTCTAGCTATTTGATGAGAAGCTAATTGAAGTATCCTCCTAGTTTTATTAGAACATATATGCATGTGTGTATAAATGTGTGTATATACAGAAAGAATTGGAAAATACTGAGAATAAATAGCCTAAAATATATGTAAGTTTATATAACTTTAGATAAACTAAAAGGCACGAGGAACTATAATCTTTACATTTAATGCCATTTTGCTTTGTAAGTTTTTAATGTGTATGTTTTATGTGTACCATGTGGATGTCTGGTGCCTCCAGGTCAGAAGAGGGTGACAAGATCCCATGACACTGGAGTTAGGTCCAGTATATGAGCTATGCTACCACGTGGGTGCTGGGAAGTGAGCTTCGCTCCTCCGCAAGAGCCGCATGTCCTCTTACCCACTGGGCCATCTCTCTAGTCATAGTGTCCTTTTGTAAAACCAAACAAAACTCAAGTGATCAACTAGTCTCCAAAACTTTCACCTACTGATAGGGAACATGGAACCGTCTTCTGCATCTAACTTTAACCATTCTTATCACTTGTACACTCGGATTCCCACTGTATTTCTTATAAGTATGAAATAATAAGTGTATAAGTAATGTCAGAGATAAAATGTATTAGGCTAAACATCTTGGCAAACACTGATCTCTACTAAAAGACACCGAAAAACTCAGAATCAGCAATCCATGATACTGAGATTGCCTTCACTAGGACAATGGAATCAGCCGTGCCTGCCGAGTGCCTGCACCTACCTAACCTGCACCGTCATCCACCGGCTACTGAGACCATAGAGTTCTTATCATCGGTCAGGAACTGTAAATGACGCTAGTCTAGTCAAGCATTCTCAACTTATCAATGCAACATGCACAGCTCACTACAATGCTTGCTGCCTGCCTGGTTTTGGGTTTTTTTTTTTTTTATTTGTTTTGTTGCTGTTGTTTTGTTGTTGTTTTTTGGATGAACTCACAAATAAAAAACTGTTCTCCTCCAAGTGTTTATTTCTACTTCAACTTGGAGTCAGCTCGAGGATGGAGAGAAGACTTAGGTCCTGATACCCAAAGCCTTAATGAACAACAGGTATTTGTTAATTTAACTGACACCACCTTTCCTTCTTCTGAAAAGATCGCATGCTCTTGTTGTCACAGTGCTGAGTTGGCTGGCACAGTACCCGCTCACCCCAACCCTCCCTAGACATCACAGGTCACATTTTTGTGGCCACTGCTCTGCATCTCACCAGCCTTCCCTATGTACTGTGTAACTGAATACATTTCAATATTCCACTGTCTGAAGAAAATGCTTAGGTCTGGATGGAAGAAGAGGTTGGCAGTGGTACCCCAGTGGGATCTCTGGAAAGACTCTTCAGAGGCCAACAATTCAATCCTGGGAGATGCATGGGAGCCAAGGAAGGCTGAGTATTACCTCACAACTTCTTACACCTTTTAGGAGGTTTTTATTTTGTAGATTGTAGGGACCTGCTGACGGGCAATTGTTAGGTTGTGTGCACTCATGCATACAGTAGGAGGAACCGCAAGCACCACTCAAGACCAGACTCACAGCCTGCCATTGGCTCTGCTGTCACAGGAAAGCAGCACAGCCACGGGGAGCACAGCTGAGGCTGGCTTCTGGCTCCCTGAGTCATTCTGTACCCAGCCACCATGTGGCCCAGGTACAGCATCGTCCATGTTTCATCAAGAGAACAGAAGGGACATGAGCTTTGTGCTCTTTTCTTGGCTTCTGACAAAGGGGCTAAGAAAGAAAACGCAAACCCATCGACTTCAGTTCATTTCAAGCTCCAGGAAAGAAAGCAGGCTGAAAGACAGCAGTCACATGAGCTTCTGACAGAGGCAACCAAGACTCAGCATGGCATAAACTGGTCACAAGTGATGGTGAAGATAGAGTGGACCATTAACGTGAGAAATGCTCACCAGGCTGGTTTTTGGGATGCTCAAGCATATTTACCCAAAATGAACCTGTGAAAAGTTTGGACCAATTGGTCCTTTCCTTTCCTTTTCTTCACTTCCTTTCCATCCTCCTCCCTCTCTCTTTCTTTGCCCAGGTAGCTGTGAACTCCACATAGCCAAGAATAACCTTGAATTCCTGATCCTCCAGTTGCCAACTGCCAAATTCTGGGATTACAAGTGTACACTAGACTATGCCAGGCCCCAGGTCAAATGCTCAATAAAATTCTACTTTGTTTTACTCTAACTCCCAGGCTGAATGTTCTTAGAGGTAGTGATCACTCATTCTCACATACTGAGCGCCTCATGCCGTGCTCAACAAATGCTGTGGAGATTTATCAATGAGAAGACAGCAAACGCCTCATCCTATTTCGTTTTTGTATGGTGATATACTCAATATTTGTTTTCTCTTATTCTTGTAGGTAAAGACCAGCATTATGCAAACCCCCAGGAGAAAATATTGCTGAAGACAATTTGTACTACTAAATTTTATTCTGTCTATGTGAAACACAGACAGATACGTTCCAGAAAAGCCAATTGATTTAAATCTTTCCTGATAATCCTTGCTACGTAAGAACTAAATATAATTTACCAGGAGAACAGTGGTAGCGTTGCAGACGTGAAGGAGTCAACGTGCCAGGGAAAGTATAATTACACACAGATATGAGCTAACTCCTGACACTACATGGTACTTATCAATGCGTTTACATTTGCTCTGGTGTGATGCCTCCGTTCCCAATGACATTTGCTATGCTATTTCCGTTCCATTTATTTTCCCGACACTGACATACACCAGCCACCGTCTTTACTTCCACATTGGTGGTGGAAAAGATTTTCTTTTCAGTCAGTGCTAGAGCTTGAACCCTGGGCCTTCTGAATGCTGGACGAGCGAGCGTCCTACCCGAGCTACATCCTCAGGCCTCTTGGGTTAGTTTGGATGAGTGAGTTCTCTTTACGCTCCCTCGTTCACTGCCTACAGTGATTCCTGTCACCTGCTACAAGGACTACTTCTCAAAATTAACACTGTGCAGACTTCAGTGACCCCCGAGCTGTGGGCCACTGTGGTGACCAAAGGAAGAGGAATTCTTGACTAAAGAGACAGACTACAGACCGCACCAATCAAACATGCTCTGCCAACCTACACATCGGCCTTGCTATATAAAACAATTCCTCCGTCCACAAAAGCTACAACTAAATATTTAACACAAGGAGCACATGAATGCACATGTCTCTGAGTCCCCCCTGAGCTCAGTTTTGTCCTATCCCAAATTTGCCTACCTGGTCTTTTAAAAGGTGATTCATTTGTAGCAAAAGCCAACAATAGTGTCTACTGGTGTACGCCCCTCTCCCTAACCACCCATCACAACAAAATTATAAACTGGCATGTACTTAATAAGCTAAGTCATGGAGAGCTAGGCTGAGCTTTTTGGAATTGCTTAAGATCATGATTTTGTTGTTGCTGCTCCATAGAATCGTGCTTCGTATATTGAAGAGTTCACCCACTTAGAGGATGTAACTCAATGAGTTTGCATGTATTTGGAGTTACAGAACCATTACAGCAGACTCCTTAGAAAATAATTGTATCACCGCTATAGAAACTCTGTATCTAGCAACAGCCACTCCCTACCTCCTTCCTGCCTGCAGTCTCCCTATTATCTGCTCCTAGGCCCTAGACCTTTGCTTGTACTGTACATTTCATATAAATACCATCAGACAGTATGAGCTCACTACTGTATGGTTTCTTTCACTTAGCATGTTTTAGAGGCTAACATATCCAAACTGCAGCTTGTCCTGGCTCAATACTATTCCACTATGTTTATGCAGCACTTTTTTTTTTTTAAACCACAGAATAGAGTTTATTCAGGGCATGGGGAGGGGAGATAAGAGGGCAGTAGAGGCAGAGAAAGGCAGAGAGAAGAAGAGAGTAGAGAAGTAGAGGCAGGCCAGCCATGGCGACGTGGAGAGAGGGGAGAAGGGAATGGAGGAAAAGTGGGGAGTGGCAAGAGGCAAGAGGGGGAGCAAGGGGGCAAGAGAGGCAAGAGAGGAAGAGAGCAAGAGCTATGCAGCACATTTTTAAAGTCAATAATTACTTGGTGAACAGTTTGGGCTGTTTCACTTGTTGGCACTTGCTGCTACAGATATGTCCATTTATGTACCTATTTAAACACATTTAAAGTTTTTTCTCAGAATTTTATATATAAATATTATATATCAATTGGACCCCCTCCCTCTTCCTATGCACTCCTAACTCCCTCTCAAATTCCTGACCTGTCTTTCTTTAATTATTACTATGTACATATGCACATATGTATGTCTACTGAGCCCACTTAGCATGGCTCTTATGTACATGTGTTTCGGATTGACCACTTGGGACTGGGTAACCTCTCAGGGGACCCATCTCTAGAGAAGACTGATTCTCCCTGACTCAGCAGCCTGCATCTCAGGTCTTGTGAGATTTCCTTTATCCACGTTGGCAGGTCAGCTGGGTTGTCATTATGCAGGTCTAATTTAGGGAAGCATATTTTTGAGATCTTATAGGTGCAGCTTCCCTGCAATCTAGAAGACACTGACCCACCACAGGCATCCTGGTCCCCAGGCTTCCACTCCTACTGCTCCCTCCTCATTGTTTTAAATTTAAAGTAATTTCTTTTTTATTCTGATCATGGTTTCTCCCCCATCTCATCCCCACTCAACCAACTCATTCCCTCCCCCCCCCCCCCGCCTGCCTCTCTCTTTGAAAATAAACAGACCAATAAAAACTAAAGCAAATCAACCAGCCAGAAGACACATGTAGAAATAAAACTGTGGGGCTATATAGTAACTTTAATTTATTTATTTACTTGTTTGAATCTCTGACTCTCAGTCTGTCTGTCTGGCAGGATTTGAATTACCATCCTCTTTCTCTGTCTTCCAAGGCCTGGATTCTAGGCTGCCCATGCCTATCTGGTTACATGGTAACTTGTTCCAGTCCCAGCACGAAGTTACATCCCGCAAGGGCTGCTGCAACATCCCCACCTTCTCGCCAGCACTTGCTATTGTAGCTCTCTCCTTTACTCACCAGCTCGGGGGAAGGACAGCTTATCCCCCACTCCCCGACCCCTTAGTTCACACCTGCTAAGTACGCAGCAGGGCTGAAGGTATTCTCTGGCTGACTGGCCATTTGTGCATCTGCTTTAGAGAAGTGCCTAGAGAAATGTCTTCCTTAGAGAAATACTCAAATTCTTTGCCTATTTTTAACTGCATTGTTTTACTGTTGCTTTTTTTTTCTTCTTCTTCTGGATACAAATGTCTCAACAGCTGTAACTGCAAATATTTACACTCATTTGGAATGTCTCCTACTTTCTTGATGGTGTACTATGAAGCACACAAATTTTTAATTTTGATAAAGTCCAACTTAGGCATTTTTATGTTGTTTCCTTTCACTTCTGACATAGCATTCAAGACACTGAAGGCGGAGAGACTGTTGGTTTCTGCCAGTTTTGTCGATTTCTCCCTTCCTGCTCTGTGTTCCACCCTCTGTCAGTCAACTTTTGCATATGATGCACGGCAAGGGTTCTGTCCTATCCTTTTGAATGTCACCTATCACAATCTGAGGGAAAGATGACTGCATTCTCATTGGAGTGGCCCAAGCCTTTGCTGAAAGTCAACAAGTGTGAGCTTGGGTTGAACCCCACTGGCCCCAAACCCCTTCCTTTCCTGTGTACTGCATGTGTATTATTTCCACCTAGGGACTCAGGAGCTCAGCCAATGAAGTCTCCATTTGTTGATATCACTGCACTAATGGCTTCTCTACTCTCCCTCGCTACTTCCTCATTAAAAAGACAGAAGGAACCAACCACACAGGAGGCCCTCCCTGTGGTAAAAAACAAAACAAAACAAAAAACAACTCCACCAAACTTCTGCCAAGGACACCAGCTAAAATATGTCCACGTGGCACATCTTGTACCCAATCAGCCAACAATAGTTCATTCAAAGACTGAATACTGTGTGAGCTATGCTTTCTGGATAGTGAGGTGCCATGCTACCTGAACAGGCTGCTACCCTCTCATCCATCTCCTGCCTGCTGCAAATATAACCAATCACCTTTCCAACCTCCTGACAGACTCTCCTCTATCCCTTGGTTCCCACCACTTCAAACGTGCACTGAGGGAGGGAGCAGATAGCCCATATGTATGGAACTCTGGCTCTGACACACATCCAATGTACTGAAGATGGAAGCCCCTTTGTCCACAAGTACCCCATGACTCCCGACAGCTCAAGGCTCTCCCTGTTATTTTCCCAGTTCCCTGGACTCCTTTTCACGTCCCCAACCTTCCTCGGGTTCACATAGTAACAGTGTCATCACAGACTCCTGCCATCTCATGTGAACCTCACGTAACTTTGAGTGAGAAGGTTCCGGACATTCCCAGCCCAAACACTGAATGAGCTGCTTCTGATGTCCAGAAGTCTGTTCCCTGGATACACAGTTCCAGGGCTGTCTGTTGCAGAAATAAAAGCATCCTTCCATTACCATTAGCCAATGCTCATAGTAACAGCAAATGTTACTGTAAGCCATGGCTGCTTGAAGCTTTTCCACCTAATATCCATGCCATTCTTCAATGTTAACTTACAAAAACGAAACAAAAGAACAAAGAAAGAAAGAAAGGAATAGGCTATTTGTTCCCTTCCCCTCGCCCACTTTCTACAGCCCTTACCCACTGCTTTGCCACGATGGTAGGCATTCAATTATGAGACTCTAAGCACCATTTAAGAAGCTCCTTGGGTGTAAATATATGAGGAAAATTTTGATTTGAGAGCTTTCTAAGGAGGACATTATGTAAGAAGTCACTATCAGACTTCAGTTTTCAGTTTGTAGTTTCTAAAAACAAGTGTAAAAAGTTTGTGAAGCCAACTTGAACCAAACACAAACAAATAGTGGCACCAACCAGGAGGAGATGGCCGCAGACTTTGATCACACAGGCCCACTAGACTCACAATGTAAAACAGGATTCAAATACGTAAAGCTGTCCAACTTCACATTCAGTGTTTATTCTCAGGATGTTTTGGTTTCTATGTGTATATTTATCTTTACGTGCGGTGTATGCACACTCGTGGAGGCGGGCACATAAATGAGCCTGTCTGCACGGAGGTCAGAGAAGTCCTTTGGGTGGATATAATATTCTCACCCTTGTTATCTTGAGAATGAACACAACTAGGCTGGAGTCTAAAAAGCCCCAAAGGTCCTCTTGCTTCTGCATCCCACTGTGCTAGGGTTACAGATGAGTATGCTGTCATGTCTAGTTTTTTACCTGGTTTTACTGGGGATTTGAACTCGGGTCCCCACGCCTGCGCAGCAAGCACCCTTACTCACTCAAGCTACCTCCCCAGCTTTGGAGTGTTTTTAGACTGTGCTCTATTCACCTCAAAATTGGCTGGAAGTCCAATCACAGGTCAAGTTTTACTCTGTAGCAGAGAAAGGTCTTGGACCTACATACAGAGGAGCAAATGCGATGTGGGAGCGGGAAGTCCAGAGACTCACTCCAGCACGGAGATGTGCTCCACACAGCTCTGTATAAACCTTTCTCCTTTACTGTCCCAAAGACACCTCTACAGGCAAACAGGCTTCGTAGTTCACACCGTGCATTTACTAATAAAGAAGACAGCGCACTCAACAGCCTAACTGTCCCTTCTCACTCCTGGCTACGTGTTAGTTACCAGCCAGTTCATTCTTCTGAGATTCTGTCAGAGAGAAAGGGGTTGATTTACTGTAGCTCATGAACCAACTTAGCAAGAGTAAATACAGATGGACATTGTTACCAGAACAAATGCCCAGGCTTCTCTTTCATGGAGAAATCCTCAGCTCTCCTTCCTAGAAAGCGTATCTTCCCAGTGGTCCTTTCCAAATCATGTCATCTACAGAACTTCACACCCCTGGTGATAGGATAGTCACCAGGTGATAGGTCACCAGGTGATAGGTCACCAGGTGATAGGATAGTCACCAGGTCGACTTGCAACTGAAATGACCGTGGATTAATTCCTGAGTGTCAGGCCTGTGCTTTTAATCAATAATGGAGACTATTATCCATATCTGTTGTCAGCACTGTGCCTTAAGATGAGATCAGGTCACTCCCCTCACTAATGTGATTTCTGGAATACAAGTGGTTAACAGCCCATGCCGAGGCTGCTTTAGATTGGGCAATAGTCTAACAAATGTAGGTTCACCCATCCTGCAGAGGTCTCAGGGCCTGGCCCACTCCTGGTGGGCTGGATGGGTCTGAATAGTATACAAATACTATTAGGTATTGCTCCAAATACTACCACTTTCTCCTAATACCCTTCTGCTTATTGGTATCATAAGACACTGTGCTGAATGTCTTAGCGTCGTAACTGCTCGGCTTAACATTTTATGAACTCTGCTAAACAAAATAGTAACTAAGAAGCAGTTTATTGGGGGGGGGGGGCTGGAAAGATGGCTCAGTAGTTATGACTGTGGCTTGCTCTTCCAGAAGATCCTAATTCGATCCCAAGTACCCACAACTGTTTGTAGCTTCAGTCCTAGGGAATTCGATGCCCTCTTCTGACCTCCTGTGCCCATGTGGTGCACAGACATAAGGCAGGCAAAACTCAGGTATACATAACAGGAAAGGCTAATTTTTAAGAAAGCAGTAACAGGTACCCAAAACTGAACAGAAGAGGAGAATGCCCTCATGAAAGCTGGTCAGGCTTAGAATACTGTGTGTAGGGCTCAGGACACTCACACCTTCACTGCAGTACTAGTCTAAGAATAGCCCTTCTCAAACATGATCCAAGATATAAATCACCTGGAGATGGTTGTGTGTGGACTCTGATGCAAAAATCCAGAAGAGCCCAGGAATCTGCATATCTAGTAGGCTCCTGGGGTCACTAGTGTGGCTAGGCCATTAAGATGTTTAAATTTAAATGCCAGGAAGGAATCTCAAGACACCCCTTGTTTGCAGCTAATCTCTGGAAGGGCTGGGCTTAAAGATGGCACTCAGAACACATTTTCTATCGAATGTGGTTTGCAATGCAAAGCTGAGATACAGAAACAGGTAATATGGTGCCACTGGGTGGCCTTAGTGTTTAACAGCTACAGGCTCCTAAGAAGGCTCACCAGCCCGCTGTAACATGTAAGGCTCCTGTTGCTTTTGAGATACATACAAACATACATACATACATAACAACAGGAAAGGCCAATGCCAGGTCCTTCTCTCCTTCTGTTTACCAAACACCAAATTGGACCAGGGGAGTCATGTTGAGCCACAGCTGCTGAATTATGTTTGCCAAGTTTCACACTGGTCAAGACTATTCCAGCATACATAGCTGAACCTACAAACTGGGCCACACCTCAAAACTCTAGATCTGCTCTGAGTATCTTCTAAGTCTGGATTCTACCCTTGCACCTGGAGGTAAACGAATCTGTGCAGGAGATAAAGAGACTCAAGGCAGTGGGAGCAAAGTGTGGAATTTTCTCAGAAACTAGGTCTGCCATGCAGGCTGGATTTAGAAGCACTAAGGACAGTATATACGTAGCCGAGGTCCTTTCCTCTACAAAAGGAGGAACTCCTATTGAAATACTCCTTACCCAAAGGTATGCTGACGGGGTCAGGTGGAACAGGCATGAGCGAGAAGACCCACTGACACAAGGTATGTGTATTAGATACTTCACAAGTGCCATTTCAGAGGGTGAGATGTGTTCCATTTAAATTTTTAAAAATGACTTGCTTTAAAGAGAACCCCACAAATAATCCTACAAGTAAATACGCCAAACCCCACACCAGAGAGGCACCTGTTAATATGACTGCAGAGTCACAAGCTAAAGCCTCCAGGAGAACCATGTGGTAGCTGTATGTCTCGCTTTCTATGCTGACACCACCCCAACAGCAAAACTCTGAAGACACACTGCATGTTTGATGTCGACTGAGAAAAACCTTCTAGTCACCCTACATGTAACATGGGTAAGCCTCACGGGGGCCTTCACTCCAAGGACTGCTGTGTCCAGTACTCTTGAGCAGAGCTGGTTACTGTAAAGGTGAGGACATCTCATGTGTGGGCTAGCTATGCGGCTAGCCGTCAGCACTGGAGGCTGAGTACCACACTTGGCAGTATGTCTGGAAATTAACCTGCTTCACCCTCCGATCATATCACCAATGCGACCTGAACCCCCCCCCCCCCCACACACACACACCTTTTGTAAGCTACCCTGACTGACAGGAACTTGGTATCTGTGTTTCAACTCACAAGGAGTGTGGAGCACATCGGAACAAAGGGATGTGGTGGGGGTGGGGAGAACTCTAGAACTGAAGGCTGGCCAGGGTCTTCAGATGTCAGTGCAGCACACGGGGCAGGTGGTGACACAGGCAGAACACCTGTATTTGTGATGTGCTGAATGAGGGAATAAACAGAAGCGAAGAGTGAGAGGCGGCCACGATCCAGCCATTGTCCTGGACACCAGCAAGGCCTGTTCAGAGTTGGTGACTGAGGCCTTCTACCATTGGCTGAATTAACACCGGTGTCTCATTAAGAAAGCAGAAAGCTTTCCAAGGAGCACCGCGAGCAACTGTGTCAACACAGACACAGGGGCCACTAATCCACAAGTTATTAACACCACCAGGCAGGGATCTCCTTCTCTGTGTGTGCACTGGCGAGTCATGGGGTCACCATGGAACCTTGGCCATATGTCAGAGGAGCCAACGTGTGACACCCAGAACCCCAAAGAGTGGCTCAGTTGAAGAGTCCAACGCCATTGCTTCCAGTGTCAGTCAATGGGAGTCTGTCAGGAGTCACCTCATCTCCAGAGGTGGAAGACTCATGCATGGGCAGCCAGATGAGGAGACAGAGGAGACAGGAGAGGAAGGAACAAGCAAGCAGAGCACACGCTGCAACGTGCTCAAAACCATCACGCTTTTGTGGTTTTTTTTTTTTGCCCCAGCAGATGCTAATTCGTAAATGTTCACTGGGTAAGCAACGCAGCTCATGAGTTCCCTAGTCAAGATACGTGCAATTTCCAAGTGGCTAACATACCACTGAACTGTCTAGAGCATGCGTGGATCTAGTTTTTAAATTTGTGCTGGCGTACACACATCTTACTCTCTCGCCCTCTGAAATTTTAGCATGGGTGGTGTAATAGAATATGTGCATACCGGATTCACAAGTCATTTAATAGGAGAAAAATGTTGGGTTTTTGTTTGTTTGTTTTAGTTGATGGTGAACCGGCAGAGTGGCGTGGGCTGTGAATGAGAAGTAGGGACTCTTACTCTGAAATGGTCATGTCCAGTTCCCCAGCAGGGGAGACGGGACTGGACTCTAGCACAGAGTGCTGTGATATGTCATCTGGGCCTTAGAGCATCTGTAGGAGCTCAGGCAAGAGTGAAAACACAGCAGACGGAGAAACACAAAGAAAGGACTTTATACAGACAAAACCAGAGCCTACCTAGAGATAACACAAAGGCCACCCCCAGGATCCTTTGCACGGGCCACAGCCTTAAGGGTTCTCTCTCTGGAGCGGTATGCCTTGGCAGTGAGACCCAGATTTTTCCAGTTGCCACACTTTATACCGACTCTCTGTCCCTCCCACTCAGCAAGGACCCTCACACACCCATAGAGGACGGGGCAGCATACAGGTACCAAGAGCTTCTCAGAGAACGGCTGATAAAGACTCACCTACTGAATCAAACACTCCTGCCGCTCAGCCAGCCCTCCAGGTCTTTCTGGTACATGTTTCTTTAAGCTTAAAATCTACACTGCACAGAGACCTAACTGTTCGGTTTGATAGGAACCTCTGCAGGTAATGCCTCAGGCTACCCAGGTGGATATGCCACGAGTGGGCTAAAGGGTTTGTGCCCATAGCCATCTCATTGGTCCACTTTCCTGCCAGTAGCGCACCCAGTCCCGGCAGTGGAGGCAGCACCTACCAAGCACCAGGCTGGTTGTAACGGGTGACAAGGATGTCGACATTAGAAGAGACAGCTGAACTTATCCCCACTGGGGGGGGGGGGGGCAGTGCACTTAAAATCCTCACAGGAGGCACATGTGTGAAGGGCTAACTGTACTCTGCTTCCCTGCTAGCAGCCATTTGTATTTTTAGCAGCTCATATACTGTGTTAGATCCAGCTGCGTGCTTTTGTCATGAGTGTCTGTCTGCCCATTTGTCTCTCTGGTTACGCTGAGCTCCTGAAGGCAAGAGCTGTACCACTGTCATCTTTGAATACCCAGAATCTATATAACTGGGACAAAACCCATGTGTTTTGAATCCATTGATAAGTATATTCAAAAGTGATGACAACAGTGAGTACTGACGGGGAGGACCTACTGTGTGCAGGCAACTAGAAGATTTATAAGTTCTATGGTTGCCATGGTTTAATCTGTTGGACAAACCTAGTAAGAAACATCACACTAACTCCAGAGATAGGAAACAGGGGCCCATCAGGAGGAATTAACTGGATCTATACAGCTTTGCCTTGGTGAGAGTGTCCCTAACATCTCCCCACACAAAGACCCTGACCTAACTAAGACAGGTGGTAGCCTTTTCAGGGCAGGCTCTGCTGCCTCCACCTCAGGACCTTTGTTTGTGCTGTGCCCTGAAACGGGAGAGCTATCCCTTGACCTGTCCAAAGATCATTCGCCAGCCCTGCATTGCCCATGTATCCAATTAGTGACCTTATGTCCACATGGTGACACTTAGGCCCTTCCTGGGCCTTCTTGGCCCACTTAACTGTCTTTTCATTAAGGCCTTGTGTTTTCTCTATTTCCTCTTTGACACCAGTTTATCTTCCCCAGGAAACACTTTGAAGCTGCACAGCTGTAACTCTTGTCCAACAGATACTTAGTTACTACTGTCCCCAGACTGTGTCCCACTTAGAAACACTTTTTTCTTTTTCTTTTTTCAGTTGTTGTTGTTAAACTGTGGACAACTTCCCATTTGTCCTTAAGTTTCTGTTTTATTCCAGTCTGTACCATCCTCTAATTTATTCAAAAGCCACTGGATTCTCCCAGCTCTTGGTGTCAATTTTTTTCTAATTAAAGTAAACTGCCATTTATCTCTCACACTGATCTTGAACACGAGATGTCTCGTTTCTTGTCATAGCTATGACTCATATAGAGAAATGGGGGTTGAGTATCGGGGCTCATGTACACCAGAATGTTCCCAGCGATGGGTTTAGACACAAAGAGAAATAACCACAGACATGATATACAGTGACCTTGAATTGTCCCAGGGAGCTCAGGCCGCCTCTCTGAAAGCACACACTGTACACTTCATTTCCCCTGCACGTGTTAGGGAGCTTTTTCCCTTCCGCCAACCACCTCAGTCCTCAGCTCTTTCACTATTCACAGTCAACATGCAAAACACAAAACCTGTGAGATTGTCCCTCAAAGATAGCCTTCAGGGTAGTTTTTTAAAAGGAGAGAAAGAGAAAGAGAGAGAGAGAGAGAGAGAGAGAGAGAGAGAGAGAGAGAGAGACAGACAGGGAGGAAGGAAGGAAGGAAGGAAGAAAGAGAGAGAGACACAGACCAGCCAGCCTGGAGACAGCTTCTCTCAAGGACTATAAAAGGCCTGCAAGTTGAAGGTCATGAGAGTCTGTTTGTTTAGGGAAGTCTTACAGGTAGAACACATCATGGCCCACAGTTGCTATGGGGTCTGTTTACCAAACAAGAACACAAATAGTTATACAAAAGCAGAACACGATGTGGGGCCAGTGTCTAAATGGAACTTGTAGTGACTTCTGGTAAAATGTTTCAAGTGCCTTTAAAAAACGTCCCTCCTTTCACTTCGGGAGTCATGGAGGGTCCCCCACTCTCTCCAGGGGCATGTTTTACTCTCACCATTCTAATGTTCTCTCTCTCTCTCTCTCTCTCTCTCTCTCTCACACACACACTCCACTTTTCTCTTTCTTTCTTTTCTTTTCTTTTCTTTTAATTTTAAGACTTAGAAGCCAAAATTATTTAGCTCAACAGTTCAAATTGGACAATAAAAGCATTTACAATTTGTAAGGAAGAAAAACCACAGAGAACAAAAAAATCATTTCGGTTTCTGGAAGAATTTTAGTACAAGCATGTAGTACTTATGCTAAGTTACTCCTGAACAAGAGCCTAGAAAGGTCTCTGTGTGGGATGTTAGCTGATTTCCTAGTCATCACGGGAGTTTTGTACACTAGAATGTTGCCTGCTCACTTAACAGTGTGCTCCTGATACTGAATAATAGGTTAACAAGGGTGTGTGTGTGTGTGTGTGTGTGTGTGAGAGAGAGAGAGAGAGAGAGAGAGAGAGAGAGAGAGATGAGTGCTTGCTGGTCTACAATTAAATATTCCAGACGAGGGAGGAGGCATGAACAGAGCCTGACTCTTCACACTACATTGACCACGGTCCCCACCCGGCACAGCCCTGATGCCTTTCTGTGAATGGGACAGATTGCCATATGGATGAAGACACTGAACAAGCTGTACAACTCTTGGCGACATGTGCCCGGGGGATTGTCCCATATTAACGCCACCTGGGCTGTGGCAATTGTGCTCTGTCTGCGCCGTGGCACTGAGCAGCCCATAAGGATGTTATTTCTGAGTACACACAAAAAGGAAAATTGCAGTTAGGAGAATTCTCTGGCTAGCGGATGTGTTGCTCAATTCCCGAAGTAGTTTCCCAAAGGAGCGGTTATCTTCTGTATTCACACGGGCAGAAGTGACAGGCGGGAACACATATTAACAATTTCCCTTTGTGAGCTCTCGCTATTGTTTTAATGAGGAGACTACACTCTATAATATACTTGGGCCCTGACTGATCACAAAAGGGGGTAGAATAAAGAACTTCAGGCGATGCTGTACATATGTAACGCGCTCCTGTGAATCGCCCCGGTGAGCCAGCCCGCAAGAGGGGCTTCTCCCCTACAAAGGCCCACAAAGCCAGGCTTGGGGGAAGACAGATGCAAAAAACAAACACTGCACAGAGCAGCTGGGGAACAGCGCAGATGAGCATTTTTATGAATCTTGAGATGACAACAACTTGACGTCCTAGCACTGGCCCCGGTATTGACTTAGGAACATGGGAACTTGCCATTTATATGAGAATAGAACGACACTGGGACCTAGCCAAGTCACATGCCTTCCTAGGTGGATACTCTAGGCTTCTTTTTCTCCTCTCAATGGCTAATGCCCACTGAAAAGCCACATCTTCCTCACCTAATCCAGGTGGTAAAAGTGTGAGGTTCAGCATGAGCCATTATAAGTAAAGAGTAAAAACCTAATACCATAGGAGGGCCGTCAAGGGTCCCTGAAGCGTGGCTCTCGCTCCTCTCTGATGGGTAGGTGCTCTCCCTACAGTCTCAGTGAGCTGTTAGTATTAGAATAGATGCAAATATATGCTTGGAGCTGGGGGAGGGAGCAACCCCCGAGTGGGAGGGTGCCACCCATGGATTAGGTGATAAGCTCCCACTGGCAATAGTCCTGCATTGAAAGAGAGTGTCCACAAGATCAAAGACTATGAGGCCTCAAGTATTATTTGGAGTGGAAAACATGTCAGACAGACACAGTTAGGGGCTCGTATCATCCAACATAAAAAGGGGGGGAGATTAAAATCATCTAAATTTAAGAGAAACTTATAAAATGAACATAACTCCTCACGCCAATGATGTCATTTTATTGGAAAGCATTTGTCAGTTAAGCACAATAAACAGGGTAAGATTTATAGAGTCTAATGATGCTATGTTATGGTAAAAGGCACTTTATTGAGGTAGCATACAACAGCTGTTATAGAGAATGATCGTTGGGGTTTTCTTTTCCCCCTTCTTTTAATCACTTCACAAAGTGAACAGTCAAGAAAAAAAAAATCTACAAACCTTTCCCCTATGGTATTTCAACCTCTCCAGTTTTTCCCGCTCGGCGCCCTCCCTAAATGTGTAGGTGTCAGGAGGTGATGAGGTATCGTGCCATACTTCCCTGAAAGAATTTTCTCTCCTCCTTCTAAGGGGACCCCGAAGGATCACTTAAGAGCAATGAAACAAATAAATAAACCCCTGCAGCTCAGGGTGCTATGGCTGCCACACACCCTGTATCATGCTTGCCAGCCAATAGGCTGCTGAGCCCAAGGGTGATTGGCATAACAACACTTGTCCTCCTGTCCTCTGCCCGTCATGAGATCAGAGCATGCCTCACACTCTGATGCACACATTCCTATTCCAGCCTCTTCACTCCCTTCTTTGAAACCTAACAGGCAAGTGAGGTAGACAATGGATACCGTGGAAGTTCTTGGAAGTCTTTCCAATTCTAGCAGTACAGGCAGACAGCCTGGGAAACAGACTACAGCCATTGGGGGTTATAGAAATGCCTCTAAGTCTTGACCTCTGAATTTGACCAATCAAATGTCCAACTTTGAGTTATAGTACTTCTGATGAGCTATCCCCCTGGGAGCTCAGTACTTGAGGGTCTGGAAGACCTAGGGTCTAGTCTAATCCCTGGGTGGTCACTAGCTACTGATCTAACTTCTGCAAGCTTGAACATCTGTTGTGGTCTGGATGCAACATCTGTGCAAAGGAGACCAGAAAATTACTGGGGAGGATTAAAAAGGAAAAGAAATCAGGACCAGGGCCTCTGCTTGAAGCTCCACTGGGCATGAAGTTTCACAAACATTTACAGATGCACTTTGTATCATCACCATCACCTGGCATGCTCTGATTTCCCAAAGAACAAAAAGACAGAAAACCCAAAAGAGGTTATGACACTTGCCTCTGACTACAGAGCCAAAACATGGACCTCAACTCAAGGACAGGAAGTGGTCAAAACTGGGCTTTCTAATGCAATGTCTACTAGCCCGCATAAGAGTGACAAGCCATTACTTCTGTGGACATGCCTAGGATGCTAAGCAACTCATGGGAATAAATGTGCCTTTTCCTACCAGCTCATGGCCTAGTGAAGCTGTTTTTCTAATACTTGAATGGGCTTCTGTGACCAAGTTCTGGGGAATCTATGACAACATCCATCCAAGCTTATTAGATCAAGACTTCTCAATCAAGACACAAAACAACTCCAGGTGAGCACATTTGAATGACCACAGTATCTGTGTGACAGTACCAATTCACATACACCCTAAATAGACCAAAGGAACTCAAGTCCTACAGAGAGGGGCCTGGAAAGCTCAACACTCAACAAAACCTCTTCTGTCCTGAATCCCTAACACTTGGAGACAAGCAAACCACTCACCGCAGGATCTGAGAAACAGCCTAACGGCTGAACAGACAGTGTTTTCCCCCTACCCCAGCCACCTTTGCTTTGGTAACTATGTTTGCCCTCCATGGGCCACAAGACTGAGGTTTACAATACTCATCTTTGCAATTTTGAGAAATATGAAAATATGCAAATGAGCACACCTCTATCCTAACAAAGTATTTACAGAATTAAGGGGGGGGGGGTGTAACTGAATTTGGCTGGTGGGTCTCCCAAGTGTGCACCTATGTGGTACCCCTCTTAAGTGTCTCACAGGGCAGCTTGGAGATGCAACAAGTGCAAACCTGGGATTTGATCGTACAGCATCTTTCAGAAAGGCTTTAATGGAAACAATGATGAGGTTGGGGAGTGAGTTTTCTCAGTGCTTTAAATAAAAAGAAATTATATTAAAAAAAGTGATTTACAAGAAACAAAAATTCAGTATGAAAGCATTATTCACAAAAGTGGAAACTTGAATTTACTGCTGAAATTTCAGATTCACTGGACCCCTAAATGTCACTGTGAGAATATGCAAAGTTAAAGGTTCCTGAGCCCGGAACAGTTCTGAAAACAAACCTCTAGAATGTTAGTGATTCAGCCAAGGGCACCAATATTTCTTTATCAACCAACATTTGTTTGTTACCTTTTTTTTTTTTTCCTTGAAAGGGTAAGCAAATCAAAGCACCAGGGACGCCCATATTCCCAAGGTCCCTGATGTGCACAAATATCAGAGACCACAAACACAAATGTTTCTGGGATACAGACAAATACACAGCACTGTGTCCTCAAGGCCATAAATCAAAAAGGGAAACTTGAGAATCAGCTGGAGCAGTCCAAAGCACAGAAGCCAAGCAGAAGTGGTCAGGGCTTATGTGAGGGCGGCTGCCAACTGTGCGGCCTATGCCAGTAAGCGGGCATGAAAACGCAGAAAGCAATACCACGCCTGGACAGAGGGAAGGTTAGACCTCACAGCGAAGAGCTCCCGTATGGTTCACCTGTGTCTGAGAGCCTGGTGGCCTGAGAGCCAGCAGAGGCCATGTAACCACAATGTTTACCGAGCTGAGAGAACACTCTCTAACCCAAGGCTTTAAGGAAGTCTTGCAACAAATGCTGAGCAGAGCTGTGACTCGGGGAAATACTTGCTATAAAACATTTGCTAGTGGCTGAAGTCAAGAAGCTGAGGATGGTGGGGGCCGGGGTGGGACACAACGTTTCTAATTTGGACTGTGGAGAGAAGGCAGGTGACATAGAAGAAAGACCACATGACACATTCATTCAGGACACACAAGATTTATAAGGCAGGGCAGAAAGCAAGGGGGACACCCATAAAGGACACAGGCTTGCTTGCATTCGTCTGTCTGTATTTCCTGCAGGGGATTTGTTTTTTTTTTTAACCCTTGTGTACTATTTCAGACCATAAGTGATCTATCTCTTATGAACCTCACCTCCCTTCATCAAAGATAAAAAGACTTAGGAACTATTTATATTTATAGAAAGATAAATAGGGAACCCATTTTCCTTTACATGTTGCAATCTGCACACATTAATAGATATTTGGCTGGACTGTGATGAAATTTAAATATTCTTTTGGGGCACTGGTTTTAAATTTCACTTAAGTACTCCTATACTGAGTGGAAAAAAGTTAAAGTCAGATTTGAATATGGATCTTGGCTATGGCAGGAATCAGGCATACGACCTTAGAGCTGCCCTGTAATTTCTGTAACACGGCTGCTTCACCTGTGAAATGGGGCGATGGTCCCCACTGCATTCCCAGTAGTCGCACACATAAAAGGAGTCATCACTGCATACACAGGGGTCTAGCGGCAACCGGCAGCAAGAAGGGACTGATTTAATGTGCCTTCCCTTCCCTGGTGCACCATAATATAATGTGATATTTAGA
Source organism: Mus musculus (assembly GCF_000001635.26). NCBI lineage: Eukaryota > Metazoa > Chordata > Mammalia > Rodentia > Muridae > Mus > Mus musculus. The sequence continues at coordinate 98,998,886 of NC_000072.6, forward strand.
ATTTTAATTCAAGCAATTACTTAAGTAGTAATTGCTATTTGTATTTACATAGCTGCTTTGATCCAAGAAGCTCAAAGGGCTTACTAAATTTAGCATTTTAATAAACGTTTCATTTGCATTCTGTTGATTCTGTTTACCCACACCAAAACTTGAAATTTCCTGAAGGGAGACAGGTCCACAAGTAAAGTGAACAAGGTAATGTCTTCATGTGTGCAGGCGTCCCACGTCTCTCCTCTGTCTAACTACCAAGAGGTTCCGACTCCGTGCCAGCAACGCTCGGGCAAGGAGGCTTGAGCACACCTGCTCGGCTCTCCTTCCGCTTCGGGCGCGCTCAACTTGATCTCCCTGTGCTCCTCCGAGGCACTGACGACAGGGGTGTTTATTGCACCGATGGCTTTATATATAATCAGCACAATAAACAGTATTAAATTGTCAGGAGGGACTCAAAGCAGGAAGCGGGGCACCCGCACTGAATTCTAACGACGCTGACCGTCCACGACAGGATCTTAACAAGGCTTGATCTGAGTGCTGGCATCCGCCTCCCAGATCCCATGGGCCGCTCCTCCTCCTCACAGGCTGCTGAATACTGATGGACATCTCCACCCGGCGCTACGCGGAAGTGGTTTCTATTGGCAATCTTTACCAAAGTGTGTCTCTTCCCTTCTCTACACTCAAGGGTTTACCCTGAATGATTTAATTATAATTTTCCTTGTGTAAGACAAATTAAAGAGGGGAGTAGGAGTGTGGTGCCAAGCACATTATTTGTCTCCTTAACAGATTGCAGCTCACCAAACCCCAGAGCTAATGCTGTGGCGGCTGCTCCCAGAAGCTGAAAAAAAAAAAAAAGTACGGGGCAAGAGTGGGAAGACGGAGGCTTCCAAACGGCACAGAGATGTGTGAGCCAGGTGAGAGGCTTGCACGTCCCACAACTTTAACATCAACAACGAGAATAATAAAATCTCTCCCTTTCTCTCGCCAACCAGTTTTCGCACAAGACACTTGGAGATCTTTTCAGGGAAAAAAATAAAATCCCCTTGAAAGCTGCTAACTCAGGCTGGGGTTCACCAGGCCGGATGACTGCGCAGTGGCGAGGCCTCTTACTCCTTCCGCTATTGAGGATGGAGGGAAAGAAGAATATTCCCTAGCAATCAAGGGGGAGCTTGTAAGGATCCGTATTTCACAAATGAGAGAGAGAGAGGGGGGGGGGATAAGGGGTTTTGTGACAGCAAGGAGACCGCCTGAGGTGTCTTCCCCCTGACAGCTCAGTATGTGAGTGAGAAGATACTTCGGTAAGGGACGACACCCCACCCCACCCCCGCTTCTTTATTCCTTCCCTTTTCTACTCTGTGAAGTGGCCACCACCCAAGGGATTTTAAAATACATCATCGTAAGGGGCTGAGGACTAGTGGTAGAACCACTTGCCTAGCATATCTCCAGCACTGCCAATAAACAGACAGACAGACAGACAGACAGACAGACAGACAGACATCCTGATAAGGTGAAAGCATACTAGTACTCATTTTACAGTACCTGTATCTATATAAAACCAGCGAAAAGACGATTGATTGCTGAATGATCAATTCCATAAGCTTAAAGCTACTTAGCCAGCTTTAATGTAGGGTGTTATAATCAGTTCAGACTCTGCTGAAGGAAGGAAAGGATTTACCCCTGTGGCATAGCTTCTGCTTAACATGAACAAGGCCCTGCGTTCACCACAAACCAAAGCGAAGTGCTTCTGTTGGGAGTTCCCTCTGAATCCCGTCACCACTGGCAGCATATCACATAATATACCATGGGACAATGGAGAGAGTAAGTAACATCAGATAATTTCCTAGCTGCCTCCTCTCTGCATGTGCAACCAAAACTCAGCCTGTTCGCACATCCAGATTCGGGCTGGTGGAAATCTCAATTCTCTTCTGATCCACAGTCTAATTTTAGCACGAGATTAAATGCAACATTTGTGCAGACAAATAAGGACCATAAAAAAAAAAAAATCAAACAAACTTAGTCTCCGGGAATTGGACTGTGCCTTAGGTCCACTGGCCACTCACTCTCAAACGTGTCTTAAGACATGAAAAGGGCTATTCTTCCCCGCTCGCTTTCTTGCTGTTCCATCACCAGACTGTAGATACGTAACCTTTTAGGATGAAACTGAGCACAGTGCATCTAAACAGGGAGCGTTTTCTGTGTCACAGAAAATCTGTGCAGTCTCCACAGCAGCCGACAAGATTGCAACAAATACCTTAAGTGCAGCAGTCGGCATTTTTCAGTGCAGAGCCTCCTGCTTCGCCTACGGATAACGATGTAACTCAATCACTCTGCAGTAAACGGACAGCATCAACCTGGGGACACGAGAAGCTGGGACCACAAAGGGCAGCAGCCTAGACTCTGTTCTTTAAAGCCATCTAAGGTTTACTACTTGGAATTTTTTTTAAAAAAAAAGTAATAAAGACATTATAATAGATTCCAATGAAAGACGAAAGACTGGCTTCCAGGTCCACGTATCCGTCACTACTGGAAAGCTGTAAACGCAGGAAGCAGTGTCCAGCCCAGGCTACAAACCCATTCTTCCTGTTCGCCATCCCATTCTTCCATCCCTTCCAGACCACTGACTTTCAAGCACCTTTTAGTTCTTCCTATGTCTACTAGAGACATCCCAAGGAGATCTTCCAGGAGGCTTGCAGTTATTAGTTATAACATGTGCTACCCTCACCTCTGAAAATCTTTGATGGTATGTGTGTGCACACCACTCGGGAGAAATACATTCTGAGACAGGAACACATCACAATGAGTACCTATGAAGACCTAATGGCACAAGACTACACATTCAGGCTATGTGTGACATGTGCCAAGCGCATGAGGTACAGTCACCTAGTGCTCCCACAGACATGAGGAGACGGTCAAAATAACCCAATAGTAAACCAAAAGCATTTCGTAACCAAGGCATGAGCTGACACGTGATGTAGGAGGTTGCTGCCAGACTAACGTGGTGAAATACTTTTGTGTACTTCGTATAGGTTATGGGTAGGAGTAACATCCTGAACTAAGGATTATACACCACAGTACAGTGAGCATGTTGACTGCACACATTATCGCTGTCAAGGGTCGTGCCCTATAAATAACTGTGTATGCTATACTTTTTATACAATTGACAGTGCAGTGAGTTCATTATATGACCATGGGGTAATGTCTCCATCTGTGCAGCTACACTGATACGCTGGTAAGTGATAGGATTTTTCATTTCCACTGTACAGGTGGCCACACCCCTAAACACCGCTGCACAATTATGCAGAATTGCACGCAGTATCTCGGACAGCATTTTTCAAATATCAGCTTTTCGTTCGAACTTACAAACAAAACACAGCATCTGCTTTTGCCTGATAGAAAGTATTTCGATAGGAGAAATTCTTGGTACAGGCCTTCTTGCCCTCCATGCCTACAAGCTCTATATATGGAAATATATAGGAAAGAGTCCAAAACTAGTAAACAGGAAAGAAAAAGTGGTTCATTTGAGGAGCCTTGTATACTCCATTTCTCAAGCAGACACTAGCAATACTGTTTCTGGGTGCAACGGAACCAACAAATGGCTTCATTTCCTTAGGATTTTGAAGCTAACACGACGCAGTCCAAGATTCAGCTGTCATTCATCGATAGCTCAGAGCATTGAAAATATAAAGCCTTAACTTATAAACAGGAACATACCAGCTGGACAGCACTCACTCAGGGGCGATCAGGAGAAAGCAGGCTGTGGTCCTGCTCACCATCATTTAAATCTTTCCTTAGCGAAAAGGAAAAACCCTTTTCCTATGCCGAAAAGGCCTCGTGCCTCCTTAAGGGACACATGATGAATAACATGGGTTTCCCTGCCTTCAAGGGGGAGCTGTGTAAACTAGCATTAAGTGCTGTTTCCTCAAACCAAGACCTGAAATTGTCCACAGCATAGACCACTGTCGCCTTAGAAGAGGCTCAGTACCAAGCTGTTTAGATTGCACGCAAAGAGCTCCTGGAAGAGCACACAGTTGGCCTGGATGCTCCGAGAGCCAACCCTTCCAACAAGGAACTACTAGACTCCTGCCAGGGCTCTACGCTGAGTACAGACCTAAGAAAGTGGTGACGCCATGTTGAATAGGTAAAGATAATTAGATGCTCTTCTCACTCAAACCATAGCGAATACATTCTGAAGTACTTATGTGCGCATCCAAGCCCCCTGAATACAAGCAGGTTTCTTAGAGTCACAGGACTGGGCGAGGCCACCTAGCCCCACTTCCGGGTGGAAGACAGTATTGACCACAGGCAGGGTGGGCATGTTCCTACCTTTCCCTTTTGGGAGTGTGGACCGAGAGCTGTCCATTGGTAGAGGCATGCGGGTTCATGATTAGGGAGGACTTGGAAGGTGCCGAGGACGAGACACATGTGCTGGTCAGGTCTAGGCTGCTGTGGTTGCTGCTTGTGGTTTCCTCTGCAGTGTGGGCACTTGTCACTTCTTTCCAGAGCTGCTGCAGTTCCGTTGGAATCATGCCTGAAACAAACAAATTGGATAATCAAATCAATTAACAGCTAATTCCGTCCTCTTCAAACAGTAATTAAATCAAAGAGTCAGTAAACAAAGCCCAGTGTGAGGGGGGCTTTGGGGTGTTCACAACTTTCTGTTCTTCCCCCTCCCAGTTCAGGCAACTGCAGCAGTTGGTAAGCGCATCTTCCCACTGAGCGGCCATTGAAGGCCTCTCTTCACACAGAACAGATACCTTGGAAGGGATGCAGAGCACTGCTACTCCGCACCAACATCGCTCCCTCTTCCATCCAAGGGCTGCGCCCCGCCGTTAGAAGGGGAGCAGAGACGGGCTAGCTTATTTCTAGGCACAAAGGAGGCCTCAAAACAAATCTGCTCAACCTTAGTCTCCTGACAACGGGACCCACAGAAATGAGTAATTTTTGTGCTTAAGTCTTAAATGATGACAAATAGCTTTGTTATTAAATATAGTTTTTATTAATCACTTTAAGACATAAATTATGAATTCATACCGTCTCCCTGAAATGCTTTTCAACTTTTAACAGTCAAATTGATTATACTATGATTATTTCATTAACACACCTATCTTCCTCATTAATTTTGGCTTCTAGTACCACATGCTTAATTGATGGACGTGTCTACCAAAGACTGTGTAACTTTTTATACAAGTAACACTATTATTACTGTCACTTCTGGGCTCAATGCTAATGAGCCATTGCAGGATAAAAATGGAAAGGAAAATAAGCTAAAGGGAATAAAGTTCTCTTGTTTGCATGGGGTCAAGATGGACAGGATTTAAAAAAAAAAATATTTGTTGACCCTTCTTGTCTCTAAGATGTGATATAATCGGTATGCAACCTCAGCAATGTGGACCTCTGCATCTTTATCCTATCAGCGATTCAATGTATATTTTAGGGCACATGCACCCAGGAGAGATAGGTTCTGAGCTGTACCTAAGAACAGCAGAGGAGACAGCTTCCTCTTAAGGAGGAAAAGCAACCACACACCCTGTATACCACAAGGCAACTCTGCCTCAGAACGCTATGTCTGGACTGCAGTTCACTGTATCCGTCAACTGGAACACAGCTGTCCTAGAAAGCCGGCCATCTTCTGGTTAGATAGCAGCAGCCGAAGCAGGCATGTTTCTTACCAAACCAAAATGTACTGGATTGAAAAGAGAAGGCTGTGTGCATTATATTCATTTGGAACACATAATAAAAAAAAATGCCAAGGTCTAAATTTAATTTATTTTTGTCATTTAGAATACAATGGCTAGATAATCATCTCAACGTGATCAGCCAAACATCTTTACTTTGCTAAACTGTTAAAGATTTTAATTATGCTAGCATTGGAGAGCACTGGCCTAATGAGGCGACGGACTCCAGAGAATCCCAGTGGTTAAGAACTGTGAAATGAGTCTGATAGGATTTTTTTATATTCACCGTGGATCGTTTGCATATCAAAGAGGAGTAAATTATTGCACAGCAGACCAATAACCTTCCCCGCCTTTCTAAGAGGAGCAGTAACAAAAACAGTTGGTCTCTCTGAGCAGTGCTCCGGGAAAATGTTCAAATGCTCAAGTATTTGCAATTAATATATATTATAAAGGAAGCTAAAAATAATGCATTGAGTGGTCAGAGATCCTTCAAACGCATCCTCGACAGCTGAGTGGATTTCCTTCTCCCTTCATAAAAATCAAATGCCAATTATATTTTGATGGATTTTGTCCCAAATGAGCATTTAGTTATTAGGCATATTCAATTAATCCTTGTGCCCTGAAATCAAACCTTGAGGCAAATTAAACAAAGGGAAAGGTCAAGACACGATCCTGGGTCCGGTGGTGCTGCGTCTGAGCTATTATTTTCAAACACCTTTCAAAGTGACGGGAGGATGTGCCCATAGCTAAGCAGGTCTGCCACTGCGATCCGCACACTCACAATTACCCGTAAACAGAGCTGACCCTCAGACAACAGACCACCTTTTACTCAAGAGAAACAATGGGGGTTGGGGGTGGGGAGACAGGCTGGTCTGTGCGTGAGGGTGTATTGATAGGAGATGCACACAAGTCAACACCTACTTGCATTTTCTAGTGAGTAAACACAGGGAGAGAAATGGCCACCTATTTCCGACTTAGACTAATTGATTTCTGGGTCAAACACAAAGGAAAAGCCTTGGGTCTCCCAACAGCTGGCCTTGTCGCCTTTCTCCTTCTGAGAAAAGCAGGCTTCTGAGGCTGTACCAGAGGGACAGCACTTCTCTGGCAAACCAAGACCAAGAGAAATGGGTTCAGCACTTGTTACTCCTGCACAGTGAGTGCACTGGTGGGCTTCTGATCTTCTTTTACTCCAATAGGTTGGCAGATTGGGCTCGCCATCCATACAGACTCAGTAGAAAGAGAGACTCTTGAGCAACAGCAGGTACTTTGGGGCCAGGTGTCACTGTGGTCATTAGGCTTGGAGGCATTCTCAATGGATGGCAGAGGTGGTCGATTCAACTCCTCAGGACTACTGGCCACCCCAGAATGCCTACACCTCATGGCAGAGTCCAGGCAGATAGCAGCCAAGCTGCTTACCCATCAGACGACAGGGATGCTCCACTTTCAGAAACCATGTGTCTCTTCCAGAACGGTACAGTGAGACTACCAAGTTAGACAAATCCATTACTTGGTATATGATCAAGTGTGTACAGTTTACACTTTAAAAAAGTAAAGGATTATAGAAACAGGAATAGGACAGCTCTGCATGAAACTACAGGTGTAAAGGACAGTCAAACAAGAAATGAAATTGGATGAGAACAGATAGGTTTATTATGGCAAACAGGGGACTCTAAAGCAGTTCTCAACCTGTGGGTCGTGACCCCTGGCAGAGGGGTCAAATAACCCTCTTTACAGGGGTAGCCTAAGACAATCTGCATGTCAGCAACTTATGTTATGGTACCTAACACTACCAAAATTAGTTATGAGAAAGCAACAAAACAATTTTATAGCCGGGGCTCACCACAACATGAGGAACTGTATTAAGGGGGTCCAGTATTAGAAAGGTTGAAAACAACTACTTTGGAATAATCCAAAAAGAAAACATTCGACCATAAAATCTCCAGGGAGGGAAGGCCTTTAAAATATCATTCAATATGCCTATACTTTTAGATTTACACACAGATTTGAAGTAACTTAACAAGGCTGTGAAGGGGTGGCAGAAGAATCCTGATGGTTTTATTAGAATCAGCAGCACCAGCACTTTCAAACACCTAACCCTTGGACCTCACTGCATTTCTTTTTTTTTTTTTTCTTCTTCTTTTCTTCCCTCCCAGGATAACCTGCCCCTTCATTATAAAAGAAAATGCAGGCACAGGTTTAAAAAAAATGTATGTTGTGGGGACAGTTGACAGATTACTGGTCGTGGAACTCAATTTTACAACCCCAGGTATCACTGGCTCCAAGACAAACAGTTGATCAACCTTTTTTTGTCCTTGTACATCCGTACCCAGGTGACCATGTTCAAGCAAGCAGAAAGTTGATTTAAACCTCATAATGACATCAGTTTTAAGCCATCATCTCTCGGATAAAAAAAGAATTGTGTTGTAGCTCAACGTGACTGAAAGCTCTCCAGCCACTTTGCAGAGATTGGGGAGACCAAAGGGAACTTCTGCCTTACAAAAGACAGCAGCAATGACGGCAGTCCACTTTATACCCAGCGTCTAATGCCAGCAAGGCAGACATTTACATCCATGCCATCTTGGGTGCACATGCAGACTCCCCTTAGTCTTTTACATAGGCTTCTTCCTAATGTTGCAGACGCTAATAGTTACAGCAGACGGCTAAGCGCATCAGTCAGAGCCACGGCTAGTGAGCAGCCTGCGGTGGCTCCCATGTGTTCCTGTGGACATCACGCCGCATGCATCCCCGTGTTCACGTCTTTCACATTACACAAGCGCTTGTCTTGCCACTGCCGATTTGCCCTCTTTTGGACAGCTTAACTGATGTACTGCAACAATGAACCTCAGTGAGCAAACTTAATAGTGTAGGAGCGGTGGGAAAAGATGAGAGCCAGGGAGGGAGCGAGGGAGCGAGGGAGCAAGGCTTGAGTCCTCCGGTGGGTGTGGCAGAACAGCCTGCCATGTTTCCAACAATAAACCATAGGGTGTAATTAATGCAGGTTATGACATTATGGAAGCACAGAAACGCATTAGCCAACGTGTCCTTCCTTTGCCCTGGGCTCAGTTCCCACTCCTGCCCACTGGACGGCAATGGAAGCCATGCCTCTCAGATACCAAACAGCTCAGCAGACAGGACAAGGGCAGGTGGGAGGGCAGGAGGAAGTGAAAGGAGGAAGAGCCTGAGTCTGAGCATTAAAAGCAAAGAAAACAACAACAAAACCCATAAGGGACAGATGTTGGGTGTGGCTGACTCCAGAGACAAAAACCTAAACAGACACACCCCACTGGCTCCACACAACACCAAAAACTTCGAGACAAATGACTACCTCTTCAGCAGCACAAAAGAGAGCCATTATTCTCACGCTGCTCCAGGAGGCAACGGAACCTAAAACTTAGGAAGCTGTGGCTACCATCCATCCAGTGGCCACTACACAGACCCGCTACAGCAGGAAGGACTGCAGGACCTAAGGACGGGGACTCTGCAGTATCACATGCAGTCATTTTTGCTTCTCTGTAGGATCCTACTGTGGACAGCAGGGTACATGGATGCTCAAAGCCCTCATATAGAGAGGTGTAGCATAAACTGGATGGTGTGGTTCACATCTATAATCTCACCTGCTGTTCAGGGAACTGAGATCAGAGTTGGAGGCCACCCTTGGGTTACAGAGTAAGAATCTGGCTGGGAAGAAAGAAAGAAAGAAAGAAAGAGGCCAGGAGGAAGAAAGGGAGAAAGAAAGGAAAGGAAAAGAGAGGAGAGGATGGCGTGGTATTTGAAAGAACTCCTAAGTTTAAATTTAAAGAAGCCCTACCTGACTTATGGCACGTAACACTATGTGAATACTTAAACCACTGCCATGTAGTACTGTTGATGGAATAACAAGAAAGTCACCTGTGCATGCCTGGCACAGGCATCAGTGTTGCTCCTTTTCTTTCTTTCCTTGTGTACTTGGTAGTCTGAGAATATGCACTGCGAAGGCACGGACAGGGACACGGCCTTTAAACAGTCACGGCATTATCTACATCCTCCCTCCTGCTTCCACAGGTCTCCTAAGAACACCTACAGATTCCCTTAGCCTTGGATGGCTGCAGCTTTTCAAGATATCTACTATCAATACTTTGCAAGGCTGGTTAAATATACTGCTTTCCAGGAGCACTCAGGTTGGATTGCCAGCACCCATAAAGGCAGCTCACAACCATCCTTAACTCCATTTCCATAGAACCTGATGCCCTCTCCTGGCCTCCACAGGTACTGCATGCACATGGTGCGCAGACATATATGCATGCAAAATACCCATACCCATAAATAATTAAACAAACAAACAAAAACAACAAAAAAACCCACCAAAACTCCTTGATATTTTTCAGGGAATCAAAGTTAAAAAAAATAACTGGAAATGAATGGGTAGATAATGAACTCAAAATCAGCAGGGGAAAAAAAAAGGTAAAAAGAAACAGAAACAAAACAAACAAAAACCACACACTAATTTTTATAATTTAGATTGATTTTTAACATTCATGGTGGAAATAAAATTGATAGTGTGCCTGAATATTAAAAAATGGTACTTAGAAAGCTAAAGAAATGTCTCAGCAGTTAAGAGCATTGACTGCTGTTCCAGAGGACATGGGTTCAATTCCTAGCACCCACATGGCAGATTACAACTGTCTGTAACTCCAGAACCAGGGCATCTGACACTGTCTTCTGGCCTCGACAGCCATCAGGCACACACATGCAGACAAAACACCAATACAAATAAAAACACAAAAATAAAGTTTTTAGATGGTGTTCCTATAAAATATTTCTAATGTTTAAACAAGGAGCTGGGCATCATGACACACACCCATACTTCAACGACTCAGGAGGTGGAGGCAGAAGGATTTTAAGTTCCAGGTTAACCTGTGCTATGACAGAGAGGGAAAGGAGGAGGAGGAGAGGAGGGAGAAAGAGAAGGGGTGCATTGCAGAGACAGAGAGGAAGGAGGGAAGAGGAAAAGAACTTCTCGTGTTGTAAAACATGCTTTAACATGATTACATAGTAAGTTTCGAGAACACTCAGAACTGAAATGCCAAAGGACTGCAATGGAATGTTCAGTGAGTGTGCAGAACATCTGATTCCCTTTTCCCAACACTGCACCAGGGTCCCTGTGAGCACTCAGATCCCTGACCCTTCCTCTGACACCAACAGGCTCTGCAAGGGCTGTCTGCTTTACTGTCCGGTGGCTAATGCCTCTCTGTGCATGTTTCAGGTCCGTAAATCCCTGCATGCCAAGCAGGTAGAGATCAAGAGTCACTCCATCCCCTCCGCCAGCCCTCTCCACAGAGCTGCCTCCCACGTAATCCCCTGCCGTGTGCTTACCTTGAGCGAGGGGTTGGAGGGGAAGGGCAGGCTGCCCCGGCTGAATTGTTAGGAGGCCTTGGCGCTGGAGAGACAAGAGGTGCTGCTGCTGCAGCTGCTGCATCTGGAGAAGCTGCTGCTGGAAAGCCAACTGCTGGGTAGCCACCTGCTGCTGCTGTAAGAAACAGTGAGGAGCAGGAATGAGCAGGGCAATCCCCGGGAAGGGTCAGAGTGTGCATGTGCGTGCTTTAAAACCCACCGCCATCTTCCACAATCTGAGGGCTGCCACCTTAGCTTGGTGGGGGGGGGGGGGGGGGGGGGCTCCGTGTCAAGGTTTAATAGGGACACAGTACCATGTCTGAAGGCAAGGGTGTGTGGGGGTCTGTGTTAACTCTTCTGCTGCTCCCCCACCACCCCCCCCAGCAAAAGGATTCCTCTGACAAACCTGCTTCCCCCCACCCCCACCGTCCCGACAACAGGAAAAGCATGAGTTCTGTAGTCAAAGACATGAACTTTTGAGACTCTGAAATCCGTACTTATTCATAATAGAAAGGAAACGACAACCTTCTCATCTGGAGGTATTTGAACCCTGAACCCTTGAGGTGTAAAAGAACAAAGTGCCCCTCTCTCCCTGCCTGTACTAGCAAGGGCCTTTAACTAGTGCTTACTACTTCTGACATAAATAAATGAGAAAAAATCAGACCTTTGAAGAAGAAAAACTTCATCTAATATTGTTAATTAGCCATGACAAACGATGAAATAACATTGTAAATCTTTCATAGAAACAGCCACTAGATTTTAATTACGCACATTCATAATTTAGCAAACAACATCAGACTCCACCATGAGTGTTTAATGTGAACAGGCGTGCCGAGCTTTGGGTCCTCAGGTTGTCCCGTGTCCCCCGCCCGCTTTGTTCTCGGAAAGGAGGGACTTTATGATATGATAAATATCTCTGTTGACTGCACAATGACAGGAGGAAAACTTTTGTTGTGTAAAACATCAATACATCATTCTTGTGTTTAGCAGGCTTTGCCCCAGCCCAAAAAAAATTAATGTAGCTTTCCTCAGTAATTATCTGAGTGATAGAAAGATAATACGGCGCAGGAATACAATAAATAGAAGGAAATTATCTAATATCCTTAATCTGCTAGGAATCAATATCGAGGAGGAGGTCTTGGCTACGTTATGGCTAACAATTAGAAAGAAAAAAATTAACCCTCTCCTAGCTGAATTACCCCCCAACACACACAGACACACACACATCTTTAAGGAACACACAAGAGCGCTTAATTTTGAATATTATTCCAAAGGTCAGTGATGTCTTGGCAAGAAGATGATGGCCCAGTGTTTTGAGAGCCTGCCTGCTCTGCTCAATAACAATACTTTACAAACAACTGCATTCACTTAACCTAACACATGACCTTGATCTGATATGGCCATAAAATGGTGTGTGCACCAAGACCTTCTGATGCAAAGTTCAAAGGAAGAGAAAAATGGTGGTTTCCTTTTGGCCTCTGTGTAGTTTATTTTACAGGAAAAAAAAAAGGAAAAAAAGAAAAAAAGCCATCGTCTTCATATTAGTAACCAATTTCAGACTTACCACCACGCCACTGAGAAAGTTAATTGAGTTTCACTCCAAAAAAAACAAATTCTATACCACTGACAACAAAAATTTAAATAAATTTAAATGAAAAGCCAGTGCTTTCATTTTAAGAACAGCATGCAGAAAATGATCCAATTGTTCTCACCCCTTTCCAAGTTACCACATTAATGTGAAACCCAGTGATGGTTATATTCGTGTCAAAAGGATTTTTTCACGTCTTCAACAGATATTAACTCATGACATTAAAGAAGAGGGACACAGTCAAAGACTGGGGAATTAGCCACTGTTGAGGTCGAACATAAAGGGGGGATGGAGGCTGGGAAGGGTGCTTCCTGTCTTACTGTAAGTGAGTGTTTAAAAACTGTGTATTTATATAAAATGACTGATGCCATTTTCTGCTGTCTGTGGCCATCCCTAGGAAAGTGCCCATGAAAGCTGTCCGCATTTGAAAAGCCAGGATATAAAAGTATACAAGGCCCATTGTCCAAAGAAGAATTTAAAAGCAACACTGGTTGCCAAATTGTGCTCCCCACCCAGTTACCAAACACAGGATACGAGTCCGTTTGTTTACCTCTCACAGTTGAATGCATACAAAAAAGGTCTCTGCACAGTCCCCACAGGTCAGCAGTCAGTGTTAAAATGCTCAAATGCTCTGATAAACCTTTCGTTTCGGGTCCCCGCCCTAGAGCTGCAGTCAAAGGTCTGTTTTCCTTTCTTTGGCTACTCCCTACTGCCTAACATAAACTGTCATAACTGCCCAGGACAAACGGCCCTTTTAAAACAATCAGCTCTGCCACCTCATCACACAGGATGGCACCCCCACCCCACCCCCCACACATACCCAGCTTGATTTTAAAGTGAATTCTGCCATCTACTTTCCCAACTGCCCTGAGTCCAGGACCCAGGAGCTGTCCCTTCCATTGTGTACTGGGTACACCTCTGACACCATCAGCAAACAGCTATCTCCAAAGGAGCATCGTGGGTCTGGTTCAGTGTGACTTCCAACTTCCCAAGGAGGTATCATATACAACTTTAAGAAAAAGTATATGTATTGTGCTCTGGCTATAGGACCAGACTTAAGCAAACAACAACAACAACAACGGGGGTTGGGGGGACAGGAGAGGAGGTACCTGGCTGTAGAAAATGATGAGCGGCTAATGACAGCTCGTTCCATAAAGGAGTAAGACACTTGCTCCATCTGCAGATGTCTATGTTCAAACCTTGTCAAAATTATCACCACCAGGCCATACCACACAGCTGCTACCAAGTGACTCTTCCACTACAGCACAGAAGGACCATCAGATGCATGACGATTTGGGGACAGGAGCCCTTGGCATCTCAGAGGATCAGGATCTCCCAATCCCTAGTGTGATAGTCCAGGGCACTGTGAACACACAGGGAAACCCAAGGACACTACTCTGACTCCACTTCTCTGCCTTCGTCTAGGTAGGTTATGGCCACGTATCCCCTGGGTCACCAAACCATAGGTCACAGAAAGCCCAGTGTCCTCAAGATGAAAAAAACAAACAGGCAAAAAAAAAACCAAACCAAAAACCAACACCCACTACAATGCTTCCCTCTTTGCCCGTGGACACAATATGCTCAGTTAGCCAGCACTCTCTGCTCAAGCTCAGATGTCAGTCTTATGTTTGTTTCCCCTTCCCAACATCAGCACTTTGGGAACTCTTCTGCTGGGGAACTTCCCCGCTCCATGTCTTTCTGGAGCCCTCAGAGCTCGCCTGAACTTTCATGTCTTCCCAGCACGCGATGTGCTTTCCAAACGCTGTCTACAAGACCAAATAAGAGGTTAATCATCGGTGGCGATGGGAAGGAAGAACGCAGCCCCTGGTAACTGATAAGAGTGGCCCTGGCAGCCCTTTTCTAGTGTGTCTTCAAATGGAGAGTTAAAGATCTTTAAAAAACTAAATTTTGATGCCTTTGAAAAGAAAGAAGCACAAAATAACAACAGGGGGTTATTGCCTGCAAGCCACGGGGGAGAAACTCCATAATTCTTCTTCTCCCTTTTGAAGGCTGTGAGAAATCTGATTCAAAAAAGCCACGGCAGACGGGGAAACCTCTTGAGGCTGCAACCATTTCCTGTGATCATGCATAATGTGCTTCAAAAGTGGGTTTTTACCAATTCTGTTGATCAATTGCGCCTCCTTCCTAGCCCTTCTTTTTTCTGCTGTGTTTACATCTGATGTGACTCAGTGACAAGCACTGTCTGAGACTGTGAAACAGGCCTGTCATGTTGATTTATGGGCGCATCAAACCCCAACTTGTCCAAACTGAAGCTCGCAGTTCATTAATTAGAGAGTTGTGACTTTGAAGTCAGCTTTCAGACTGTGGTTTTTAACATTTGGCTTAATTTATATGCTCTTGAATGTGGATCTCTAAGGGAAAAAACTGAAATTCCCTCCTTGTCTTTGAACTTCTTTTGACCGCACAATAATCATTTCTTTGTCCAGAGTGATGCCTGCAATCCCAGAGTCATTAAGGCGCATTGAACTGCCACTGATGAGTAAGCCCGGCTGAATTAGAAAAACAGCCAGGAAAACAAAGCTGAGAGCCTTCTGCGGGGTGATATCTCACAATTACATGCCTTCCCTCCCCGTGCCATTTCCATTTTAATTACTGTTAGTCCTTTAGATTTACATTTTAGACACTTTTTAATCTGCTCCCTTTTTTATTAGAGCAGCGCCCGGTAGCGAGCCACGGCCCTTAAGGTTGTGTCAGCATTTTCATTAATATGCCTCCTCCCCTTTACCCCAAAACTGCCCCTTCTCCGCAGGGGGTTTACAAGCAGCCTGCTAAACAGGACTCCCGGGTGGGGAAACTTGGCAGAGCATAGAGAGCGTGTAAAGGGAGGAGCTGGCATGGGGAGAGAAACCTGGGTGACTCCCATGTGGAAAACCAGCATCCATCCTCCTCCTATGAGGGACAGGGATGTGGAGGCAGTCACCTGGCAAGACTCCCTCCACCGAGCGAACGTGGCTGCGCAGGGCTGCCAGGGAAGCCAAGAAGATAGGATGCTATGCACGGTATGACGTTTTTTGTTGTTGCAAAGGAGGGATACTTAAGGCAAAGCTTTGGACCACTGGGTAAATGTGGAGGGCTGGGAGGAGATCCTAATACCTAGGCGCAGTGGCACTCAAGGGCTCTCAGAAGTGACAGCACCCCCCAGACTCATGGCAACCTACAGAAGATGAGGTGGGAACCCCTGCCTGGGAAGGTCCCATGGTGCATGGTCCCTGGGAAGGTCTACAAGGGTCACCTGCATGGGCAGAGCAGCCAAATGAAATCAATTAGAAACACTGCAAAGAACTGGGACACAGAAGTAAATACAGTGTAGGGGGTGGGGGTTTGCTGCTGTTTAGCTTTGTTTTGCTAAGTACAGGTGAGTCCCCTGACTTTAACTCATGCACATGTGTTAGGCAATTAGGACACACTCACCATGCAAGAGGCTAGATGAAGATATCGGTGTTTAAGCACGTTCTAAACGCCTGGCTTGTCTAACCTCACAAGAAGGTAGCTGGCCAATGGAGAAGGCCATTGCCACCTTCCCAAATGCTTGGGTTCATAAGGCAAACAAACCAACAAACAAACCCATAATTAAATGTTGAAACCCATTAAGTGTGCATCCTATTTCAACGCTGTCCCTCCCCAGCCCAGCTGTATGCCGGTCCTCAGTTCTATCAAAGGAAGACAGAAGACTGCTCAGGGTGCTGTCCCCACAGCAGAGGTGCACTGCGGTGGTTAATGTAAGGAATCGAGAAATCTTAGCACCAACAGGACAATAACTCTCCGTCTGAAAGCCGAGAACCGATAGAGTCAGCTGAGTTGGGCAATTATTTAAAAGATGAATGACAGTTTAATAGCCACTAGATAGTCCCCCGAGATCTGTGGTCTGAAAGTAAAATATGTATCATTCGTACCTCTTTCGGCTGTTTTCCAGCATGTTGCTGTTGGAGAAGTTGAAGCTGCAACTGTTCCTGTTGTTTTTTATAAAATTCTTGAAGCTGCTGCTACAAGAGAGAGAGGAGGGGACGGTAAGTAACAGAAGACGGCGACCCACTGTCCCTCTCCGTGCCATGCACAAACTGTGATATGAAAAATAGCATCCTTTTATCTGGAATGGCCTGACCTTTTACTTTGAAACCGGACAATAAATTCCACGCACACTGACTATTCTTGGCATTAAGGTCTGAGAAGTAATCTCAAAAATGAACTGATGAAAAACATACCATTTTCTACACAAATTAATTAAAATATAGCAAGGGATGACCTTTGATTGTACAACAAAGCTGAGGTGCCCTTGCAGGGTCTGCTCGGCCTCTAGCTCAGGCTTTCTAAATTATGGGAGGTGGGGCAAGGAGGGTCCCACACTTGGATGCTTCAACGTGTTGGGAACGTCCTTCAAGCCCTATCCTTATCGAGTTATACGGTAGTGACTTCTTTCCCTATAGTGTCCATCTGTTGGGTTTAGGTTGCTTCTTCAGTCTGAGTCTTACGACCCTGAGATGCAAGGATAGCCACAAGTGTATCTGAGCATCAACGTGTGTGGAGAAAGTAAACTCTGCTTGGAAATTTATGAACTCCAAAATGCTTCTTTCCATATCTAAGGAAAAAATACCTTTAAAGGTAAGCTTTGGGGTTGAACTTGGGGCTTCAAGAGCTGTCTACGTAAACTTGCTTCCAATGTGCACCTCGTGCCGCTTTGGTTCATGCCACTTAGAAGCTCTTGGCTTACCAAAATAAAAGACTGAAAAGCCCTCTAAGCCTGAAAGATCTTTTTCTACTAACTAAGTCCTATTCCAGCCCTAATCTCAGTCCATGGGACAGTCTCCAGGACGGAGCCCTAGACATGTGGCATCTTTCCAGTCCTTCAGGGGCGCGGACACCACGCTTATCATCCAGGAACCAGGTGGGATTCTGTCCCACTTAGCCTGCCATGTCCATTCTCCAACAGGGAAAGCAACTGGATAGGTGGAGGGGAAGTGTGGACTGAGTGGCAGGGCTCTGGGTGGGGAGACAATTACCTGTTGAAGCATGAGGGCCTGCTGCTGCTGGAGGAGAACCTGGAGCTGCTGGGGGCTCAGCACCTGCTGCTGGAGGATCTGCTGCATTTGTTGAGGAGTGATAACCTGAGGTGTCATCATAGCCACTGACACGGGAACCTAGAACAGTAATGAAGTGTCAGTAGGAATCGAGGAAGCCACACAGCCACAGTCTCGCAGGTTCAGCCTTCTTCAAAAAACGACTTTCCCATGTATAGATGGCAAAGAGATATAAGCACAGACCCTATGCAAACCCTTGTGCCATTATCAGTATCAGTTTTATGGTGATGTTGTTGTCAGGTATCCAACCCAGGGCATCACAGATGCTGGGCAAGTCAAGAGATGTAAAAAAAGACCTTGTAGACAGGATGGGTTCTGGCCAACCTTACAAGCAGAGCAGGAAGCACACCTTAACAAATGTTACCAGGATTAGGGACAGATCCATCCTGGTTCTCATTAAAATGAGCTGCTAAGAAGGTAACCCACACTTCTGTTTGTTTGTTTGTTTGTTTGTTTTAGGGGGGACATTAAGGAAGAACAAGCAGGTCTGTAGTCACAGCTAGCATGACCCACGTCACTTGTAGACAGTGACTTTCAGGATCATCAAAGATGCTTGGCTTTGCTGCTGGCAGAACCTTGGACACACCTTCTGAACTTAAACCACGGACCCTTCCTGGGATAGCTTTTACCCTTCCTTCTTCACTGAGCATACAGATGTCTCAATTCTTCCCTATTACGTGTGATACCAGTAAAAGCCGCTTTCCATGACATTTCAGTGACAAACAGCTACTGTGATGAACTTGATAGCATTTCGTATTTGCAACTGTTAACACGTTTCTGCACGGGCATCTTTGCAAGGAACCTGCACACTGTATCTGAAAGGATGATGTCTTGTTCAGATAAAACTCTGACATTAAAATGACAGCCTGTCTTGGCCAAGGTTACACAAATTGTATTCAAGCGGACACCTAATGACAACGCTACGGATGCTGCGAGCTTCCTAGAATGTAATTTAGCTATTCAAAATAATCACCGCGCTTGTGTTTAATTTCCAGACTACATGAGAACCATTTTGTCAGTCCCTGTACTCCAAAAGATACTTCAGAAAAAAAAAAGTTACCCCCCACCCCATAAAAAGATAAGAAAAAAAAGAGAGAAAATCACATACATACAATAAAAGAAAGACAAGAGCCAAGTGTCTCCTAAGAGTAATATTTAGGCATCTTACTTTTCTTCGTTTCTTAAGCAAGTATACCAGCAAGAAAGCCAGAAGCTGTAAAGGATATATATTGTTTAAAAGGTCTGCTGTCATCTCATGTATTACAATAAAAGGTAATAACATGTTTTGCACTTTGCCTGTGTGCCATTTTAAAAAAAATCCTGCAGACAATAGCTGATCAAAAGATAAAAGATTTTAAAAAAATCTTTTGGGGGAACAGTAAGCAAAAGAGAGAAACGGAGTGTTAATTTTATGTAACATAATGTCTTAATATGCAGTTTATCTTGACTTTTTCACATGACTTGCCCTGTCATTTGCATAGCGAGCTCTCATTCCTAATTTCACACTCATTATGCACTGACGTCCCGATTTCTCAGCATCACTAATTTTGATGAACTAAAAATGGTTCCTGAAGGTCAGACTCACATACAGTGAGCCTTCTCCCCTGTTGTGGTGGTGTGTTGTGTGTTGCAGAGAATCTGGGGGAGGTTCACGTGCAAGTCTCACATGTTTAGAAAGCTCAAGCTAGAACACCCTGAAAACGTCATTAACCCAACTCGGAGAGGTCACCCATTGGACTCTTCCCATTGCAGTGGTCTTTTAAGTGTAGATGTAGTTACACTGTAATTTAAAACAGATGGGCATGTCTGAATATTTTTATATGCAAAAAGGGACAGATGTATATGAATGGATAAATTATCCTTTTAAAAAGATAATTCGCAGCATGAAATATCACCAATGATTGGAACACTGAACTTGCGTACAGTCTAGGGCAAACGCCAAGAAGACATTATGAAAACATCTAACCATCTACGCATTAATTCCAATTAGTCGACTTTGTCTTTATCCAGAAGAAACTTTCAGAATTTCTAACTGTGCACTGGGTGCCAGCTGCTATCTTCGGAGCTCCTGGAGCCAAGGTATCACAATAGAAGTTTACTATTCCTTGAGAGTCTCGTAGTCATACAGGAGGCTCGCTGAAGCAAACAAAGGAGCCATGTTTAGGATTTCTTTTTCTCTCTGCATTTCTTGGATGACGTACAACACAAATACTTGGGAGCCAAGCGTCTAATGGCAATGGACAGGAAAACAGACAGGAACAGGGTGGTGTAAAATCTCAACTGGTGCTCAACACAAACCCAACAGAACCATGGCAGAGAAACAATACTGAAACAGTCACCTCCTCCTCAATTTTAAAAGAGACCTGAAACTCCTGTGTTAGAAAGTGGCACAGGTAAGCTGGGGGGAGGGGGTTGATGGGCACACTACAGGGACTACATAGATATATGAATATCAAATCCCTTCCAACTAGATAAAGAGTGTATTCTACAGTATATACATTACCCTTTAATAAAGGCGATTTAAACTGTTGTAGGTAATGTGTTCTTTTTACTGGATATTTTTATCATATATTTTTTAAAGCCTCTTTTTTTTTTTAAAGCATGGTAAAAATAGTATGTGTCTTTTAAAACGAGAAACACCGTGGCCCCTTGACTGTCAATAAAAAAGGGTGACCAGGGAAAGGCTGACAGGTGCGGGTAATTTTTAAATCCTCGCAGAGAGCCAATGGTTTCCAGCTCCTTTTCCCACAGTTACTTCTTCATTGTTGGCAGTCGAGCGGCAGAACGGTGGAATGAACTTGACTCTCCCCTGCCTGTTCCCTTTGGACACTTTGATGGAGGGTCTGATGAGTAATAAAACGCTTCAAGCAGCAGGCGCAGCCCAGCCAGGGACAGGCACAAGAAGCCTGAGTAACCCTTCCTCCGAGTGGAGCGGTTTCTGAGTAATCAGAAGTGGGCCATTATAGCCTGATGGCTTCAAACTTGGCTTTTACCATCTGAAACCACAGTTTCACACCAGTTTAGCTCCCAGCCACCAAAGTGGGGAAGGGAGCTTCATTTACAAATGCAGTAGAACAGATTTCGGTTGGCCCCCTCCCCACCCCCTTCAAGTTTCTGCTTCAACATATATTAGGACAAGAGGCTGTAGCAAGGTTTCAGAAAAGTATCGGAGTGGAACAGAAACAAGAGGGGAAAAAAATGGAGCACAGTTTAAGATTTTAACTACTCGAGAATTATGGCCTATATATACACTCCCTAATTCCCAGTGTCCAGCTTTCTCACGTACCCTGTGCATACTCATACAAGGAATCAAAGGGCATGCAGCACCAGCGAGGGGCTATTACAGCCCACACTTTATTACCCATTACTACTGAGGTCATTAAACGGCAAGAGTGATTGTCGAAGCCCTCACCTATTGATCACTGTAACTGCTATCATTTAATCCTGTGTTGAATGTCTGGAAAGCGGCTAAAGGCACACGAGAGAGGGTGGTTTAGCATTGAGAAATACGGCCAAAAGCTTAGAAATTACACTTTGATTCATAAGATCTAGCCAGTGGTTTAAATCAATAGTATTTAAAACAGTCATGTGAGGTTTTAACTACAGCTGTCTAATATTTATAGGGCCCTCACTGAAAGTGTTCCACAAAAAAACTAAACTTTGCTCACACACACACAGACACACTCCCTGACACCCACCTTACTCTCCTGGAGTTAAAAGTCCTTTCTGATGCTTCATGTAGCTACAAGGGTTTGTGACTTATCTGGGAGTTGAAGCTAATACCTGATTTCTTCCTCAAAAGACAATTTAAATATAAGGCAAAGGAAAAAAAAAATCCCTGTACTGTGTTAACCATTTGAGTGTACAGAAGCCAGTCTGCTGTGTGGCGCTGTATGGACTCACAATGAATCACAGGAGGCATTTATGAAGACCTAGCAGGATTCTGTCTTAGCTGCCTTCAGGGATCAGAAACTCGAATAAAACTTCTGGCAGACATTTAAAGCACTGGAAACCTAACTTAAATACACATGTGCACCCACAGTTAACACCATTTTAGCTTCCAGGGGATGGCAGGAATTAAAAACAAAATGTGAAAAACAGTGCAGGGTACAACACTGACTGACAGCAGCGGGGTGTGGCCCATCCCAGGTGCACACAAGCCCGCCTGAATGGCAGAAATACAGCTGTGCTTGGCCATCTGAACGTGGCTAGTACGGGCCTGCTGCTCCTTAATACCGGCACCTAAGGGAGCATCCTGAACACCAGGCACTGCGGGTAAAGGCTCAAGCGCTGCTGGCAATGGTCCTCTCTTCCTCCAAAAGGACTCTCTGTCGTTGGAAGGTTTGCAGGCTATTAAACAATGTCCTGTTTGCAAGTGGGGGGAGGTAGGCAATGGGGAAGAGGGGTGTTGAAATTTCAAAAGCAAACAAACAAACAATAAAAGAAAAAAAAACCCACCCTCATAGAAACAATACTTGCTTCTAATCTAGGAGACAATTGAAGGAATTGGGTGGGAAGCAAGATGACACAATATAAATACTGAAAATAACATGCTATCATTTCTTTCTCTCCCTTTCCTTTACACTGAAGCTAACTACAAGTAAACACTGCCCAGCATAAACACACATAGACTTTGTACGTTCACACCCTCTCCTAATTACTGTGTGTACAAATCAGATAACAGAGATGGTAAAAATGAAGCACTGTTTTCATTAACTGTCTACCACAGTAATTCCACTAAATTATTTTCAAAGAATTACTTGGGAACTATTTTCCAGCCTCTGATCGTGAGCCACATGGATGGCCCCAGAAACTCACTTGCTTTCCATACTTCGAGCAGTGTTTGGGTGGCAACCAACGCGGTTAAGCAATGTCACCCAGTCAGCCACATAACGAGAGCAAAACAAATTAAATTAGAAGGCTCTAGAATGTCAAAACAAAAGCAAACAAAGAAAATGGCTCTATTTTAAGAAAAAAAATAGAGGAATTATGCCCAATTTTCTAGGATCACAAGGAAGCTAGCTTGTATGTGTACCAGTAGCCACCTGGGAAAATTCAGGCCAGTTTTCAGAATTAATAGCTAATAGATACAATCGATCAGCAGACACCAAAGTCCCCGTGTCACTAAAAAAAAATTAAAACAAAACAAACAAAAAACCCGGAACTCAGATCAAGTACCATGCAATGTCTGTATCACAAACTGGGGGAAAATGTGTTTCTGACATAATATTTCTGCCTTTAGAAAAAAAGAAAAAGAAAAAAGGTATGGTATTCATGTGGAAAGTATAATTCTCTTTCATTGTGGAATGCTGCTCTTTGTATAACTCTTTTAGACTTAGCTATTTTGCCATAATACTGTAAAAAGCATTAAGGCAGGTAATGGTTATTATATTAATGCAAAATCATCCTAGTACTCACTCATCAGCCTAACTGTTCACTCAGCAACAATACAACCACCTATTAAAATTTTAGCACACACACAAAAAAGAGGCCTCTTTAAAATACAATTAGCATTTCATTTTTTATCATTTTGTTTATTACATTCTATCACAGAGAGGCTATCTTCCTTCCAAAAAGAATTGTTAGGGCTAATACTTGCCTGCCAGTCAGGAGTTATTTCAGGTTAGCAACCCCAAGAAGCCATGTCTTGCAGAGCTGAGCTCTTTTTGTCTTTACATTAAAAACAAATGGTAAAATTCCTATTTGTCCACAGCGCGGGAGTGACTGGAGGCTGCCCTGAGCTTCTCTACCACTTCCCAGGCAGGCAAGGTTATGCCACTGAGTGCCAGCCTAATTGTTTAAGCTCTCATAAATATCAGCTTCATTTGCATAAAAATGTAAAGTTTACATAAATTAAATCGCTTCTCCCATTAGCAATTGTTAAATACAGGAGACAATGAGAGCAGCACATGAAAATTATCACTTGTTAAGAGCTAATCTCCTCCACCTCGAAACCACTACTATTATTTATTGTTGTTGTTATTGTTGTTGTTGTTATTATTATTACTATTATTATTTAAATCGAGGAAAATGCTTCGCCTTCCCTTCCTCGGTCTCCTTTTCCCGTAGGTGGGCTGGGAAACTATTTAGAGTGAGTGAGTAAAATATGCTGACATTTCAGATTAACAAAAACAACAAAATCATTTTTGATTTTGCTGAGAACAGGGAGGTGGGGGGTGACTAGTCCAGAAAGTTCCTTAGAAAAGATTTGGCCTACAAATCTTTTAACTCTTGAAGGGACAGGGAAAAGACTTTAGCTAAGCAAGTTCTCTTCAACTAAAACATTATTACAAACAATGAAAGGGAGACAGTAACCACATCAGCCCTGTTGAGAAATGTGCACCATTAAAGCAAGCAAGCAAACTCTGAAGATAGTTTTAAATCAAGAGTTACTGTTACATGGGGGGAAATTGTTTACCTTCCCCCTAAAAAAGAATGTTTTCAAAACTAACAATTAAATTGATTATTCTCCTTCCTTCAGGGATAATAGCCCAAAAATTGTGAGCATGATTAAGTACAAATAAATATTTATTTATAAACAAACAAACAAACAAATAAGTAGGCAGGCCCAACCTGGATTATTCCAAAGTTGAATATGGATTTACTAAGGCACTCCCATTGCCTTCTCCCTTTTCTAGAATTACTTATGCATTTCTCATGAGTAACTCCAACACCTTCACCTGATAGATCACAGTTAAGCCAAGGGGTGCAAATGAGATTCTAATGAGGAAAAACATCAGTTGCTTCTTTGACAATTTCTCCATTCATTGATTTATTTCTAATAAAGACAAAAAACCCAACCGAAAGCTCCCTACATGGGAAGGGTTCAAAATACAATTTAAAGGGGGGAAAAAAAAAGCCTTGTAAAATCAGCTCAAATGAGGGACCCGTGAAGACCTGCCTCATGAAATGGTATGACAATTAAGAACAACAGAGCAAAAAGCTATCTTCAGGGACAAAAAAGAAAAAAAAAGAAGAAGAAAAAAGAAAGAAAAAAGTAAAAGAAAGAAATTAAGCTGCCACAACTGTAACAGGTTAGATGAAAAAAAAAAATCAAATTTTAATGTATTCTCCCCTGTGTCATCTTGTTTTGTCAAGACATCAAATAGAATTGGGAAGTACAAAATAACAAGCCCCTGAGAAATCACAGAGGCTGACCTTTTTGATGTTGTTGATTTACCTTGTTCTCGGTTATTTGAACAATGATGTCTCAGATTTGAGGGTAAGATAAAGCGTAAGAATTAAAACACGACACCGAGGTGCTCTAAACAGCTCTAAGAAGCTCACCGGCATATTTAGCCTACACTTGCATTGATTAGTTGCTTTAACCCGATGAGAACGGGAGGCCTAATGCACGGGCTTGGTAAGTCTTCTTTTTTCACTCTAAATTAATTTTCTCCCCCAAACAACTGGCAGGCTGGAGAAAGGACTCAGAAAAGGGTATCCCTTCTTCTCACCTAAAAGGAGAGGCCCAGGTTAGCTTTGCCCAGTAACCCAAGGCCCCATGATGTACAGAAAGACAGATGTACAGACAGGCAGATGTTCAGCACTGGAGGACCTGAGTTTTCTGTGTTAAACTGGAGTGGGGGGTGGGGGGTTGTCACTGAATGCAGAAGACAGGCACTCTGAAATGACTCAAAACAGTTTTCAAGGAATACCATGCTGTCCCCCACCAAAAAGAAGACAAAATTCACACCTAACAGCAGTTTTAGCTTACAGGGTCAAGACTTTGCGCAAATCTACCACTGCAGGTAAGCATTAAGTTATAGACATCTTGCCCCAATTCTAACCCTAAAGTACAGTTGAACGTCTCAACAGCAACACAAACGCAAGCCTTCTATGAAACCTTATGACAAGGACCCATGCAGAATGATGATTCTATAAGCAGCTTCTACCAAGGCATATATTGAAACAAATAGATGCAAGCAGATACAAACATCTGTTTAAAGACAGTGAAGACGAATAAGGCACTATCTGCAAGCACTAGATATTATAAAGACCAAGACGGTTAACAAGGCTATTTGATGACTGTAACTCCTTGTTACTGAGTGCAGAGCTTAACACGCAACACACAGAGAGACACAATGTATGCCTTTAGTCACTCTAACCTTTTCTGGTCAACTGTTGCTACGGTTTTCCCTTGACTGTAAATCACAAGGAACTACCTCAAGGGGCTTCTCACTGATCGCTGTTTCCCCGGTTACTCAGAGTGTCGTTTGAAAGTTCCCCTTAGTGATGTTCGTCCACAACGAAACCACATAATAAAATGAATTTCTCCTAGGCTTCCCTTTTTTGCCAATACAAACTGCACTCCAATTTTTAGTATGAGCTGAGAATCTGGCCACCACATTCCCTCCTGATCGTCACAGAGACACAGTAATTCAAACGCCACCCCTGCCACGTTAGCCACGACAAAGCTAGAGTTTGATTGCTTTTAATTCATCTGGATTTTAATTTCCCTGTCTCTTGCCATTGTGTGGAGGCTGGCTGAAAAGTTGCAGAACTGGTCAGTGTCATAAAGGAGTTTATCTTTCAAGTGACAGGTCCTGACAATGTGCAAATGTAAGGCTGCGGTGGAGAGGGTTTGTTTTCAAGGTACATTTAACTGCAAAAAAAAAAAAAAAAAAAAAATCCAAATCAACTATTCCTATCATAAGCTTTCTGATGATTTAGTTC
Organism: Mus musculus; assembly: GCF_000001635.26. Taxonomy (NCBI): domain Eukaryota; kingdom Metazoa; phylum Chordata; class Mammalia; order Rodentia; family Muridae; genus Mus; species Mus musculus. The sequence goes on from NC_000072.6 coordinate 99,025,282, forward strand.
ACCAACTGAGCAACATTATGCAACACTGCATGCCTTTAGATGCACCGCTTTAGCTGGTTGAGATTTAATTAAGATCACAGCCTCTAAAATCCCTGTCAGATGAAAATTCAGAGAAGACAATACTCTACATAGCTTCATGTACAATGTTGCCATTCCACCCCTGAAAAAATATGAGTTAAACTGCGTTTCTATGGCTGCAGACCAAAAGTTCCCTAATTTTATGTTCTTTTGACACTGGGTTGTTTTCTATTGTTTGCCATAAGATCTCTCCCTTCCAGGGAGGGAAGGTGGGGGGGGAGAATGAAAAAAGAAAAAAAAAAAAACAAACCAAGTGAGACATGCTGCAGAAAATGCCGTTGACATTATTATCCGACATTATCATAGCTCAGCTATGATGTCATCAATTTTCATATAAGCAACCCAAAGCTCAAAAGTTTCATCTGATGGGACGTGTTTATTAAAAAGCACAACACAACAGCCTACCTTCTTTCCATTACTTGGGTTAGATTACTGACAAGGCCATGTTTCCTATTCCTTTAAATGGTCAACTTTCTGTTCCACAAGCTGCAGGCAGATTTGGGGAGAAAAGGTAATTCTTTAGGCGAATTGGCAAACAGAAAGTCCACTCCTAGCATTCTGTAAGGAGTCCTTAAGGTTGGAAAACAAGTGTCTTTGATACATTTTTATTTCCTCTACAGTAGATTTGACCTGTGCTAATTTATCTTAAAGAAGGGGAGGAAGGTGGCAGAGTGATGTTTAACACAGTCAGATGCATTTGAATTTGCATCGTTTTGATATTTGGTGGCTTATGTCATGCCTTCAAGATGACAGGTGCTTGCAGTTTCACTCTGGACGGCTACTACACAAATAACTGTCTTGTCTGAAAGGGCTAATGCAGTACTAATGAACAATAAATCAACTTTGATTATCAAGTGTCAGCCCACAGAGTTCTATCACATCCCAGTGAGACTGGCAGCCAGTGTCTGGGCAAGCAGTCTGTATTTCGGTTTCATTTTTACACACTTTTCACTTAAGTGTGTCAGGCAGCTACAAAGAACCACATAAAATAGAGGCTTTCCTTTCCTCCACCCCACCCCCCAGTCTGCAAAATTGCTCATCTTGATTTGCTTTACTGAGTGATGAATCTGAAATATCCAAGATATCCTGCTAGCCTCGTAAGCAGCAATAACAGCAACACACATCAAACCTTGAAGTGGAATCTCAAGCTGATTCTGCTCGAGAACTCTGGTATTAACAGGCGACTTTATAACACTTCACCGCATACACCTCCTATGACTCTCTCTCTCTCTCTCTGTGTATGTATGTGTATATATATATATATAAATATGTATATATATATATATATATATATATATATATATATGTGTGTATATATATATATATCTTCATGGAAAGTATCTCACAAACAAACAAAGCAAAAGGGACCACCTCGGAAATAAAAAAGTCACTTGCATCTTTAACTGGGAAAAAAAAAAAATGAAATCGTCTTTTTACCCTAACTTCCTAATGATAAAACACATGTAAGCTTTTTTTTCCCCCTTAGGCAGATTAGTCACTGATAGTATGATTCACGTTTCCTGTTATCAGCCTTATTTCCCCCCCCCCCAAATGTGTCACTTTCAGAATGTTGGAATCTATGGAAATGAGGTGATTTGCATTTTTAAATGGGCTTGATTAGAACATTTGGTCTGTGTGGACGAGCATAAAACAATTATCAGACATTTTGGTCGTAACCGGAAGGCCTTGAAGGAGTTAACCCCAGGGAGGAAGACACTACATATGCTGTGCTCTCAAACTACCATCTTCCTAAAGGTCCTCGGCTTCCCATCCCATTCTTGGAAGGGAAAGAAAAGTCCCGTTCGCACTGACCATCTCGGTTCTGATAGTTGAGTAAGCTATACTTAGGGCCATTTCAGATGGGAGTTCATGGAAGCAAGCCTCCAGGCTCCTGCCCTTTCAAACCCCAAACCTTGCTCACTACTTTATGAACGTGGCCAAGTAATGCCACAGTGGATGCGGATCTCCAACCTGCCGGAGTGTACGATACTGTCTGCCTGCCTGCCTGCCGAGGTGCTGGGCTCTCTCCTTCCTTCACTTCCTCCTTACGGTGGGTACGAACTCCTTGAATATCAACAGCTAAGCTACAAAGGCGCCTGAACAGACAGAAACAAACTACCAGAAGCAAAAGAAACCGTCACACTGGTTCCACTGAGACTAAAGCCTTCTTTTCTATTTCACACGCTCTAGGAGTGACATGAATCACATACCCCAGATGGATGCCCCACTACACACACACACACACACACACACACACACACACACACACACACACACTCTCTCTCTCTCTCACACCAGTGGTGTGGAGAGATGGCACCGAGGAATAGCCAAAAGGGCTTTACCAAAGTAGCTGCATGAAGGCCACACCAGCGGAAAATGAAACGCCAACATCGGGGAAAGATGCAGAGGGAAAGAGAGAAATACACGCAGGACTTCCTCCAACTCCCAACTCCACTTCACCCAGGAATAGTTTTTAAAAAGAGGCAAGAGAGCGCAACAGAGAGCGAGGGAGATCTGTGTCCAGGACCCACAGGCCTGGCTTCCCACCCTCCTGTTCCTCTCCGCTTCTACTTCCAGAGCGCAACTCCACTCCAAGTTGATCAACAGCTCCGGGGCTGGTGCTGCCGAGACTGAGAGTCAAGTTGAAGGCTGAGGGGCGCCCCAGCCTTCCCTGCCGAGGTCCCCGGAACCCCGGGAAGCTGGAAGTGCATAGCCCGGGATGATGGGATGGGTTGGGGGAGAGGAGGACCGGGAGGAGGAGGAGGAAGCGAAGCGAGCAAAGACGGAGGAGGACCGGGACCAACCTGACACTCTCCATGTAGCCGCCAGGCGCGCGCAGCCGGCTCGGGGCGCCCGCGCGGGGCCGGGCTGGGTCCGGCGGCCTCGGTGCAGGCGGACTGCACGCGCAAGGGGCGCTCGGGCTCGCGGGCTGCCGCGCCGCGCCGCGCCCACCCGCCCCGCCTTGCTCCACCAATCACAACCCGCCTCTAAACACCCCGCGCCGCCGCTGCGCCCCACACAATGGGCTCCGCCCGCGCCCCGCGCCCCGGCCCCCTCCGCGCGCGGCAGGTGAAACCGACGCTCGGCCCCGCCGCCCGCCTTTTGTCTCCCCAGCAACTCCTCTTTAATTGCTGTTAACCCGGTGACCCCTCTCGGGCTGACGTCTGGGCCGGAGCCCGGCACCGCGCCGGGGCGCGCATCTCCTCTTCCCCCCACCCCCTTCTCTCTCTGCGCCCTGGGCCCCGCTGCCCAGCCGGCTTTGGGGAAAGGGCTTGTTTGTTTCCTCTTCGAAACTGACAAAGAGTTGTGCTAACCTTCCGGGACGCGGAGCGGGAGGGCCCCCCATGCGCCCTCCGCCAAGGAAGCCTACAGCCCCAGCTGCTCTGGGCTACCGAGCAGGCTTGCGGGGCGCCAGGCTGTGCCTTTCCTCGAAAACCCGCCGCGGTGAACTTTCACTTCACGTCGGTGGTGGGGCCCAGCCTTCATCTCCCTGCCACCCTTGCGGATCCAGAGGCCACCTCACAGAGTGTGCCTGTTCACGCAGGGAAGGAACCCCACATGGGGCTCCAAATAATTCACCACGCAACGTGCGTCCTCGCTACTTCCCCTTTGGAACGACAGCTGCCACACGTTTGCTAAGAAATAATTCTTGAAATTCCTTTCTTATTTATGCAACATCAGCCACAACAAAAGCGCCTCTCAACAGGCACTTCGAGATGACCTCGGTTAGAAACCCTCACTGCTTAGATGCTGAGAGCACGAGCGAAGGGCAGTTTTTTTTTTTTTTTCTTTTAAAGTTACCAACAATGCTAAACTTTGTTGGCTCAAGTGTCAGGATTTAAATGGCAGGTTAGCCTACAAGGTATCAGCTGCTTCAGAAATCACCTCTCAATTCTGCTATTTCCAAACTTAGAGAAAAACTTTCTGGTTGGTGTATTGATTAAAACAAAACAAAGCCAACCCACAAATTTTTATTATTTTCTTGAAAATAACCAGGAAACATACTAGTGAAATCAATGATTATCCATTTCTCAATATGAACCATAAAAAAAAAAAAAACAACAGCAACAAAGTATAACCCAGTACATTCCAAGACTTTTTACTTGAAAGTTCTTTTCAATTTGAGATGCATTAAATGTAGGTTGCTACAAACTAGAAAGGATACAGATATATTTCTACTCAAGAAATCGCCTGAACTTCAGTGAGGTCAACAAGAGATAGACATCCCCTCCCCATCCCACCCCAGGAATCTGGCTGGAAAATGCAAGAGCGCCCCGTTGCCTTCCCCATCCATTCAGGTGTTAAATGGGTTCAGCACACAACACTCTCCACCCCGAAGTGTTCTTTGTCAGATAACAAATTTATTAATGGTCTTTGTTTTTTCCGGGTCACATAAATGTCACCCCACCCTTTCATGAATATTCAATAAAGAACCTGGGTGGCTTTGAGAATGGGGGTTCTAGAAGGGCCTTGAATCTGCCAGAACATCCTAACTCCTCCATCAGTAGAACTCTTGAGTTTTGAAAAAAGGGTGTTTTTTTTTTTCCCAGAAGAGCAGGCAGAAGCCCCAAAGTAGGAAATGAAAATTGAGGAAGTTTTCCCCAAACCAACACCCCTCAAAAAGTAGAAACAGCCATTTTAAAACACAGTAATTTACAAAAAAATTAATAAATTAAATTGAGAGTTTATGAGTGTGAACAAAGCTGAGGTGAGCTTGAAACAAACGACGTGTTTCCTCCAGCCTGAGATCTGCAGGAGGCACCCATAAAACTCATGCATGCTGTGACAAGTAGGGCTTCCTCCACAAAGGTCAGCGTTTATCAGTTAAGAGTCTCCGGGAGCTTCAAAACAATAAACAAACAGGCAAACAACAACATTACAGACGCTCAGGACCCAGCTGTGGAGGCCGGCCTGACACAAAATAATTAAAGACTGATGCAATGCTCATGGTAACGCAAGCGCTAAATTGCACAGTGGTGGCTGGGAGCACCATGGGACTGCAGAGCAGGAGGGAGCACTGGGAGGGCTGGGAAGCCCCCGTGGGGAAGCTATGTGTGAAGGGCTGATGGTTTGGATAAGAGGATACTAGACCAGACTGAGGGAAATGGCTTAGCAAACAGCCCAGAGGCCACCTGGAGGCCAGTCCACACTCTCCGAACAGATAGATGGCGCAGTGGCTTGGAGGCTAACTCTGGGAAGGAATCACACCACCAGGGAGAAACCTGTGTTTCTTTGTAGGAGCCTGAGACAATTTGGGCTAACTTTGAGAATCCTAGGGTGGCCTCATAAGATTTTTGGCCCTGAGACTAGCATTCAGGGAGAGTTGGTACATTCTATGCCTTGAGGAAAATATAAAAATTTTAAACCTTCCACTAACAGAGAAGTCATAGTTACTGCCATTTTTAATCACCTCCAGCAAGAGGCTGTTTTGGAAAGCAGGGGCAAAGAGACAAAGAAAATGGAAAAAAGGAGGAAGAAAAATAATTAGGATTATTGTGGGGGCGTTAGCTTGACTTACTCAGCCCCTGAGGCTGATGCACTTGTAACTTCAATGGAAATTGCCATCCCATTTTTCAGAGGAAGAAACTGAGTTTTAGTAATCTGGGAGCCAGGCTTGGTGGTCAACATGTCTATAATACCGGTACTTGGGAGGTAGAGTCAAGAGTTCACGGTTATCGTCGACTGTATAACAAGTTCCAGGCCAGCCTGGGCTCCATGACAATTTGTCTCAAAACAGAAAAACAAAAACAAATAAACAAAAACCCGGAAAGGCAGAGTGGTTTTGCTTCCCTGTGAGTCAAGCATGCCTCACGCCACAGCTCTATAAGGCAAAGCAGACACTGGATGATCAAAAAAAAGGGTGGAGTGGGGGTGGGGGGAGGGGGGAGGGGGGTTGATGATTACACAAACCGGATACCTGAGTTAGGGGTGGGGGTGGCTCTTGTTTAAGGAAGAGTGAAGGAAACAATAAATACTGTACTTAAAAATATTTGTGATGCCCACATCCTAACACCCACAACAGACACAGTCTTGTTCAAACACCACATATTAAGAAACCTGTCAGTTGCTAAATGAGTCCATTGTGCAGCCGGCTGTGCACTTAGGAACAGGTTACTATGATCCCATACCAAACTCTAACCACCGAATCAGACACCTGGGACTTGAGTTGGGGATTCTGTTTGGTTTTGCAGAGCCTCAGCCTTGAACAGAGAAGAAAGTGAAAGGTTTTACTGCCTGTTCGGAGCTGGGACTGGAGACAAGACGCATTAGAGGAAGAGGCAGAAAGAGCACACCCTCATGACATTATTCGACATGTTGATGAATGGTGCCACAGCCATGAGGTAGATATGGTCACAGGGCCCTGGCCCACGTGCGTCTCAGCAACTGCTTACCCTGAGCTGCTTGCACACAGCTAGAGAAAGGACACCGTGATGGGTCCAAAAATGAACTGTGTCTGAGAGGCCAAAATCTAATGCAAGTTCATGGTCTTCTTCCAAACAGTGCTTGCATCAACAACCCCCGCCCTTTCCAACTAATTTAGTAGAGTAGTCAGAATACAATGACAGAATTAAAAAAAAAAAAATCTATCAAGTGATTCCTTTACTGAAGCCAGGGGATGGAGACTTTTAGGTCCTTCTCCACCCAGCCCCACGTCTGATGGATTGCTTCTCCACAAGGAACTCCCCTACCGTCCTCCAAAGCCCAGCAGCGGGGCCAGCCAATTAGAGTTACTAAATTGCAACAGCCGTGGCCCTTTCCTGAGATTTGGACATCTGTCTCTAAGGAACCCCATTTCTGTCTTGATTTAAGCAGTGCTTTTACTTAAAAATATAAATTAATACATCACCCATCTATCTGCAGGGAGCCAGAGCAGTTAGCTGCCTATCGATACTGTTTGTGTCGCTGTTACGTCTACGTTGACAATGAAACTAATTATGTTGTTTTTCATCCGTGCCTGTTAGTTTGGCCAAGGGAAAAAGTCTCTGATGCACTGGAGGTTGAATTTCTCTTTACGACAGTCTCCAAATCACCATTCGCATCTTCCCTGATTGCAACACTTTATAATGCCAGTATCATGGAGTAATTTGTATATACATACACACAGCAGGCCATGGCAACATTCAGAGAACTTATAATAGGTGCATGAGCTACAGAAAACATTTACCAAAATAAATGCAAAAAGTTTAAAGATTCTTCCCTGAGACACTGTCTCAAAAGAAAAAGAGGAAGAAAAAGAAATCCTTCATGATAAATGTGAATGCACTTCTCAAACACCCAGATAAACAAAATCGTCCAAAGAACCCAGCCCCAGTCTCTCCAAGCCCTGCTTCTAACTGACTAATAAATTATCCTCTCCTGTTTATGATCAAACTATAATCCCTACCTTTAATATGATGTGAAATTTATTAGTGTGTTGCTTCTGCCATGGGGTTATAACAGATTACATGGATGTGTGCAAAATTCTCAAAATTGTACATATTTTAGGTCAGAAGAAAATCCCCCCCCCCCCCCCCCGGTGTTATCCTTCACTTCAGGGAGGAAATTCAAGTCCATCAGCACCAAGTGACATCATCACGCCCCCTCCCCAGAGTGACAGCACCCAAGGCTCATCTGCATGTTAACCCTGGGCAAGAAGCTTAACAAGAAGAGGGCACTGAAGAGGAATGAAGAGATGGCTCTTGGGGGAAATGACATTCTTTTTTAATTTTTTTTTTTTAACGTTTAATTATGTAGAAACTCGCTGATATTAGATGAAGCCACTGACCACCTTTAGTGGAGTCAGCTTTTCAGGAGGGCCGTGGTGTGAGTGTGCTACAGGCAGGGGAAGAGAGGCAGGGGAGGCATGCCCCATCTTGCCCTGGGAACAAAGCTCACAGATACTCCTCCTAGGCCTCGCCACCCTCCTCTGACCCTAGGTTGACACACCCTGGTGTCAAAACCTTCTTTACGCCTGCCCTCTGCTGGTAAGCCTGCCAGGATTAGGAAATTCCATCTATCTCAATTTATTTCGAAGACAACTTTTAAAAGGCAGGCAGAGAGATCTGTAAGGATCTGCTAACTGAAATACATAGAGTAAGAGGCTGATGCTAAGCAGAGGGGATAGGCAGGGGTCACAACGACGAAGTGTGGTACTTTGAATGGATGAAGCTCCAGCCATCTATGCTACTGCCTGCTGGCTCACGGCTCAGCAGTGCAAACTTTATATTTTAGCTTGCCTAGGAGAGCAACCTGCACGGCTGCTGGGCATCCTGCCTTTACTTGCTTACTCTCCAGGGAGAATATGTCAGCTCATTTTCAATAAAACACCTTCTAAGCAGTAATAGGCCACTGTTCCTGTCTCAATAGTCCCTAAGGTTTCATGATCTAGTATATTTAGCTGAGTCAAGTTCAAGTTTTCTTCTGGCATTCGGAAGATCCATAAAAGGAGGAGGGCCCACTTTGGCCTGTCTGGGAGTGAAAAACGACAGCCTAACTTTTGAATCAGTAGCTACAGAGATGTCCCCCAAGCAAAGGGAGGCTTGTCTACCTCAGGCCCCATTCAGCTACCCAGCCAGCACTTGCAGGCCAGCCTGGAGGCTGCGGGAGGGCTCTGGCTTTTAGGGGGTAAATTTCCACAGTGGTGTGCTGAGCTTTAACAGTGCAACCCTGTCGGTGTCAATGGGAAGCGGGAGGCTTGTACAAATCCCTGCACAGCATTTCAATACTCTATCTCCAGGATGGGAAGATGAAGCTTAGCAGTTGCAACCTCAAAAGCATTCAGAAGTTGTACTTCTGACAGCGCTTTAGATGCCGAATAAATGCTCTTAGAAAGGACACCCAATCCGTCCGACAATAAATCTTACACCAGGGAAGCCCACACAGGGCCGCGGAATCCCCTCCAAAGATAATTGCCTTCCACACGGCGTGGCAAAGAAACCACTACATGGGAAGCATTTTCTGCAGCCCAGAAGCTCCTGACAGCTCGCTCTTCTTTCTTTAATAGTCAGCGATCACACACTCAGACACTTAACACCCTACCTTTAAGAGTAGCCTAGCAAAGTGTAAGAGTGTATCTGTTTTAGAGAGAAAAGTTAGAAGGCCTGCTCTGGGCACAGTGAGGGAAGGAAGCAGAGACTGAAGAGAAAGGATTCCTGCAGAAACAGGACCATGGGAAGGGAATCTGAGGGCACATCCTCATAGCAACCTCAGACTCCTCAAGCCAGTTTCTGAAGACTCATGATGTTTCTCGACACTACTAAGTGCTGGAGCCACATCCAACAGGCACGGAAAGAGGCAGGCAGAACTGTCAGAATCCAAGGTGGCCTGAGGTAGGCTAGATCCTATCTCTGACATGGTCACGAATGAATACTGTGGCTTTGGGTAAGTCACCTCCATTCTTCGGGCCTACATATTTCTTCCAGACAAAGAGAAAGATGGATAGAACATGGCCTAGCTGACTTTAATCTATAGGTATTATCTGCTTATAGTTACAGTCCTATGTAAAACAACCAAAAGATGGTTTAAGATAGAAAGAGAGGTGGAGAGATGGTTCAGTGGTTAAGAGTACTTGCTACTCTGGCAGAGAACCTGGGTTTAGCTCCCAGCACCTATGTGACTGCTCCAAATCATGTGTAACTCCAGCTCCATGGGATCTGATGCCCTCTTCTGGCTTCCTTGGGTACCTACATGTAAACACACACACACACACACACACACACACACACACACACACACACACACACACCTCGTTAAAGAAGAAAGAGATGCTACGGGTAATGATGCATAGCTGTAATCCCAGCACTGGGATAGAAAGTAAGCAGTTCAAGACCACCCTTAACATACAGTGAATTTAAAGCTAGCCTGATAGTATGGACCTTGTTTCAAAACAAAACAAACAACAACTGCTAAGATTCTTAGAGTTTAACAATCACTAGCAAGTCACCAGTAAGGCAGAGAAGAAGAACCACAAGAACTGGGTTGGAAACTTTCCACAGCCTTGACTGGGATTCTGGTCTAGAGAACAAACCCTGTTGCCTGGGTGTGGTGGTGCACACCAGCAATCCCATGAATAGGGAGGCTGAGGCAGGTGGGGCATGAGTTTGAGCAAGCCTGGGTAAGCAGCAAGCCCTGGTCACAAAGACAAACGACACACCATCAGAAAAGGTGCAGGGGTGAGAGGGTGGCAGACATGAGGGAGGGACCTTATGAAATACCAGCAGTTGTGCTGCATAGATTAAGTCACAGTCACACACATGCTTCATGACACGGCTGACTCTGCATAGATGAGACCTTAGATGCAGACATGAGATGCCCTAATTTCCCAATACAATTGTGCTCTTTGACCTTGCAACTTTCCCCCTCTCTCCCTTAACCACCTTGCTTGGTTTGTGTCAATTGCCCAAAGCCTCCTCCCACCAGAATCATTTCTGAATTTCCTCCCGAGCCAGTCACCTGACTCTGTGTCATCAAGCATCCTAGAAGTAGGTGAAAGGGCAGTCTCATGCATCGTATACATGTTGGGGATGACAGGGTGGAAGCCTCACCTGGGGCTGGACTGGAGGGGAAATTCAGGAGTCGCATCACTAAGATAGTAGGTCCCTGTTGAGTCAAATATCTCTAGAGAAAATGCGCACAGAGAAAGTATGGAGCCCTTGCCTGCAGGCTGATTATGTATTCTTTGTATTATTCCAAATGGCATTTCATTCTTCATGAGGAAAAGGAGCAGATGAAGCAGGAAGCTTTCAGGTCATATAGAATTTCCCTCTTTTCAAACAAATAAGGCATTGTGTCTGAACAAAGGAGGGATGTCTAATTGATCTTAATTAAATCCACTGATGTCCAGTTTTTGAGATGGGTCAGGGCACATCTATGTAATGTCACAACCTAACAGGCAGGACCTCTGGGATTAAAGGGCACCGTGGTTAACTGCTCCTGACACCCTCCATCATCAGGCAGCATGTACTGCCATCAGTCAGCATCTACCAGAGTCTACTGTCCTACTTCAGGGTCTTGCTCGTACTACTTCCCTCCACCACACGCAAACCTGACCTCTTGGTGGACTGGGGCTCCAAGTCCAACCTCATCAGTGGCAATGGCCACTCACCAGGGCCAGCCTTCCAATAGTGCCAAACCCTGCCACACCAGAGTCTATGAAACAGGACTCTTTCTGTTCCTACTGCCCTTGAAGACAGCTACTTGGAGTTATGACAAAAGAGATGTAGGACTAAACTCCATAGAAGCTACTGGTTACCAGTGAGTCATAGAAGTACATTTTGTATTTCTTCATCCACATTAGATCCAATTATCTGCCTCACAGAGGATAGCTGTTGCTACATTCTGCTGTACAGGTGTTAAATTAATTGTGTTTCTAGATCTGAGAGTGCAGCTGTAAATGACTGCAATGTTTGACAAGACCCCAGTCCCTAGACATGAGACTACAAGGCTCTGATGGTGGTAACTGTAAGGTAACGGTAACCCTCCACAGTCAGTCAGCTAGTGAATGTCAGTGATGGGATTCTCTAGCCATTCTCTCCACTAGAACTCCAGCTTTCTCAATGGACAACCTTTGTGCTCAATGTAGAGCTTAGGCAACTCTGAAGCATGAACAGCAGCAACAGCAACAACAGAAACAGCAGCAACAACATCAGTAACAACAACAACAGCAACAACAAAAACATCAGCAACAGCAGCAACAACAATGACAACAAACATAACCAGTCTTCAACAGAGAGGTAGTGGGAAATCCATCAAGAGCTTACCTAAGGTCATAGATGGGGGTTATGTCCTGAGACTGGCAAAGAAACAGCAACTTAACAGAAAATGAAAGGAGGAGTGGTATCTGGCAACAGGATGGAAGATAAACTCAGAGGTAATTATGGAAGTGTGTGATACATGTAGCATTCCTGTAGCTCCTGTAACTCACCAACAGGAAACTTTATAAAGTATGCATTGGTATACCTACTTAACAGATGTCTTTTTATTTTCTTTTATTTATTATTTTATGTAAATACACTGTAGCTGTCTTCACACACTTCAGAAGAGGGAGTCAGATCTCGTTACAGATGGTTGTGAGCCACCATGTGGTTGCTGGGATTTGAACTTCGGACCTTCGGAAGAGCAGTCAGGTGCTCTTACCCACTGAGCCATCTCACCAGCCCCCTTAACAGATGTCTTATTGTTAGTAAGTGGAGAGTCAGGACTTCAATGATCCATAATACCCTACTGGAGAGAAGGCTGGGGCTAGGTGTGAGCCTAAAAGAACAGAGAAGCTAGCCCTGTTTGATTCCCCCAGAAGCAAAATGTGACTATGGATGATCAACTAATAGATACAAATTAATCCCAAAGCAGTAATGTTCCATTATCATTTCCACTTTTTTTTTTTTTTTTTGTTTTACACAAATATACAGAGACAGTCCTCAAAAAAGCTAGCAGGATAACTGAAAAACACCAAGAGGCTGAGACAACTGACTTGTGCATCAACAAGTGGACATCAGCCATAGTCCGGATAACGCCCAAGCTGTCCTACTGGCACACATCTTAAACACAGCAGTGAACCAGTACACTGTGCGGCACGGTGACCCTGGAAGGACATGGCTGCCTCATCTTGCACAGGCTGTTTCCTGACTATACTTCTGGTAAACACCTGATCTCTCCGTGCTTCTGTTTCCTCAACCTTGACCCACCGGAGGCTTAGAGAAGATGGGGGCAGGACACCATTTAGGATGCTGTCAACATTGAACTGCACCCCATCGTTGTCACTGTCACCACAGAGGACTTTCTCCTTCAGTTATAATGCATTTCCACAAACCAAAAGATGATTTTAGTTCACTGGCCTTGTTTTCCTAGGGAGGATGATATATCCTAACTTCCCAAATGTCATGATTCAACAGCTCTTTCATGCAGTGAATGAAGACAATTGGTTGTTTTGTGTCTGAACTTTAAGGTCACTAGAAACATTACCCTGAAGGCAACACGGCTACCTTATTTGAATACTCAGGTGACCAGGTGTGCAACATCTACCAGCTAGAGCATCTCCTGGATGTGCCAGAGGAGTGTGATGATCTGGTAAGGACCAAGCTCCCCAGGATCCACTGAGCCAATGTTTTTAGAGGGTTAGTCTGCCCCAAATGGCAAGAACTCTTAACTACAACTAGCTAAAAAGAGACCTAATTTTGAGAAATCTTGCCTGTTGTGATGTGAGTATGTTTGTGTGTGGTCATATGTGTGAACATGTGTGTATGAATAATATCACAATGTGTGTGGATGTCAGAAAATGTCAGTTGTCAGTCATTGCCTTCCACTTTGTTCAAGGTAAGTCTCAGGGATGCTTTGACTGTGAGGACAGCCAACCCACACACTTCAGAGAAGGCTCTTCCCTCTAGTTCCCACTGTCTTGGTAGCAGTGGGAAGGCAGATACCCACTATTTTGTCCTTTTTACATGGGTCCTAATCTTTGTTCAACAAATGTGGTAAACCCATAGCCATCTCTCCAATCCTTAAAGACCTAAATTTTCAGAACCTTTAGCCTATTTTCCAACATTTTGTTTCTGTTATCTCATGATGCACAGAGTGTGTCTCCAGAAAAGAAAACCTTCCACGGACTCCCAGCCAGCTTGGCTCTAGAGAGGGCTCAGCCTGTACCCTCACAGTACCACAGTTTAATGGCCTAACAAACTAATAGTTAAGACTCTTTGTAAAGTTTCTAACCTAACATACTTTACAATGTGGAAAAAATGGAATCTGCTCAGTGACCTCAGGACACTTGGAGTGGCCCCTCTCAGTCATATTTATTTGCCTAGTAAACACCAAGTGGACATGCTGGGACCTAGCAGAGGGGCCCTGGACCTCTAGGATAAGGGACATTTTGAAATGAGACAAAGGTCAGACTGAATCTTAAAAGGATGGTGCAAGGCTCAGCAAGTTCCATGGTCAGGCTAAGAAGGCATTCAGATCAGAAAAACAGTACACACAAACGTCACCCATAGATGACATGAGCCCAGACACACGTAAATGTGGTGTCCTGGCCATTAAAATACATCTTCTAACGGCATCCTCGGGACGCTGACAAGCATTTCTTTTTCTCCGAACTTCCGCTGCATTTGCTCAATCCAAGCTTTATCCATTTCCTGCCTCACTCCCATGTCTCTCCTCGACCTCATTCCCGTGTGGCATGGTCTCGGGGCCTTGTCCTCAGCTGGGTCCGACACACACCTATTGCTTAACGAGCCAGCAGTCTGAGCTGCTGTATGCTGCCCTGCTCTGCTTGCAAGCTGGGATTCCTGAGCTTCGAGGTAGAGGATTTTGATTTAGCGGCTCTGTAATGGGTTGCTACATCCTGTAGGTGGCTAGTTTGAGATCCAAAAGGGGGGGCGATGTAGAAACCACTGGCACAAACTGAATGAGAAGACATTCAAGGGTTAGATATTTTGGTTTCAAACAAGTTTGAGAAGCACCAAATCAGATCCAGGTCGACTATTACTCAATCAAATACAACAGAAGCCTGGGGACCTCTTATACAAGTGGAAGCAACTTTCAAAGCATTATGGACTGAGGGACAATCTGTTTAGAATTCGTGGGAATGAACAGGGCCCTGACAAACAACTGCAGTCAGGAGAGCTCTGAGTATAAAGACAGCTCTCAATTCCACAGTGTGGCTGGGATCTGTGGCTCATGGGGCCTAGTTTTATTTATCATACCTTCTCCTAAGGCTTCTTGCTGCACAGGTTTTTATGCATCTTATTCAACCGTTTCTAATAAAGGAAGGGGCAGGAGGAGGGCAAACACAGCTAAAGATCTGTCTGTAATTTGAATGTTGTAGAACAGGAGAAAGAAGCCCAGACCAAATAACAACAACAACAACAAAGCCGTTATTAGGCAAAAAAAGTCTTTTTCAATGTAAAGATGAACACACACAGTAAAAAACGCCTATCTTCCTATCCATGACACAGAACCAAAAATGATACTATCTTCCTGACGCCCTAGCATCTCAGCTAATGCCAAAGAATGTCGTGCATAAGGGCCTCACCAACTATCGGATGAGCAGGTGAACCTACACACAAAGAACAAACAAATTTAATTGATGCTTTCTCAGTTTTCTCTTCTGTTTAAGCAAGGGTCTCACTGGCCTGAATGGTCTGGCTGGCCTCTATCTGTCTCTCAAGTGCCAGGATTAAATATGTATGCCAGAATAACCAGTGTGTGTGTGTGTGTGTGTGTGTGTGTGTGTGTGTGTGTGTACGTGTGTGAATGTGTGTGAGTGTATGTGTGTATGTATATGTGAATGTGTGTGTAAATGAGTGTATATGGCATGTGTGTGTGCAAGTATGTTTGTGTGAGTATGTGTGGTATGGGTGTATATATGTGTGTATATATGTGTTTATGTGTGTATGTATGCATATATATGCATATATATGTACATATGTGAGTATATGTGTGAGTATGAGTGTATGTGCATGTGTATGTGAGTGTGTTTGTGAGCCTGTATGTGTGTGTACATTTGTGTGTGTTTATTATTTTCTCATGCAAATGTTTTTTCTGAACTAAAAGCTCAAACACTTAAATTTGTGACTTTCCCTTGCTTTGCCTCTAAGTCTGTGTCACAGCTATGAAGAAGATGAAACCAAGTACTTGCCACATAAAGCATCATCTCTGTACATGAGGTGAACACTTCGTGTAGGAGAGACAGGCCAGCATTGCCAGATGAAGCAAAGTCTTGCTGACTTGTTGACAATTTATAAAGCAGTGATATCAAATACAGAAATGCCCAAATGTACACAGGACTCATGACCACCTTCTTTTGAAGTTTAAAAACAAAACATCTAACAGAAATAGTTCAACTATCCAAGATTGGAGTGTACAGTCCAAGGTCCACTTGAATGATCGAGACCAATATGCTATACCTACAGAAGGGAGGCAGCTACTAGTGTCTTTTTTTTTTAATTTTTAATATTTTTTATTACGTATTTTCCTCAATTACATTTCCAATGCTATCCCAAAAGTCCCCCATACCCTCCCCCCAACTTCCCTACCCACCCATTCCCATTTTTTTGGCCCTGGCATTACCCTGTACTGGGGCATATAAAGTTTGTGTGTCCAATGGGCCTCTCTTTCCAGTGATGGCTGACTAGGCCATCTTTTGATACATATGCAGCTAGAGACATGAGCTCTGAGGGGTACTGGTTAGTTCATATTGTTGTTCTACCTATAGGGTTGCAGATCCCTTTAGCTCCTTGGGTACTTTCTCAAGCTCCTCCATTGGGAGCCCTGTGATCCATCCAATAGCTGACTGTGAGCATCCACTTCTGTGTTTGCTAGGCCCAGGCATAGTCTCACAAGAGACAGCTATATCTGGGTCCTTTCAGCAAAAATCTTGCTAGTGTATGCAATGGTGTCAGCGTTTGGAAGCTGATTATGGGGTGGATCCCTGGATATGGCAGTCTCTAGATGGTCCATCCTTACGTCACAGCTCCAAACTTTGTCTCTATAACTCCTTCCATGGGTGTTTTGTTCCCAATTCTAAGAAGGGGCACATTGTCCACTTTTTTTTTTAAAAAGATTTATTTATTTATTATATGTAAGTACACTGTAGCTGTCTTCAGACACTCCAGAAGAGGGCATCAGATCTCATTATAGATGGTTGTGAGCCACCATGTGGTTGCTGGGATTTGAACTCTGGACTTTCGGAAGAGCAGTCGGGTGCTCTTACCCACTGAGCCATCTCACCAGCCCCATTGTCCACTCTTAAAACACCTCCACCTTCCATTGTTCGGACTAGCTTAGTCTAACAGAAATAACCCATCTGGCACAATAGCACGCTCAGTACTTGCTGAGTACGGGAGGTGAATGGGGGGTTCAAGACCTGCCTGAGCTATACAGTAATGGCCTGTCTAAAACATAAAACTTATTAAGTGACACACACACACACACACACATACACACACACACACACACACACATCAACACAGGCTAGATGGCACTGCTCAAGCGATCCTAGTAATACAACATTGTGAGATAAGATAAGAGGAGACTCAATAGTAGTAATAGTAGTAATAAAAATAGTAATAAATATATACTACTTAAAGAGAAAGAAAATGAGCATGGCTTATCTGTAAGAACGCTACAGTCCACACTACCCCAGAGCCACTAAACGGTCCCAAAGAGCAGGCAACTTGACTCTTCCCTTGCAGAGCCAGACTCAGGAGTGCCCTGATTTTGCCTCTCATTAGGTACTTGGTAACCTGGGTTTCCTGTGCCTTCCTTCATTGCTGGAGTGTCCATCAATAAGGGAAAGGGTCCTGAAACCCTCTGTCTAGTTCAGAAGAGGGCCAGGGGATTTCCCCCCTCATTATTCTGTTAGCCAGCTGAGGGTCAGCAGAGGCCCTACCTCCTGCTGGGCCTGATTGGTTCCTGCTCCTTTGACAATCATTCCTTGACTAATTGTCACATGAACTGAACTGCTTGCTACCTTGGAGTTCTTCACTCTGTGCCTGGATCATGGTACGGGCTTGCATTCACTCCCATTAAAGACCGTTTTCATTCTGATCTACAAATTCAGCCTGTGAGACTTTTAAAAAATTTCTTCATTTCACAAAATTAACTCTTCGCCTTCCTCCTTCAATAAGACAATGTCTATTTTTTCTATCTTTTCTCAATTACTTGAATCACTCAAACACATTTCTAAATTTGTCTGCCCCCGCATTTCACAGATCTAAACTGGAGTGCTACTGTTATTAACTGACCATTACAACGAGCTTTGTCAAGTCAGGGATGTTTTCCAAGCATGTCCTGTTCCATTCTGAAAAGAACTAGGTAAGTCACCTCATCAGGCATACATCACAGTGCCTTGCTCTGCTGCACTTCATAAACACTGTTTGCTTTGAGACAGGGTCTCAATATGTAGAATACGCTGGCCTGAAATTCACAGTAATCCACCTGCCTTTGCCCCTCTGGAGTGGTGGGACTATCGGCATGCTCCACCATGCCCAGCCTGCTTGTTTGTTTTAAATGTGTATTCACATGCAGAAGTGTGTGAAAGCCAGAGGACACCCCCAGATGTCATTCTTAAGAATACCATTTTCTCTTGAGACTCGCATTGGCCTGGAGCCCACTGAGGATGTTTGGATGACAGATCAGTGAGCCCCGGGGAATCCCCACAACTGGGACGAGAAGCCTGTGCTACCACATCTGGAATGTCCTACGGACAGAACGCAGGCCCTCAACCTTGCAAGGCAAGCACTTAACACTGAACCATCCCTCCTGTACCTAAACTGCCTCTTAAAATGCATAAATGAGGGAGCTCATATTGAAATGTCTATATGAAAATGTCTGTCTAAGTATGAAGATGAATCTTAAGACTCATAGAGTTGCATGCCTGTAGTTACATGGAAGAAATGTCATGGACCATGGCTAGTGTGAGATGAAAGCACACAAGAGACACACACAGTGACATCCCTTTAGAGCAGGGGTCTGCCCGGCTCATCCTTGTGTTCCACTAGTGTGGGCCACAGTGCTCCAATCATCTCTCCTCTTGGCCTCCTGTTTCTCCTTCCTACAAAAACAAATGTGGCTACAGAAATTTCCAAATTAAAACCTGGCAATGGTTTCTATATTCTTGTTTCCTAAACCTATAAATCAAAACTGTCTAAACAGGTCATAAATGTTCCTCAGCCATATAATGGGGGAAGTTCTGATTTATGGGGCCGGTAGAATAATTTTAAATAATTACATAAGGGTTTTTCAAAAAATGCAATTAACACCTTTGGAAGTTTTTTTTTTTTTTTTTTTGAAATGAAAATGAATCTCTAGAGATGACTGTTCCCATACATAAAGATAGCCAGCAAAAAAAGCAAAAATACAGCTTCGAGATGCAATTCTTTCTAAATGATCGGAAACAGTGCAGAGGAGTGGCTATTTACAATGTGAGTTCTTTAGCATGACCACCCCCATAAATGTTCAGCTCTGTCACATCACCACGAGAGAGCAACTCACCCATCACACGTCACTCGTGAAGATCAGGAAGAAATTACCAAACAATCATCCGGCTCCTCTCCAGTCCCAGCCGATGGCCGGCTCCCTCTGTACTGGTTTGACGCATCCTACCACACTGTCCTTTGGAACACTCTGGAGCCTCCTACCTGCTCTTGCAAATCTGTCCAGTGTTCTTTCCTTCCTCTTGATCTTCATTTGTGATTCATCTTTTCCTTCTAAATCCAAGGTCTACAAACGAAATCACTCCAAATAGCTCGGTTAACCCTAACTCCCCTGGTTACCAGGCCAGTCTTATCAGCTCTGGATTTCCCTTTTTCACAATTACCAAGCATTATTAATTATGAATATTCAAGGGACACAGAAAATGGTCTGAAGCTCCAAATTTTCTATCCCTCGAAAACTCTTGCTTGAGTATTTCATCACTGCAGTGACTTCAACCCCCGAAAGGCGCACAACAGATGACCTCAGATGAAACCTTTACGAAGTTGTTCATTATTTCTTTATGTTTTGCCTTTCTTCTCCATTTCTTCTGTATTAGAACGGTGCCTTGCAAGCATGTGGCCCTGAGTTCAGATCCCTAGAACACAAGTGACAGCTAGAACGGCGGCTCTATGATCTCAGTACTGGGGGTAGGGAGAGGAAGGTAGAGGCAGGCAGATTTCTGGTGCCTACTGGCCAGCCTGCCTAGCTGAATCCATGAATGGAGCTCTAGGTTCAGTGAAAACTTTATCCCAAAAACATAAGGTAAGGACTGAAGATAGCTTAGTTACAGAGCATTTGCCTAGCGTATCTGAGGCCCCAGGTTCAATCCCTGATACTGATTAAACATAAATAAATAAAAAGCAATGGAGGAAGACATCAGATATCAACCCCCGCCCCCCCCCCACACACATACACACACACACACAGAGAGACAGAGACACAGGGAGAGACAGACAAAAAAGAGACAGAGAGACAGTAGGAGTCCATGCACACATGCACATCAATAAGGAAGTAGACTATATCTGCCCTCTGGGGCTCTGCAGATCCCTGTAAGAAGGTGAAAATTAAAACACAGAAGTAGATGTTCATAGTGAGCTATTGGATGGAACACAGGGCGCCCAGTGGAGGAGCTAGAGAAAGTACCCAAGGAGCTAAAGGGGTCTGCAACCCTATAGGTGGAACAACAATATGAACTAACCAGTACCCCCAGAGCTCATGCCTCTAGCTGCATATGTAGCAGAAGATGGCCTAGTCGGCCATCATTGGGAAGAGAGGCCCCTTGGTCTTGCAAACTTTATATGCCTCAGTACAGGGGAATGCCAGGGCCAAGAAGTGGGAGTGGGTGGGTAGGGGAGCAGGGTGATGGGAGGTTATAGGGGAATTTCAGGATAGCATTTGAAATGTAAATGAAGAATATACCTAATTTAAAAATAAATAAATAAACCTTTTTTTTTTTAAAAAGAAGGTGAAAATTATTTGCCCATTCCACGTTTCACCTGTGGTTCAAAGTATCCCCCAACTCTTTCAAAACCCTGTATTATAGCTCCCAATGGCTACACAGAGAAATTCCAACTACTACCCTGACCACGAGAATGAAGACCAAAAAAAATCACAAAACCACAAACATTCTGAGAGCAAGCAGGCTGAGAGATCATCTTCATCTCACCCCCTCACTTTCCACATGAGGAAACATGTGCCCAGGAAAGGTGACAGAGGAAAGGTCATGTTGCTAAATCATAGTTGGGAGAACTGAGACTAGAACCCCAAACTCTTGACGCCTAAATGAGACATTCTTTCCATGGCTTCAGACCACCCAACAACGGCAAGGCCACAAGCTGCCACAAAGCTAAGATGATCAAGTTCCAACAGGTAGTAAATAGATAAATAAAAATAAATAAACCAGTATTTACTGGAATGAGTTGTGTTTTCCACTGTAGCTATAAATTATGATTGAAAAGCTACATATGAATATTACATATTATCAGGAAAAGACATTGACATTTAAGTCATGGGCCATGTTTATAGATACTTCATTTGTCTCAAAAGCCATGTAAGCTTATTTGGGTATGGATCTACACCTTACTTGTTCAATATGACAAACAGTAGTCTCATATCACTACTGATATTTCAACTGATTACTTTTAAGATGAAAAAAAAAAAAACCAGTTCCTTCATTATCTTAGCTGTATTGAAAGTGCTTAGCACCCAAGGTAGATAATGACAACCATCATTGGACAATGAGGACATTGAACTTCTTCTCTGGGCCAGTGAGAGGAGCTAGCATGCTACTAGGCTGGGCAACCTGAGATTGACAGACAGACTCCACACGGTGGTAGGAGAAAACAAACTGCTTCGAGTTATCCACTGACCTCCACACATACATGTGCCATGAGAACATGTTTATCCATATAGAAAATCTTATCAGATAATACTAACAGTATAGAACACAGTAGTCTGTGAAATGGGTATAATATGGAAGCCACATAAAAATGAATTAGATCTCTGTGGAACAGTATGGACCCACCCTTTAATATAATAGGAGTGAGAAAAATGTATATAATAACTAGCAGGAACATGAAGATTTAAAAGGGAAATTGAAGGACCTTACTGGATACTACTACATCTAATCTGGATCTATGCACTTTCAAGGGAGCCAACTCCATCCCAGGAGACCCAGGAGTGGGCACACCATCCAAGCTCACCTGTCACTTCATTCCCCTCTCCCATTCACAGGGCATCAGGATAGAGAAGTGACCCAAGCCATTCAATAAATGCAGAGGCTTTTATTGAGATTACTGGGCAGGAGACCCAGTCTTCACCAAAAGGATTGCCAAGCTATAAATAAGTCTAACTGCGGTTCTGAGTGAGAACAAGCCAACACAGAAAGGAAGCAGACCTGAGCAAGCCAGCAAGAGCCAGTCCTGAGGATCTTCCCGGAGGGCCAGGTTGTCGGAGTGCAAGCTAACCCTTGAACTTGCAGGTTCCATGAGCTACAGCCCCAACCCTGATCCCATCACTTGCAGATCTTTGCTGGGTCATCACATTGGCATGGACTCGGGTGCCTCCTTTCATGGGGAGATCAGGAAGCAGTGAGAGGAGCCCCAGAAATCACACTGAGGACTTGTCACTTCACAGAAAGCATGCTGGCCAGTGCACAGCGCCTTTCTTCTAACATTCTGCTAGAAGGAAGGCTCTAAAACCATGCCACACTCAACGTGTCCTGGACACATGCCAGAGACTGACTGGGTCACGAATTTTTATTGTTCTTATCAGGATACACCTACAATACCATTTTAAAGTTCAATAAAGTGCCCTCTATACATGAAAATCCCGGAATACTTAAAAGACATCTTAGGTTCTGCAAGATCTTTAAAACACTGCCCCAAACATACATACACCAAGGCTCATGATGAAAGTTCCAACTGAGGTGTCTTGTGGTCCAATGGGTCACCTTCAAAGTGTTTCTAAGTCTCATACTGTCATTCATATGTACACACACACACACACACACACACACACACACACAGGAAAACTCTACACTAGTTCCTTTCGAGCTTGTTTCTCCCATTGCACTGAATCTGACATTTCAGATTCTTTTCTGTTCTAGATCTACTATGCCAAATCATGACAATTATACTTTCATAGAGTCTGGCAATAAATGATTTAACAATCTGTTAGCAACTACTTTATTGTAATCCATACATTCTAGGGAATGCAGCTTTTCTTCATGGTGGCCCCTTCCAAAAGCCATCTAACTGTGTAAGTTAAGTTACTGAAATTCCTGACTGAGAATAAACGCATTAAAATGCAGGATAGGTTATTCATGGATTAACCTTGTCTTGAATGACGCTAACAGTATCTTCTACAGGCTTTGATTTCCTCTCTTTAAAATGAATCATTGCTTAAATGTACCCAATTTGGGCATAAAAGACCCACTCCCAACTAGTGGCCTATTTATTTCTTCTACTTGGTTATCTTGTTGAAATCTACTAAAACCAGTGCTGCTCTGTGTCCTGCCCAGCTCATCAGTGGTTCACAACTACTGTCTGTTTTCCATTTATTTAGTCTTTTTACTTCCCCACTAATATGTACCTTTGCAAATCCTGCAGATGACCAGAAAAGCCCAATGGCTTTGAGTTTTCTCTGTCCAGCACTACTACTGGGTTCCTAGAATTGTCACCAACTGCCCAACTTCTCGTCACAGTATCAGCGGCTTTGCTGAGTGACTGGCACATTCTGGGAGGTCCCCATTTTGTTTGGTCCTTCCATGATGGGTATCTAGATCCAGTACGCCAAATCGTGACAATTATACGTTCATAGAGTCTGGCAATAAATGATTTAACAATCTGTTAGCAAGTACTTTATTGTAATCCATACATTCCAGGGAATGCACCAACAAACATAAGACATTTATTAATTAATTTGCCTAATAATAATAATGGCAGACCAGGTGCTGGTAGGAATCTGTTTCTTCATCCTGGGCTAAGACTTCTGATGGCACGGTGGGGCAATTGTTAAATTGGAGCTATGCACACGGTTTGGAGTGATATCTGTCACAACTGTACAGTTTACAACCCCACCCTTGAAGCTAGGATTCCATATAAACAACTGTCCTAGGGACAAGAGTACCTCAGTGCCTCTCAGATGGTGCCTGTTGTTGTCCTAGTTTATCCACTCTGAGCTGGTGGTGAAGTCTGTATTAAACAGATGTATGAACTTTCCCTAAAAGGTAACCGTCTCCTTTTCCCTTAATAGGACAGCACACAATACCAATGTCATTAGCAGGTAATGAATTCGAGGGAAAGCAAGGGAAGAAGACATTTGATAAATGTCATGCTAATTTCCTTTTACAGACTCTGGAATCATCATCTTCTCTAAGCTCCAGTGTCTCTGGCTGGTCAGGAGATAAAGGTTGCCTTCTGAGTTTAGAGATGACAATCTCCACCCTCGCCAAGTCCATGACTGGCACGTGGGCACAAACTCTCCAAGAGTACTCCATTCTGAAGTGTGAGTGGCATCTTAACGTGACCCTGAGCTACAAACATCTACCCCACAGCCAAACGGAAAACCAGTTTGTGTAAAATTAAAAGCTATTTTCTTGGTTCATCACTTGCTTCTGACTTCCAACTGTAACACATTCGGCCAGAATGATAGGCTACCTCTGCGTCCAGCGCTGGGGCATAGAATCTATCTATGCACAACCATGGAGAATAGACATTACAGAAAATAATGACTTCCAAAGCCAGCAGGCACCCTACCAAACACAAGCTACATGTGTGTTCACAGATGAAAATGAATGGCTGTTTACCCTCGAGGCCCCATAAGAAAGATGCAGCCACCTTCACAGTAAAATTCATTGTTTTCTATTGAACATGCAAAACTAAGGAAGGCACAGCCGCGCAACTCCAGCAAAGCATCCTAGAGCATCTGGGATTTCTTTGTTGACTATGGGCACATTCAAGAATGATAAGGGACTGCGGAGACTGTCTGACACTGGTGCTTTGTCATGTGGTGAGCACCTGAGATAGATTCCCAACATCTACAATAAATAAATAAATAAATAAATAAATAAATAAATCAACAAATCAATCAATCAATCAGGCATGACGGTATATACTTATAATCTCTGTGAAGGGTAGTAGGGAGCCCTGGAGTCTGCTTAACCTTTCCTTTAAATTCTAGGCCAATGGGAAACTTTATTCAAAAGAATAGTGGCCTTTAATCCCAGCACTTGGAAGGCAGAAGCAGGCGGATTTCTGAGTTCGAGGCCAGCCTGGTCTAAAGAGTGAGTTCCAGGACAGCCAGGGCTATACAGAGAAATCCCGTCTCGTAAAACCAAAAATTAAAAAGTGGGCAACTGGGCGGTGGTCCTACACGCCTTTAATCCTGGTGTTCACATTCAGAAAAGTCAAAAGTCCACTGTTTGGTATTGTCTGACTGCACAAAAGGAACGATACAGATGTTGTCTGCCAGAGGGCTGCACAACACAGTAAAGTATATGTAATCAGGATCCAGCAGGTTTTAGCACTCCTTGGATGCAATGAATAAAGGCCCACATTCCCTGTCAGAGCATCGCAGAGTGGCAGGAAGTCATCCTAAGTTTCCTGTGGAGATGCCATCCATATTGACAGAGGCTTGTCAGATCTTCTACAGAGACTTCTGTGGTTTAGCACTTTGTCAAAACAGGATACTATTTAAATTAAAAATTTACTGATTCAAGTTAAAAAAAAAAAAAAAAACCAAAAAACCAAAAACCTGCTTTGCTGTTTTTATAACCAAATTCGTGGGTGGGGAAACTCTGACCTTTTTAAAAATGCATATTTTTTTTATTGGTGCCTTTTATGGCTCTAAGAAGATTCTATATTTAGTAGGCTGGTTGTGAGGAGGAGGGCACTTGAGCCAGATGACTGTCACTTTCTATGAATTACTGTACATGGGCTCATCACATTATGCAAAAGTAACTGATGTGAAACAAACAAAAACACCTGTTTGCATATGAAAATGTTGTAAAATCTTTGTGGGGAGAAAAAGGGGAAATACACAGAAAGCCAGTCACCGCATAATTAGGCTTCCACATGAATCTGATCAGCATGCAAAAGTTTTCCTTCCTTCCTCCCCCAACCCCTCCATATATATATACATATATACACATATGTGTGTGTGTGTGTGTGTGTGTGTGTGTGTGTGTGTGTGAATGAAAACAAGGTTAAGCCAGGATATGAGAGTATGGTCTAGAAGCAAAACGGCAGAACATGGTGGTGCACATATGAAATCCCACCAAGTGAGAAGCGAAGAAGACAGGTAGACTGTTGAGTTTCAAGGCAACCCAGGCAACCAAAGTGGGACTCTTGTATCAAAACAAGACAAATGAACTAATGCTAGGAGCCAAGGATCTGGGGAGCGACGGGGTTCCCACTGATATGGAAAAGAACAAATGAAGCTGCCTTTGCCCACTGGCTGTTCCCTCTTCTTTGGCCACCCCTTGTTAGTAACAGGCAGATCTTTTATTGAGCAGCACAATGCTTGGCCAACAGTGCTCACCAGGGCTCAGATCACATGGTAGTCATTGATTTTGTTTTCTGGCTCGCACAGCTGAGAGAAGCAAGACATTACAAGCTATGGCACTTGTTCATGTGTTGATAGTAAATAAGGCAGGTAAGAAGGTTGAGATTGGTAAACCAGCCTTCAAGACAGCGCTATTCTATGTGCACAATAGATGTGATGGCAATATTGGCATGTGAGTGGAGAGGCTAGGTTTGCTTGCAAACTGCTATAGTATGGGCACATGTCTCCCAAAGGCCAATGTGTTAAAGACTTGGTTCTAAGTTTGAGGCACTTGGAAGTTGGTGGGTCCTTCTGAGGTGGGGCACTAAGTCATTGGTACTTGAAGGGGACTGTGAGATACCCACCTCTTCTCACTTCTCAGTCACAGAAAGAAAGCTTGCTATGTCATGGACTCCTATGATACATTCACAGGCCCCAAAGGAAGGGGACTCCCCAAATATGGGATGAAATTTTCACAACTATGAAACCCCCTCCCCATTTTGTTTGATTTTGTGGTTAGACAGGGAAGCACTATGTAGCCCTGGCTGACCTGGAACTCACTGTGTAGACCAAGCTAACTTCTTCCTGAGTGATAGTATAAACTGTATTTTGTACAGTACCACTCTTATCTTTAAGTTAACTAGCTTAGGTATTCCTTATGTGAAAGAGAATTAATAAGTCCTGAGTCAGGGGAAGCTAGATGCTGTTCCATGGAATTAGGCAAGCATCACAATAAAGAAGTCCACACCACCACACCATGAGGAGCTGGGGCCTTCTGCCAAAGACCATGTGAATGAGCCATCTCTGAAGTGGGAAATCCTGTCGCCCCAATTACACCTCAGTCTTAACTTAGCCTGTAATCTCAAGACAGAACCACTCAAAGACATCAACCCCCAAGTCTCAGGACTGTGCAACATACTAAGCATTGGCATTGTTATTATAAGAATAAAGGTCTATGATAATCACCAAAATATCAGAACCTATAAGTGGGTTAGAGGTAGAGGTGGAGCAACTGTCTTAGATAGACTGCTGGCTTTGCAATGACCTGTTACTTCATTTTTACCCTAGAGGGTCACTTCTGCACACAGACAGAAAAGCTGAGCACCATATCTCAAAAGGCTGGATAGGGAAGTACACAGAATGTATACTGAATGTATACCAGGGAGAGCAGCCACGGAGGATGAAAACGAAATGCTGGTCTGAGAAATAACAGAGAGAGAGAGAGAGAGAGAGAGAGAGAGAGAGAGAGAGAGAGAGGATGATGATGGAGAGACAGACAGACAGATGTATACCAGGGGGTGCAGCCACGGAGGATAAAGGCTAAGTGCTGGCCCTAGAAATAACAAAGATAGATAAATAGACAGACAGATAACTAATTCCTTAAGCCTCAATATTGTAGGTGTGCTTATTGAAGAAGGTCATAGACAAAATAAGGGGGACAGGCCATCTCCACAACACAGAAGGAAAGAACAGATGCCATGCTCTTCAGGAACAAGCTGTGGAGACAATGCAAGTGGCTCTGGTGATTTTATTGCTGCGACTCTAGAGAAGCCACGAGTTGCAATTTAATTGGAGATTTCCAGGTTTCTTAACCTTTACAACGAACCCTGGAAAATGTTAACCGCTGTGTGTACAAGCAAAATGGTCTAGCCCGTGGGCCGATCCATTTGTAATCACGAAGACAGAATCAATTACTCAGCCTTAAACCTCTCAGCAGCTTTATTCCATTATGAAATAAATACCAACATCCACACTTCCCCCCAAGCAATTCCATGTCTTAATCGTCTCATATTTTCTGGAAAGGTCCAAGTTCTGTTTTATTTTTAAAACAGTATTGTCTTCTGTGTATCAAAGTTGTCATGATGGTTGTTATGGAACGCAAGCCTTGTTTTCATAAGTGCAGTCAATAATGTTAGTAATGCAGAAGTGAAAGAATGGATGGCCTGCAGGTGCAACGAGAACTCCCTGAAGGGGAAAATGTCACAGGGCAGCGAAGAGTGACACTTCACTCAGTTCCCAAGAAAGGACACTCAACTCTGACTAGACGGCCTTGTGATAAGAGGTTTGTAGGCCATGTTTCCCTTCCACAAACATAAAGTAGAACGCAAAAAGAAAATCAGATCACTCCCTAGTCGTCATCTCTATCAGTATAGTCCTCTGCTCCTAACCTGATACTGAGGACTTACCGGTTGTATAATACTCCTGGTTGTAAGACCTCAGTTACAATCAACATCACAATGAGTCCCAGAGTATCAGGTGCATATGCAGGTAACACTTTGAATACTGTGTGCTTGCATTTGTGTCTGTGTTTCTGTGTGTGCGTGTGTGTGTGTGTGTGTGAGGGGGGTGAGGGAGGGAGAGACAGAGAACAATATGGATTAGCCCTCCAACACAATTCTATCAGTTGTCTTATTTACCTCAGAGAATCTCAGAAAGTGGGCTCACACTGCTAAGGTCCTATGGCTTAGTAAGTAAGAATGCCTGAATTTAGGTAGATTCGGCTTACAGTAAACTTTATCACAATTTGACAGCTCAGGTCAATGAGGACAGCTCCTACTGTTTTTCCTGGTCAATCAATATACTTAACCATTGAACTTGATGCCATGATTATATATGGTTATTATTTCTAAAATAAATATAAACTAGTCATCAGCTATTAACTGTAACTCTACTTCCAAATGTAAACATGATGATCAATTTGACCACATTAATAAAAGATCAGTGGCCCTTCCTCTAAGGGCAACAGGTGTAAGAAACTATGAAGCTATGAATATTTAGAAAAAGCAAAAGAATGCAGGACAGGTGGCAGTGATGGGCGGGGTACCATGACAGGGGCCAGTCTCTGCCTCAGGGGACCTGAAGTGCAGTATGGGTGGAAACCCAAGCCTGAGGTCCTCTTGTGAGTGAGAGGAGGCGGCAGCTGGCCTCAGAAGGAAGGCAGTGATTTAAAGCATTTTTTTCTTTAGTAAGAGAGGTAGTTTTTAACTTTTCTTCTGAAGTTCTTATTTTCATCTGAAATCTGCACAATAAAAATATTTCAAAGGGTCTGTGCAGTTCACCATGGAGGAAGGGGTTTGGCTGGGTTTCCACGGCTTTCAAGTCTTTCTTATTTGGAGGGGAGATTTGAGCGCCTGGGGAGAAGATGAAGGTAGGAGATGCTCTCAGAGCTTCCAGGCATATTGTCTGTGCTGAGAACAGCACGATGAATGAGGAGTAGAGGAAATGTGGTGGGAAGGAGTGAAGGAGACCACTCAGAGATGCACGGATGCAAGCCACATCACAAGAGAACACTTTGGGCTAGAAGTGCCTCAGCATTTGTCTAGCACATGTAACGTCCTAGGTTCGACTTTCCCCAAAGAAACCTCCCACCCCATCTCTCAGCAAAAGGACTTAATTATCACATTGTTTTAAGAGGGGAGGGGACCAAGACTAGCATTGTCCCATGGAGGTTTTCTACAATGATGGAAGTGTTCTCTATCTGTATTGTCCAAAACCAGTAGCTGTCAGCCACGTGTGGCTATTAAAATGTAAAATAAAATGTGACTGGAAAAAAATGGCTCAGTGAAAAAGAGCACTAGCTGCTCTTGCAAAAGGACTGTGGTTTGGTTCCAAGCACCCACATAGAGGCTCACAACTACACACAAACACTAGTTCCGGAGAATCTACCACCCTCAACTGGTCTCCATGGGCACCAGGCATGCACGTGGCACACATACATACAAGCAGGCAAACGCCTGCCTATAAATAAAAATAAATAAATCTTTAAAAATGTTTTAAATAAAATCAGATAAAAATGTACATTTTAGTTCTGCCTTTGTGCTAGCTACATTCCGAGCAGCCTACTCACAGGTCTCTCCACAGCTCACTGAGACCATTCATGAGAGCGTTTATGACATTGTACGGTAACTGTTTCTGCCCAGTTCAACCCTCACATGAAGGTGTTAAAGTACAGAGATCTGGACTAAGGCACTGAGTGGGTGCAGTATGCAGTAACTCACTAACTACTACCAAACTATTTCTGAAATGTCTGAAATGCAGTTGATAAGTCTTTATGCATGCATGTATGTATATGTCATGTGTTATATGTGTGCTTGCACACGTGCTCACAAGCGAAATATAGTATCACTAGCAAGATATAGTATCTCTCTTATGTAGAACTCCAATCGGAAAACTATGTTTAAAAACAAACAAAACAACAACAACAACAAAGAAAAGATGAGCTCTTGCTGTTAGGTGAGTATCTGGGTCTCCCACAGCCTGGACCACCCTCAAGGACCACTGTCCTAAGATGCTGTAGAGATCGTACAGGCAAAACCACTATAAGATGATATTGCACCATCTCAGTTCAAAACCTGCAAAACCAACATTGAAGACTGAGGAATATTAGAAATGAACATATAGGGCTGGCGTAATGGCTCAGCGGGTAAGAGCACTGACTGCTCTTCTGAAGGTCCTGAGTTCAAATCCCAGAAACCACATGGTGGCTCACAACCACCCGTAATGAGATCTGAAGCCCTCTTCTGGTGTGTCTTAAGTGTACTTATGTATAATAATAAATAAATTTTTTAAAAAACAAAAAAAAAGAAACATATAGAGTAGAGATGCCCTATACCAGTATGACAGGCACAGTATTTAGAGCTCCAGTCTGACTTCCTGGTTCCACAGCAATGTGTCTGTCTGTCTGTCTCTCTCTCTCTTTCTCTTTTTCTCCTTCCTTCCTTCCTTCCTTCCTTCCTTCCTTCCTTCCTTCCATCTTTCTGCATTTTGCATAATGATCAGAACAGGAGTTTGTTTATGGAGCACTGACAGAAGGAAAGTCCTGGACAAACTCAGAGTCTGCACTGTAAACAGCACTCAAGTCTTTGATTGACATATGCCTTACCTGAGCAGTGCAGTCTGACAGTGAGATATGGATTAGTCTCAACACTTATTGGAAAAGTATCCAGAACTCAGACAAAAAAAAAATAATCAGGTAAATGATTTTTATCAAGACACAGTAGTTCCCAACTTGGTTAGACTAGGAATAATGTAAAAAAAAGAAAAAGAAAAAAAAAATCCTGAAAAGATAAAATCCATGCAGACAGGAGCCTAGCATTAGCATCCTCAAAGAGGCTTCTTCCAGCAAACAGATGCAGAGACCCACAGCAAACCATTAGATGGTACGTGGGGAATCCTGTGGAAGAGGGGGCAGAAGGATTGCACAAGCCAGAGAGGTCAAGGACACCACAAGCAAACCCACAGAATCAACTATGCTGGGCTCAAAGAAACTGAAACAGCAACCAGGGAACCTGCATGGGACTGACCCTCTGCATATAGGTTATGGTTGTGTAGCTTGGGTTTTTGTGGGACTCTTAACAGTGGTAGTGGAGGCTGTCTCTGACTCTTTTGCCTGCTTTTGGGACCCCTTTCCTACCACTGAGTCGCCTGGTTCAGCCTTAATACAAGGGGAGGTACACAGGCTTATTGCAACTTGATATGCTGTGCTCAGTTGATATCTCTGGGAAGCCTGCCTTTTTCTGAAGGGGAAATAGAGGAGGAGTGGATGGGGGAGGGGGTGCTAGAAGGGAAAACTGTGGTTAGAATATATTTTATGAGAGAGAGAGAGAAAAAAAGTGGAGAACAGAGACTGATTGCAAGGCAGAAATGCATGAAGTTATAGAAAGGAAAAGATGAGCTATATAATGTACACCCCAACACAGACCTCTAACATGACTTTAAGCACATTCTCCTTGTGCGTCACTTCTGGGACTTCTTAGAGAAACACCAAAGTGTATGTAGAGGAGGCTACCAAACTCTTCCACAGTACACTGAGCTTCCTGTCCATGGTGACACACAGACAAACTTCTCAGCATTCTCACCCAGCCAACACAGCCCAGGGTCTTGTGATTTTCACAAGTATCGGGTGCCGGGCCTTGGTAGTGGTAACTATTTATTCTGCTGTGCTCCCAGGGTTGAGCGAGTCATCTGAAGACATGAAACTGAGACTTGGAGGTAAGATACTGTGTTGAAATCAGACATGCTTGGTTTCAAAATGCAAACAATGGAGGGAAATTCCACCAGCACATGACAGAGCCCTCAAGAAGTCTTTTAGGTTGAAGAAGTGCCACGCCACCAGCTCAAGGGGGAGCCATTCCTACCTTAGACAGCTTGGGTTTATACTGTAAAGTATTTTCTGGCAGATGGCAGTAGTTTCTAACATTGTCATAAAGTCGGGTACATTATGAAGCTATTATGACAGATGAGAGTCCTGACAGAGTGACTTCGCCTGGATTTTTAGTACATGGTATGGGCTATTAGTTGCCCTGCCATCCAAGGTCATCCCCCCTACAACTCCAAAGGTAAGAACAGAATTTCTACCACGACTGCACCGACTGCAGTGTGCTCACAGGATTTAGAAGAGAGAAAGTAGGGAATGTGGGGGTGAGCAGAATCCCTGAGCAGGTTGGGGACAAGATCCCTCTTCCTCCAAGCATAGCTGCTCCCCACTTTATAGCAGCTAACGGGTGTGATGATTAATTATTGTCAACTTAACAGCAGCTAGGATCACTTGGGAGACAAACCTCTGGGTATATCTAAGAGGGATTTTCTACACTGTGTTAAATGAGGTGGGAAGACACATTCTGATCGGGTAGGTATGGCGAGTGGGCACCATCCTACTGGCTCAAATACTGGATATGAATACAAAGCAGGATCACTGTCCTACCAGCCCTCTCGCTCTGCTTCCTAACTGCACGCACTGTGTGGCCAGTGGCCATAAGCTCCTACCTGCTCTGCCATCACAGACTCTACCCCCTGGAACTGTGAGCCCAAATAAGCTCGCTCTCCCTTGACTTGCTCCTTGTTAGGTGTCTCTTTACAGCATTGAGAAAACGTATCAATGCATGGGACTTGGCAGTGTGGGCTGGATTTCTGTCTTCAGTAGTTCTCCTTCAGGTGGTCTAAAGGACTGGTCAGTGAATACTATACCCAGATCTGGTCAACCACCTGTGTTTCTATGGCCTTGGGGCTAAGAGTTGCTTTCATATCATTAAACAACTGAAAAAAAATTACAAAAGTCAAGTATTTCATGACATGTGAAAAATTGAAATTCAAACTTCAGTGCCCACAAGTGTGCTGGAATACAGCCATGTTCATTCATTTCTGCATTGTCTGTGCCCATTTTAACACGACAACAGCACAGTGAGTAGTTGCCATAGAGACAGTATGGCCCACGGAGCCAAAAATATTCACTATCTGGTCCTTTACAGAGAAAGATGGCTGACCCCTCATCTAAAGAAAGAAAGGAGCTGCTCTTGAACCAAATCCAATTTTGGCAGAGATCACGAGACCCTCCAGGCAATATGGCAGGTCTGAGAGTTTCCATATACAAACTGGAAACTGAGAAGAGGAGGCAAGGTCAGCCTTATCACCTAGACCCCTTGACAGCACCTTGAAATGCCATCAATCAGTGTATGCCTTACAGGACTTGGAGAGCTCAGTATAAATTTCAGCACACAAGCCCTTGACACAGTCCAGGGGTGTAACAGGACCCCGGTGATGTCATATGATAAAGGAGATTTCTCTGGAGGCTTCTACATGGCATTGAGCTGGAGAATTTCCAAGAAATTGAATTTCTAAAGTGCCATCCTTGACGCTTCAAAATAATTCCACTGGAGCACCAAGCCTCCTTGAAGAGAACATTGTCTTCTCAGTGACCCTTGTCACTGAGTGTCGTCCTCAAAGACATAAATTGGAAGCTATTTTCTTTCCAGCGAGACAGACTAAATCCAGGATGTAGATTTTCCAATTAGGCTCTTTTTAAACATCTGTTGGTAGGCTGCATTTAACATTAGTTATTTGAGCAAGGCACAATTTGATTAGACTGTCTGAAACTAAGCCAAAGTCTGCAAAATAATAGCTCAATTAAATTCTGTTTTGCTTGCATTTGTCTTAGATTTTCCTGAGTGTGATAGTATTCCAAATAGTCAAGTAAACCAATTCCTATCAAAATGAGAGATTTAGGTGTATTTTCCACCCTCCTTCCACATACATTTAATAATCTTTCCTATCTTCGCTATGCTTCACTGAACTTAATCTTGACACCAGATACATTTCCGTAGTTTGCCTTTAGTCTCCTTTAATTTTCCAAGCTTGTGAATTAAAGTTCTGTACCATTAATATTATGCCTTAAATAGATTAGCAAATTTATAAAGGCAGGCAAAGGGCATTAGGGCAGCCTCCTCTTGGTGAAGAAGCCCCTTAGTTTCCACTCTCTGCCCAACATGCATTTCAGGCCCTTAAAGTCAGATTTGGGCAGGATTGCCTTTAAAAATCTTTTTAACGCTGTTTACTGTCTTGAAATGATGCTGTAAGATGATGAACCTGAGATAGTGTGCAGCCTCGTTATTGAGAGCAATTTATCAATTTACCTTTTTTTTTTAGCTTATATATGCCATTCACTCATTCGCTCATTTACTAATTCACCACGGTCTCATTCATCGCAACCACCCACGGAGGAAGATTGTGGAGATGGCTCAGGTGTTCACCTGTTTGCTATTCTAGCGTGAGACCTGAGCTTGACCCTGAATCCATGCTAAGAAAAGAAAAGAAAAGAGAGGAGAGGAGAGGAGAGGAGAGGAGAGGAGAGGAGAGGAGAGGAGAGGAGAGGAGAGGAGAGGAGAAGAGAAGAGAAGAGAAGAGAAGAGAAGAGAAGAGAAGAGAAGAGAAGAGAAGAGAAGAGAAGAGAAAAGAAAAAAAAGGCAATGTGTGGTGGCATGTGCTTATAATTCCAGTACCAGGGAAGAAGAGACAGGCATATCTTTATGATTCACTGGGCCAGCCAGCTTAGACTACTTGCTGAGTTCTAGGCCAGTGAAAGACTGTCTTTAAAAAACAAAACAAACCAACCAACCAACAACAACAACAAAAGTGTCTTCAACCAAGGAATGACTCCCAAGGCTGTTCCCTAGCTGGTACATGCTTACACACAGGCACACACGGTGAAGAGCTTTTCAGACTGCCTGACTTGTTATAGGCATGTCAGGAATGACCAGGTGAGATGTCAATCATCAACTCTCTTTGCCTTTGAAAACTATCTAGCATTAGTTCATAAAGGACACAAGGATGGGTCTTTCAAAACAGCATGATGCTCATTCATGGATAATATGCCATACAGAAAGAACTAACCCATCAAAACAGTATCAGCAACAGGAATTAATATTGTCATCTTGATGAAATACCTGAAAGACTCAACTTACAAGGTATAAAGGCTATTTGCACCTCTTAGTTTCACAAGTTGGTGGGGTTACTTTAAGGTCTGTGTTCAAGTATCTTAACATGGTAGAAATATACGGCCAGGGAAAGTTACTCACCAACAGATGCAAAGAAGAAAACAGGGGTGTCCCAATACTGCCTTCAGGAATATGTCCCTAATCACCTACTTACTCTTAAATGCCACAGTAACTCTGAAGAGTATCATCAGTCTTTAAAATAGGGTAGGCAATTCAACACGCCAGGAGCCAAGATGATAGCCAACTGCACTAAGTATCTGTTACTTCCCTGTCCAAGCCACTTGCAAACATTAACTCAACAGATCTTTTAATAGGACCCTGGCATAGGAGCTATGATGATTTTGATTCTCAGGGGAGAGGTTTGAGGTTTTCATCAAATGTACTTAGCAGTTGGGAGACAGCAGAGCCTGTCCCCAGTCTACTGCTCAAACTAGGTGGTGGTCAACAGCAAGTAAGCTGAAATATGTAACCCGGAGGCTTGCAAGTGAGCTGTTTCCCTTTAAGACACGGTTATGAGAAGAGCTGTCTCTTCTGAGAATTCTGTTTCTCAAGCCCCGTGTGAGCCACTTTCAGGCTTTAATCACTTAACCTTCATAATTACCTTTCGGTAGGCAGGGTAACCAGCAATATTCTCTAGATGAGAAAATGGAAAGAAAGGGAGTTTAAGTTACTTTCCTGGGGCCACACAGGAATAACTTGCTATCAGGACTCGATTTCTCAGTCTGACAAGGGCAGCCACACTATTAATAGTAGAACGCATCAACCTCCTCGCTTCCAGATATTGGGACATGTGAGTTCCAAAGCGCCATCCTACACAGTTAAAGCAGGTAAACGGCAGAGTGTACTTTAGATCTGACCATAAGGAGATATAGTGCTGGAAACAAATGGAATTGGCTCCAGCATTCTGAAGGATATTGGGAAAACACACAAAGTATATACTGAACCTGGGGCAGGGTTTCCATAACTATTAAGGAATCTTTTAAGCATCTCAGAGAAACAAAACAAAGCAAAACAAAAACCAAGATTAAAAAAAACGAACAAACAAAAAATAAAAACACAAAAATGTAAGTACTTTTCCACTTTGGTATGTTTTTTAGTAGCTGGTCAATGGGCAATCCTGGTGAGCGGACCACTGTTTCTAACACTGGTACCTTGGGCAAACATGGGTAGTCAGTTACAGAGTCTGACCGGGACCCGGAATCCCTTAAATAGCACTCTTAGCAGAATATATATATATATATATATATATATATATATATATATATATATACATACACACATATGTATATGTATATGTGTATATATATGTGTGTGTGTGTATGTGTATGTATATATATGTGTGTATATACATACACACACACACACTCATATACATACATACATACAACACATACACACACACACACTGGTGGATACAAGAGAATTTCTCTGCTTTGTGTAATTCTATGTAGCTTACTATTATTATGTTTATTTCTAAAATAAATAACAATCCATTTGTGTTATTAAATAAAATATCAGCCATAATCTCATTGCTGTCTTACTAAGTATGGTTTCATTAGGTCTGAGAAGTGGCTGTTCACGAGCATGTCAGTGTGTCCTATAGCCAGGGACTTGGGAAGAAATACGCCACACAGCAGCCATAGACTAACTAATGAAGAAGAGTCTTGAGATATAGGACCACAGAGAAGTGGGAGAAATGAGAGAGTGCTCAAGTCATGGGCCACACCATCTCTTTCTGAGAGAGAGAGAGAGAGAGAGAGAGAGAGAGAGAGAGAGAGATTGATTCCTCTTGAAGTGTAAAACATATTAATCACCAAGCTTATTTATTCTGAAGAGCAGGCCAGAGAGCAGGTGAGGGCTGCAGTTGGAGATTCCCTGCGCTTTCGAATGTTATCATGAGGGCTATGCTTACTCTACGTTGTTGTAAAAACAATTAGGATTCTACGTTTCTGTGCCTCTCTCATTCTCCCCAGTGGGGCTGTAGCTGTCTTCTTGGGGCTCCTGCTTTAGTGCCGAGTTAGGGAAGGCAGAATTTGGACCTGGTCTGCCTGGAAAGGGGGAACCACTTAAGTTCTGAAGGGCAGGGCATATGGTATCCACAGAAAGGTTTAGAGTGACGTGTAGAACATGAAATACCCACAAAGGAGAGACGGTGCCTTGGGTTTGGGGGTAGGAGTACGAAGGACACAAAGCCCTCGCCTGGATCCATGCGTATGTATCAGCGCGCCTGGATCCATGCGTATGCATCAGCGCGCCTGGATCCATGCGTATGTATCAGCGCGACTGGATCCATGCGTATGTATCAGCGCGACTGGATCCATGCTTATGGATCAGCGCCACTCTTCCAGAACAGAGTGGCAGCGGGGGACACAGAGGCAGGAACGGTGAAAGGACAGCAGCGGAAGGGAAGATGGTGGATGTGAGGAAATGCAGAGAGCAGATGAGAAGCAGGAAGGACACCAGCACTGCTGATTAATACGGCCAGAGACAGAGTCATCTGCCCGGAGACAAGCCTCTGTAAGGACATGCGAGGCAGCTAAGAGCAGTTGCCAAGGGCTGGAGGTCATTCGTGCATTCCTGAGAAAAGAGAGGGACACACTTAAAGGAAACAAGGCATCAAATACTGATGAAACTGGGTTCTCAATGTGAATGGGGGTGGGGGTGGGGAAAAAAGGCACAGAAAATGAAATGAAAACTCCAACCTGAAGAAGCTACTGGAAGCCATTCCCCACCACCAAATATAAGGCAGCTGCCGTGACCTACAGTGCTAACACGGGTATGCATGGACACAAGATCAGGATTCAGAGGCACCCCAGCTCCGGAGGAAAGCCAGATTTGGAGGACAGGGGTGAGAAAAATGGGGAGAAACAAAACAAAAGCTGAAGCAGTCCACAGAATATTCTGGAACATCCTGGTTTTAAATATTCAGCAGCCACAGGAAGTAGAAGGAACTGTCTGAGAAGGTGTGAGCCATCCAAAGACTTCGAACTACCCATTTCAAGTCCACATTTACCAGGAATCCCAATAAGCGTTGGGCTCTGTCGACCTGAATATGTACCAGAGTAATTCACTAGGCGGTAACGAAAAAGGACAAGGGCTGGTGCTCCCTGCCCAGCTGAGTCCTGGCTGCTTTAAAACTCTACTACTTAAGTAGTTAAAAACCTGCTCTTTTGATGAGTGGGGCAAGCTATGAATAGAAGGCAGCAACCCAGGCCCTTCCAAAACAATGAGTGGTTGGTTGGTTGGTTGCTGTAATTTAGTGGGCAATACTTTCAAACTCAAACAATCCCCAATAGCAAGAAGTATAGCGAAAGTTCAAAATGGGATATGTTCTCTTTAAAATCTTGAGAGCGACTAAATATGACAACCATCTGATGTATGAAAATTATTCACAACCAAAAACAGACAGTCTGGAAATAGCCGGGATGACTTCATTTAGACAGAATTACCCAAATCTGTTTCTAATATACACAGTACACATAATAAATTTTTACAATATGACAAGCAAAACAAACTTAATAAAAGTTCCCGATCTTTTGTTACACAAGCATGCTATATCCATGGTATGTTTATAATAGTTTGCTCATGATATCACAACTCGGTAACAAAGGCGTAGGCAATACAAAAACAGTTACTAGGCATGACATCAGCTCACAACTACCGTAATTACATCGAAACACAAATTTCCCAAACTGTACATTTTCCAAACTGCTTCTCAATTTCAACGGCTGCGTTTAGACAATTACTTACAGAGTGGTCTGCAGGCTTTGAGTAATACCCGGCTTTCTTCTCTTTCTCAAGCGTCATTTCCCTTTAGAAAGTGCATATTTCAATTACAGGCACTATTTTTCAGACATGCCCATAAACACATGTCCAAATTAGGAGACCGTGTGGTCTGGTGGTTACTGAGGAGCACCAAGTACCACCAACACCCATTCTGTTTCCTTCACTGTGTGCCATGCCAAGAGAATCTCAAGGCAGCTTCAGGGTGAAGCCAAAGGACATGGGTGGGCGTCCTGAATGGGTCACTCAAGTGCCTGGGAAGATCACTTGTCTGTGCTACACTTTCCTCATCGCTGAGATGGGAAGAGTGCAGGCTGGGAAGGCGAGTCAGTCAAGAGTCCCTTATGTTGGCACGAGGACCTGAGCTCAGATCCTCAGGATTCACGGAACACCTGGGCAGTATGGGGCTTCCGGAACTCCGTAAGTAGAGAGACAATAGGCAAAAGGACCCCCGAGGCTTGCTGGCCTGCCATCGGTAGCTTCAGGTTCACAGAGAGACTCTGAGGTCGGCAAATAAGGCGAGAGGGATGGAGAGATGGCTCTCGGTAGCTAAGACCACTTGCTGCATTTGCTAGAGGCCCTGACTTCAGTTCTCAACACGCACCCTGCCCGGAAAACTTCTCTGACTCTAGTACTAAGGAGTCTGATACTGTCTATTCCTGACATATGGTAAATGCTCACACAGACACACATAGACACATAAACAAACAAACAAACAAACAAACAAATAAATAAATAATAAATAAAATTTGAAAAAAAAAAGGTGGAAAGTTCTGAGGAAGATATCTCTGGCTTCTACATGCACTCACATACCTGTGTATGTATGTGCACATGTACACACATATACAACAGACATGGTGATAAGCCTCCCCTGCTATGGAGTAGCTGCCTGCTGGAAAGGACTGTACAACCCTTCAGTATATGTTATCATTACAGTTCTCTTTCTGGACAGATGCCTGTCTGAAAACCTAGCTTAAGTGAACTTGACCCGCAGCATAACTCTTCTGAGGTCAGGGCAAGGCTCTCGACAGAGTGACTTTCAAGTGAATAGAGTTTGAAAAGCATGAATGCATGCATGAAGGAAGGATTACAGCCACTACCTTCAGAAGTAAAAACTAGGATCCGGGCTTCATAGTCTCTAATTGCTTTCATGTTCTTGCCGCTCACGAAGGCGACGACATTGCAAACCCATCAGAAGTGACCAGTGGAGGGAAAAGGCTGCCATGCCCATGATTTCAGAAGAGACTTTTCCAGGATCAAAGTTTGTGAGTCCATACCATATGTGTGACCTCTGTCTCACTGTGTTTTGAGGTCAGCTGGCTTTCCTGACCAGGCAGGGTGCCAGGGGACACAACTACCCCTATTGTCACTGTAGTCCCTGGCGTTATACCGAATGCTGTTATTCCAGGCTTCAGGAAATCTTCTAACCACTGGACAGGGTCCAAGGCTGTGTGCTAATGAGTTTCAGATTGGAGGACCTCACTGGGCATGTGTCAGAAAAGTGGCACAGTGTACAGGGAGTTGAGAGCAGGGGAAAAGTCACACACACACACACACACACACACACACACACACACACACACATACACACACACACCACAAACATGGGGAGGGGGGAAGAGGGAGAGGGAAAGACAGAGAGAAATAAAGAAAACCCAGTAGTTACCAAGCTGCTCAGACTGACAGGGAACGCCACTGACCTCTGACTTCATCAGAAATTCTTGCAGACTTACAAAATAAAGGAGTCCGCTTTTATCACACACTGAGAGGCTCATATGGAAAAATGGAAAACACTACATCACTTGACCTCAGCGTGGCCCCTTTCAACCACAGACGAATACTGTGTACAGAAATCCTAAATCAACTTAAGATGTTCCAACAACACCAACTGAAAAGCCTTAATTTTCTGCATTAGACTTGATGATTACTATTTTGGGTCTTGCCAGTTTGCTTAGAAGGATTACACAGGAAAGAGACGTGTAATGCCCGGAAGGGTGTTTTATCACTTTGCAATAACACTAACGTGGTGACCTCTGATGAGTGGTTATGGACGTGGGGTGGGGAGGCTCATCCTGGGTGACACTCCAGAGCAAGCCTGGCTCACTAGGGTGGGAAAGGCACTCACCACTGAATCACCGTTATTTGCTTATGTTAGTAGAACATTAAAACAGATTTTAAACAACATAAAGGCACTGTAGCCAGCTGCTTGGTGAGTTACTTTAATGGGGAGCCAAGTGTTCTTCTCACTGTTGGATTTCAGAAGGAGAATCTCAGTGGGTTACCATAGTGGACACTCATCTGGTTCCTTCCTTCCTTCCTTCCTTCCTTCCTTCCTTCCTTCCTCCTTCCCTCCCTCCCTCCCTTCCTCCCTCCCTTTTGTATGTATTTTCACATGTAGGGACATTTTACCTGCATATATGTCTGTGCACCACATGCATTCAATGCCTCCAGTGGCCAGAGGAGGGCTTAGGGTACCCTGGAATTGGAGTTACAGGTAAGTGTTTAGATGCCATGTGGGTGCTGGAGATTGAAACTGGGTCCTTTGGAAGAACATCCCACACCCTTAACCATTGAGCCCTTCTGGTCTATTTAAAAGAAACCATTTCTTGGGGAAATTTGACTCAAAGAATTTTGAATAGCAAGAAAACACACATACTACACATACCACACACACTCACATACACACACAACATACACACACTCACAATACACATAGACACACATTCACATACACACACATACACAAACACACTCACACTCACAATATACACTCACACACTCTCACAATACACACACTCACAATACACACACACAATACATGTACATACACTCACACACACACTCACAATACACACACTCACAAACACCGTTTCTACACTTAGTACTTTGGACTTTATAATCCAATCCTTTCACATCCTCTAACTGTCATCAACATTTTTCTCAGACAGTGTCTATAAAATTGATTGCTTGTAGCTCTGAGTTTTGTTCGACACATGGAAGCAATATAATTTAAGGGATTTTCAATGAGGCTGGAAAGAGATACAGAACCCCAGGAAACCTCTACAGAATTTGGGCTATGTGGGTATGGAAGGGGAACAAACCAGAAGCAGAGGAAATGACCTGAACATTATAGGATGCCGGAAACTTTGACAAAACCTCCAAATATGGAAACTCTAAACCTCACTGTAACGCTGACTGACGAGTCCTCCCACCAGATATGAATGATGGCTCCGGAACATTAATACGTTCATTAAATTCTCGCTCCCTGGACTTAAAATGCTCTGCATTCTGGTGCACAGGTGCCTTGACAGCTCTGCTGTAATCACACCCACGAGGTCCTCAAATGACACGGTAGTCGTTGAGAAGCCTCATACCCCTGCCCAATCTGTTGCTTTCACAGGTTTAATCTCGGTATGAAAAGCCCAGAGTGGGATCATGTGGAGTCAACATCTTAAACTCAGCTGTGTATCACAGAAGCCACCATGGGTGGTGACACACTCCCATGATGCTTAGCAACCACACAGGGCTCTAACTCCCCAGCCTGTAGTGCTGAAAACTATGGTTGTGTCTTTTGTTCCCCTCACCCCCTTTCCTGGAGCACAAGTAGATGACCAGCGAGGGTCCGACAGTGTTATTCCTAATTACCTTTTTTTTTTCACTCTTGATCCTGTGGCTCTCATAATTAGTTACCTGGGGCTGCAATCCAATTTGAAGTGATGACAAGAAAGTGATCCATGAAAAAGTAATAAGTTAAATCCAATTTCAGCCTTCCTCTAATTAAATGCACATGGAACTAATGACTCCAACCCCAGCATTTCAGTGATAATGGTAATTAGCGAGGTGGGAGTCGCTCTCTTTTTCAACACTGGAGGTGGAAACCACAAGGTAAAATGGTAGGAACACTCTTAATTACATGTGTCATTTTGTCAGCAATTTACACATTTTTGACCAGTCAAGTATGTTTTTTCCCCTGTCCTTCTCCACCTCCTAGCCCGTGCCGTGATTATAACACAGTATTCCATGTTCCAACACACGTCAGCTCAGAGGGGCAATCAGCCTTGAGGAAACGGAAGCATTCTTCTTCATTGCTGCCCACTGCCCTGATGCTCAGACTCAGAAACACGTGTGCACACACATAAGAACGCACAGACACTCATGCAAGTACATACACACACAGCTGTAATTAGGAAATTATGTAGATGTAAGTGACCCTTCATTTGAAGTCAGATATTTACAGTGAAATTGGGTTTTGCTCATTTGATTTCTGTTTACAATATAGAAAACATAATCATTTGCTAATTTATGGGAATTATGACATAATTTCTCAGTGAGGAGCAATAGATAACATATATATATATTATATATTAATATATATGGAGGGAAGAAGGGGCTATACCCATCAGTGTTCTATTCCTGTCTTGGTGTTCCAAGGAAAGGCCGGCTAACCTTGCAGAATTTCAGTGTCCCTCTTTCAGGAAACGGTTGCCTATCCTACAGAAATGCTATGGGGCTGGTCCACGTTGAACACTGAACAAACTTTCGTGATCTAACATACTCTGCCTCTGGTGATTTATACATGGCTTGTGTCCTGGACAGTTTTATGCCATGTTAATTTGACATGAGCTAAAGTCATCTGAGAGAAGCGAACCTCAACTAAGGAAATGCCAATGCATTACCAAGCTATAAGCAAGTCTATAAGGCATTCTCTTAATGATGGTTAATGGAGTACCATTGTGGGTGGTGTTACCCTTGGGCTGATAGTCCTGGGTTTTATAAGAAAGCAGGCTGAGCAAGCCATGAGGAGTAAGCCAGTAAGCAGCACTCCTCCATGGACTCTGCATGAGTTCCTGACTCAAGCTTCCCGCCCTGTTTGAGTCTCTGCCCTGACTTACTTTGATGATGGACAGTGCTGTGGAAAAGACAGCCAAATGAACCCTTTCCTCCCCAACTTGCTTTTGGTCGTGGTGTTTTATCACAGCAATAATCACCCTAAGACAGTTTGACACAAAACATTAGCATTTTATCTGCATTGTAATATTCAAGTGCACAGAGGTAAACTAACCATATATAAGTGTCCACACTAGGATACTTATGAGAGTAAGAGCACCAATAAAAATACTCAGGCATGGACTGGGGTTGTCCTGTTGTGACAGGGACATGGTCATATTACACTTCAATAAAAGTGGGACATTCACTACAACTCATGTCACCATTCTGAAGAACAGAATAGGATTATTAGAAACAAAATCTGAAGTCAGGACAATGAACTTAGGCTCCTGGCACCACATGAAACCCTTAAAACCTGGGTGCAAAATTCTGTATACCTAGCTATTTTGCCAGAGGAGGAAAGGCCAGTGTTCTCATCATATATGTATATATTTAAACTATTATTAGTGGATGGCAGTGGGAATATGATGTGTGTGTGTACCACAGTACATGTGTGAAAGTCAGAGGACAACTCTGTGTGTTCCTTTCCTGTGTCCTCTGTTCCCTCCTTCCACTGTGGCTTTGGAGGATCAAGGGCTCCTGGCACAAATGTCTGTACCTACTGAGTCATCGCTCTGGCTCCTTCTGATAGTCTGTGTAATCTAGAAGATTTAATAACTTTTTTTTTTTTAATCACTATTTCTGCTGTGTGATGGTGCTGGTGGTGGTGCTGGTGGTGGTGCTGGTAGTGCACAGCTTTAATCCCAGCACTTGGCAGGTAGAGGCAGTTGGGTCTCTGTGAGTTCGAGGCCAGCCATGACTACAAAGAGAAACACTGGCTGGAAA
Source organism: Mus musculus (assembly GCF_000001635.26). Lineage (NCBI taxonomy): Eukaryota > Metazoa > Chordata > Mammalia > Rodentia > Muridae > Mus > Mus musculus. Next base: position 99,070,176 of record NC_000072.6, read on the forward strand.
AGAAAAAAAATCATCATTTCTACTTTTTAAATTTTTTATCAAAACTTAGTTTTAGGGACTTGGGATTCTCCAGAGGTATGGAGAAAGAGTCTTTTAAGGGAGCAACATTTAACCTTTCTCATCTGTTTTAAAGACCAAAAGATGCTGGCTGTAGGCGCTGTTCACTTAGAAGATCAACAGATGCACTGTAATTACCTGAATCAACTGGGTTTCCTAACCCAGTGCACAGAGATATATTTTAAGGGCTGGTATTCTGCAATCGTCCCATCTCATTGGTACAAAAGTTTCCTTTAAGTGTTTCCTCTTAGCAAATTATTTCTTGGTGAGTGACATAGAAATGATCTGGGATACTATGTGGCATTAAGGCAACGCAAAGAACCTCCCTGCCTAAGTCACATTTTATTTAACTGCAAAAACAAACAAACAACAGATAAAATCAGATACCTGTTGAATCTTGCATTTTAACCTCAAAGCAGGACCCCTTCCAGTCCTGAGCCAAAGACTGGTCCTCAAGGGGGGCTTCACTACTGATTTTTATAGGTTAAAAAAAATGGCCTTCTGGGTCAGGGGCTTGCAGAGCACATAGCCTTGGAGGGAAAGGGCTTTATGGGAGGGGAACCAACCAGATGCCTGGCTTTGAGTTCATACTCTGTACAGACAGCCTGGAGCTGTGGTCAGCTTCCCACTGAAATAATACACAGGGCTTGCTCTCTGTCTCGACTTGCAGGCTGCTGTAACCCACGTGTTCTTTTCCCTTCCGAGGAGAAACTGTCACTTGACTTCCTTCCAGTGTTGTCTTCCAGCCAACAACTGAAATGCTTAAAGAACCACAAGGAACCACCACCCCAAAATGGCAGCCAAAGTTCCCAAATTTGATCAATAAAAATTGCTCATCTGCGGCAAACAAATCCCTAGCTGGGAGAGCCACACGTTTTGGAGGTTACGAGGGCACCTGCGCCGTTAGGCATTTAGTTCAGTTGTTTAAGCAATCTTCAGAAGTATATAAATATTTATAAAAAGCAGCCTACTATTTTTACCCACCTCTAATTTTTTTAAGCAAAATTGAATTAATTCACTTATAGTCGCACAGCATCCTGAAGGCAATGTCTGTGTCTACAGTGAAGGGTCCTTTCTATAAGCGCCATCCCAGCTCCCCTGCACACTGGGGCTCTTCTGAGATGTTCACCAAAATGCTCTTAATGAATGCAAATTATTCTGATGGTGAACTTGGGATGGAGCCAATTCTCAATTTCCATTTCTATCATTCATAAGAAAAAAATATCTGCAAGGTAAACTAACAGTGTAAGCAAAGAAGGCAATGTAGGATGGTGAGCCGGATAGTGGTTAAGAACTCCAAAAGTAGCCTATCTTCCTGGCTCAAGCCTTCTTCTTCAGGTAAGTAGGCTCTGTCCTGAGACTGCGCACAGCAGGCTTCGTTCAGCATGCGCAAAGCGCATGCGCATCTCTCCTGGTGATGTGGTTGGTGACTGGGGTTCCTGGGCTCTCATCTCCAGCCTCTGCTCACTTTCCCTTTTCTTTTGTTTGTCTCATCAGTCTGCGAAACTGAAGTGTGCTGCCAAGCATGAAGTGGAGAAGTGTGAGAGATGCTTACAGTATGAGGCACAGCATATTTGGGGATTTAAGGCTTCTTCCCGCCCTCCACCCCACCCCTCCCCCATCATCCAAGCTCTCAGCAGATCGAATACTCCTTCGACATCCGTCGTTCCTCTGTGCAGATCTGAAGTCTGCTACCACAGCTCTCAAAGTCTTGAAGGGTAAAGGAGAAGATCAGAGAGAAACTCTGTGCAGAGTGACAGGGCTTCCAGTTCATCTTAGAGCCACTCCAGGTGAGCCACCCGCGGAAGAGAACAAGGTATACTGGGATAGGCGTCAATGTCACAGTTATGTCTTCCAAGAAGCACCACGTGTACACTCATCTTTTTTTTTGTTTGTTTGTTTTGTTTTGTTTTGTTTTGTTTTGTTTTTTTTTGTTTTTCGAGACAGGGTTTCTCTGTATAGCTCTGGCTGTCCTGGAACTCTTTGTAGACCAGGCTGGCCTTGAACTTAGAAATCCACCTGCCTTTGCCTCCCGAGTGCTGGGATTAAAGGCCTGCGCCACCACGCCCGACTTACACTCATCATTTTATAACAAGGTGATAGACTATGTGACTGAGCTTAGTAATTTCTCCTTTCTGTTAGTAGAAGGCAAGACTCCACTAACAGAGCTTATGCAATTAAGTGACTGTCCAGCAATAGGTCAGGACACAAACACAACACACATATATACACATATAGAGGAACACAGGCAAGCGCCAACCCTTAAAAGTCAGTGCAAATTCTCTGCTTGTCAATTCTACCACTGAGCTTAGGGGAAGCTCAGCCTCGTCCTCAGCAGACTAGATTCCCTGACAGCCATGCTCCTTCCATCCTTTCTGTACAGACTCAAGTGGACAATACATCTCAGGGCTCACATGTTGCCCTAGCCACGATGATGACATGCTGCGAGTCAGATTTTTGCATTGGCTGCTAAAAACTTTAATGGTTAAGAAAAACCAGAACTAAAAGGAAATCCCCTGAGACTATATATCACATACCTACTTACACCAAAGGAACCAATACTATTACCCTAAATGCCACATTTTAAGAGGGAGTTCTGGGGCTAGAGTGACAGATCATTGGTAAAGGGTTTCCTGCATGAGGGGGTGAGTTCACAGCGCTCCTGTACAAATATGGCGATGGACATATGCAATCCTAGTTGGGAGTGGGGTGGGGGGGAGGAGACAGGAAGATCCCTGAAGCTCAATGGCAAGCCACGTAGTTAAATTGGTGTAGCCAAGCTCAGTGAGAGACTGTGTCTCCAAAAGGAATTTGGAGTGCCTGGCATGGTGGTGTCAACCCTTATTGCAGAGGCAGGGGGATTTCTGTGAGTTTAAGGCCACCCTGGTCTACAGAAGCAAGTTCCAGGCCAACTAAGACTTTGATGTGTCTCAAAAGCAAAATCTTGTGGAGCTGGACTGAGTAACATACTCACTGTCAAGCTTTGGTGTGCAACACACATGCACACACACACATACAAAGGAAGGCAAATCTAGTTTACTTTTATTTATAAGTGATATTTTACTTGCTCCAACACTGTGACTGGACAATATCTTTGTATATTTTTCAAAACTTCAAACCTAAACTGCACTTACCAACATTACATTGCCATTTCCCAATGCACTTAAGGCCTGCTGAATTCAACAGGACTCCTAGTGTTCTCAAGGCTGTGAGAGGCTCCAAGAGGAAGGCCAAAGAATGGACAAGCATTTGAATCACTGAGTGACAGGCTGGGCCAGCTCCCTGTATACATTAATAAATTAGAATTTTAATTGTGTCTCTGTCTGCAGGAGATGCCCTGGTACTTTAATATGTACCAACAATTGGCTATGTTATGGAATCTGCAATGTGGCCTCCGCTGCTGACCCCTGAAACACAATTCCCAGACTGACTAAGGAAACTGTTCAGTTTGATCCTTTCAACTTATTTGAATCCTGACAAATAAGCTCACCGCTGAAAGGTCAACACAGTCATATTTCATCCTCCTGAGCTGTTCTTAAGACATCTGCACAACAAAGCCCTTCTTACAACACCTGACATCCACCCTCCATGGCACTGCACCTCATTATAACTGTCTCGCACACCCGCACCCACACAGCCTTAAGAGGGTGCGAGTTGCTGGTAGTTTACTAAACAGCTGTCTTCAGAAGAGTCTGTAAACAGTTCATACTGATATTCAACTTGCCCAATAACCTGTCACTATAAGGTTAGACTTTTTTGGATGAGGGACAGTTTCCCTGGCACAGTAGGAAAGCTAGAATTGGCTTAGCAAGGACAGGACGACATGTGCAGGGTTGTTTAGAAATTGGTATTAGTCTATTCTAACCCTGGGGGAAGTCGACATGTGTAGATCATACTGACTAGTAACACATTGTGCTATTGCTCATCACAAACTGTTCTAAAATTTCCAGTGAGAAACCCATCCTTGGCCTCCATTTGGGGCGAGGAGCACCGAATACCTACCTTCTACCTTAAACATGGGCCTAAATACCCTGCCTCAATTTTAAAAAAAAATTTATACCACATTTTTCTATTCCAAGACCCAAATCCAAATTATATTTGATGAACTCATTTCTCCTTCTACTCTATTAACCCCTTTGGCCTCAATGTGCCTGACACGAGAAGTTGTTGAAACAATCTTCTTTTGTTATCACTTCATAAAAATTGCTCCCTGCTTTCAATTAATGATTGAGAAACATTCCGCAAAACATTTAGTGAAGGAGGGCATGTGTTCTACTATACTCATTACCGGGTATGAGAGCAGAAGCACTGCACCCTCCTGGAACCAAATAGAAGCTCTTGACACTGCAGACATGTGGAGCTGCTAAGTGGCACTTCTTTCTGGAGGACATGTTGGACATAGTGGAATGGTGAACAGCTCCCTTGATCCAAAGGCTATGAGGTGTTAAAAACATCTCTGCACCCTGGTGCCCTAGTTAGGAATAAAATATGTCTCCGGAATAAGAAACTTTATGTGTTGTCAATGGGAGAGTCCATTAACCTAGCCACTATAAAAAGGATGCTGACAGTCAGACCTTCAAATTAAGTATGAGAATCCTAAAATGACAACAACAACAACAAAAAACCATCATATAATTTAGATAGAGGACTCCTGGGTGTACGGCCAAAGGAAATGAAATCAGTTGTGCTGGTCTGAACGTGAAATGTGCCCCACAGTCTCAGGCATTTGAACACTTGGTCCCCAGTTGGTGGCGCTGTTTGTGGAAGTTTATGTGGTTGGTCAGCCTTGCTGGAGGAATTACATCACTCAAGTCTGGCTTAAAGATCTTTTACCATGCCATGCCAGATCACTCTCTGCTTCCTGCTCAGGGTTGAAGATGTGAGCTCTCAACTTCCTGCTGACACCTGCTGCTGTGCCTCTCAGCCAAGATGTACTCTCATCCCTTGGATAGTAAGCCTAAATAAACTTACTCATCCCGAAGCTGCCATGGTCATAGTACTTTCATCACAGCACCAGAAAATAAATAACAATTGGCATACTGACAAGATCCTCAAACACTTGTGCTTGTTGTGGTACAACCCTAGATAGCGAAGACATGGGATTGGCCTACGTGCCTATCGTCAGTGGATTAACAGCGATGGAGTCATTTCTCCCACAGGACAGAGAGACAGCTGTCTGTCATTTGTAGCAAAATGGTTGGAGACAGAGGGCATATCAGTAAGAGAAACTAGCTAGACCCAGAGAGGCAAGTATTGCCTGCTCCCTCCCATTTGTGAAAACTAGAAAGAGTCAACTTGAAGGTAGGAAAAATGGTTACATGGGCCAGGAAAGGTGCAGTGGTGATGTCAGGTGGATGGGTCTGGTCAGTGTGGTGTTATTCATGCACGAACCCCCTAGCATGCTGGATTCTTCCCAACATTACAAAAAAGAAACTTCTGGTCAAAGAGACTTTTCTCATGATGTCATAGTCATCTCATAAACTACAACACACACACACACACACACATTTTGCGCAAGTTTTCCTTAGATGGTTTGCAATGGTCACGATAATATCCACTTCTGCAAGGCTTCTCAGCCACATGAAGGGTATGACAGTCATTTTTTGAAAAAGGACCGCTACCTGAAGAGCTGGTTGCTTGTCATTCCTCTTGGGAGACTTTAATCCACTAACTTGCTGCTGCTGCTGCTGCTGTTGCTGCTGCTGCTGTTGTTGCTGCTGCTGTTGCTGCTGTTGCTGCTGCTGCTGCTGCTGCTGTTGCTGCTGCTGCTGTTGCTGCTGCTGAAGGAGGAGCTGCCTTGCCACCTGCAGGGCCTATAAGAAAAACAAAATGAAGGGAAAGATTTCATTATCACACAGGTCTGGAGACGTCCTCACGAAGTGGATCTCAGGAAAACCCCTTCAGATATGACCCTCACCTTCCTCATTTCTCAGCAAAAGAAATGGCAAGCAAATCTTCTTGCCAGTCCACAGAGAAAACTCACCAGAATATGTTTACATTTCCTTTGGTTTAGCGAAATTACCCATGACTCCTCAGACACAGTATCGTACGCAAGAAGATACTTCTTCCCCACTAAATAGCTGCTATGACATCTATAAGTAGGAATGGCTGGCACTGTGGGGACAGATATCAGAGAGGAGACAGGAGGGATGAGAGAAATTTGAAGCTCAGAGGACACGGAAGGCCTCTTACTGGACAGACCACGTCCCACTGGATTCTTTTTGGGAACTTTAGAATTCAAGTTTTCTCTCTTTTCACCATACCTGCATCCAAATGAAGAGACAGAGCTAGGCAGGGGACCACAGGAATGTGAGCCATCATAGAAATAGCTATTCCCACAGAAAGCTTAGAACAGATGGATGCATATATGGAATGGCCTCCCTTGAAGACGGAAGAGGAAAAGCTACTGGCTGGGATATGGCTCAGGGACAGAGGGTTTTCCTAGCATGCATAAAGCCCCAGGTCAACTTCCAGTACTGCACGAAATGGCCACAGAGGCACACACTGCAGTCCTCGAAATTAGGAGCTGGAAACTCAAGGTTCCAAAGTTCAAGGTCATCCTTAGCTGCTTATATATGTTCACGTGTGTATGTGTGTTTGTGTATGTGTGTGATTATACATATGTGTGAGAGTGTGCATGTGTGTCTGTGAGTATGTGTGTCTGTGTGTGTTTGTGAGTGTGTGTCTGTGTATGTCTATGTGTGTCTGTGTATATGTGTGAGTATATGTGTGCATGAATATGTGTATTTGTGAGTGTGTGTCTGTGTGTATGTCTGTGTATATGTGTATGTGTATGAATGAATGTATGTGTGTGTGTCTGTGTGTGTGGGGGGGTATATGTGGGTGTGGGTGTGTGGTGTTCCTAGCACACTGATTATACATAGATGTTCTTCTTCTAAATGTTAAAACTTTTGATTATGGGATCTCTAAAGTATCTCAGAAACTTAAGGTCCTCCTCAGAGGTTGAGTCCAGCCTGGGCTAACCTACCTAGACTGACAGACAGAGATAAAATCAAAGGAAAGCTTAGCAAAGGTGGCCTGGGGTCATCTCAAAGTTTTCACTAGGAACCCAGGCCAAGCAGGCTAAATGAACCTCTCAAGCTTTTTGAAGTATTGAGGTTTACTTCCAAAATAGCAGTTACAGAAGCGGGGTGAACTGGCAATAAGAAAAAAGAAATGCAAAGGAGACCTCCAAAGACTGAACGGATGACAGGGTGCCCCTATCCCGGTTTTTAAGTTCAAGTGAGGAAAGAAGTATTAGCTACACCGATAAGGCAAGCATTGAGATATTATTCACTGTCATAAAAGTAAGTATAAGAATAACAGCAGACCGGGCTGGTGAGATGGCTCAGCGTGTAAGAGCACTGACTGCTCTTCCAAAGATCCTGAGTTCAAATCCCAGCAACTACACAGTGGCTCACAGCCACCCATAATGAGATCTGACGCCCTCTTCTGGCGCTGAAGACAGCTACAGTGTACTTATACATAATAATAAATAAATCTTTGGGCCTGGGCAAGCAGAGTTGGTCGGAGCAAGCAGAGATCCTAAAAATTCAATTCCCTACAACCACATGAAGGCTCACATACATCTGTTCAGCTACAGTGTACCCATATACATAAAATAAATAAATCTCAAAAAAAAATGTCATGCAGTGGTAGCTCACACCTTTAATCCCAGCACTTGGATTAAAGAGGCAGAGGCAGAGGCAGAGGCAGGTGGATTTCTGAGTTTGAGGCCAGCCTGGTCTACAGAGTGAGTTCCAGGACAGCCAGGGCTACACAGAGAAACCTTGTCTCAAAAGAAAAAAGAAAGAATAACAGCAGGCTGCCACAGCTCTGTGAAGATGAGATGAGGACCGGCCATAGGAAACCAAGGTGTGTAGGAACTGTGCCAGAAAATCCCATGGGAAGTCGGAATGTTGGGGTCTACTCAGATGAGAAGTGAGTGCCCACGTGTGGAAGATGGAAAGGACACTCACAAAATGACGTACTCACAAAAAAGGGGAAGTAATGCATATCATCAAAATTCTAAAGATTAAGTAATTTCAATTTGTGTGTGCCTGAAAAAGACAAGACAGACAGACAGACAGAGAGAGTGTGTGTGCATGCATGTGTGTCATATATGAAAAGGTACCTGGAGACCAAAGAGGATGTCAATTCCCTGGGAGCTGGAGTCATTTTAGACTGTGAGCTGTACAAGGTAGGTCTTGGGAACTGAACTAGGGTCCCCTGGGACAGCAGACAGTGCTCTTAACCACCAAGCCACATGCATACCTATACATCATATACATATTTTTTTTAATGTGGCAACTTAAATTATTTGTACCCCACGGAAGAGATGTGGTCAATGCCTCAAACAAAATCTGACACTTTGGGCTTGGAAAGTGACCATAATAGACCTCCATGGTATCCGCTTCCTCAGAGAAGAACAGCCAGGTCACTTGGATAGTGACGTGTGCAGGTATGAGAATATAGTCACAACACTGAGTCACAAGGCCGCGGCTAACATATCCTGTACACAGGAAAACAGACGTGAGGAACAGTGGAGGGACAGTCCTGCGCCTGGAGGACTGACTCCTAGGGCAAGCTCCCTCCATAGAGCTCCCAAGGGACTGTTGTACCAAGAACTTTCTGGACTCTTTGTGGCTAAGTGGCACAGAGGAGCACAAACAAACAGAAGCACTGACAGGCAAGGAAACAAGGAACAATCTTGTCCTCCTAAGTAGAGCCTGCCTCTGCCACCACCACTGGCATCTACTCTCCTCTTCCAGGCTGGCCACCTGCTACTGAACTCACCCCAGGGTCCCCATAAGGAATGCCCAGGCTCCTTTGCCTGGAAAGGGAGAGATACATTCGAGAAAGCCTGCTTGAAAGAGAGGCTGTCTGAGAGGGGCAGTTGGAAGAGGCAAGCCGCCTGGGAGAGTTGCCTGAGACTCCAGCCTGCTGTCTTGGTGGAGGATTCACCATCGCTGGACTCTGGGTTTCCTTGTCTCCTTGGAGACGCTCAGTACATGTGTGGGCGGAAAAGTGGGCAGCGTGAAGATTTCATTTATATCATATAAGAAAAATAGTCCCCTGTGCAAGGTTCCGGCAGGAGCAAATGCCTCCCCTACTATGGCTCCCTTAGCTCTTTCCCATAAAGCTCTCAAGGCTTTTCAGGCAGGACAGGAAACTATTCTACATCACTAGCCTTCCCCAAAGAATCTCCGGGTAAAGGCTAATCCCAACAGGACGCTCCTGCTGTGAGGTGGAAGCAGACAGTGGGACTGTAGCAGACAGTAAAAGGTATTGTAGAGAAATACAAGGGGCGGGGGAGGGGGAGAGGAAGGCTACCTACTTGCAGTACCTATGCAAAGAAAACCACAACCAACCATGTGATTTTCCTGGATTTACAAAAAAAAAAAAAAAAAAAAACTCAGGGACCAGGCTTTTAGGCTTTTAAAAAACTGAAGTCTCTAAAACCAACCCAAGCTATCCCCCAGCCAAAGGGAAAATATTAAATATCTATGAAATAGTATTCACACATATATAATGATTCTCACAACTGTGTGTGTGTGTGTACAAGTGTGTGTGTGTGTTTCAGTGTACACAGTAGGAATCCTCAGGCTTACTCTGACAGTTTCAAGTGGGGGAAAGGTGATTAATACAGTTGATGTCTTTTAAAATCATCATCAAGTGGCGCATGCCTTTAATCCCAGCACTCGGGAGGCAGAGGCAGGCGGATTTCTGAGTTCGAGGCCAGCCTGGTCTACAAAGTGAGTTCCAGGACAGCCAGGGCTACACAGAGAAACCCTGTCTCGAAAAACCAAAAAAAAAAAAAAAAAAAACAAACCCATCATCATCATGTGTATGCATTATGATTGTGAGTACCCACTTGTGGGTCAGGACTTTTTGTGGGGAAGTCAGTTCTCTCCTTCCACATTTATATGTGTTCTAGAGACTCAACTCCACTCATAGGCCTGTGTGGCCAGTGAGGGTTCTTATCCACTGAGCCACACTGCTAATACTGTGATGTCTTTTTTAAGACTCACCATGGGGGTACATGAACTTATCTGCTCATATAATGAGCCCCAGACTCCCATATTTCACAGGTAGCCTCACTACAAAAGAGAAAGGAAGACAGACACACACAGGGGCTATAGGAACAGGTGTATCCACAAGGAAATGTCATTAAGCTTACTGAAGATAGACGGAGCTGTACAAGCTGGCTTTTGGGGTTCAGTGTACAAAAGAATAAAAATAAGTAAAGAAATTTTACATATTTCAAGAACACTGGTACAAAGAATAAATCATTTATAAATCATGTATAGAACTGTTACAAACATCCCATGATGACTCTCTTGCTTTATGAATATGCTAGCAAACGTGGGGGCAAATATCGCATTCAAAAAATAAGCCAAAAACCACCCTGGGTTTCAACAAAAATTTTAAGACCTGATGATCTGAATGTGTAATATACTTTGAAATCAGCCACTAAGGGAAGCTTTGCAGAAATTCCATACTATCTAAATCTGTACAATCTAGTAAAGGGGGTCGCAATGCTCACAATGCTTAAGATTATGGCTCCCGCTGGGTTTGACAGTACACACCTGTAATCCTAGGACTGAGGCAGTGAGGAAAAGAGTGGGGTCATGTTTGTTCACAGCTGATCTGAGGAAGATTTGGAAAGACTGTCCCACAGACTTGATTATATGAGCTTCACACATACTTCGCCATTTTGATCCACAATTCCTATCACCATACACCAGCATCCTTTAACTGGAGTTCCAGGACGCCAGCCCAGGAGATGATCTTTATTCTAGTACCATAGAGGATGGGAAAGGGCAGCCCCTACTCTCCTAACAGTGTCTCAGTGACAACTGGAGAAAAGATTTTCCGTGTGCTGCTGGAAGATAAAACTAGACACACTGAAGATAAACTAAGTGTGTGGATGTGAGCTGTGCACAGGGAGGGATGGAGAACACAGGAAGATGAGGAAGAAGAAGGGACAGGAGGGGTAGAAAGAGGAAGAGGAGGTGAGGGCGTTTATGTGCACGGGCATGAATAAATCAAAGAACTTCTCTTTACAGCGCGCAGCGCTTCTGGCTCATGTTCCAGGCCAAGCACTAATGTAAATAACTTAAAAGGCCCAATTCCATCTCTGGAGACCTTTTACTCTTGGTGGCTCTTCCTGGGCTGGGTTGAATCAACACTTCCTTTATAAAAGATGTGACAATTGCCTGGCTCTGGATGACTCTGTGCTTATTTGAGCACTGAGATCAGGTTACAATAAAGACTCAGTTGGAGGGTGTCACCCAGCAGAAGCAGCTGATAAAGCCAGCACTTAGAAATAGCCCTGTGAACTTAGAGAAAGGGAGTGCACACATGCAAAACCTTCACCTAGACAGACTGTCCGGATGCCCCTTTGCTTTGACTCTCCTCTAAGGCCCTATCTGCAAAAGGGATCAGAGATATCAAGGTCCAGGGCCATCTCTGAGTGTCTACACAGAGCCTGCAAAAGTAAACTGTGGGGATGGGATGCTACTTTGCCAGGCTATATTTCCATAGTAACCAGGAACCTGGGCATTTGCAGTATGTCTTCCCTCTCTGGATTCAAGATGGTTCCACGCTCAACAATGCCTTCACTTTCTAAGTAACTGAGTGCCATCTGCTTCATACAAATGATGTTTTACTTCAGCATGTTTACGGAGTTGGAGTTTGAGCTATTTGTGTCTCAGGTTCATAGCAGGTGCTTAGATGAATGGGGAGGTAATCCTAGTTTAGCATGTTTATCAAGGTAGCCGGTACTTAAAAACATGTTTACCACTTTTAAGGAACTACTAACATGTTTACATAAAACACAGTCCTTGCAAGCACACACATAAGTACAGCAAGCTGGAAGGAGGAAAAGAACCCTTTAGAAGAGACTTTGCAGAAAATGCTTATGGAGGGGTCTCTGATGAGATTAACACATGGAGGGCCTTCCAAAAACAAAGTTTGGGGTCACAGGCCCACACACTGTCGCCTGTAGCCCAGATCTTGCCCATCATCTGGTCTGTTCATAAAACAGGCAGACATTTTACTCATTCAAAGGAGTAGGGGAAAGTGAGAGGAATGCATCGCCACCTGTGATCCTGACTTTGAATTCAAATTTTAGTAGTGATTTCCTACACAGCCTCTTACTTTATGGGAGGGAGGCAGCAACCCCTGCTCGGGTCTGTTCTCTGTTTGTTTGATCCTTATTTTAAGTTGTTGGTGATGTTTTTGTCGTTGTTGTTTGTTTGTGTGTTTCTCTGGCTTTTGTGCTTGAGGAAGTTTTTTATGCATCTGTCCCGTCTCCAAGATCATTTACATTTGGGATTCACAAGTGTGTTAGCTGATCTTGAACTCAAAATCACTTCTGTTTCTCAAAAAGAACTCAGACTTGAGGAGAAATACATCCACCTGCTTCAAAGGCCGAAACTGTCAAAAGTCTGAGATAAACTACTGAGTCTGTGGGGTTCTCATTGGGTAATTTTCAATCTCTCCGATTGGTACTAGACTGTTAATTTGTGTAGGTTTGTAATCCAAGCTAAGACTTTTCTTTTCCTCTTGCAGCTTTAAAAGTAGGTCAGAATGGTTCACCTTTCCTCTAATTTCTCTCTGGGCTCTCTGTAGCCCTCAAGACAAAACCTGTTTCTCAGATAATTTCATAGGTTAGTAAACTGTCACTGCACACCCTGGGGTGGGATGGCTCAGTGATTAAGAACACTGGCTGCTCTTCCAAAGGAACAGGGTTTGAATCGCAGCACTCACACAGTGGTTTACAACTATCTGTAACGCAAGTTCCAGGGAATTTGATGCCTTCTTCTGACCATTACGGGCAGTCGGCTTGTGCGCGTGCACTCACACCCAGCCCCACACAGACACAGACAAGACATCGTGGACATTTTTTCACGATAAGTCCACCCTAGCAAGCCTTTCCCGACCTGTGCCAATCTACTACTGGTTTTAAGTATACTCAACAAGTGTCACTATCAAGACTAGTGTTCACCAGGTGTCACAAATGGACACTACTCTGCAGATAGCCTGTGGGAAAACCCATCTTTCCATCACTCCTGTATCCTTCCACAGGAGAATACACACACATACGCACACACATACCCTAATAGCTTATAATATCTACAGAGCAGACAGCATTCTGAAGCAGCAAGTTCTCCAAATAGGGGTTTGCTTGTGTCTTTGTGTGTGTGTGAGTGTGTGTGTGTATGTGTGAGTCTGTGTATGCAGAGTTCGTGTTAGTTTGTGTGTGTGTGCTGTGCATGTGTGTGTTGCCTATGTGTGCATATATATATTTGGAGGCCACAGATTTACATAAAGTGTCCTCATACATCACCCCCCACACACACACACTTATTTTTAAGACAGGGTTTCTCATGGGACTGGAGGCTCATGACCTCTCAGCACAACACACACCTTGTCCCACTTTTAGGTGACTGTCACGGGACATAACTCCAGTCCCTCATCTTCCTAGGGCAAGCACTGTGCTGACTAAACCATCTGCCTAGGCTGTCCAAACACGATTTTAAAAACACTGCTGACTATTATAAACGGAGCCTTTGGCTATCACTGAACAATGGGAAAGCAAGCTGACCTGCCAACAGCCTTCCAGTGACGGGGAGATGGTAGATGGCAAGAAAAGCTGGCAATGCAGGTGACTGTGTAAGTGTTAGAGACACAGAGCAAGAAAGTCCTCAACAAACCGTGAGATCCTGTTACCAATGCTCTAACCAAACAAAATTCATTCCCTACAAGTCTGGGTAGGTAACAGCCATGTCCCAGAGACTCAGGAGTCCCTCAAACCTGACTCAAAGTAGACTCTACAAGACTCGAGCAGGGAACATGGACAAACAGCCACGTGTAGTCAATCCAGTGAAGTCACATATCTGAAGGATCTGGGGCAGAGTGCACACTCCACATGGACCTAATTATTTAGAGGCCAAAGATTCTCTCAGCATCCTCTTCACAAGAGTCCTGACTGCTGGGAAAGTCTCCGAAGGTTCCAGTACATGCTTCAACAGTAAATCACTAGGCAGGGCATCCTGTGTGGGTTCTCTCCCATGGCCCATAGTCTTTGCAAAGAAGACAAAGAGAGACTATGAATACAAACATGTGAAATGAGGACACAGCTCCATCTCAGTAGCATCAGCATCATCAGCATCAGCATCATCAGCATCATCAATTTCCTTCACTGCAGACTTTAACAAATTTCCCAAACACAGGAGCACAACAGGCAGGAGCTTTGTTCTTTACCTGCTACTCGTTAGATTGGATTGTATTAAGATGGAAGAAAGCAAATGATATTTGTGCCTTTATTTTATTTTGAAGAAAGACAGAAGAAGAGGAAAGAGAGACATATTCTATGCTGCTGCTACAGCAGCAGCAAGCCCCAATTCACTGGAAACTCAAATGCCACTGAGACCCCACCTGCAGATACCTGGAGAAAGAGAGAGAGAGAAGGCCAGACAGGAGGAAGGTTCTGTAACAAGCCACACCCCAAAGAAGACCTAGGGAGCAGCAGGGAGCAGCATACCCTGTATTCACCAGTGATTGTGACTAATGCTTTTTTATTTGGAAGGCACACAGAGGATACTTCTAGCCAAAGAATAAGGATTTTCATGAGACTTTAAAAAAATAAAAATAAAATCTGTGATCTTCTTGCAAAATTGAGTGAAATAAGTTTAATGGCTATAAACATTCAGGAAGCCTATTTGACGTCTCATAAGAGAGACAGAAAGAAAGAAGGAAAAGGCCAGCCTATCCTCCTCCTGTGAACACAGGAACCTATAACCACCTTGCTGGAGCACTGGCTGGCTGTTCTCTACTGGAGCCCATGCCAGACTCTGAGTCACCCGCGCCAAGGCTCCTGCACCTGAGTTGTCTTTGGAAAGATTCCACTTAAGCATTGCCCAAGCCCCAGCTTGCTGAACTCATGGGAGCTGAACAAGATCACAGCCTGGGGGCTACTGACTTCAGGCAACGTGAAGATCACTAGGGTAGAATACCAGATTCAAGTTTATTAGGAACTGTCTAAAGTGTGAGCATGGGGATTAGAGAGATGGATGGACAGTTCAATAGGCAAGCATGAGGACCTGAGGCCAGAGCTCAAGTATTACACAAAAGCCAGGTAGATACAGGGGCTCAAGTTTGCAATCCAGACACTGGAGACAGGAGGATCCATGAAACTCACCAGCCAAGCTAGCCCAACCAAACCAGCAAGCTGCAGGTTTAGTTAGAGAGCCCGTCTCAGGAAATAACACGGGGCCTGGAGAGATGGCTTAGTTGGCTTAGAGTACTGACCGCACTTACAGAGGACCCAGGTTCAATTCCCAGCACCCACATGTTGACTTACAACTGTAACTCATGCATGTGGTGCACATTCATAGGCAGACAAAATGCCAAATGTAAATTGATAATAGAAAGAACGTGGAGAGCCACAGAAGAAAGACGACACCTAGCATCAACCTCTGACCTTACACACAGAACAGCTCGTGCCCCTATGTATATAGCACTCATTCACACACAGTAAAAAAATATATAAAGTAAGTAAATAGACGTGAGCTTGGATGTTGCATCAGGCCTACCTCTCCCGTTGTTAAAGTCCAGACTGAAGAAATGGTACAGTCCTTCCTTGGTGCTCAAGACAGAAAATACAGGGGTCAGATGTGAGCATAAATCAACCACGGGATCTATAACTCATGATATTAACCCCCTGTTTTCTACCAGTGCTTTTTATGAGGTTGTGTCCCAGCCACTCATTATGACTAATAAAGATTCACATCTTCTGGGGCCTCAGACTCAGATTTGTTAATGCCGAAGCCTGATGAAGAGTCTGGCTAAAGAGTGCTTGAACGCATAGTGGATTTTCCATAACTTGACCAGAAACACGGTTACTATATAGAGAGAGGGTGGGGAGAAAAGAGAAGGGGAAAGAAAGGAGAAAAAAGAGAGAGGTGAGAAAACAGAGAGAAAGACCACTGAGGAGAAACAGAAAAGGAGAGAGAAGAAAGAGAGAAGAAAGAGAAAGGAGAACAGGGAGAGACTGGGAAGTGACAAAAAGATAAAAAGAGGAGAGAGGGGGGGAGGGAGGGAGGGAGAGGGAGAGGGAGAGAGAGAGAGAGAGAGAGAGAGAGAGAGAGAGAGAGAGAGAGAGAGAGAGAGAGAGAGAGAGAAATTCCTTTTCTTCACACACACTCAGGATACCCAAGAGGCAGCTAACACCTATGAAGGCTTTGCTTCCCATAGGCTTTCTTTTTCTTGCTTAAAATCTGAATTAAAGAGGAGGAGGAGGAAGAGGAGGACGAGGAGGACGAGGAGGACGAGGAGGAAAAGGAAGAGACGGCAGCAAATAATTGAGAAATCTCTGTTTAGATCTGAACCCCATTTTAAACTGTATTATTTGTTTTCCTAATATCTAGTTTCTTGAGTTCTTTTTATATTTTGGATATCAGCACTCTACTTATATAGAAAACAAGCAGGGGGCTGGAGACATGGCTCAGCAGTAAAGAGCACTGGCTGATCTTCCCGAGGACTCAGGTTCAATTCCCAGCACCAACACAGCAGCTCCCGACTGTTTATAACTCCAGTTTCAGGCGCTCTGACAACCTCACACAGACA
Organism: Mus musculus; assembly: GCF_000001635.26. NCBI lineage: Eukaryota > Metazoa > Chordata > Mammalia > Rodentia > Muridae > Mus > Mus musculus. Next base: position 99,086,868 of record NC_000072.6, read on the forward strand.
TATATGGAGGCAAAACAGCAATGCACATAACACAAAAATAAATAAATCATGTTTTTTTTTTTTTAAAAGGGAAGACAAGCAAAACAAAGGAAGAAAACACAACCAATAATGAGAAGAATTGCTGCCCAAGCAAAACCAAAGATGGAGTGTCTGAGGGAGAGGAGAGGTCCCCAGTGCTCTCCTGTCTCTTGTACTTCCCAAGGCAGTGCTGGAAGCAGCAGCAGCAGTGTAGCAGGGATGCCAGGTCGGGGGTGCACATACATGCCTTTAAATACTCTTGAAAGAGAGAGACAGGTCGGTCCGATCCCTGAGTTCGAGGCTACCCGGGTCTACTGAGCGAGTTCCAGGACAGCCAGCACGACACAGAGAAACCCTGTCTCCCCTTCCTCCTCTCCTCCAACCTCCAACAAATAAAGAAAGCAGCAGTGACTCTGTATGGGTAACACTGTAAGGGGCTGAGAAGGCAGATGAGTGACTGTGCACTTACTCAAAAAGGCTGTGAGTTCTACTCCTGGCACCACAGGCACAAACAAGACAGGCTCTGGAAATGAAGAGGGAAGGACTGGGAGGCTCCACTCAGGGAGCGTTGCTGAAATGCAACAGCTCCTGACAGGGGCCAGCCGCCATGGCCACTCTGCTGTTCCTTTCTCCCGCTGTTTTATCTACTGTTCTCTGCCACTGTCGGGAGGTGGGGAAAGTTTTATAATTCTTGATTCAAAGTGGAAAAACAAAGAAATGTGACTTGCTCAAGGTCGCAAATGTGCTGAGTGGCAGGGCAGAAAAACAAAAACAAACAAACCTTGTTTCCAGAGAACCAGATAGTCACACTGCACCAAGCTCACTGATTAGCACCAAGACGGTGGTGACCAGGAGTCCTGGCACACGCATGTGAGGTCTTTGGGAGCCAAAAACACAGGAGTGGCCTTGGTTCCTTCTGTGTTCAGGGCAGGGACAGCTGCCTCGTGGTGCCACACTCTGAACGCCTCAGCCCTTCTGTTCCCCACAGAAAAGGATCTGCTCCTCTTTTGTACCCAATCTTTTCATTCCCAGGATGCTCAAGAGTGATGGTCGCATCGCCAGGCCTACCCACCCTTCCTGTTCTCTGTCCCAGGTCACCAGACACCCATCTCCACTCTACCTGCCCTTGTTTGCAAGCCAGTTCCGCATGGCAGAGTTCGATGACATCCTCATACCCAGGAGGCCAATACTGCTTTGATCCAAGCAGCAGCTAGGATGCTCCTACTTCATGGGACAGAGACTCAGAAGCCCAGGCACACTCGTCACTCTCTCCCTCTGTTCTTGCCTCTTTGGTCACCTTGTGCCACCCATTTACTCTGAGGACACGGATTCAGACATTCCTGTCTCTCGGTCCCCAGGCCTTCTTCAATCCAACAGGGGTGAGGGGACAAGCCATCTGTATTTTGGTTTAACTACGTTAAAAAGATTTTCTTTTGAGAAGTAATTGCAAAAATCAGGTAGTCATCTCTCTCATCCTTCATCAACAAGCTTCCTGCAGGATATGAGGAATATTACCGAGACCCACAGCTGTCAAATGTAAAGAAGTGGCCAGGCACTGCCTAGCTCCAATTGACACACTTACAATAATGCAAGTCCTATGTGGAAGGCTCAGGGGAACATCTCAGAAGAGCAGGGTGGGAAGATTCCAAGAGCCAGGAACAGGATGCAAGAGAGTGTGTCCTTGACATGTCGGCGGTGGGGATACTGCAGCCATGAAATCTCAACAATAGGGCTGCCTACACAAGACCTACCTAGTGACAGCACCCTCTGATTGCCAATGTGGATGGGAGGAATTCTACATGTTCTACCCCAAGATGAAGAAAGACAGGCCATTGGTGGCAGCTGAAAGAGGGAAAATAGTTTTGTATGATGAGCCCCTGATAGGTTATCCAATTCCAAGCGGTCATCCTTATACATATGTATACAAGAGCAACACTGAATGGTTTCAGTCGGGAGGGTGTGTGTGTGTGTGTGTGTGTGTGTGTGTGTGTGTACCAGTAATATAGAGGAAGAGGCCATCAATTCAAAAGGGAGTAAAAGGGCACGGGAAGAGAAAGTGGTGGAAATGATTTAAATATAGTGTCCATGTACACCATTCTCAAAAAGATTAAATCTTTTTATGTATTTACTTACTTATTTGTTTGTTTGAGACAGGGTCTCTCTTCATAGGCCTGGCTGTGCTGGAACTAATTATGTAGACTCACAGAAATCTATCTGCCTCTGCCTCCTGAGTGCTAGGATTACAGGCACGCACTGCCACATCCAACTACGTTTCAGAATTAAAAACAAAAACAAAAATAACACAACAACAACAAAGCCCTTTCCCAAGGTAGGGCTAAAGTGATCACAGATGACGCCTGTCTCTCCCTCTCTCCCACATTCATGTGAGTGAGTCTGGGTACCTGTGCAGCTCAGCATACACATGGAGGTGGGTGGACACCCTCAGTGCCAGCTATGGCTCGTACTTAAGATAGGGACCCGGTTACTTGGCCCTTGAACTTGCAGAGACTCTCTTATCTTTGCTTCCCATCTTGACACAACAGCTCTGGAATTGCAAATGCTGGCCACTGCACTGGACTTTATGTGGGTTTTAGGACATGAGCTTGGGTCCAAATGCTTGTATGGTTTGCAAGCAGTTTATATAGTAAGCCTTCACCCTAGACCAGGTGTCACATTCTTCCTAATCAATTAATTTGTATGTTGGCGTGCCTGGAATTCATTATATAGAAGGGGCAGAGCTCACAATCAGCATCCTGCTTGCCTCTGCCTCTCCAGTGCTGGGATGGAAAATATGTGCCACTATGTCTGCCACAGCCCTCAGTTTGAATCCATTGTATATTCTCACACAATATTATAATTATATGTAAAAATGAACATATAAATATGGAGCCATGTATATGTCTGTGAATGTATATAGTGGTGGAGGTAGGAATTATTAAATATCTGCATTCTTTACATCGCTTTCAGACTTGGTCACTGAAGACAAAGAAGCAGATTTCAAAAGTGCCAGGGGAGATAGCTCAGTTGGTCCAGTTCACACCTCGCTGGCACAGAGCCCTAAGTTTGATTCTCAGCACCACCTAGACCAGGCCTGGTGATATGTGACTGGAATCTCAGCAACGGAGTGGTGTACACAGAAGCTCTTGTTCAAGGTCACCCAGGGCTGCATGTCAACTCCAAGGCCAGCTGGGACTTTGCAGATCTTATTCCATGCATAACAAAAATCACTTCCCTCACAGCAATGCAAGGGCTGAGTGTTTTCACCAAACAAGCGCAAAGCAGTGAAGACTCACCACTACATTAAATTCTCACTGTTCACAAGCTCTCACTATGTGCAGTTAGCAGATGACAGGACAGAGAGCGATGAAACTGTAGAGATCACCTGATTTGCACATGTAAAGGCCTCAGCCCAGAACCTGGTGGAAGTTGATCGCATAAGGAATAGACACTATCAGCACTGTGCACACATGTAAGAATTTATGTGCCTAGTAAAAAGCAAAGATGCCTTTAGAAAAACAATATGATGGCCTAGGAGTGAGTGCCAGCAGAGAAAGGTGACCTCACTACCAGGGAAACCTGATGGAGGATTAAGGGCATCAGTTATCCATCCGCTCCGGAGTGCCAATTCTGTATCTAGGTTGGTTTGAAACTGCTTTACATCTTGTGGCCACGATTACATGACTAGAGAGAATCCCTTCATAGTCCCGTAAGAACAGCACCTCAGGGAGTACCCTATACCCCAAAATGCATGGATGTGGCTTTCTTACACTCACATGGAGATGGAACTACTTTAAGAACAATCAAGGCACATTTAGAGTATACTGAGGGGGCTGAGGAGGTGGCTCGGTCAATAGAGTATGTTTCATGGAAACAAGAGGACTCAAGCGTGGATCTCTAGAACCTACACAAGAGGCATACAGGTGGTATGTGTCTGGAACCCTAGTGATTGGGGCAGGGTTTGGGAAGGAGAGACAAGAAGATGCCCTAGGTCTTTGGTTCAGTTTTACAGACAATGGGTGAGCTCTAGGTTTAGTGAGAGACCCTATTTTCAAAGAGTAGAGTGATCAAATATGGTACTTAATATTAATCTCTGGGCTCTACGTGCCCATGGGCACACCCACACCAAGAGTACAACATACACACACACACACACACACACACACACCTTTTAAAATATGTAAAATAAAGTATACTAAAACATGTTTCTCAAAAGCAACTTTTCCTTTCTGCCTCCTTAGCTCGCTCCCTCCCCCCCCCCCTCCCTCCCCCCCTCCCTCCCTCCCTCCCTTCCCTCCCTTCCCTCCCTCCACTGTGGATGTAATCTGAACTTCACACAGGCTCGGCTAGCTTTCTACCACTGTGTTATATCCTTCTCCCCAGCTCAAAAGCAACTACACAGTGAACTTATTCTTAAAAGATTCTATCCTTATGGCAGATATGGAAAGCAGCAAAAGAAAACTACATTTGGGGGCAGGGGTTGGGGAGGTTTGGACATGGAGCTATTGCTCAAAGAATTAAAAACAAACAAACAAACAAACAAAAACTTTCTTTGGAAGAAAAATGAAAACAGACCAGGCTGGGCCGGCAAGATGGCTCGGGAGTTAACAACTCATACTGTAATTGCAGAAGGTGCAAGTTTGAGTCCCAGCACACATTGATAGCTGACAACTATCTGTAGTTCCAGCTCCAAAGAACCTGATGCCTCAGGCCTCAAGCACTGAATTGAACGCACAACCCACTCCTCCTCCCCCACAAATACACAGGACTTAAAAAGTAGAAACTGAAAATCAAAACCAAACCAAACAAACAAACAAATCTGTAATGGTAGCACATGCCTAATATCCTTAGTACCCCAAAGTCCAAGATAAGAGGTTTAGGGTTAGGCTTAGGGCCCAATTTTGGGTGACACAGTGGGACACTGCTTAAAATAAAAACTGAAGAAACATTAAAATCTAAACTGGGCTTGCCTGCTCCGTAGCTAACAGTTATGTTCAGGGAGTGTAAGTGTTCTCTGGAACTCCCAGGAACCACAGTTTAGCATATGGTTGAACTTGGGTATCCAAGCATGAAGAAATAATGATTCGTTGGGAATTTGGGGGAATTACTGACCCTGAGAGAATCATCACAAGTCTAAAATCAGGCAACCCTATTTTTTTTTTTAAACAACATTAACATGTCTCCACAGAAGCAGCTCCCAGGCTGGCTAAGTGACAAGCACTCATTGTGCCTACACCTGGACCCTGCATTACCACCTGCTAGCTGTGTGAGCTTCAGCAAGTGACTCAACCTTCCTGGGCCTTAGCTTCTTTATCAGTAAGGATGGGAATAAATTACAGAACCTGTGTCATAATTAACACAGGAAAGAAGTGACTGGGCGAGGAAATAAAAGATAAAACTCAAGCAGATCACAACCACCTGCCCCGGGACACACTGTCAATACTAGAGAGCCTGCTGCAAGACAGCTTCCTAAGCCAAACTGGAATCCAGACAGTCCTTTGAAAGTTACTTCTCAAATGTAGAGATTTCCAAATCTAATTTGTATATGCAGGTTCCAACAAACATTCTTGAGACCCACATAACAATGGACCACATACTGCAAATTCTGTTCACCTGAGGCTCAGTCCAGAGAGAGTGGCATTCAAGCAAGTAGTTTACACGGTGCTTGGGAGCCACAGAAAGGAGGTGACTACAGCCCAGGGCTTCAGTCACTCAGAACATCCAGGGTGAATGAAAGGGGTTCAGATCTTTCAGCCACAAAGAAACGAAAACACATAACAAATTACAACTTTGCATAGCTAACAGGCTTGTGTCTCTCCACAAACACACCAACTTGATTTTTTTTCTTGGTTAAGTCTCCAATAACATTCTTAGTTTAAGATTTTCAGCTATATTGACTATTAAAAATTAAAAAATTGCACTCCAACTCTGACCATAAATAGACGAGAATTTAGCAGGACCTGGCCTTATTGTCTGTTCCCATCCCATCACAAATTAGCTATACTTTGTGGGCCAGTTTTTTTCAAGCCAGAACATTTTCTCATGAGGTGATCTGTAGTCAGAAGTAGCCTGTCTGAAGGGGGAAAAATGTTTCTCCTACTCTCCCAGTCATCCATGGGCAGGTCCAGTCTAGGCACTCACACAGACACACCCGGGAACTGTAAACTATTTTAACAACAGGACGTTTTTCCCACCTCAAAAGTGGGATCACCTTCAGCCAACTGATGTCCCAAGGGTGTTCCGAGTATCAACAAGTTCACATTAGTCAGGCACTTTGATTTCTACAGACAAAGGGCTCTGTAGAACTACAAAGTATGATTATCCAACCCAACGACCTTTGTGGAGTACCCAAGATGACAAGGGGGGAGGCAAACGAGTTACTGGTTCCCAGAAGCAAAGCTCCCCACCGCTCCCAAGCTCAAGGCAGGGCCAGCCAAGTGGAAGCCATGCTGTATCTGAACTTGGCTGCACTCTTCCCTTATATAGGCAATGAAGAGGGAATCCCTCTGTGTGCATACTTTCCGTTCACATTCCCAAACAGTATAGGCAAACACACAGATTTCAGCTGTGATTTACAGGGCTGCCTCTGCCTGGGCCAGTCACCAGGTTAGGACCATGCACATCTCGGTTACAGGATGAGTCTGAGTGAGGGTGGATCTTTGAGAACCCTGCCTCCTTTTCTACAGAAGGTGCTGGCAGGTGTACCTATGCCCAGAGAATGTCCACAGGCCACCAGGCCAACCCCACTTGAAAACTGAGAGAATAAAATACAAAGAGAATATTAGCAGGCTTGTTTTAAATCTACACTGGATTTAGGCTTGGGACTTTCTCTTGGACTCTGGAGTACTTGGAAGAATATAACAATCTTTAAAACTGTGGAAAATATTATATGATTGCAGAGACTAGTATTATATAGCATAATCTCTCTCTCTCTCTCTCTCTCTCTCTCTCTCTCTCTCACACACACACACACACACACACACACACACACACACACACACACCATTTGGCAGTGTTAGGGATTCTACTTTGAGCCTTACATATGCTAGGCAAGTGCCCAACTATTTCCAGCCCTAAAAGGAACTTTTGATGGACACAGAGGCCCTAGTAGACCTTTTGTCTCACAGCATGTGACAGCCTTCAGGGAGGAGCCAACGACTGGCTGGCATTAAACTCTCTTCTTCACTAGCCGCAGACACTGAAGATGCATGTGTCTTTAGCTGAGCTGTTCAGGGTTGGGATTGAACCCCTCTCCCAAACAGGGTATGGATGAAATACAGCTAGAGGAGCAATGTAGATGAGGCCCTGGGTTCAATCCCCAGTACCAGACAGAGTATGCAAATACTGACAGATAAATAAATAAATATGTTTGCCTTCGACACAACTCTAACAGCTATTCATTATTACTATGGGAGGGTTCCTATTAAAGTGAGCCACAACATATCCCAGTGTGGTAGTCTGATGCCACTGAAGAAGGCATCTACAAACCACTGAACAAATCATCCCGAGAAACTGTATCCATACAAAGCAATAGAGTCATTCTTATTACAAAGCATGACAAAGTATCAGAAGGAAATTTAAAAGACAGACAGACAGACAGACAGACAGAAGGAAGGAAAGAGAGAGCAAGCTCCTGAGCCTAAAGGGTTAACTCAGTTGTCTTTTTTTTAAAAAAAAATAGACATGTATAATTTCCTTTTATGCTAAAACAATGCATTTATTATTTTCTGTGTATCTGGTAAAGGGCATGGCTTTCAGAGTGGAAAACAAAACAGACGTTGGTCACATGTTTATTTGCCTCACCGCCTCCCTTCCCTTCTGATAAATAATCAAACATGCCATCCAGAAAAAACAGAACCAGCGAGCTGGGAAATGCGCCGGTCATCAAGCAGGCTGAGATAGCAGGCTGAGCGGCCCACTGTTCCCACACTGCTGCTCGGCCCCCACACCTACTCCACCATCTGAGTAAATAGCCCAGCTCACTCTTTCCATCTTCCCCACAATTACTCCTACTGTTAAACAAATTGTCCTTAAGGCAGTCACAAACAGCGCCCCTCTCCCCCTCGCAAAGCAGAACAACTTCTGGACATTAAAAACAGCCATCTCAGACACAGCAGTACACACAGAAACCAAGACTTGTTTATTTGTGTGGCTGTTTCTCCTATTAGATGGTCTGGACAAGTATGAAAATTCTATTTCTTTCTCTATTAACAGATACTGTTGAAAACATTGAAGTTTATGGATATTTAGTCTGAGGACTAACCAAGTTCAGAATAATAGCAATTCTCTTAAGATCAAAAGAGCCAATTTTCTACTTCCTGTCTATTCCCTCATCAGTACATAGCTTAAAAAAAAAAAAATAGCACCTGGCTTGCCAATTACAGTGAAGCTGAAGAACAGGGGGAGAGGGGTGGAGAGGGAGGGAAGAGAGGCCAGAGGGTGGACCAGGGCAGGAAAAGGTGGAACCATTTTTAAAAAGCTCATACCATGTGTTTGAAAGTCATTTCTCCTGAAGAGCCCTAGAGTAACATGGCTCTGCCAACCCCAGTGCCGGAGCTTGCTGCCACCCCAATTACCCACAGTGAAAATGGTCAGAAGAGGGTCCAATATCAAAGTTAACAGCCACTGCTGGAAGCAAGGCAGGCTGTCTCTCTCCCTTTGCAGCCTTCTCCGATTAAACAATAGTAATATGAATGAGATAATGACCGTGCGTGTTTCGGCAGTCTGACTTTTATTGGCATGAAATTGGTACAAATATTATCAAGACCGACTCGCCCGTGATGACGGTGTCATGATGTCAACCCCCGAGAACAACTCTGCAGAGTGTCACAGGCACTGTCCCCACACTCTCTCAGAACTTGAGATAGCATAACAGGAAGAAAAGAAGCGGGCGGCACATACAGGCACGCAGAGGGAAAGTTACAGGCTACGTTCAGCCCGTGGAAGTGTCTGGCAACACTGGCTGATTCTTCCTGCTCAGAGCCAAGGCCACATGTGAAATCAAGAGAGAATTAACAAGGAGTTAGCAGGATTCCCTCCTCTCAGATCTCTATGGGGGAAAAAAAAAAGGAAGAAAAAGATGACGGAAAAAAAAAAAAAAAGCCTAGATGGAGAGAGGAGCTCGGGAAGGAAACACAGTAAACAAGTTGAAGCATCTCATTTTCCCCTTTACAGCTTGTCTGCCCAAGCAAAGATCCGAGCTTAAAAGTTTATTTAGCCCATTGAAAATGTTCTTTCCCCTGCCCCCACCAGGACACTTACAGAGAAAACGAAGAGTTGGAGGGAGTGAATCTGTACCGTGTGCCTTTGCAGTTCCGTCTTGCTGTGGATGGGCTCTGGCTGTTTCTGTGAAGCGGGGGTTTGCCGAGTGGTAAAAGAGATGTTTGAATAAACAGGAAGTGCTGAGCGCTGAAGCACACTCGAGGAGAGAACACACTGGAACACTGCCCTTTGTAGGCAACCTCGGGGAGGTTCGTCTCCACAGTAGCTGCCTGGCCTCTCACTCAATGACAAGGAAACCACAAGAATTCCTCAAGTAATTCTTCACTTTCAAAGCTGGAAGATCAGTTGGAGCTTGCAGGTAATTTTCAAAGTTGCAGAGAGCACTTAAAGAAATCTATTAATGTTCAACACACCTAACTCACTCCAGGGTAGCAAGCAGGGACACAGCACACACGGTGTGCCCTGTAGACCAAACCCTAGCCAAACACAGCTCCTGCACGCAGGCAAGTACACACCAACAGGCCTTCAGGAAACCTGCTCTTGAGATATTTTTGTGGTGACATTTACATAGACAGTATGAGAGAGAGAGAGAGAGAGAGAGAGAGAGAGAGAGAGAGAGAGAGAATGAATCCAGATCTTGCGACCTTAGAGGACTTTGGTCACATACACTTTTAAAGCTCACATCATCCAGCATCCTAGGTTTGATGCTCTCTGGTTTGATTGTCTTTCTTCTCCTCTGCTATCAGGGAAACTACTGGGTACCGTACGGCACCCAGTTGCCCACTTCCTTACCCTGTCCTAAACTGATTATCAAGGTCCTGTCTTCAGTCACCAGTAGAACCTGACAGGTACCATTAAAAAAAAAAAAAAAAAAAAAAAGTGAACCACGGGAGGTGTAGCAGGTCAGCTTGAAGACTGGGAGGAAGAGTCGAACAGCCATATTCAATTGGAAACAAGGAGATAGCAGCGGAAGGCTTCCTTCCTAAAATGTATTGCTCTTGGGGCTGAGTCCCCCTGCCACAGAAGCATCTGACTTGTTATTAAGCATGGAACGCCGGCCTGCCTGTCAGGCAGGTGCTAATACTCGGCTAAAATAACTCATTGGGAGCTGTCAGGGAGGTGTTTACATAGGCCCCGATCTTTTCTTCATAGAAGGAAAAAAAAATTTTTTTTTTCTTTACTGGAATTCATCTTCTTTTGATGTCACATTCAAAGCAATGGCAGCTTGATAGACATTCAAGTCTGAAAGCAAATCCAGACGCTGAAGATAAACCGCCAGGATATGACAGGCAGAAGCATCTAAAGCTTACAGAAATGAAGAGAACAGCATGTCGCCCGAGTATTACAATAGCAGAAATCAAGAGACATATTAGGTGGAACTGATCAGCCACAAAAACAGTTCAAAAGGCAGATCACAGAAACGGGATGAGGGGAAGGGGGTGCGGAATGGGGGAATGGGATGAATCTGGGTTTTCTGCCTCACCTCCCTCTTGAGCCTCCAAGCCTGCCTCTTCCCTGCATGAGGGTGGAGCGTCCAAAGCAGAGTTTCTTCTCTAACCGGGCTGGTCCATTTGCAGAGGTTACAAAGGATTTGCTAACAATGTGCTTCAAGGGGCAGGGGAGAAAGGAAGGCACATGCCCAGGCTTCCCCATGCTATACCGCACTGCCAGGCTCTTTCTGTTCCCAGAAGTAGCAGAGGAGAGCACCCAGGCTGGCCCAGGGGAGGTGGGCATTCAGAAGGCTCCTGTATAAGCCAACTTGGGATGGGACTATCACTCTAAGATGCCGAGGCAAGGAACTGACTGCAAGAGCCCCACCTACAGTCATGCACATGGTCAGATTCCTTCAGTCCCAGAGATGTGTCACTGTTTCACCCCTAGGAGCTGTGATGCCATCTCAGCCAGTTTCTTAAAGAGATTATTGCAAGGACTACTTCATGGGCATAAAAAATTTTAAAGGACTTTTTCTTAAAGGCGTACATTTTTCTTAAAATGATATTTCGTTTTAAAGTCAATGCCTATAACAACAGAAAAGGACATCTTTGAACAGTTCTGTGCTTGAGTTGTTTATTAATAAACACTGAAGGGGAAATGGCAGAACCAGCCCGATTAAAGGACAACAGAATTCTACACAATTTACCCTGCGCTTCTTTTGGAATTGTTTCTTCTGGGACTGAAGAAGTGAGATTCACTTTTTCATAAGATGCTAGGATTTTTTATTATTGCTGCCTCCCTCTCCCTGCTGTCCATAGTAAGCAACAATAAAATATGTGTTTAAAAATGCACAACACAATTTTCCAAGCTGTAATGAGTTTACAGTTTGCCTTGTACCAACAGGATTCCTGGATAACCGAGATAGAACTGTGAAGACAAACTATGAGGAGCAAGGCTGGTAGACTGTGAGGCCCTCCCTCAGCAGTTAGAATAGCCACATAAGATCTGCCTTTCAAACTGTGATAACTGTACTCATAAAAACATTCCCTATGAAACTGTGCTATTATAAAGATTACGGTAGTCTTATCATCTCAAAGAGCTGGATAGAGACCCTTGAGGAGGAAATGCTTCAGGCTTTTGCTAGGGAATCCTGTATGGTGAGGGTGATCCAAGAGGTTCCTTGAACTATAGCCAGGAGGATGACACTGTTGGAAATTCCAGAAAGCACTTGAGAACATTGGCCAGTGGCTAGCACTGGTAGGCATGTGTGAATTCAGCAATGGCGCCCAACCTGACCCTAACCCCTAGCCCCTAACCCTAACACACAGGGGTCAGTCTCAAAGTCCCTTTGCAACAGGATAGGCCCAGAGTTCTAGATGGCATGTCTTGGGAGCATGGCAGTACAATCCTAGGGGCCACTGTCCAGGTTCAGTTTTTAAACTCTTTGGGTGTGTCAACACATGGTATATCAGGCTTGCCATGTGTTTGACTTTGGGGTAAATATTTTGCACATTTTTTAACATAAATATTTTTCTGTTTTGCTCACAGTCAAAACACGTTATACATTCACACTGTTTGTAAATATTTTCCTACTTTTACAACAAGAATCCCCTTTAAGTCAAAACATGTTTATATTTATTTTGTCAAAACAAATTCTTCATTCAAAGCAGCATGACATGTTGTGGACATAGTTTCCAGGTTACACTAAAACGATTTCGCTTACATTCCCAAGACAACAAGCAAACAAAAAAACAAACAGCACATTCCATTCCAGAGTCTAAGCTGTTTTTCTCAGGTCACCTCTGCCCCATTCCATGGAATGTCATATATTCAGGGCTGAACCTTTGCTTTAAATTGCACTAGCTCGGACAAGCCAGTTTCCTCTGCTATTCCCTGACACCAACAACAAAAGGACGAAGAAGCTGCTTCCAACATTTTCTCCCCAAACTTTAAGACTTTGATATTCCACATGATTGTAATTTACCCCCAAACAAGGGACGTTTGCCATAAAAGTGAAATGCATTTCCCTTATAGATTAGAAAATACATTTTTCCTTCACAAAGAATGCAATTGCCTCCACTTTGATGCAAGAAGTAACATTCCATTTCTTTGGATATTAAAGGTCTTTAAAAAAAAATCTGCCAAGTAAGAAGGCCTTCATTAGTATAATTAAATGACTGTTGGGCTTTTTTGATGTAAACAACTTTTGAGATGTCATTTAAAAACCTCATAATAACACCATTAAAGAGCTACCATTTTTAGCAGAGAGATTGTCTGCTCAGGGCCATGGAATGGTAGCCACGCTTCAGGCCTGTCCTTTCCCCCTTTCAGACTTCTGCTGGACTTGAATGTCACCATAGACCTTGAGTCTTTGAATGTGAAATGGCTTCACTAATTGCTTTAATTGCTTGAAGATGTGCAGGCAGGTGAAACCCGATCCCCGTGGCCATTGTGGAGACTAAGAACAACACTGGAATGTTTACATAGTGGTTTGATTTTAATAGACAGAAGGGCTGAGTTTAAGACAGCAAGAACACAGCTAATAGATGACCTCTTAAAGCAGGCCTCCTCTAAAAAAATAATAATAAGGACACACAACCAAATACAACGTCATGTTCCAAAAGGCAGTATCCTAAACACCAAGGTTACTATCCAATTCCTGACATTTCCACCCAAAACACTACACTTAGGAAAATAAAAACAGAAAGAGCACTTTACATGTCAGTTACCTTCTAAACAGATAAGAATTCCATGGTATTTTTAAATAAGCACATTCATTTTAAATTTTAAATTGCATATTTGTTCACTAGTGTAACACTCCACTGTCTTAGAAGGGAGGGCTTAAGTGTGCCTCACCCCCACTTATGACTTCCGGTCTCTTGCACATTCTTTGACTGTAGAGTCTCGGCCCCTTTACACAGGTGCTTTGTATGAGTGTGCATCTCTTTGCTGCCTCTCCTTTTGCCATGTGACCTTGGGATCTGCTTCTCGTTAATAGGAACTAAGAAGTCCTTCGGAGTGGCCATTCAACAGTGGTGGCCACATTCCCTGGATGTTTTAATGGCTTGAAATGGACACCGAGGTTTGGTGACAGCTCCCCATGGCTGACTTCTAATGGAAGTCACAAAAAGAATCAGTGCATGACAGGAAGTAAGTGTATGTCATAGTCACTAAGCCACAAAGGTCAAGTAGGAACCGGTTTATAAAGATGACTGAATAGTCTTTATACATGCAATAGATATACACATAGCTATGTAAGTCATTGCCGTGTGTACATATACAGGTATCCATGTCCAAATATACATATACATGCTTACAAACGGGATCCATGGGTATAAGGATAGTTCATATACAGTCAAGAATAGTTCACTGCTGCAGAAGGGAAAAGGTGCCAGAAAATTACACAAAGGTTTTAAGGTTAAGCTACGTAATTTGAGGCAAAAGATATACACTGTAAATAAATGAGTACAAACAAGGAGGTTGTTCTTCCATAGAGCAGGGAGCATTGTGTACGTTCTGCTTAGCCAAGTAATGTTGGGCATTAACTCAGGACGATGAAATACAAATTTCAGAAGGAAACAAAACAACAACAACAACAACAACAACAAAAAAACAAAAACAAAAACAAAAAAAGGAGTAAGAAGTCCTTTCAAAGCCATAAACAGTTTTAAATGCTATAAGCTGTGTGATAAATGCAGGAGTTTCTTTGCCTGGGTGATTTGTTCCTCAAACATTGGAGACAAACTAATGAAACCAAAATACTTGCATAAAATATCCCTTTGAAGCATCACCGCCTCACACGTATTTATCAACATTTACACCCTTTCCTAAAAGTGAAATCCCTTGGCAAGAAGTCAGTCCTTCCTCTGAAAACGGAGGGAGGAGAAGTGTCCATTTAAACACTAAGTATAAACTAGTCCGAGCCAGCGAGAGGTACACAGAGGGGAAAGTAAACAGGCCCCGCTGCCTACCCCCAAAATAGTTCCCCTTTGAAAGCTCTCAGCAGTGAGTGCCTGGTACCAAGGGCTGCCCTGTGAGCTGGAAGGGTCAGCAGAGCTATGCTAAGCTGACAGGTTCAGTTTACAGCGGCCAGGACTTTGTTTGGATATACTGGCCTTGCTCACCGCCAGCTCAACAACAGATGGCTAGAAAACTTTCATTATGTTGCACAGGACTGAACTGCAAACAATCCAGAAAACCCTGACAAAGTTTAACTCCCTCTGAACCGATGTGCCAAAACTAGAGTCTGCACAGGCCCCGGTGTGTGTGTGTGTGTGTGTGTGGGGGGGGGGGGGGGGGGCTGCAGAAGCAGGCTGAAGGCGGAACCTGCCAAGAGGAGTTCAGGAGAAGCCATCCTTGCAGGCTGCAGAGCTAGGGAAAGCTACCGGAGGCTTATTTTAACTGTTCAAAGTCCAGACCTTATAAGGAGTTGCCCCCATTGTGCCTTCTTGTATTTTCCCAAAATGTAGTGACAGACTTTCTTTCCCTTCAGAGAGAAGAATCTTCCAGACAATTCCCAATTCCCAAGCTCTCTTCCCGCCTCCCCTTTATTCAGGAAGCTGGCAGGGCTGCTCAGTCTCACCCCAAACACCTAGATTTAAATATGACTTACCCAAATCTGTGTATAATTTAAATATTCATTAAGCCGATTCAATCCCCCACCGAATCCTAGTCTCTTCTAATGCTGGGAGACAGGTTATAAATATACCTTCAAAGGTTTAATTCAATTGGCAATCGGAGAGGTCTTATCACTGGAAATGTGTTATTTTCCCATTATTCAAGAAATGAACAAATGTGTTTTCCACAAATGTATTTTAGAAGCTACCCTTTGCTGTTATTGAAAGAAAATTGTGTTTATGACTCCTTTAGCATAGTGTAAACTCATAAACGTCAACAGAGAGTACAAGGAAAACTGTCAACTAAATATTGTTTCCTTCACGAGCTGTTCTTCCAAGTCAATTACGCCTTTCAACTTCTGGGGCATTGTATGATAAACTGGCAGTAAAAATCATTCACATTAATATACCATGGTGCCTTGCCTGCAAAAGGTAATTAAGGAAGTAAATGACTCATAAGAATAGACATATTAGCTGCAAAATGAAAGGCAACTGAGCTGCCACATAAAAATATGTACCATTAAGATACCACATTTTCATATTCCTGTAATCAGCTCCAGTAGACTAATGCTTATTTAATCCAGTTCTGAGCTAAGTCCATCAACAACTGTTTTTCGCTGTTTTCTCCTTGACTGAACATTATGAGAGCAGGTTTGGAATAAATACTGCAATGAGATTTTTGCATACTCAATTGAAGAACAGGTTTTTACATTTTAAAATCTATTTTTCTTTCCCCCAGAAATACAACATTAAAAAAAATTGCTGGTGGAAAAAAAAAAAAAACAAAAAACCCCATACATAGCAAGTTAGATGTGCCTCCTTAACAGGTAGGGAATCTGGGGGAGAGATTTTGGTTTCGATATTCACCTTTTCTGGGATGCCAGGCCTCCAGTTCCCTGGTCCCTGTTTCTTTTATGAAGCAAAGCCCTCTTGTTAACAATGTCTTCCATGAGCTTTATGGCTCCACAAGTAATTCATGCTTCAGCAAAGATGGAAGGAGAGAGCAAACACTGATAGGAGAATTGTTAAGGGGCTTGATAGAGGAGACCTCACCAAAGCCCAGGATCCCGAGTCCTTCTGGAGTTAGCCACCTGACAGACACATGACCCCTTCTCAGGGAGAATGAAAAGGAACATGAAACTCACCGCTCCCCTGCCCAATTTCATGCCCCCATATCCGATTCTCCATAGCCTTTTATTTCAAGACATCCCCAACAGTCCATCCTAGCCCAGTCCCAGAAAAACCTTATCCATTCAATGATGTCTTGAGATGTTTTTGCGGAGATAAAGTTGCTCATCTTTCTTCTTCCCTGCAACCTTGATATTCATCAGTCATGTGCACTGGGGATCAGTCTAGAGGTGGGGGTTTCCTGGATACAGAAGACACGCCTGCTTCTGTGGGAACTGGAAGCCTCTGTTGTAACTGCTGCAGCATAGGCCTTCTGATTTCGTTTGTACACCCTCTGGCTATGGTAGCAGTAAAAATTGGTCTACAAATCATTGCAGTAACTGTTTCTGTGAAGTTTCTTAACAATGCACCCATACTCAGTGGGCTCTAAGGCTTCTAGGCAGTGTTCACAGACGTACTAAGGAGCTGCAAAGAGATCCTAGCTGGCTTGCTTTCTGGAAGAAGATAGGCTTTCAACAAAAGTCAAGTTCTAGATTTCTACAGAAGCTGGGATGCCTCCTGGCATCTAAAAGACATTTTGTTCTCAAGATTGATAAACAGCCAGCTAGGTACTTGAGAAAAGTTCAGGTCAGAGGCAGAGCCTGTCAGAGACCCCATTTATCTTTTCACAGCCTGGTGAACTCGGAGAGCCACCCTGGTACAGGTGGACTTTACCTTGCAATGCATTGTTGCCTCTTGTTGGAGCCAATACTGCATGAAACAACAATTAATGAGCTCTAGTCCTCTCTCTAATTAAAGAACAAAGGTCCTTGTGCTCGCAGAACAGCAGGGAACAACACACTTGGGGAGACTTGAATGCTTCTAATTGCCTTCAAATGGAATTCTTGAGATTTCAGAACATAATAGGATCAGGAACTAGGGGCATTTTGCACCATCCTTTACAAATAAGCCTTCACAGAACTCAGTTAGCTGTTAATAAATACACTGTTATCAAAAATGCAAAGCTAGGCCCATAACGCCTGCAACCTTTGCATTCGTGAAAATTAACCCACACGCGTGAATACAATGATACATGAATTAGTTTTTTTAAAAAATATATCAAATAAATAATAAAATAAAAGGACCTCATAGGAAAATGAAGGCAAGGAGGCAGCTCCTCTGAGCCCAGTATTCATCAGACCTTCAGCAATTTGGTTTCAAACATGTAATTAAGAAAGATAACCCCCAGTTTTCATAGTCATTAGAGGCTTTGGGTAATAGAATACTCTCTCCAAAGTGTTACAAATACACCACACTTCTAAATAACCTGCCTGGAGAAAGTACACTCCCTACCAAGGGCAAAGCTGCTGCGCGGAGAGAAACAGTAAATGACAGGCTGGCGTTCAAGCCCATTAGCTGCTATCGGATAGCAGCACATTCGCTAGCACGCGACCTGTGAAAAATCTGAGATCTCTTTAAATCTTTGAATTGGATTACTGCATTAATTCTTAAGAACTGCAATCCCTCAACCAAGTCAAATTGCCCTCATTAACAGTGGAAAAACTGCCTCTGCAATAAGTATTTCTTAAAAAAGGTATTTATTATCTATAATCACTTTCATATACTTCACCTCAAAATCTAACCAAATAATGCCAGCATCTCTGAAAACGGCATTCCAACTTTGAATATTAATTTTGGTTCAAATAAAAATAAGAATGCAAGCATTTGCTCATGGTTTAAATTTATTTCCCATGCACCAGACATTTCCTTTCGAGCTGAGCAGTAGCCAGCTCCAGTTTAGAGGAGAAACTGGGTGTATGGAGTGCTCTGTAGCAGACCATGTAGATGGTCCCCATCCTTCAGATGACTGGGGGAACATCAGTCTCATAGGTCCTGTGGTATGGAAGGCGCATGGACAGGATTCATCCCAGACTGGGCTCTCACTCTAGGCTACGGTAACAACCGGCACTGCAGGTTTCTCTAAATCACACTCTGAGAAGTAAAAGGCCAGCAGAAGAAAGGCAACAGTAGTAACATAGTGCCCTGTGTGGGAATGACACCCACAACAGATATTTACACCCAAAGTTCCCTCCATTCTTGCCACATCAGATTTGCTAAGAATGTCCAACCTGTCGTGAGAATGAATGCACTGATTGTGTCCCTTTAAAGCAGTGGTTTTTCAACTGGTGAGTTGTGACTGGTCAAACAACCCTTTCCAGAGGTGACACATCAGATATCCCACATGTCAGATATGTACAGCAGCAAAATTGAAGTCATAAAGTAGCATGGAAAGTAATATAACAGCTGGAGGTCACCACCACATGAAGAACTGTATTAAGGGGTCTCAGCATTAGGAAGGTTGAGAACCACTGGCCCAGAGTGTTGGAATTAAAAAAAAAAATGGGAGAAGGTAACCTCGGTGGTCAATTCCACCATTCTTCTATGGAAGAATGGTGGTCTCAGCCAGCTCCCGGCCTGACCACACTGGAACAAATTCTAATCCTTTAAAAGCAATGGCAATCCCTGAGGACTGGTCTTCAGCATCATGGTGCTGCTACATCTGCTAGTTCAAGTCCTCTCCATCACTGGCCAGGGCATGCAGGTCTACAACCCAGTGATGTTGACCAAGTGTGTTGGGGTCTGGCAGAAGCGAGCTGGTCTGGAATTACTGAACCTGACTATTTTTAGAGCACGTGTTATACTGAATGGGAAAAGGAAGAGAGGTAGAGAGGTTGCTTTCCAAGCTGGCTAAAAACCAATGCTGCTGAACAGCTACAATAAAATGCTAACTGGAGTTCCTAGTAAAAACCCAGAGGCCTTACAGGTTCCAAAGTGCCTTCTGAATCATAAAGAAAGTCAGATAAGCTTTGCTCCACGTTGTGTCATTGTGAAATGTGCTTATCTACAAAAGATGTGAACATAGGCAGTCCCTATTTAACTTATAAGGAGGGAAAAATCAATTAAACAGAGCATCAAAACGCAGCGGAAGGAAGGTGCTAGGAGCTAGAGCAGAGTGTTTCTAGCAATCTTATCATCTACTGCAGACTTTAAAACGATCTGCTGTTAAAATGAATATCTGCACCCCATTCCAGATGTGCAGAGCCATTCTTAAGAGAGTTCAGTTTAATCATCATGTTAAGAGTATCTTTTAGGCTCAAGAATGCATCAAGAATTTGTGTTCACTATCCTCCTAGCCTGCACGGTGGGAATCATCTCTCCAGTTTTCAGAGGAAATCAGGGTCTGGCTGGGCTCATGGGTTTGAATGCTTACTTCCCAGAGGGTGGTACTGTGTTCAGGTTCAGCTAAGGGTACTAAGATGGTGGGCTCCAGAGCTCTCCACAGCTTTTCTGTGGGTCTTTGCTATGGCTTCCTCAAGAAACAAACCATGAATGGAAGGAGACAGGGTGTCTGAGGTAGGGCACTGAAAACTCTGAATAAAAAGTACCTGTCATCCTAGCACTTGAAAGGCCCAGGTGGGAGGACAGCAAGTTCAAGGCCAACTTGGTGAGTTGAAGGATAGCCTGGGCTAGAGAATAATACCCTTTCTTGAAGGAAAAAAAAAAGTAGAATTAGTGCTATGAACCATGGGCCAACCCAAGATACTTAGGCTCACCACCTGCCTCCTTCCTGGGGGCACCCCAAGTTCTGTAGTACAATGTAGACACTGCTCCCCTCAACGTCCATCTGCAGAGTCTCCATCTCTGAGTGTTTTATGATTGTCAACCAGGTTCTTGTCAAACAGCAACTGCTTTAGCAATGACCTCCTGAGTGCCTTAGCTTCAGATTCTAGCAGCACACGGTAACATTAACCATTCTCCGGCACTGGAGCCCTCTGAATTCACACGTCATCAATCACAGAAGGCTTCGTGTCTACTGCGAGCGGAGCATGGGCCTTTGCGATGAGAAGGGACAGAGCTGAACCTCCCTTTCCTGACACCCCACACAGTCCAGCTGGAGTGAGAGCTAAGATGCAGGCAGAGACCTGCTACTAAGAAAGATAAGAGAACCACAATCCAAGAACAACTTGAACCACTGCCTGGATTTTACCCTAATGGCATTAAGTCATCTGGGAACTCATCTATGAGCAGGTGATAGTTAAGATAGAGCAGAGAAGGAACCAGACAAGAAAAGAAGCAGAGGGAAGGTCCCGGGAGCTGGAACAGAGATAACAAAGAAAAGAGACACTTACTGAACAGTTAGTGATATACCACTCTCCAGTCAACTAATACAACGTCTTGTTCTCTTAGAACACACAGACATACACAGGTCACAAATATGCATATTATTAAACGGTCTAGTAAGTGCAAAACACATCTTGATGGCGGAAACCGAAACACTTCCTAAAATTATCAAAGCATTTACATATTTACTATGGAAACATAACTAGTTCAGGCTAGCTCTTGTTTCTGTCTTTACCTTTGTTCAAGTCACCATGTAACAGGGTAGGCAGAATTCTAAGATGAGCCTAGGTGCACATTCAGACCTCCAGGACAGATTGCCACCCCTTCCCAGGAAGTTCATCAGTCACTATAGCGGTGTTGATGCTGAGGGAATCAGAGGCTGTAAACAAGGCCATGATCAGCAGGCCGTGAGATAGGAGCTTATCTGAAGGGGCCCTCAGCATCACGTGAACCCTTTTAACTGGCATTTGGAGATCAGAGATGGAAGATGTCAGAGATCAGAAGTGCAAGAAAGATCGGATACACTGTCACTGGCTTCTTTGTGATGAGCTAGCTGGTCATGGGGCAAGAGAT
The DNA here is from genome assembly GCF_000001635.26 of Mus musculus. Taxonomy (NCBI): domain Eukaryota; kingdom Metazoa; phylum Chordata; class Mammalia; order Rodentia; family Muridae; genus Mus; species Mus musculus. Next base: position 99,108,017 of record NC_000072.6, read on the forward strand.
GATAGGAGACTCTAAAGATGGGTACAGCCTTGGATCAGGTTCACGATCGGCAAGGGAATCAGAACCTTCAACCATGAAGTCCATACCTCCGCACCAAACAATCTTCAGCAAGAACCCAAGCCAGCGAAGACCTTCACCTATGTCTGCTGATCTCCTAAGCACACAGCCTTCCGGACCTACACAAGCACAACCTACCAAGGACATGTTCAAGTTGCCATATTGGTGGCAATATAGAATGTAGCAACAAGGACACACATTAAAGTATCAGAAAAATGTTGCAGCCCAGGCCAGTCTCTAGCCCCCTCTCCCCACCCCACCCCCCACCCCACCCCCCACCTTACTCCCCTCATCTGTAAGACTGGAGCAACAGAAATGTTTTTGGTGAGTAGCATCTTAGGAGAAGAGGTAGGTGAAGACATTCTGGTAGGTGCAATTTAGAATCCATGTGGGTTATTTTGTTTTTGTGAGTTTGAGGTAGCCTCTCATGTAGCCTGGGCTGGCCTCATAAGCTACTATGTAGCCAAAGCTGACCTTGCTCCTCCTGACTCCACCTCTAAAGTGCTGGGATTACAAGCATGTGCCATCAACTTTGGTTGGCACAGTGCCAAGGATGAGCCCAGCGTTTCATGCATGCTGGGCGAGTACCCTCCCAACGGAGCTCTCTCCCAGCCCCCCGCATAGGGTTTTATTTTGTGCTATTTCCTTCAGGAGCCACTGGATAATGAGCATCCTCTTCCAATTATTCTAATTACCTATGCTAATAATGATCAAGGCACAAATTCAAAATCATCTCTGGCTACAGAAAAGAAAGGACACTATAAACCCTTCTTGATGTTTTCCACAGCCCACGCACAGGGTAGGAAAAGATATTTCCCTGGGAAAGGAGAAGGTAGGTGGGAGATGGTGACCATGCTGCCCATCTTCCCTGCAGGCAGGCAAGGGAGTGCTCTACTCGGCGCTGCTTTCCTCACACATGAAGTAGGGAGAGGAGACGATGCTCTGACAACACCTGTTACGGCTGTAGTGAGAAGTTAGTGGTTTCAAACATATGTGGTGCCTCTTAAAAGATGCCTTGGGCCCTGGGTAAACCATGTACATGTTCCTGCTGTGCTTTTTTTACTTTTATTATGGCTCAGCCCAACCCAACCCAAAAAGTTGTCTTCAAAGAAATTTGGAAGGTGGTACTCGGTAATATGTAAAAAACTGACTTATAATAAGGATTCTAACACTTATTCCTTTTAGGGGCATACTATAACCATACAAACTGATGAAAACAGTGAGCCACAGCTCCGGTCAGAGATGGCCCTATAATTTCACTTTATTTCAAAGTAGGAGAGGTATAGGTAGATCCCTGAATCTGATGTCTGCCTTTCCCTCAGTTCAGTAACTTGTAGTCTACAGTCATCTAAAAATATGAAGTAGGAACTTATCAAAGATAACTCACGAATTCTGAGATTATTTTTTCTTTTTGAAACAAGGTCTCTACAAAGCCCTTGTGGTCCTGGAACTCACTATGTAGCCCGGCTGGCACTGAACTCCCAGAGATCTGCCTGCCTCTGCCTCCCCAGTGCTAGGACTAAAGGCCTGCTTCACCACGAACGGGCAATTCACACACCTCAAACTGCATGTTAACTGCAGCAGTATGAAGAAATCTCAGGGCATCTTGCTCCATCACACCAGAGAAAGGATGCTCTTTTCTGTCCAGTGTATACATGCTGTATACACCACCTGCCCATCAGACTCAGTGAAAAGCAATTTCATTTACTATGACATCATACTGCTTGTGCTTGCCAGACCCTCACATCACTTACTAACAGCCCCCAAACACAAGAGCAGTGAGCCTGACAGTTTGGATATGCTGAAAGGAAACACTAACGTACTTCCTCTACATAAGAAAAGGTGAAAGGATCCGAGAGCCCTTGACAAAGGCAGGCATGACTTTTATGCCACCATACTCTTAGAAATATTCTATTTTACTACCATATCATGGATCTTTCTTTCATTTCACTAATTAACAGATCAACTATCACAGACAAAAAGTATGCAAGGATAAGAATTATATCTACTATCAACTGAAAGTCTTGGAATATAACCCCAAGGAGAGGAGTTATTCAAATCGTTTGCTCCCCGCCCCTTTTTTTCTCTATATGTAGCCTGGGCTGTTCTCCATATAGAAAGCAAGCTGGTCGTGAACTCACAGGGATCCTTCTCCTTCTTCATCCTGAGGTACATTCAATACTTAAAACCTTTACTGATTCTTAACAAGTAGTTTGAACAAAACAGAAAAGAGGGCCTCCCTAATTGCCTTAGGGTTTTACTGCCATGAACAGATACCATGACCAAGGCAACTCTTATAAGGACAATATTTAATTAGGGCTGGCTTACAGGTTCAGAGGTTCAGTGCATTATCATCAAGGTGGGGAACATGGCAGCATCCAGGCAGGCATGGTGCAGGAGAAGCTAAGAGTTCTACATCTTCATCTGAAGGCTGCTAGCAGAATACTGACTTCCAGGCAGCTAGCATGAGAGTCTAAAAGCCACAGTGACACACCTACTCCAACAAGGCCACACCTCCTGATAGCGCCACTCCCTGGCCCAAGCATATACAAACCATCACACTGATAAAGAAAATGTAAGCTATTTCAGTAAGTGGGTCAATGACAATGACATCCAAGATTAGATGTCAGTAGTAACCGAAGACCAAGGCTGGCTCCCCTAATGTGCACCTCCTGACTCCAGGGCCTCTCTACCAAGTGGGACAATTAACAGTAGAATAAGGTTCCCCCATCCACACTACTGAGCATGTAAGACAGACCAGAGACCACCAGTGAGGGATGATGTGGGGCACCAGGGTGGGGCATGAAATTCCCAGGACAGCAATCCAGGCAGCCCTGATCCTCTGTGGTCTCCACAGCTCCCCCTGCTCTCATGTCCCCTCCCTGGGTCCCTGCCTTGACTTCCCTCAATGATAGATTATAACCTGAAGCCAATGAACCCTTTCCTTCCCTAACTTGCTCTCTTGGGTCCTGGGTATCGCAGTGATTGAGAGCAAAATCAGATTACAGACCATGTGCAGAAGTTCAGACCTCTAGGGTGACTTGGCAGGAAAGAGCACATTGTGTAAGACCTGATACACAGACATACTTGTAGGGTCACCAGTACTATCAGGGGGAATGAGAAGGCCACTCACTCCCTTCTTCTACACTTCTGATACCCATCATGGCTGCATTCTCCCCTCTTCCCCTTGCCCCTGTCAACCATCAACAAAGTCTCTATCACTATAGTTTTGAAGGATGTCATATGCATGGGTACACCCAGTGAGTTTGCCACCTGATGGCACTATGGGGAGATGGCAGAATTCCTAGGAGATGGGATCTAGTTGGAAGAAGTAGTGGTGAGGCCTGGGAAGTCAGACATTATCCCTTTTCTCTTCTTCCATTTCCTCCCTCTCAGCCTCCCAGGGGCTCTGAAGTGAGCCACCCTTCCCTGCCCCATGTTCCAGCTGTGAGGTTCTGCCTCACCACAGGCCCAGGAATGCACAGAGCTTCCTGCTCTAATCTGTTTTCCTCAGGTATTTTGTTACAGCAATGAAAAGGTGACACTCTAAGCGGCTGTTCCTCACCAGTGTCCTCTAAGACTGTTCTGATCAGGGTCTGAGTGTTATTCAGACCTCACTATTCCTGTTGGCATTAACCCTTTGTAGAGGGGCCTGGGGTGCCTGCACATGCTCATCCGCTGAAGAATGTTAGTGATGTTTTCAGCTTGGGACAACTATGCACAAAGCCTTTAAGATGTCTCACGCACTATTTTGTATATATTTGCATATACATAGATACACACACACACACACACACACTCCAGAGCATCAATGCTTGGCAATGTGACAGCATTCTTCCTCCTCTTCCTCTCCCCCCCTCCTCTTCTCTTCCCTTCTCATCCCCCTCCTTTTTCCTTTTTTAAAGAAACATTTCCAAACTGGCCGTGCCCTCTTACATTTCCACCAGCAAGACACAAGACCCTGTCTCCCGTTGCTGCAGCTGTCACACTGAAGCCTTTACCCCAGCTATGTCAGTAAGCACATAAGGATCAATTTCACCATGACATCATCTCCACCGTCCTCTATCACGATTTTACCATAAAGTAAGAGAAATAACTTTTTTTTTTTAAGGCTGGTCTCATACAACACAGTCTGGCCTTACTGTAGCTGAGAAAGACCCTGAAGAGCTCATCCTCCTGCTTCCAATTCAGGAGAGCTGGGATCAAAGACTTCCACCACTGTGCCTGCTTTTATGTCATTCTGGAGACTGAATCCAAGCAGGGCTTCCTGCTGCCTGCATGCCAGGCAGGCATTCTACCAACTAAGCTACATTCCTAGCCCCAAGAATAGCTTTGATTTTTCAAGACAGGGTCTAATTATGTATTTTTGGCTGGCCTGAAACTCACTATGTAGACCAGGTAGGCCCCAAGCTCTGAGATTCCCCTGCCTATGCCTCTTTCTGCCTCTCTGCCTCTCTGCCTCTCTCCTTGCCCCTCTCTCTCCCTGCTTCTCTCTCTCCCTGCCTCTCTCTCTCTGCCCCTCTGCCCCTTTGCCTCTTACAATGTGTGCAGCTCCCTATGGCCTAATATGCTCACACACCTGCAGTATAGCACTTTGATAAATGGCTGGTCATGTTCTCTGCCATCTATGAATTCCACTAGTTAGCTCTTTCTTCAGCGTTCTCAGGGTACTGTATCTAGTGTATGTGTCCCTTTTTTTACAAGATGGGATTTAACAACATTTTCTCCCAGTTGGTAACTCGCCTTTAATGGAGGACTATATTTACATATATACATATATACATTTACTTTATATAAAATTCTTTTCTATAAAGCCAGTAAGGAAAGACTGAATGGCTGTTTGAAGAGATTACCAGGAAATAAGTAGTACAAGGCAGGCTCTGTGGCTGGGCTGCTGTCTCCAGCATACAGGAGGAGGACAGACTAAGGCCTCAGTGGCTGGGGAAGCCGTCCCTTCAGGGCGATGCTCTTAAAGCTGTGACTAATGATGCCACGTAAAGGTGATGTCTTCTTGTTCTCTGTTTTTAGTGCCACTGAACCATTCCAGGTAATAAATCAAAGAAGCCACTGTGGCTATTTGTATGGTGAGATAAGGGAAATTAATTTCAAGGCCCAAACATGGACCTCCTTATATTAAAAAATGACTTAGCAAGAGTAGCCATTTTCTCCAGGATGTACTGGATAGCACACAGGCATGGAACCAGTTCAACCTGGGTACTTTCTAGGAAAACAGGGTTGTCTCTTGAAACTGGGGTGTCATTGGAAGGAGGAGCTTGTAGGGTAAAGGGCAAGGTTAATTAATTAATATAATCACTGTTTGAGTAAATCGAATGTAAAAAATGTATCCCATACCTCCAAAAAAAGGAGGATTATAGCAACAACACCTCCCCCAGTCACTCTTTCAACTCAAAAGAGCTGGTGGGCTCTGCAAGGAACTCTCATTTCCTTGAAATTCAGACCCTTGAGTTTAAAATGTGTCAAAATGTGAATAACAGCCCATCTAAGGAGAGAATGGTTTTGCAGTGAGCAGAGTGGAGTGCCTACATTGTGCATGTGACATGCAGTTGTAGCGTGGAGCGGATGTTTTGGCTGTAATACCAAGGGGAAGCAAAGCAGAGAAAAGCCTGGGGCTGCCTCTGTCTCCATTCCTAGGGCCTTTAAGATGTCCTCTCTTCTCAACACTACTCGAGTACAATGAGAGCCAGCCATTGACACCAGCAAGCCTGGCTCTACCTGCTGGCAACAAGCAAGCCAGGTGATTACACGTCTGGCCCTACTGGTGGCCGACCTTTGATGTTCCAGTTTCAAAATGCATGTATTTTAAGAGCCAGCATGGCTGGGCACTGTAGCCATGATAAGTAGATCTTAACCATTGCAGAAATCTCTATGCAACCCTAAATCTACCGACCACAGTCCTAAGCGGGTACACAGTCTTTCCTCCCTTCCTCCCCACCCCTTGTGTGTGTGTGTGTGTGTGTGTGTGTGTGTGTGTGTGTGTGTAACCCTCTCTTTACTTTTCTTCAAGCTCCTCAAGAATCTCTTCTTTGGCTCAGTGTGGTAGAATAGAGAGCTGAGGTTACAAGACCAAGAAGGTTAGGCCAGCCTGGGCTACATAAGGAGCCCTTGTCTTATGTAATTGCCAAGAGCAAACTGATCATGTCAGTTTCATGTCAGGTTCCAAGACCCTGCTTAGAAATACAATGGCTAGAGATGAGGTTCAGTGTTGAGCAAAAGCCTAGACATGGGCGAGGTTCTCCAGTGATGGCCAACTTTATAAAATAAGCCAAAGAATTCCTTTCCACAGCACTGGGGCAAGTCTGTGGAAAGGAGAGTGAAAGCCCACAGCTGTCAATAGAAGGAACTTGCCTTTCTCACACTGCCTTCACCTTGGGAGGCACCCATTAAGGTCCTGCCACTGTGTGGTCGCCATAACCCTCTGTTCTCATGCACATGCTCTGTTCTCTCCTAGGAACGACCTTCAATGCATGGGGACCCATGGGACCCCCGGGCTGCTGGGAGAAATCCCTCTTTCGGGGGCTGAGAGACACTCCAGTTCTATCTTCTTCATGAAAAAAAAAAAAAAAAGCATCTTGGGAGTGGAGCTTGCCCACCTCCCATTCTCCATATTGGGGTTCTGTCTGGTTTGAGCCTGTGGAGGTCTTATGCATGCCGCCAGTCTCTGTGAGTTCACACCTGCACCAGTCTTGTTATGTCTGGATAACACTGTCTCCCTGGAGTCAGCCACCACCTCTGACTCCTACAATCTTTCTACTCGCCTTCTGCACAGACCCCTAACCCTTGAAGGGAGGGATTGGATGTGGATCTCCTTCTCTACACGGTCCTTTACACCTGAACACTGCTGCTCCACTGCCCCCAGACAACTCCACTGTTTAGGAACACGCATGGCTGTTTCCTAAACTGGTTCTTCATCTTCCCCCACCGCAGACACTAGCTTTCCTAGACCAAGGGTTATGCTTCTGGTCTTATTCATCTCTGTCTATGAATATTGTCTGAACAAACCAATGATAATTATATGGGACACACAAATGAAACAAAGCACATTCAGGAACTGCAATCTACTTTTATCCAGACTCGCAATGAGGGTCTAAGATTCTAGCTTTACTTGCCTTGACTTAAAGAAGATTCTTTTGGTCTTTTCACTAAGATTTGTTTAGTGTTTTAGACAGAGCCTAGCCCCTGCTACCATCACCCAGGCTAGCCTCCAATTCACTACCCCACTTCTGAAGCCCCTTGACTGCTGGGTTATTACAGGTGTGTGCCACCATGCTTGGTATTTTGTTTGTTTGTTTTTTAATTTTTTAAAGAGGTAATTTTAGAAGTGAGACTGTATTTCCAAATATAATTACAAAAATCTCATCAACCATGTGGAAATAGCTACTATAATAAAATCACATTAAAGCTGAATATGACTAACAATCATGTAACAGGGAAATATTTGCATTCCAGGCCTTAGATCTTTTTATGGTATATAGAAATCATTATAAATAAATAAGGACATAAGATTCAATAGAAACTTAGCAAATATGAAAGAAAACATAGAGGTCTCAAAATTTTAAAAATAGTCAACCTTACTGTACGAAGAATTTTGTACCTTTCTTATTTGTTCTTTCTCCTTAACCTACTTCTTTCTAAAACCCATGTTCATGGCCCCTAAATGCCAGAAAGCCTGCAGCACACTAAGGAAAAAAACCATCAAGGTATCTCTCCTTCTAAAAACACTGAGAAATAATTTTTGTGTACATGTATGTGATATGAAAGATGCACATGTGCTGGCAGCATGTGTGTATGTGTGTGCAGACCCCACATTGGCACTGGCCATTTTCCTCCACCCTTCTCCACATTTTATTTTGAGTAGGCGTGGTCTTTCGCTGAGCCTGGAATTCACAGGCTTGTCTAGCTAGCAGGTTCGCCTTCCAAGTGCTGGGACTACAGGCCACCACAGAGCTCTCATGGGGGTTCTGAGGATCCAAACTCCAGTTCTCATGCAAGCTGTAAGAGCATCATCCACTGAACCAGGACCTGGTTTTCCTTTTGACACAAACTAATTACTTCAGCAATTACATCATGAATGCTAGCCTCAGTTTCTCTCTGTTAAGCAGGAACAGTTATATTGCAGACTGTAATTTATGAAGATCCTGTGAGGCTACATCAAAGAACCACAGACAAAGAAACAATTATTTTGGTTAAAAAAAGCTAAGTCCTGCCAAGCAGTGGTGGCATATGCCTTTAATCCCAGCACTGGGGAGGCAGAGACAGGAGGATTTCTGAGTTCGAGGCCAGCCTGGCCTACAGAGTGAGTTCCAGGACAGCCAGGGCTATACAGAGAAACCCTGTCTCAAAAAACCAAAACAAAACACAAAAAACAAACAAACAAACAAACAAACAAAAACAAAAACAAAACAAAACAACAACAAAGCTAGGTCCTGCATTTCCTGCTATCAGGACGAGGCATTTAATGGTAGTGCATACACACAGAGCTATGGATGGTTTCTTACTAATGTGGTGTATCTTCATCTAACTCAGTACATGACAAAACAAGTCAGAGTTGGCCTAAAAAAATAGGCGTTCAAGAACCACAAATCCATTTTTATCCAAAAATGCAGGCAGGGTCTGGAATGATGGCTTAGCAGTTAAGAGCACCGGCCACTCAATTCCCAGCCATGTCACATGCTCACCACTGTGTCTGACTCTTCTACTTCCAGAGTATCCAACACTCTCTTCTGGCCTCTGGGCCCTGCACCCCTGAGATATGTAAGCACACAAGGAGGAAAAACACTCACACACATAAAATAAAAATAAAATAGAATCTTAAAAACAAAAACAAACAAACAAACAAAAATTGGGATGGAGAGATGGCTCATTGGTTAAGAGCACTGACTGCTCTTCCAGAGGTTCAAATCCCAGCAACCACATGGTGGCTCACAACCATCTGTAATGGGATCCAATACCCTCTTCTGGTATGTCTGAGGACAGCTCTACAGTGTACTCATATAAAAACAAAACAAAGAAACAAACCAACAACCCCATGGAGTCAATGCAGGTAGGTTTGTCCTTTTCTTTTTTTACCACCTCCCGGTTTTGAACTAGTGAAGTGGAAAGAATAAAAGAATTGAAAATCAGTCACCCAAACAATCAAGTGATGAGGCTTTATTAAAACACAAACATCCAATATGCAAATTATGTAGTCCTAAGTGATCCAGGCATCGTACTCACTTTGATATGAATCTTCCCTCCCCTCCATCCCTCCTCCCTTCCTCACCTCCTCCTCCTCTCTCTCCTTTTCATTCTTTTTTGAAGATATTGCCAAGGCTGGCCTTGAGCTTTTGGTCTCAAACCATCCTCCTGTCTCAGTCTCTGGAGTAGAGGGGACAAGAGACACTGGAACCATGTCTGATTTTTAGGATCTAATTCTGAAAATTTATTCCTATCTGGATATTGGCAGAAGTGCCATCTACTCCTAAGCAGAGCATGGGTTTGCCAAGGCCAAGGCCATTGCTGGACACACTGGCTCATCCTGTTTCCACAGCAACACTACGGCTGGGTGTGAGATAGGGTCAAATCAGCAAGCCCCAGGGAGGCAGTGGGATGGACACCAGGGCAGTGACAAGGCAGGGCACTCTATTTTCTTTAAAAAAAAAAAACAGTTATGATTTAATATGGGAAATCACATCATTAAACCTACTAAACTGGAATAAAGTCCCCCTCTGATATGCATTTAGCAAGGCAGTTCATATAACTCCCCACCACATCTCTTTTTACCATGATATGTGAGATAAGTTTCAGACAGTCTGGCAGGAGGAGAAAAGAGGACAGTCCTGAAACTCAATACGTACCTTATCCAGAAAGACCTTTACTGATCTCTGTCAGTGAAACGAATCCTCAACTATAAGTGCATTCTCCAGCTTCCCAAAATATAGATTTCTAACCCTCAAGGTCTCTACGGGAATTATCGCCACTATGTTTCCCCCTCTTTGTCAAAAAGGAGGACCATAATTTAAACTGATGAGCCAGATTTACACTCCAACGAACACTGTCCCATGCTCATTTTCCAGGTATGAATCTTTACATAAACCGACCACAGATATCATTTGTAATGTGGGGCTCTTCTGGTGGCTGTTGACAGCTTCATATGGTAGTCTGGTGTGCCCTCTTAGGGCCTCCCACCCCACCCTCTTTTGCAACATCCTAGGAGGACAGTTTGTCTGAATCTAGTAGAGTGTCACAGATCCATCTTTCCTTCTTTCTTTTTCCTTCACACAAGTGCGGACACATATATAGGGGGTGTTGCATATAAGCAGGTCAGAGGCACTGGGTATCCTGTTTATTTCTCTCCATCTTATTACCCTGAGATGAGGTCTCTCACTGAACCACCAGGCAGCAAGGCCCCCATCCCCACTCCAAGTCCTAGACTTAAAGACATACTCAGCCTTTCTCAGTGCTTTATGTAGTTGCTTGGATTCCACCTCAGGTCCTCAGACTTCCACAGCAAGTGCTTTCAACAGCTGAGCCATCTCCCCTGTCTTTAGCCATCTTTCTAGTTCAGCTTTCCAAGGCTGCAGTGGGTTATACATTACGTGGAAAAGTGATGGGAGAAACGGACAACATGGCAGCTGGCCAAGAACAGGCTCCAAGTTTTGAAGTTACTGACAACATACCAGCTAGTTTCCTCAATGGGTCAGGGCACTGGCCTGAGCGTGCATCACAGCTGGGTTCATTTACCTGCTTAGCACACATGACGATTCCAACTTCAGTGCCCCAAGCATGAACTAGAAATACTTTAGCCAAGGGCTTAAATGTGACTGGAACTTGAATAGTATATTCAAGCTCTTGCAAGGACTATAATGAGTGTATGTTTTCTGCTCTATATTTTATTATATTAACTTGGCAGCTATTACTAGCATAAACACTGGTCTCCAGAATATCACTGGAAGGCTGCCTTGTTCAAGAAGAAGGAAAGGAAAAGGGTAGAAGGAGACTGTGAATATGGAGAAAAAAGACAAGGACACAGTGAGTCTCGCTTATTTTGTTCATGTAGACACAGACCCCAAAGCTACTGTTTGCTCCTTTCTTCCTGGAACTCCCTCCATAGACCAGGCTGGCCTCAAAGTCACGGAGATGTGCCTGCCTCTGCCTCCTGAGCCCTGGAATTAAGGGCGTGTGCCACCGCACCTGGCTTACACAGGGGTAATCTCAAAAGCTTCCAGCCATCTCACGAAGACAGACCAACCCCTGAAATTTTTTAAAACTATCTCTCTGCATCCTCAAGACTGAGGGCATAAACCTGCCAGGAGAAATGTATGACAAGGTCTTTCACTAGAGGCAGAGCTCCACTTATGGTGACCGGGCCACTGATCACCAGAAAACACCGGGGGACGTCTCATCATCGGCAGTGGATATGTAAGGCCAGCCTGTAGATCAATGGAGGCCAGCTCTGGACACAGGGATACAGTTGATGCATCCTCTCTTGTGCTCATGAGCTCTCTCTCATCCTATCCTCAGGACTCTCCCCTAACAGCCATCTCAGACCTGCCCAGCTCCAAATTCTGCTGTCTTTCCTCCGGGAAGCTGAAAAGAAATCCATTAGTAATGGCAACTATGGCAGACGCAATGCCAGTGACTACGCAGGAAACTTAACAGAACGGGACAGCACTCCACTGATTGTGCTATGTGGAATGGCAGAAAGAAAATTTGCAAGTATTGTTTATAGTCCACAACCAGAGAAAACCAGAGATATTGCTTGGTGGGTCTGGCCTAATTAGTTAAGATTTGGGTTTTTTGTTTGTTTGTTTGTTCGGTTTGTTTTTGTTTTTGTTTTTTAAAGGGGGTGGAGGCTCTTTTGAGGACATAGACGTTCCTGTGTGGCCCCGATGACACAAACAGCCATGTTGGGACAGGGGAGCATGGCTGGAAACAGCAGTCTTGATGGGTTCTTTCTCAGTCTTTTAAGTTCACTGGACTAAAGTCACCCCCAAAAATGCTTGGTAAAGATGTCAGCATTGACACCTGCATTCAAGTTACAGACTCACAAGTCCCTGAGTCAAAACTCACTGAAGCCATCCAAGACTAGACTCCAGAAACAGTGACTGAACTATGTGTTGCATGTTTCTCAGCTGTGGCAAATGAGGATCCGTGCACGTATGTGTGAGAATCTATGCACTGTGTATGACTGAACCCTGTAAGAGGGGAGCTGAGCAAGGCCTGAGAGACCCAGAGGGGAGCCTAGTGTAGGATGAGAAACCACAATGGTTGGGATAGGGAGAAACACCTCAATGCCCAGCTCTGGGACATGCTGGTCTGAAGAAGTAACAGCTCTCAGAGATGCTATTGCCTTTCTGCTAAGCTAGCAATAAGGGGAATGCTCACCTCATGGGCAGTGGAAGGTACCCATCTTCCTACTAAATGGACCTTATTTACCTACTTGCAACAATCAAATGAGAATGTGGCAAAGCTCTGTACTTTCTTCCTGATGTGTGGATGAACTCTTTGCCTAACAACTCTACTGTCCCTCTGTAAATTCCATGACCCTTTCTCCACCCAGGCCCATGGTGGGTACTCCTCGTCATGAGCTCCTACAGCCCTAGCGTCCATATCCCCCTTCTGCCCCATTTAAACATGCAGTCTCAAAGGCTGAACTTTGTGACTGGGTGTTTACAGTTATTGTCACTCTTGAGATAAACATGTCCTGTTTTCTGTGGAGCCACCAGCTAAAGGCACAGAGGCAAATCTGGCTGTGACTCTCAACACTTGCAATTCTTTACCTACTCAGCTCTCTAGAGCAGACCTCAGACCAGAGAATGCATGACAGGCCAGACACAGTGAATGGAAGTGAACAGCCCTGTTGCAATAGAGTCTTTTGGCTCTCATCACGCTGGCCCTTCCTTCTCTGGTGAAGTAAGCACTCTGCAAGGACATTTCTAGGCCCGACAAAGCTCATTCCTTATGGCTTCAGACCAGAACTCAGTGCACAAGCACATTTAAATTTTCTAAATGACACAACAGCTTTGAACTTTGACCACAGACTCCTGCCACCACCACCCATGGATCCCCACCCCACTGAGGTATTAGGGCCTAACTTGAAAAGAAAATACTACATCAATGCCTTCTAATCCTCTTGGTTAAACATGGAACAGCAAAGGAAGATAGGCATCAGTGAACAAGCCCACTGGATCTGCGAGGGTACAGGTGTGGCGGGTACATCAGGCAAAGTGGGAGATTCCAGCCCAACAGAAATTAATCCACTCAAAGCCTTTCTCTAATCAAAGGTTAGATCTTATTCTAAGAAGCTTACTCTAAGCAACAATTGCGTGTGATGAGTTAACATGTCCACATCACAACACTGGCCGTCCCATCGAATGGTTTGATTGACAGCCTTAAACACAGTGTGCTTTTTTCCCTGCCAAAGGCATGATTTCAGAAGTACAGCAATAAACATTAATAAATAACATTTATTGAGGCCTCACTATACACAATGGGGACACAGAGTGCTAAGGGTTGTACTGACTGTATACACCTAAGACAAGGCCACAGAGAACAAAAGGTTTACTGTTGTTTAGATATTGTGTAACCCATGTTAATGCTATAGAAGTTTACCTGGGAATTTCTATTTCCCCTTTACATTTTTTTTAAATTACCATACAAAAACTGTATATACATTTGGAAGGTTGCGTACATGTATATACATATATAAAGATGATACCAAGTCAATTGGCACACCCATCACCTCTTGTGTGTGTGTCTGTGTGTGTGTGTGTGTGTTTTAACAATTACTACCCTGTGCTCACCAGGCTGCATAATCAACCACTAACACCTCATTTTTCTTTGTTGGAACTAACCCTAATAGACCAACCAAGGCCTGGGCTCAAAGGCAAAGCCAACATCCATTTCTACACATTGACAGAGTGCGAAAAAGAGGGAGACATTCTAAGAGAACACACTGTAGACACAAACAATAAACATCATAAACCAGAGTCCATCAGAAGCACACATCCTACAAATATCTGTTCTCTCTTCATCCTTTTGTCTTGTCATTTTGTCATAGGTGGATGACACTGTGAAGAACAGGACACTATGACTATTCTGAGCATCTTGAGACATACTCAATGCCTCCTTGGTTCATGACTGTGGGAAAGTCACCTCACCTGTCTGGCTCTCAGTTGCTGTAGCTATGAAATGAAGGTGGTAAGTCACTGCTTCTGTAGTTGTTAGTCAAGATCAACTGAGGTAATTCCTGGAAAGCAAACAGCCTGGCAGGGTGCTCTCCTGGAATGTTGGTGACCATGGTTTCATTATTGCTAGCTGGCAAGCCTACTGCAATAGGAGCCAAGGGGTGGGTTTCTGTTTTACATTTGCAATAAAATTTCAAAACAGAAATATTTCCTTTGCTAATTGGGGTAAAAGCACAATTCTTCAATCATCACAACAAAAATGTTTTAAAATGTAGATAGAAAACTAGAAGGTTGTCCCTACCCCTGCCCACAGTGAGGTTTGGAAGACAGACGTGGTGTCCACAGGTGAGAAAACTCACAATCAGGTGGGTCTAGACTTACAGCGAAGACCACAAGTAAAAAGCTAGTCCCAAAACTCAGAGGTGCCTTGGTGTAAGGTCTGTGTGGTTATCATGGTCTAACAGCAAATCTAGCTGCAAAACAAAGGAAGGGTAGAAACTCCACAGAGCCAAGCCGTCCTCAGGTTCAAGTGAGGCAAACCTCACAGCCTTGAGTATTCACCGCTGTTGAAAAATTCAGCATGAGCTAGGTACAAGGGTGAAAATTTCTTAAAAAGTATGTTCAAAATAGTAAAACGAAATAGTTAAAATGAAGGCTGAAGGTATTTCATCTAACCCATACCTACAGAAGATGGTATGTCTAAAGTGCTATCACTCTGATGCATAGCCAGCCAGCATCTGAGTGCTAATAAAATGGTTTCTTAAAATACAACTAACTTTACTAGGTGTTTAAAACCCAGTGCATTGGGCCTGGGGGTTCAGCTCAGTGGTGAAGTACATGCTCAGAACACTGAGGCCCAGAGGTCCATCCCCAGCATTGAGGCGAGAAGACAGAAAAAGCCCAGCATTTTTCCTTTGTAGTGCATCTCAGGCCAGGCTCACTGTCCACACAGGGTCTAGGTTTACATGCTGGACAGTATACTGTGAATACAGCACTGCAGTAGTCACTCAGGCTGAACAGCATCAAGAGGAATCGCTTGTGCTGCCTGTACTCTGAACGTCCACCCAATAGACCTTTGATTTAGAGAGGGCAACAAGCCACTGCCTCTTCTACTCTGCTGCAATCTAGCATCCCCTGCTCAGCTACAAAGATTCGCTTTGCTTTCTCGGAGTATAGCACTCTGAGCCTTTGCTCTGGATGCTCTAGGCACACTTGCACATGCACCCTCTCTGGATGTCACAGCAAGCGTCACATGGGAGGCAGAAATGGGTAGAGGGTATAGCCCTGTGGTGGGATGATGAGACAGACCAGTTTTTAATCTGGTGTCAAGAAAGACTGACTGGCTCCAGATGGTGGAGGAAAAGTCTAGAGTAAGCTTTATACCTCCAGCCTTCTTTAAGTCAAGTCTACCATGTGGCTTCAGGTTGCCGTGTAGCTCTGTCTCTGGACCCTCAGCAGAAAGGTGACAGAACAATCAAGCAAAGGAATAGGACACACATTTTTGGAGAGTCGCAACACTGCTGGTACCACTGAAGAGGGGTCAGGAATGGGGAGGACAGAATCCAGAAACAAAGGACTCCAAAATCCTAAGTCATTGCCTCCTGAACAGCCTCACGGAAGTGGTACTGTGTATCTGGGACAAGAATACTATCAAACCCTGGGAAGAGAGGTAGGCATGAGTTTACCCCTTAAACAGGTAACTCGGAAGATGCAAACAGGAATAAATACTCCCTACACACCTGCACCCCAGGGACAGCAGAATCCAGCCAAGTTGCTCAATCTGACAAGAGTTGAGAAAGGGAAGAATTTCAGTTTATAAACCATTACATGTTTTAATGGAGACAGGACATTTATATTTATTTATGGGGCTCAGTGTGAGACATACACACTGTGTCATGGGCATTGGGACACCTCATACTCTTAGTCACAGTGCAATAGATAGTAACTTCACTCTGTGCTGTGGGAGCCCTAGCCTGCTTCCTTTCTGTGGTCCCTCTCTCTGCCCTGGTCAGACTCCAGGGACCACTCTCCACTGATCCACTTTTTCACTGTGAGACATTCAGAAGTTGGTGCTGAACTCCTTTGCTCAATAGACTTTATGCCAGTGACCCCGAGGGTTCTGCCCCAGGTCATTCAGTGAATCGGAGGCACACCTAAGTCAAGAACACCAACCTTCCAAGGCCCAGCTATCCTTCATCCCCACCTGCAGCATGAAGTCTTTCTTCATCCCAGCACAATCTGGGTAATGAACTGGTGATGTTGGGAGGCCTCAGGAAGCCCCTGTTCTGGAGTGAGAGGCTAAGAATCCTGTGGATAGAGGGGCTGGAGAGATGGCTCAGTGGTTAAGGTACTCACTACCTTTCCAGTTTAGTTCCAGCACTCACAGTAACTCTTGGTAATTCCACGCTCAGGGGATTCAACACCTCTTCCGGCCTCCATAGTCTCCTCTGAGCGGGTGCTACATACAGATATGTGCTCAGAGTGCATGTATGCACACACACACAAACACAGACACACAGATATATACACAGAACCACATACACACAGAGATACATGAAAATAAAATAAAGTAAACATTTAAAACATGAGAATGGTAAGTGGAGAGCCTGAGATGATCATTAGGCTGATAACTTGAAGATGAGGGTGAGCCGTCCAGAAAGGACATGATCAGGACATAGCCTTCTGAACCAACTCTGAGTGACAGAGACACGGAGGACAGGTTGGGCAGGAATCACGAGTGTGTATGCTTGCCGCTGCCCTCTCATGCTCCCTCAGCCCAAACATTTCACGTAAGAGACAGGAAATGGACAGAGATTCTCCATTAAAACAGCACAGCAAAAAACACCCCAAACTAAACCACCAGCAGACACAGATAGAAAGAAATGGTGCTGTTCACTTTTAAATCTCTCCTTTAGCCCACAGACCACAGGCTAAACCCAGTGTGAGTGATGTGTACAACCCCACACGTTTCAGGGCTGGGAAGGTGAGCCGGAAAAAAGGATACTGGGCAGGAAGATACAACTGGGGGCCTCTGACCTGCAGAACTTCGGGAGTGGATGAGGGAACACCCTTCTCTTACTGTGTTTTCAGAAAGGTTTGGGGAAATCCAAAGAAAAGCAAGCAAAAATAATGAAGGGGGTGGAAAATGGCACCTTTAAGGAAAGGTTAAAGGGTTATGGTGGACTAGTCTGACAGAGAAGACAGAAGCCACTTAACAGCTGTCGCTAAGTGTATGATGGCTCATACAAGGGATGCCAACAGTGATTTTCTCTAACCAGGCAAGGCCAGAGGAAACTGTCATAAATGGCAGTAGAAGCTAGCAAGTACCAAGTGAGTCCAGGGACAGAGGAAGTGGTTCTGGACCTGCAGGCCTTCATGGAGAAGGTCCACAGTGACCTGCAGGCCTTCATGGAGAAGGTCCACAGTGACCTGCAGGCCTTCATGGAGAAGGTCCACAGTGACCTGCAGGCCTTCATGGAGAAGGTCCACAGTGACTTTTCCCACAGAGGATTTTGCACAAAGGACCCATTTTCTTTGATGACAAACAACCCTGACTGGAGAAGGTGAGGTAGGGAAGAGACAAGCTGGCCTTCAGCAGCTAGCACTTTTTTTATGGTATTTCAACTGTGGGTTCTTAAACTACAGTAAGGCTTACCAATATGCCATTTCTGACCTGGCAGGGGGCAGAAAACAAAAATCAACGATCTAGCAAGACCCACAGGGCGGCTTTCCCAAAGATGTTGATTTCAAAATGCAATAAAACAGATAAGACTCTTCCACTGATACAGTAAAAATCACAGTAAACACACGAGAGGGAAGGCAGCCTGATTAACATAATGATGCTCACAAGGGAAATTAGCCCAATGCAAGAAACACTCAAGCTCCAACTCTGCTAAATTACAGGCTGAAGAGAACTGTCACACACGCGTCCCAAGTTCACGCGGCACACACGGATTCTCTTCGCTTCCTTCAAGAAGAGGCATTTACTGCGGAAGGCTCAAGAACCAATAAAAAAGGTAATTTCACAATATCTCTACACTGTCCCCAATCACCCAAAGGGCCGAAGGCGGCACTATTCCCACTACGCGGAGCAGTGCTTGCCACCCGGCTGGTTTTCAATTGACACTGGCGTGTGTGTGCGTGTGTGTGTGTGTGTGTGTGTGTGTGTGTGTGTGTGTGTGTGTGTGTGTCTGTGTTATTTTCCTCAAGCTGGGCCTATTGGAGCTTTTCTCAGAAAAAGCAACTCCAAAGCTGGCTGACGATCTCTGCCTATGATCAAACACAGCGGAGGATTTGCACTCCCGGAGGAAAGTGGCTATCTCTCTGGCTCCAGGTGTAAGGAAAAATACAAAATGCTAAGTATGATTGAAAATACAACAGGGACAGTTAGAATATGGGAAGCCTGCAGCAACAGGTTCATTTGAATCTGTGTTCTGAAGAGTACATTTGTGTGCATGTATGTATGTGGGTGCATACGTGACAGGGGCATATAGGCACACGCGCCCCAGCACAATCTGGGACATCTGGATGGTCTGAATGAGATGCCCCCATATTCTCAGGCATCAGAATACTTGGGTTGGTGGATGTTTGTGGAGGATGAGGGGTCTGGCCTTGCTGGAGGAAGTATGTCATTAGGCACTGGCTTTGAGGTACACATTCTGAGTGTGTCCCCTCTGTTTCCTGTTTGTGGTTTGAGATTCGAGCACTCGGAGCACTCAGCTGGAACAGCCGTCATGTCTGCCACCTGCTGTCAAAATTCCCTGCCGTGATGGACTTACACACTGGAGCCACTTGTCCCAAATAAACCCTTCCTTAGATTAAGTGGCCTTCGCATGGATGCTTTATCACAGCGATAAAAAGCAACTAATACAGGTGGTTTTCCTCATTTTTCCCCCTTTGAGACAGGGTCTCTCATTGTCCTGGGATTTGGCACTGAACTATACTGACTCTCCTGAGTGCCAGGGATCCATCCATCCCTGCCCCCTTTATGCTGCGACCACAAGGCAACATTGCCATATCTTGTTTTTGATTTTGTTTGCTGGTTGGCTTTTGGATAAATTCTGGGGCTCAAACTCACAAGGACCTCACAAGGCCAAGGCAAATGCCCCACTCTGATCTTGCTCTGCAGTGCCCAGATGTCTCAGTGAGCTCGTGAGAATGAGGCACAAGGGTAATATACACCCCAAATACTTGAAAAGCTGAGGCAGGTGAATGATGAATTCAAGGCCAGCCTGGGCTATATAGCAAAAGAGAGAAGGAAGGAAGGGAGGGAGGGAGGGAGGGAGGGAGGGAGGGAGGGAGGGAGGGAGGAGAAAGAGCAAATATAACCCTATCCATTCCCAAAATTAAATTTAAAAAAATCATACACATAACTTCAGAAACAAAATCGAGCAAAACAATTCAATTGGCATTAAGTAAAAAATGTATTTATACTTAATTCTGAAACCCACCTACCCTGATTAACTCCTTGTCCTTGCTACATTTTGAGTGCTGGTTGGCTCCCAGTCACAGAGGACCCATTCCTCCCCAGCGCAGACCTCCACTGGACAGCTCTCATACGGATACTAGAAAGAGACTCGAGGAATCGGCCTGAAAACTTCACAGCTATGGAGACTGATCTACATGGAGAACATTGCCATTCAACTGAGGTCAGGCATGCCTTGGTCACAGAGATACAGTCTGAGAAATGTGCTAGGTAGTGGGCTGTGCAGATGCCATGCAGGGCACTCAGACAGACTCACAAGCTTCAAGTACACTTGCGTGTATCCTGGCGTAGTGATCTTAGGTGTCTGTTGCCATCAGTGGTCGTCCATCAGTGACCAAACTTTCCCTACACACAGGCAATGGAGACTGATTATAGCCTGACTCAACTCGGGTCATTATTGCTTTAATTCTACTCTATGGAGGTAGTGGGGTTGGGGAGATGGGGAGGGGGGGGAGAGGCCATTGAATCTATGGCCATATGGAAGCCTGAAGAGGAGGGTCACTGGGCTTAAGGAATGTTAGAGGGTACTCAAGAATAGGTTATAAAGGGGCTGGGTAGATGGTTCAGTAGGTAAAGTGCTTGCTGGTGAATCCCCAGTCCCCATATGAAGACCGAATCCTAGTCCACAATCCAAGTGCTTCTGGGGCAAGGACAGGCAGAAAATGGCCTGGAAACTTACAAGTCTGCTACTTGGTTCATTATGCAGCCTCAAACCAGAGAAGACCCTGCCTCAAACCAGGTGAAAGGTGAAAATTGACACACTAAAAACATGCCCACGGAACACCAATGTGCACAAGCAGACTGTAAAGACAGGAGAGCCCTTAGCCTTAGAGAACAACCAGAGAAACTGAGGCAGCTACTAAGTCAGAATAAGTCAAAGGAGACCCTGTGCACTGGCTGGTTTTGTGTCAACTCGACACAGCTGGAATTATCACAGAGAAAGGAGCTTCAGTTGAGGAAATGCCTCCATGAGATCCAACTGTAAGGCATTTTCTCAATTAGTGATCAAGGGGGAAAGGCCCCTTGTGGGTGGGACCATCTCTGGGCTGGTAGTCTTGGGTTCTATAAGAGAGCAGGCTGAGCAAGCCAGGGGAAGCAAGCCAGTAAAGAACATCCCTCCATGGCCTCTGCATCAGCTCCTGCTCCCTGACCTGTTTGAGTTCCAGTCCTGACTTCCTTTGGTGATGAACAGCAGTGTGGAAGTGTAAGCCGAATAAACCCTATCCTCCCCAACTTGCTTCTTGGTCATGATGTTTGTGCAGGAATAGAAACCCTGACTAAGATACCCTGTTTATTTAAAAAGAAAGAACTGCCTTGGTAAAGATGAGTTTCAATTTTTGGACCAATCAAGTAAAGCCTCTTCCATGGTGTACGTTCAGATTCAAAAAGAATAATGACGGTCATGGCCGATTCAAGCCGACGCCAAACATACAGCCAAAAGCTCCCTAAGTGCTTTTTAACCTGTCTTCAATCATCACTCGCAATTTTAAAATTCTGCTGAACAGGTAGCTACTCGGAATCAGAAAGTTAAACAACATTTACCATTAGCAAGCCATTATTTGGAAAGCTGAAACAATATACTAAATTACAGGGTATGAGAGATGCTTAGCTATCTGAAACGGGGCCAAAACACCAGGACAAATGCAACTAAATACTAGTCTGGAATTCCGATTAACCGTGGCTTCTCACAGCCTTTGTCTCTCATGTCCCTTCTGGAATGGAGCTATCAATAGGGTCCTTTCAGAAGGTCTGGTTCAGGTGAGAGGGAGCCAGGCACATTAAGGTGGCTGGTGTTAGAACAGTGTAAGATTAGGAAATGTCTGCCTGTGTCAGGTAAATACTGAGTTCCTGCTCTGTAGAAGGCACTTAGGGAGAGACACAACAGGTCAGGGGAGAAACAAGGTCTGCCTTTGCTGGAATTCACTGCCAGTGACATTACAAGCGAATCCACATAAGGTGACGCTATCCAGGAGAAGCAGCATGCTGGCATGCTGGCTGGGGTGGTGCGGTCTGCATGTGAGCCAAGAAAGGTGCCACAGCTAGAACCATGAGGGCATACTCAGCCAGAGTGAAAGAGAGAGCAACATGCTTCGGACAGCAGGTCATTGATCACTGATCCATCCATGCATCTATATTTTCCCAACATAATATTTTTATTAATTATTTGGAAATTTCACATCATGCACCGCAATCATACTTGCTTCATGTAAATTTATTTTCTTTTTGAGTCTCTGTCAACTCTTAGTTTTTTTTTTTCCTTAAGGCCATCAAGCTATAAGGAATAAGGGATGAGAGAGGGGAGAATTCCAGTCTATTAGAGAGCTTAGGAAACAAGCCGCTTCAGACTTACCCATTAGACTCTTCAGTAGAGGGTAAAGTGCCCCCAAAGCCTCCACTGGAATGTAATGCCCTTTAATCCACATTCTGCTATTATTTAATTAGAGTCCCGGATGGAGTCAGAGATGAGACATTGTCAACTGATGTTTCACACACAAGCTACTTCCACTTCAGGCAAAATCCCTCCCATTTTATTTTTTTTTTAACATTTCATAAACACTTCCTAGTGACAGAGGTCACTCCTGTTCCACGTGGCCTTGTTCTTTGGAGCATCCCCCTTGTGTCCATGTGCTAGGGCACATATCAACAGAAGAGAGGGAAGTTGGTAAAACCAAGTTTGTAACCCTTCACACAAACTGAAATCCAAAAGAAGTATTTTTTAACTTAGAGGAAGATGAAGGTACTAAACAGATGTTCCCTAGGCATGCCCAGGTGATGTCTTAAACAGCTCCTTCAATGAAACACTGAGGAGGAGGCAACAATGAGTAGGCCAAATAGAGGTCAAACGCTTGAAGAAATGATGAAGAAATCCACGGAAAACTTCTTAAGAGTTCAGTTCCTTTTTGAGAGCCTAGGAAGTGGGGCTTCATGGCTGTGACTCCTAGCCACTTACCCCTCGGCATATGTTTCAGACATCTGGAGCAGACTATCCCTGATCATGGTCTATGACTCAGGTGGCTGAAACACAGGACAAACAGGCTATGGTCTGTAAGAGCCTTCCTCCAGCAATGAAAATTTGTGATTAACTCTCTGGTTGGTCAACGGTTCGGGGCCCGCTTCCCAGCATCATCAGGGAGTCAGGCCATTTATGAATGGGAGGTGGCCAACCAGAGGGTGCCCACGCCGAAACTTATTTTGCTTTCTCAGATTTCATACAGCGCTGGGAAATGGCAGCAAACCTTTGCTTTCTGTTTAGCTCATCATTCAGATATGTAAAATTCCAAGTAACACGCAAAATATGTCAGTCTGGCAACAGAGACCAGACAACAAAGAAAACAAGAACAGCAGCAGCAGCAGCAGCAGCAGCAACAAAAACCAATGCTCAGGTCTGAAGCAGCAGAGGCCGAAGGGGCCCCAGGGACTCTTATTCAGAAGGGACTCTTACTCAGAAGGGACTCTTACTCAGAAGGGACTCTTACTCAGAAGGGACTCTTACTCAGAAGCACCTTTTCAAATTCTCACCCGAGAGAACACAAGAGTCCAGCAGCAGCCCACAGTCCCAAGGAGGGGCTGTGTCTTCTCCCCAGTGGCCATGGGAAGATCAAGAGCCCAGTGACGGCCAGGCCTGGCCTGGATCTGTCTATAAGAATTCCCCCCAGATAAACCTGCATCATCAGCTCAAACCCAAATATAGAAATCCTTTAGGTCTGATTTAGAAACCAGGCACAGTTAGACTGGCTTGGTTCGATGGCTGATTTTCCATGGAAGGACCATACATACACCAAGATGCTGCTTAGGAACCTAGATGCCTCGATTTAAAGGGATGAAGGCATCATTCACTCCACAGCAGAAAATACACCTGACTTGGATCAGACGACAGTGTCAGAAGATAAAACACCCAATGTGAACTCACAAGAAAAAAGTCTATACAGAGCCAACTCACAGCCAAGGCTGCTTCACATGCAGAGGGGTGCACCATCTTAGGGACTTGTTTTTGTCTTCCCAAAACAAATCTATTCACCATTTCCTTCTCCTAATGAATTAAGGCTGAAACTTTGTCCCTTCCCTTGGAAACTAAGGGACAACATCATACAAGCAGGAGCAAAGGAATTTCCTCTGAACTTTAGACTCAAAGGGGCCCTCCCTCATTTAATTGTTTGTCTCTAAAATTCTTAGTAAATAAAAGGATAGCAGTTACTAAGACCACTAAATCGATTTGCATAGCCTTGCCCTAGCTGTCCCCAAATGCAAATCCTTCAAGGACTATTACAGGCATGCAAATAGAGAGTGAACACCCATGAATTTTGGCAAAAATAATGGAAACGAGGACTGGAACAAAAATATCCAATAAAACACGTTCTCTTTCCTGAAAGGGAAGGGAAGGAAATAAAACACACCCTGAGAAGAAAATGATTTTATAAAACGTTACTAGGAGGAGTTTGTGCCAAATGAACAGGGAATGCTGCACTCTTGGCTTTTGGGGGGAAAAAAATGAAAAAAATCAAAACCTGTTTCTCAGACCAGCTTCTCTGAGACCATCAGTACCTCACTTCCTTTTTTTTTTTTTTTTTTAAATCAAGAACATTAAACTCATTTAAGCTTTATGTTCAGAAAATTAAGAAAGGAGGCCAATTCTGCCAAAAGGCATTTTTAACCATTTCAAATAAAAAATAACTAAGTCGCAAAGAACTAACCAGACATCTCACACATGGTAATAATTCTTTCTGAAGTACGAGTGCTGGTTTCAACGTGTGAGACTCTCGGTTGTAGTCCTTGGGTCATACACACCTTCCACAGGAGAGACTCGCTACACAGACACTTTTTTTTTGGACTTCTTGGTTACTCCTAAACCTTACCTTCCTTAAATGTGCCATGGGGATAGCCCATGTGGGCCAAACTATAGAATCTGAAATGGGGAGGCACTGATTTGAGCCAAATAAAACAGAAGGAGAAAAGTAAGAAATGCCTCTGCTGAAATAGTCTAGACATCACCCAGCCCAGAGGCATTCACGGAAACAGGTCCGTGGGCATGCGAGGGCCCACTTACAAATCTGTGCAAAAACCACAGTCAAGGAACGAGGCTCTGCTTGTCAGAGGCCAATGTGGCAGAAGAGGCGGCAGCACTTCATCTCACTGTGTGGCTGGTAGTCCAACAAGCAGCACGTCTTAGAATCTGACCTCCATCTCCCACGGCATGAGACAAGAAGACTGGAAGGGGCTCAAGCAGCCGCCTGACACGAGGAAAATGACTACATTTCTCCAAAGGAGCTAAGGATGCAATTCAAATTCCAGAGCCCAGTTACAACTCAGGGGATGAAGAACTCCAGATGAACTGAAGAAAGCCCAACACCCGGGCCCACCCTCACTCAGTCGCTATATCTTGGGTACCACATACCGTGTCATCTTCCGGGAAAATGGGGACACAGGGACAAGAACACATGATACCCTGTCTCCTAGGAACTTAAAAATCTTATGGGAGGAAAGAGGCAAACAGAAAAGTGTCGACTTAAGCAAGATGGTGACAAGAGCCATTAGGGAGACCATCCTGGCGCCATGACTGTGTGACCCCAGGCGACCTGTCAGCAGCATCCATCTCCCCAGCTTTCACACCGGTTCAGTTCTTTCAACTCTTTTTGAACTCTGTTTAATTAAACACCAGATCTGGCCACCTTGTGCTACTTTTGAAAAGAACTCCTTGGGAATTTAGTAAAAGTTTAAACAATTTGTTTACATGTGTTTGGCCCATCTGTTTCAACAGAAAGTTTATTTTAACAGGTAGCAAGTCTTGGGAAAAGGCTCCCTTTGTGCTGGAGACCATTGCTGACCTCTTACAGGCTCTAGCCCTCTAATCTTTCTCTCAATCTCCTCTGTAAACAGCACTCAAATAACAACTTTTTTTTATGACAAATGTCCAACACCTCCAAGATGACAGTTGCAAAATAAACTCCAGGTTTACAACCAGGAAGCATTCTAATCACATAGAAAATCCTTTCCTTCCTTCCTTCCTTCCTTCCTTCCTTCCTTCCTTCCTTTTTTCCTTCTTTTCTTTTTTTCTTTTTCTTCTTCTTCTTCTTCTTTTTTTTTAAACATGGCTCCCTTGCAAGAAGCCACACACAAAGCGCTCCCTTTCTTTGTGCTTGTGTGGACGTGTGTGTCTGTGGATGTGTTCCTGCCTATCCTTTGGAAATGTGTGCATCCCATCATGCCCCAGTGTTTTCCAGCCCCGTGATGCCCTCACTTTTGATTGTGGGGACGATGGTGAGTGCACAGGGTATTTACTGATCCGGTTATCTTGTTCTGTGACAGGCAGAATCAATCAATCAGGAGGCTGGCTTTGCACTTACATATTCCAGGCACATCTCTGCACTTCAGGATAGGAGATCACAGTGTTAGCCAGCCAAATTTGATCAACAAATGCGGCTCCCCTGTGCCACGGCAATCTCAGATGAAGATGTTATTATGTGGGGCTGAGCAAAGTGATAAAGAGCACGGCGGAGCTCGGAGAAGCCCGGCTGGACCTTCCTGACAGCTTTTATATACCGAGGCGGAGAGGTCTCCTTCTTCTAGGATTATAAAAGTTCCCCTGATTTGAAGAAAATCACAGTGTACACACACAGGCAACCCTTGAACACTGCGTTTTCCCAGCTAAAATGGAAAGCCTCCAGGAAGATGCAGCATATATGGGTGTGACAAGACACCCTTCTTACCAGGAGGCCACTATTTAAAGCATTAGAAAGCACACATGACACGAAAGACAAAAAAAAAAAATTGAGCATAATTTTATCACTAATACATAATTTGGTTAACAGCAGTGCTAGGACAAAGTGTGTAAGTCATATCAATACTTTAAGTGGCTCTTCAAGGGGTCTGAGAAAATCTCTCACTGAGGGACGAGCGTCACTATCGCCCTGCAGTAATTTTACATTATTTAATCCCAAATCTCATCTTTTGAATTCTACCTTCCTCTTGCATTTTTAAATCTTTAATGGGTGCCTTTGGCGGTCCATGGATACAATGATTAGATATCTGCATAGAGAAATTGAAAAATTAATCATCGTTTCCATTTTATATTTTTGTATTACACCAAGAATTACTTACTTAGAGCGCTAACTTCTACACTCTTGTGAGATGCACCTACCTACTGAGAAGGCTTGCATGGCCACAAAGAACCAGGGAATGGCTAGAGGTTATTCTCGGAGATTTGTGTTCTGGCTTTCCATCCGAATTTCATCTCGAATCGTTGTAATTAAGATACATGTATTGGTAAAGTCTTTTCTACATGTGGCCCAAAAACCAGGGTGGAGGGGAAGTACCTCAAACTAATCACTGGAATGATGTTAAGTGTGTTTATTATCCTTTTATGCATTTCCCTTCTTAAATTACAGCATTTCACAACTCTATGCAAAATGTGAAATGCTATCCACATGCAGCTTGTTACAGAAACTGATGTGCGCATTCACTTGACCTTCACCTCCATACCTTCCTCGCCACAAGGAATGAAAACGTTAAGGAAACCAAGCCAGCTGCAGCACTGTGCGCCATCAAACTGCTAAATCTATTGACTTTGTTTTTCTTTTCTTTTCTTTTTTTTCTCACTATTATTAAACTGGAAAGAAAAAAAAATCGGCTGGAAACTTGTGTCTCTTTGGTTCCCTTGTCATCATGTAATAAGCATGAGAAATATATGTGCAACGGCCAAATGGCCGGTACACAAACACCCACTCTAAGTGACGTACTGTTTTCCATACCACTCAGACAAAATCAAAACAACAGACCTGCTGCAAACAAAAACAAAATAACATTTCCCATCAGCATTCCAGACAGAGAAGTTACAGGAAAAGAGGCTGGGAAAGGAACCAGAAAGAAACTAGTCTTCATCCCTCCACTCTGGGGAGCCACGGCTGAGACAGCAGTACCAGCCTCAGTGCGTTTAATGACTGGTAATAAGTTCTAAAAAACGAATTTTTCTTCTCATTTTGGGCAAACCTTTACATGGTTTAAAGCCATGCATGCTTAAGTTAGAACCACGTTAAAATAAGAATCCTACTAATAAAGGAAACTACGATAAGAACTCTTGTGGCAGAATGGAACCAGGGTAGCCCTGTGGCTTAATGAACTCTTCCACTGAGAAAACTAGGGGCAAGGTCTGAAACTTACAGGGAGAAGGTGGAGAGAATTTCTGTATATCCTGTGTCACATCTTTTAACTTTACTAAGATGCCAGCTCCCTAGATGTTAAGGGATTCTGATATAAACTGAGGCAGCACGGTGAGGATGGACAGCTGTGGGACTGTTCATCGACTTAGCTTCCGGGGTCCCCATTCCAGTGATGCTTGTCAGCCGTGCTGTGGCTAACACAGTTCCTGTGTTTTGCCTGGCAGTAAATGGAGGCCTCTACCCTCGCGTCATCTAAACAACTCCGTTAACATTTGCCCCCGAGCGTCTCTCTCTTTGTCCAGCTCCTGTCTGCTAACAGATGTCATCCAAGCCTAATCAAGCATGAAATGGTCATAAATATTTCTTTCTGGTAGATTTCACATTCACATTTCATGCAGGGACATGATATTTTTCTGCTACCTCCAGGGAGAGCCTAATGCAAAAACCAGTTACTTACACTGTAGCCTTGTTCTCCTGTAGTAAAATGCAGACCGTGTTCTCAGTTCAAAGACATAAAAAGGCAAAGACTTTATCTCCTGTCTTTTGTTTAACTGAACCTTTCTCTTTGCCTGTCACCCCCACCCCCCAACCTCCACACATCTTCATCTTACAGTTTACCCTTACCCAGTACAAATGTTCCTTTGTGCATGTGGGAATATACAAGATCTGAAAAGAGACTGTGTCTAACCTGCTCCGGGAACTTCAGGTTTTCACAATCAGACTCCTTAATGACTGGCCAGATACCCATTTCAAGTAAGATGCTCCCTTCCTTTAAAGACAGAGGGGGTAAGAGACTCTTTATCTTCTTCTCCTTTTGTGTGTAATTTTACAACCACCTTCATCATAGTTAGTAAAAACAATGGCAGGCGTCCGATGGATAAATTCAAGGCTTATGTCAATTAATCCAATGAAATAAGAAAAAGGTAACCAGTCACAAGATAGGCCCTGTTTCCAAAGCTTACACTTTGATGTGAGGTGGGGGACGCTACTCCATGGCTTCTTCTGGATCCTTAATGAGATAAGGAATCAGTAGCCAGCATACTTGTATTTGTCTTCTAGGAAACTTAGTAAATAATGAGTCCTCATCTAAAATAAAACTCTCCTAATAATACTTTCGGGGCCATATGTCTGTGTTTCTCTTTCCTATTGCTTTTGTCAAAACAAAGATCTTATACTGCTATTTAAAGTGAACTGCAGAACACTCGGTGATATACATCACAACGAGGCCCCCTCGCCAGCCCACCCCACACTCCGTCGGGCCTAATATTTGATTACTGCTAGTCAAATCAAGCTTTCAGGCAAATAATCTCCATTTTGAAAGTTAATGAGATATGGTCACGTCGATAACAGCTTGCAGGAACTTTTTATTTTAATTCCTGCAGGCTGTGCTGGCCTCTTTTCCGCAACTACTGTATGAATGAGTCAAATTTGCCAACATGGCTTATGGAGACAAGTGCACACTAATTAAAAATACCCACTGGTATCATAATTTAAATACCATGAAAATAAACTGTGAAAGTCGCTCAGATCCCATCTTGGGGCTTCCTGGGAGTACGCTGCTTCGACTATAAGATGTTTTATTGCTGGTGGATTCTTAGCTGAAAGCTGTTTTTGCATCATTGAGGAATTGGGGATTTTGATGTAATTATACAATTTGTGTTAATATTTGTTTCACATAAGCTGTTAAGGGGCCTCTCCGAAAGGCCACTGAGCGAGAGGACTGGATGGCAGTGAGCATCCCAGATTCCTCCTTGACCCCCCCCCCCCTCCAGCTCCCATGCAGGGCACCTACAGTGAATTTTCTCAGCTCGGGCCATGATGAATTTGAAGTGAGAACAGGGTTGTAGTGTTTGCTGTTTTATTATTTTTTCCATCTTTGTTCTTCTTCATGTCTGTATCTTAACTGCTTTTTCTCCCCTTTCTTTGCCAAAGAAAGAAAGGACAGCTTTCCCGTCTACCTGTATTCCTTCTGCATCCCTCCATGCATCCCTCTGTCCAACCAAAACCATACACCATGTTATTGATGCTTTAAAGTTATCTAAATAATTTTTTTGGTAAAGGTTTCTGATAAATGTACATTTTATATCAGGCAGAAAGTTGGCACATCAGGGGTTAAATCTAAGTGAGAGAGGTTAAATATGCAATTACGGTTGACTAAAACCAGAGAGACAGAGAGATAAATAGAAGAAACGAAGTCCCCAGGTCCCATTCAGAAGCCTTCGTCACATTCCTACCAGGCAGAAACTCTTTAAGTACCATTTTCAGATGTTAAATCACCGTCCGCTACACATCTTTCCTGCTCCTCCTGGGGGAGCAATATCAGAGGAGCGCCTGCTAACAAATGTGATCCCGTAAACAGGCATTTTTCCTCCTGTTGTTAGTACCTCTGTATTCTCACTCTCTGCTCTGTCATCTGTGCCTTCTCCCTGCTTTGAAGTGAGAGGGCTGGTGTCATCCGTTACCCAAGCTCGCACTGAGATTATAAATAAGAAATAAAAGTGGCTCCCAGTACACTGCCTTTGCGTCATCACTTCGCCTTGCCCCTTACCGCCTACTGCCCTCCATACCCTGCAACCTGTGCCTATTACAAACCTCCTTTCCTAGGTTCTTCCAGGGGGAGAGGTGGACTGGGACGTGTGTGTACAGAGCATGAAAAGGAGTATGCATCTACATAAGGCCAGGCTCTTGGTGTGGGTTGTAAAGTTAGCTTTTTCTCTCCTTAACCCTTGTCTCATGGATGTCCTTCAGGTCTTGAGTCTGGTAAAAGGACCAGCTCTTCATTTACATTTTTCTGTTGACAAACAGAGTCCATGAATATTAATTATTCTGAAGTTTATTTGCAGAAAAGGCACTTTCTAATCCTTATCAATTATTTATCAAAAATCTCCCCCACCTAATAATCTCATTAACATTATTATACTAAGGCCAACAGCAAACATGCCTTTGATAAGTTACAGTCCTAGCAGTTTCCCTTCCTGTCAAGCATCTTAGAGCCTCCTGTGCTTGAGAGTGGGCCCGAGCTTCCATGGTCAGCACTTGTCCCATCATGACTCACCGTGCCCACAGAAGCAAACTCAGGCTTTCTTGTAACTACTACAGCAAAGAAAGATGAGCACAGAAGCCAATACTTGGAGACACTAGAGCTTGGGAGCTTTCAAACTCCTGTTCATTGGGTCCCTAGTTCTGAGAAAGGATGTCCCAAGAAATCAAGACCCCCCGGTACCATGGGACACAGAGGCCTTGAGGAAAACTACTCAGTCTGGGAGAGGTGAGTGATTCAGGGAACAGCACAATGGGCTCACCATTCAGAGTCCTGCATCCACTGTGCTTCATCACCAATCAGATGTTAGGTTCCACTTCTCAGAGGGGCACAAGATGCTCAGAGCATCATTTTACAGATGGCGAAACTGAGGCCCAGACAACCCATGGGAAGTAGGCCATATTCCACACTCAATGTTTTCTCCCCCTGAATTCTGCATCGCATTTTGTGACAGACCCTATGTATAATGCAATTATTTTCTCTCTCCACCTTCCCTCTTCCTGGCATTTCTGTTTGCTTTGGTTGTTTAGAAAATTCATTAGTTATTTCATAGGTCACAAAGGCCCAAAACACAGAGTGCCTACAACAGAGGCTGCCTTCTGGCTTAGTTTGGAACTGGAGAGAAAAGAAACAGCATCTAATTTCTGGGTGCTCAAGAGAGTGGCAACAAGGAGGTGGCTCAAGCCCAGTGCCCTGAGGCTCAGACGCACATAATGAGAGCTTTCCCTTAGGCTCACGGTGCCAAAGGATGGAGCAAATAAGGCAAATACGCCTCATAGGCAGCAGACACTAGAGATGAGTTATACCAGCTGCAGAGACAAGGCACTGCTGGTAAAGTCCACTCTTACATAGGGAGAGACTTTCCTGTTCCATGAAAGAGATACTCACCACA
This sequence comes from Mus musculus, assembly GCF_000001635.26. Taxonomy (NCBI): domain Eukaryota; kingdom Metazoa; phylum Chordata; class Mammalia; order Rodentia; family Muridae; genus Mus; species Mus musculus. Next base: position 99,139,830 of record NC_000072.6, read on the forward strand.
CATGAGGAGGTCCCTTTACATCCAAGGGCAATGCCAGCACTGGTCAATGAGGGATCAAAGATGCAAGACCAATGGGACATCACCCTGTTACAGGCTTTTCAGTTCAAGAAGAAATGGCTGACACAGCAGTAGCACTTTTGGAGCCTCAGGCTTCCAAGTGTGGTTTTATCTCTTGAGTTCTTATGTACGAAGTCCATGAGTTAAGGTCAGTAACTCACACAGCAGGAGGGGTTGGGGAGTGGTCTGAGAAGCTGGGCAGACCATTCCCACGCTCTCACACATAATGTCTACTCCTCCACAAAATCAAACACACACACACACACACACACACACACACACAAAACACAAAAGCCAAACCAAAACAGCAGGCAGAAACTATGTGTTTGGAGTCATTTCAAAGCACAGGGACAAAGGGACCCATTGCAATGAACCAGAAACTAGAGGCTCGCAGGGCGAGTGGCTTGCTTCAGCTGAGACACAGCCACAGGATTTTGGCTGGTAGACATGAGTTTCCTGGGCCACGCTTGTGGCAGATCGTTTGCATTTGGAACACTTGAGAAATCATTTTCTCCTTGTCTGTCCGGGGATCACCTTCTACCACGGAGAGAGCTTCCTATTATTGCCCAAGAATGTCAGGCAGTGGCCTGAAGACTTCTCAAGAGCTGCTGTGCTGTGAGAGGGATGCGCAGGCAGTGAGACACTCAGCTTCTCTCCCTCAACCCCAGAGTCTATCCTTTCTTGTCTTCACCACTCAACCACTTTGACTCCACAATGGGAAAAAGATTAACTTGTCTTTTTGAACTTTAATTTTTTGCCTTGCACAAAAAAATAGCGCAATGGCCCTCAGATGGAGCACTGTTATGGATCCACCAACCATTGCTTGGTGTAGTTAGCAAATCTCTATATTACACACAGCACAAAGAGAATGCCTGCCCTGAAGCTTCTCAGTGCGCATGGGTCGACAAACAAACAAAAAAAAAAAACAATGTTTTCTATTTCATTGACAATTCAAGAGTATTGCCATATTGCCCAGGCTAGCCTAGAACTTCGGCTTAGTGATCTCCTGCCTTGCCTCTGTATACCTGGAAGTACCTGCATGAATGGAAAAATTCTAAAATGACAGAGAGGGTGTGGAGATGGTGGAGGGTGATGGAGGGTGGGTGGAGACTATGGCTACACAGGACTGTGCAGCAGAGGTTCCTTCTAGCTGAAAACAAGGAGACCTGTGACCTAGAGAGGAGGGTTGAGGTCATCTCACCAGGGACTGGTGGTGCATTCTGGGAAGCCTGTGCTTCTTTCCCAGCATCAGTCAGAATCCTGTGGGATAACCGCAGGGAACCAGGCTTTGAGGAATGATGATTGAGAAACCTTTAACCATGGCTGCAAAGGCAAAACTGGGGAGCTTTCGTTTTCTTTTTCCAAGAAGAAAGGTTCTGCAGGAATCACATGATTAGCACAGGCACTGGACCACCTTGCTCCACAGACAGTTGTTTCCTTGAGATACTGTCCCCATGTGGTCCAGGAGAGAGATGGCAAACCACTGGCCAAGGCCAGGCCTCTGACACTTGTAGTGAGGTCTACCTGAGAAACAGTGAGGCCCGTTTCCAGGCCCTAGCCAGGACTGGTTGAAAACGTGTTAGATTGACAGACCTAGAAGTGTTTGCAAATCTGGAGCCAGTGTGAAGGCTCAGCAGATAAAAGAGCCTGCCACTAAGCCTGATAATCTGATTTCAATTCCCAAAACCACCATGGTGGACACAGAGCCAACTCCCACAGGCAGTCCTCGCCCCCCCCAACCCCTGATGTGTAGTACACTCAGGTCCCTCCCCCAATAAAACACAAGTTTAAAAAACCCTGCAAAACAATAACTTAAAAATATCTCAGGCTGGAGAGATGACTCAGCGGGTAAGAGCACCGACTGCTCTTCCAAAGGTCCTGAGTTCAAATCCCAGCAACCACATGGTGGCTTACAACCATCTATAATGGGATCAATGCCCTCTTCTGGAGTATCTAAAGATAGCTACTGTGTACTTACATATAATAAATAAAGAAATCTTTTTAAAAATACTATCTCAATAAAGTATTGGGGCTGGGGGCTGTGGCTATAAGGCACTGGTAGAGCAATTGCTGAGCACACAAAGCCGTGGGTTTGATTCCCTATACACACTGCAAAGAAGAATGGATGGATAGACGGACAGACACAATGTAAACTTGCAGTATGCTGACCCCTGATTTAAAGGTGACAAAGCTGACTTTCCAACTGCTGACAGTAGAGATGACTAAGCAGCTGTGCTTATGAATACCCAGCCACACGGGCACACATGGGGCCTGGGTGAGGGTGCTCACTTTATGGGTACCCACAAGACCAGTTTCTGACTTCATTCACCCTGGCATATGGAAACATCATCAGCAAGCCCTACGAGGCAGTTTCTAAACACATCAGGCACATGCATGCAAGCACTAATCAAAGGGCCAAGCCTTGATTTTGTCTGAGCTTAGTTTTATCATCCATAAAATATGGGGGTGGATCATCCAAAGAATTTTTAAAAATTCTGACTATGGAGAAAGAGCCAGGAGAGAAATGAAACACAATTTCACAGACATGTTCTTAAGGATAAGGTATAGAGGGAAAGGAGTGTGCGATCAATGAGGACTGTCTAAGTGAGCGCTAACTGAGGTCACTTTGTCATTCTTGCAGGGGGTGAATCAGAAAGAAGACTTTAAAAAACCAAAACAAAAAACCAAAAAAAAAAAAAAAACAAAACAAAAAAAAACACATGAGGAAGTATTGATCAAGATCCAAAGAAGCCTTTCAGAAAAATCATGGTGAGAAAAGCCTTGTGTGGTTATCTGATGTGATTCTTCCATGGAGCCTGGAGCCTGTAGAGGTGCACTTCAGAGTGGCTTGAGGGGCTGCTCAGAGCGTAGGCCTGGAAGCCAGACCCTTAGGAGGCAGAGGCAGAGGCAGGAGCATCCTGAATTGAGGAGGCACATGAGCCCTCTGTTTCAGAGCATCGATGGATGGTGGGGGCTGCAGCACACATTCAACCTGAGTGCAAAGCCTGGCGTGAATTCCCCAGCACATGGAGGAGCCACAGAGCAAGCACCTGAGCCCCTCCCAGTGACATCCATTTGGACTCCTCCAGGGAACTGCAATAGCTTGTTTTCTCCTTGGCCCACTAAACCTGTCTCTTTGCTGCTGTGACAATACAATTGTGCCCACAGGGACACCTCCGGGAAAGGAGGCTCTCTGCCTCTCAAATCCCAGCTTTAGAGTGGGAAATTTCCAAATGACAACTTTTCTTCAAAGATTGTTTCTCAGCCTGCTCTGCTGTGCTTGCCAAAAGCAGACACACCAGCTTGTTTTTATAGGTGAGAATGAGATAAAGACAGACTTAAAAGTGTCCTCTCTGGCATGGCATGCAGGCTTTGGCCTAACCCACAACAGACACTGGCTAACAGGTTAGTTGACTTAACCACAAGGCAAGAACTTGGCATAAAGTGCCAACTCCGTAAAATCAGGCATGAACATTAAAGTCTGTTTCCTAAACCAGAAACAAACAGATATTTTGCTGCCAGGGAAACGCACATAGTTTGACTTGTAGGTTATGAATCTTTAAAATCCCCACCGTGCGCCCTAGCACAATCCTTCATGAGTACAATCTTTTATTTATTGGCTAACCAGTTGTTCTCTGCTAAGTGGCGAACGCCTCAATGTGAGCAGAGGAGGTAAGCCACGGAGAGAGGAACACTAAATACCTCTCAGAGAGCAAAGGACATTGTGTCAACAACTCGAACCATTCTTAAAGCAAAACAAGCCACGATATTAAAACAATGAGGAGATCTGTGACTCCTCCAAGGGTTTAACTCATTCACCAAAGAGACTGGGCTAATCATGAGCCCCACCCCTACCCCCATCCCCAAGAAACACAAAGTACTTGAGTATTTTAACCAAATACATTTTTGTTGGTTAGGCAAGGCGTTCAGGCCTGTTACGCAATACAAAGAAAACACAGAAAGTATGTCCCGAGTCTTGTCTGTCCATGACAGCTGTTTGGGGCACCTGGACAAAGTCTGCAGTATAAACCTCCTGGTTCCATGGACAAAACACAAGAGCCATAATAAACGGAAACTTGTCAAACTTAGAATGGCTGCTTTTAAGTTTTCTAGAAAATATGCTGCAACCACTGCTATTCATGGCTGACATGGAGTTTTATTAATAAACCCAGACTTCCCATTTCTTAAAAGCATCCTTTTTATCTTTTGATAGTACAAGGAGACAGGAATCTGGAAGGGCTTTGGAGACATGGCCAAAATCTCCCAGAATCACACTGCTCCATTCCCTGCCCACAGCACATTGACAATTTCACCTAGCGTTTGCCATGTCTGGACGGTTTAGGGTCAGAAGGAACTGCTGAGGTCTTCCTCAGTAAACCAGGTTTGAGTCCTCAGAAGGAGGAGACAGAGCAACAGGTGAGGAGCAAGACTTCCTCCCTCTGGAAAAGAAACCAACAAGCCACAAATCACAGTTGCTTTAAAGATCTGTGGGCACATTTGTTAAAAAGCCAGCGCTCCATGTAAAGCAAGGGCAGGTTGGCAATGGAAAAACTACTGTCTTCAGTAATACTGGGTTACTTCCTTTCCAGACACAACATGAAATGGGATGGGATGGAAGATGTGACAGACTGGGCCTCTGCAGTGCGGGGACAAGGGGAGCGTCATGGGAGAGAGCACTTGAACGAACTATCACTTACACAATAAATAGCTCAGGTCAGCCTGGTGGTCTGAGAAGCAGCTGAGGCCCTAGAGCCTGCAGGTGAAGGTTCGAATTCAGCTGCATCCAGTTATATTTTGTGTGAAGGGATGTGGGTGAGAGTTGTGCTTCCACTTATAGAGAATGGGGATTTTAAGAGTACTCAGTTCTGCCTTGGCTGCTTATGAGTGCTTGTTGGTTTTGCACAGCACCACAGTTCAGACCCCAAAACTCATGGCAGGCAGCTCACAGTGACTTGTACTTCCAACTACACACACACACACACACACACACACACACACACACACAGGGGAGAGTGGGGGGGTCTTATATACACACCCTGCACCATCGCATGCAGAGACTCCGCATAAACCTGGAGACCACCCTATGTCTAATATTGTAGCTACTACCTCCTGTCAGGGATTTCCAACTCACACTGGTCTATGATAGCAGAGATGTTTGGGATGCCTCCCCCCACCACCCCCAAAAATGTAATCACTGTTGAAAATACAATCTAATCGTCATGGTGCCTTGTTAAAGTTTTCCTTTCCCTCAATGGGAGGGCCAGGTGTGGTGTGCATGTCTGTCATCCCAGAACTCAAAAGGTCAGGGCAGAAGGGTCGCCAGGTTTATGACCTCACTGGGCTACACAATAAGACTGTGTCTCAAAGATCTATAAAAGTCAGTCAGTCAGTCAATGACTGAAGAAATGAGTTAATATTTAAAGAATTGCTCCTGATAAAGAATTATCCAGCAGCCAGGCGTGCGATGGCGCACGTGTTTAATTCCAACACGTGGAGACAGAGGCAAGTGGATCTCTGTGAGTTTGAGACCAGCCTGGTCTACAAAGCTAGTTCCAGGATAGCCAAGACTGTTTGTTATGGAGAGAAACACTGTCTTGAAAATAACCAATAACAACAACAACTAATCTAGCAAGGCTGAGCAAATGTGAAGAAGGGATGTTATTAAGAGAATGACATTGTTTATAAATAATGAGGCTGGAAATCAGAACCATGAAATTTCTTTTTCTAAAAGTAAAATTCTACAGAATCTTTTTAAAAATTAAAATTGAGATTAAAAAGATGAGCTAATGCGTAAGAAAACCAGCTGCTGGGGTGTGGGCTGGCAGACAGCCTTGGTGTCAGCCATTTTCCCATCCCTGAAGCTGCACGGAGGGAATGGGACCAGATATATGGAAGTCAGGAGAATTATCTTCGAAATGGAAGGAGAAAGAACTCTAAGAGTCATCACTGCAGGAGAACAGGACTGAAGACCACATCTCGTTTTTCTGTGTCCTTACCTGCATCCTTTAATTTTTCTGCAAACTATTCTGTATATCCTAAAATTTATAATTATTTAATATTTAGTTTCCAATTCGGAACGCCCAGATTACACCCACATCTAAACAGGAGCCAACACAGAAGGTTTTGCTCTCTTGGGCACTGTTGGGAGTTCAGGGCTGGCCCATTGCCTCTGCCTGTCCACGAACCCGCCATTTAACTGTGTCCAGTTTCTCTGCTGGTGTCTCCTGGCAGTTTCACAAACTGTACCTGTACTTTGTAGGACCTTCAAATTCTGGCTTAAAATGAAGGTTTTCACTTACTCTTCTTTCTTCCAAAATTCCTCACTCTTTCAGAAATCAAAATAAACCGCAAGAATTAAATATTACCTCATTTGGAGCTTCAAAAGGGGCTCAGCAGAGGACTTGGGGAAAGCTCTTGGTTCTGTGTGGCGTATAAAGAACGCCCTCCTGGTTCTAGGTAATAACTGCATGGAAAATACAGAGGGAGGCGGCAAGTGGCACTGAGACATAAAAATGCCTGCCATGTGTGAAAACTCAATTTTTTTTAAAATGCAGGCATAAAAATTCAGCCAGAAAAAAAAATAGACATGCCAATAAAAAATGTGCGTCTTAAAATCTGGCTGCCGGTGCCCCTCCTCTCCCCAATGGATACTCTTAGCAAAGAAAACATGGTGGGTCTTTCCCCCCTCCTTTGCCTGTATTTCATTTCCAATTAAAATTAAATATAAACTCGAACGCCACCTGGATTTTAGCAAAATCCAACCCCTGCCCTCCACCCTTCCTTCTTTTTAAAGAGAAGAACCTGGACTTACATATACAAACATTTTGGTAAATGACCCGTGGCAAATTGCGTAATGCCAGTAAAAGTTGTGTTTTTTAAGTTATGAGACCCAAAGATTTTTATCTGAAATAAAACCCTGATTCAATTCAGATTCTGGAGGCCAACTGTGTCCTTAACTCTGCCTCCAAATTTAAAACATTTGTGCAAGGGGCCCCTTTGGTGGTGCTCGCTTGTGGGTACAGAGGAGAGATTCTGTATTGATTAGGATGTGTGTTTTCTTTTCTAAAATGATAAATTGGGGTACTAATTGCTTACAAGGACTGGTTCTACAGTCTTCACACTGAGGTCAGGATAAACGAAGAGATGAGTAGATAGATGGGACCGGCCATGAATTACAGTCTAGTACCCAGTGATATAAAGCACAAGGATTCCTGGATCCATGGGAGGCAGGTCTTGGAAGACTCCAACAAGGAGAATTCAATAGTTTACTGATTACATGTGGATATAAGATGAGTGGGGCAGGCTAAAGAATGGAACACTCTAGAGAAACAACCCAGTCCATACCAGACCAGTATGTTGGGATCCATACTATCTTGACCATGGCTTTGGTCCATCCTTAAAGGATGGGGGACAAGGAGGGTGATCCAGTACTGAGCACGGTTTAAAGCAGTGACTGTTTGGCCAAGGGCAATGTGCTACTTACACATTCACTACACCACCTCTTTCAGAAAGGTGAATTTGTGCTGCTCCATTTTACAGGTAAGAAAATGGAGACACAGAATGCTGGTCACACGGGACAACTTTTCTCTTTTCTTTTCTTTTCTTTTCTTTTCTTTTCTTTTCTTTTCTTTTCTTTCTTTCTTTCTTTCTTTCTTTCTTTCTTTCTTTCTTTTTTTGTTTTTTGTTGCTGTTTTGGTTTTCCAAGAAAAGGTTTCTCTTTGTAGCCCTGGCTGTCCTGGAACTCACTCTGTAGACCAGGCTGGCCTCAAACTCAGAAATCTGCCTGCCTCTGCCTCCCAAGTGCTGGGATTAAAGGTGTGTGCCACCACTGCCTGGCTGGGACAGCTTTTCTCATGCACGAACTGTGAAAGGTGGGGTTCCACCCTCCTGGCAGGGAATTCCAGTCAAATGGTCCCCCTACCTCTACAACTCCCAAAGGGAAGTAGCCTCAGAAAGGACAGAAGAAGTGACCGAGAAGCGTGTACCTATGTGTGCCTGTGGCTATGGGAAGGGGGTGTCCACAGGGCCTGGGAGGCTCGAGGGATGGAGGAGAATGGAGAAAAGCAAAACAGAAGAGTGAGGCCTGCTTTCTTTCCCACTTCTCTGGGCACTGGCAGAGTTTTGACTTTTGTCACAGAAGAGTAAGGTTCAGTAAGGATGATTTGCCTTGGTCACAGGTCATGGTGGGAACATCCAGAAAACTGGTGGATCTGGAGAGCGCATCCAGACAAGTGGTGACTGAAGAAATAAATGTGAAAGGAATTCTTAAAATTATTTTATTGTCTAAGAAAAAACTGTGACCAAGGCACTGCACAGGATCAAGATCATTATATGTATTTCATATGTATTTCATTTGCATCCTGCAGGGTCTTATCTTAAAAGCACCTTCTGGTTTTTTGTTTTTTTTTTTTTTAGTAGAGACCCAATGTTGCTATGGAAACCTTGAGATATACAGAAAAGCAAAAAAAGTAATGGTAAACACACAAGAATCCTACAACGAAACCAAAGAGCAGGGGTCAGGGCACCTCCCCACCCAACAAAGCACGGTCAGTCCTCAGGTAATTAAATATTAAACAAGTGTTATTATTTTTATGCATGTTACACGTGTGTGAGCAGCTGTGTGCATACTCATGGTACATGCCACAGAGACATATGCCACAGAGACCAGGTGCAGCCTCCTTAGCAGCCCAGGTATGATATTCTTAATGGCTATAAAATTTTATGTGAAAACCACCCACTGAACTCTTCTTCTCCCATCAGATTTAGGAACTATTCAACCTTTTATTTTTTAAACACTACACTAAAAAAAACACAGTCATGGATTAGATTCTTTGTATTCCACATACTATTCTTGTAGGTTAAATTCTTATTGGTGGTGGCAGTGGTGTTAATAATAACAGCACCAGCTGACATCTGCAGACCATTACAATGTGCTGCAATTTCTTGGTCCTTTGTTGTCCTCGGGATAGTGAATGGTGATGCTGTCCCCATTTGATGGATATGAAAACTGAGGTGCAGAGTTTTCAGATGTCCAGAATAACTCATCTAGGAAGGACTGTGACTTGGGCCAGAGCTTCAGTCCCACAATCTAACCTTGCCTGCCAGCCATTCCACCAGTGTGGCTCTTCAGTCAAGCAGTGGAAGATGGGTGAGAGAAACCAAAGAAGCAAATTGTTGGACCCATCCAGGATTTTGAGAATTCTGAAGGAGAGTCTGGCAATCAGTTCTAAGAAGTCCTCAACACAATCCCACAAGAACCTCTGAGAAAGATGCAATTCCTTGCAAACAAAGCAGACAGTGTGGATCTCTGAGCCAAAGGGGCTGTCCATGCTTTGTGGACCACATCTATGAACCTGGCTGGTAGATCTATGAACCTGGTTCATAGATCATGGACCTGCCTCACACATGGGTTCTGCAGTGAGGAGAGATGAGATGAAGAGTGTAAAGGTGGGTCCAGCCACCTGAATGAATGTGAAATGGCTCTCAGGGCTCCAGGCTTAACCTGACTCCATGCCTTACAGAGTTTTCTTCAGAATCGGCTGGGGTATTGTGGTACCTGAGAAATAATGCAAGGAACATGCTGTAGAGTGTTTACAGCCAAAAGAAGAGCCCTACTCCAAGTCAGAGATAGACGACTAAAAGGCTTAACTTAAAGTAATCCTGGAAAAGGATAGAAATATTTGTTCAAACATTGAACAAGTTAGCATACCAAAAATTCTGCAGAGGGAATGAGAAGGGTCATCTACAGAACTGTAAAATTTTGTACTTACACATATGCATGCACACAACTACATGCATATGCACACATACATGCCCCTATGCGTGCCTCCTCAAGATATGTACCCACATATGCCTGTATGTACACACACACACACACACACACTCCATAGCCAATGTTGTTTGACAATAGGTATGTGACAGAAATGAACACATTTTCATCACTTGTGAAATATTGGATAAGCTCTAAAAAATTTTAAAAATTAAAAAAAAAAAAACCCAGAAGCAACTATGTAAGAAAGAAAAGACAAAAGGCCCCAAAAGGATAAAAAATACCAAAGCTGACTCCATCTTCTGGAAAATACAGTTAATAAGTGCATTGAACAACAATCTTCAGATTTGACAACTATTATCAAATCAGGTACTAAGGTTTCAATTATTCTAATTATAGGATGAGGTAAGTAGCTAGAATTTGATATTAAAGCATAGGAAATATAGACCTTACCAAGGAAACAAGCCAGACTTAACAGGCCCCATCTCATCCCTGCAAATCTCACATTCACACCACAGGCTATGTTAACAGAGACTCCAGCAGCTATGTCCTGCAGCCCAGTGAACTCAGGTCGGTCATGAAGACACCTCAACTCACTATCTGCCACCAGATGCTCCATAGCTCAAATCTATCTCACCAGTTGCTCCTAATCTCATCTATCTCAGAATTAAAGGAGTCCAAGACAAACTTTTCAGATCCTTAATTATCCAAGCCACAAGTCAAGGCTATACAGCTCAGCAATCTATCTCTGCTCTGATATTTCCCACTGAAAGGTTTAAAATAAATCAGCAGATGCTCACACACTCAAGTTTCTGTTTTCTAGTTTCACTAAAGCCTTTAAAAAAAAAACCCACTATGCACATACTAATTTTTCTCTCCAGGCCACTGAGGATTTATGACCCAAATCATTCTTCTATCGATTGATTAGCTTATGCTTGTCTCCTTCAGTTTATCTTTGTATGCATTAAGATTTCTATTGATGGTTCCTGTATGTACTTCTATATCTTATTGCACCCCAATTAGACTGTGAATTCCTAGAACGCAAAGGGAGAGGGAAAGGCCGAATTTCTCTGTGGTGTCTGCTGGTGAGAACATGAGCGGGAGAAAGCCTACACTGGAAGCAAGGGAGCCGAGACTGAGGACAGCTACTCTCCGTGACTCGCCAAGAATGTCCAATCCCCATTTCCTCAGCAGGCTGCCTCAAGGGTTTTTAACTATTACTAATATCCAATTTCTTAATTTGTAAGACACTATCAGTTAAATTTCCGAAAACAAGAACAACGGAAGTGTGAATACACCCACCTGTCACTACATCAGACTAGAAACCAAAAGCCAAAGTTGTAAATTATGTGTATATATATGTAGACCCCCCATACACACACACACTCACACATACTCACACACACTTAAGCACATACATGCATATATAACATACTCAAAACACTCATACATACATTCACACAATACACACTCACACACATGTATACTCATAGACCCCCCCCCACACACACATATATACACAAAGCATCATCTACCCTATGACTACAAAGTAAGAGCAGAAAATCTGCCACACATTTCACATTCTACTCAACAACCCAGGGGAGGGCTACTATTTCTGTGAAGTGCAAGACCGTGCACATTTCAGGGTTTCTGGGACATATAACTTCTGCTGTAATAGGTTACCTTGGCTGGCTCTTGTAACAGTTAAATCTTTACTGTCAACTTGATGGGGTTTAGAATCACCAAAGAAACACACCTGTAGAGGTGTATCTATGGAGGCTGTGTTGTTTAAAAAGGAAAACCTCCATAAATATGGGTAGACATCCAATGGACGGACCTACCAGACTGGATGAAAAGGAGAAAGCAAGCAGAGCGTCTGCTTCCATTTCCTGACTATGGAAGCAATGTGCCCAGATGCCTCTTGGTTCTGCAACTGTAACCTCTCCCATTGATGGGCTGGACCCTCACAAACTTCAGGGCAAAATTCATTTCTGCATCCTTAAATTGTTTTTGACAGCCATGTTGTCACATCTGTGAGACAATTACTACTACAGCTGTGCAGGCATGCAGACAGCTGTAGACAGTGTTAAACAAAGAGTATCACTTCGTTTACATAGGACTCTGCAGTATGGAATGCTAGGCTGGACTTGGCCTGAGCGCCATAGCTCTTTGGTGCTTGTACGCCACACGTGCCCAACAAACAGCTGAGGCAGGTTGAAGATTCCTTTCAGAATGCCACCCTCACAATCACTGTCATGAATCACCCCATTACAGACTATAACCTTGACAACGGTGATGATAACTAAAGCATGCCCACCCTGTGCATGATGTCATCCCCATCTGACCGACAGGTGAACGCTACGGTAAGTCCGCACACAAGGACACATGACATAGACACATAATACGCAGCATAAAACTTTGTATTTATAAGACAAATATAAGTCTCATGACCCGAACAGCAGAATGAAAGGGAATCGGGTAGAGGCATTTCCAGCCAGTGCTTCTGCACGTTCAATGCTTACTGCACCAAAATGGAGAGCTCACCAGGAGGAAGGAGCAAAATGAGGGGAGGGAAGCAATATGATCAAGGTGTTATTTATCACACACATTAGGACCAAAAATAGTCAGAAAAGAATGAGCATCGTGTCATTCCCTCGCCGTCTTTGACCTTGTAAAAGGTGGCTGAGTTCTTATGGAGGATAATGAGCATCAGTGGGGGAAGCCTTCCTTAGAGGAGCGCTGCTCTGCGCCACGCAGCCTTGAAAAATTAATATATAATAATTAGAATCACGAAACGCCACTCTTGCCCTGCTTTATGATGCTACATCTTATTTTATTAAAAATTTTCCCCAAATCTTTCTTCCTGTGGCTGTGAGAAGGCATGGCTCTGCTACGGAAAAGCAAAAGACATTTTACGCACAATTTTCCCTCGACTAGAAAGAGGTATATTGTGCCCTTCAGTGAACATAAAATTGATATTATCATCTCTTAGTTTATATCTCACTACTTAACCTTCAGATTAAAAGTTATTGGATTTGAATGACTAAAAAGACATCATGTCACCTTCCCTCCTCTGTGGAGAGACAGAAGTTCAGGGCAAGACAAAGCAGCATGGGAAGGGTTAGCAGTGGGTCGGCAGACTCTCTGCCTTGCTCAAGGGCTCAAGGAGAGACTGCAACAGGACACTCATGGCTGGGAGCATGAAAAATGGCAGTGTATGCCCTGTGCTTTTAGAAACCTTGCTGAGGATGAATGTGTGAGAAGAAGTTAATCTTATTTTGAGTACCATCACAAAAGGGACAAGCTAGGGTCTGGGGACATAGCCCTATCAGTGAACTGCTTGCTTGTTTGCTTGCTAAGCAGTAGGACCCGAGTTCAATCTCAGCCCCCATATTTAAAAACATATTAAAGCCTGGAGTGGTAGCTTGTCAGTTATCTTAGTACTGAGGAGGCTCAGGCAATGTATACCTCCAGGACTTATAGGTCAGTAATTCTAGCCTACCTGATGTGAGCTTCAGGCCAGTGAGAGGCTATATCTTAAAAAATTAAAAAAAAAAAAAAAAGTCAAAGAACAAACTAGGATGACAAAATTGGGAATAGCACAAGAAGTTATTCTCTGATCTCAGCCTGCAATCCTATGTGCATGCAAGCATATGTGCACTTCTTGCACACACACAGACACACTTAACAGAAAACTTAAGTCAGGCGGTGGTGGCACATGCCTTTAATCCCGGCACTTGGGAGGCAGAGGCAGGCGGATTTCTGAGTTCGAGGCCAGCCTGGTCTACAGAGTGAGTTCCAGGACAGCCAGGACTACACAGAGAAACCCTGTCTCGAAACCCCACCTCCCCACCCCCCAAAATAAAGAAAGAAAACTTAAGAGTTAATAGTACATACACAGTTTCTGCAGAGGCTACAAGGGCCATCTAGAAGGACTAGAGAGAAGCCAGCGTGCATCTACTGCCCCTTACTTTTTCAACTTAAATGCAGTGAGGAGACGTCCATCCCTGGGCAGTTTGATCTCCACCTTTCGAATGAGTTTACCAATAGCGCCAGCTGTTTAATAATTACACACTGTATTTTTCCAGCAAAAGATACACACTATGTGCTCCTCCCCCAACCCCCGTGCCACTTTAAAAACAAATTCATTCTAAGAAGCTTTTGTCAATATGGAATACTCTATCAGAGATCCAGCTTAGTTAGTTCTGTTCTCTAAGATAGATAAGCCCCACTCTGTGATCAATAGGAACACAGGCGTTTTATCAGCATTCCCCATGTGACTCTTGCAAGAGATTCTAGTAACAGGCCAAGGCTAAATAAAGGCAAAGTACTTGATAATATTAATCAGAATAAACATATACAGCTGTAGTGACTTTTAGCCATATTAGAGGGCCTTCTTACTTTTCTCTCCTTCTTCCTTCCTTCTGTTCTCCCTCCCTCACGCCCTCCCTTCCTTTCTTCCCTTCTTTCTCTCTCTTGGACAAAGTCTCAAGTAGCTCAGGCTGGCCTAGAACTGAGATTCACTAGCTATCTAGCTGAGAATGACTCTCAACTCCTGACCCAAATGACAGGCACGTGCACTCTCCCCAGCTGAGAAGGAACGGTTACTTTTGTCATCTCAACACCACTGTGAACCACCTGAGAAGGCAGTCTCCATAGGGGCTGTCTCCGCACCCCAGTATGCCATCCCTGGGCTGTGTGCTGGAAAGTATCAAAGAAAGAGAAGAATTGTCCTTTCCTGGTGCGACTTACAAGATATTAAAGAATTTGTGTAAGGGGTTGCAGAGAAAAAGGGGAGGGGAGCCATGATAGATTCCTAGTCAAATAGATCCAATGTCGGTGGCCCATTATTAAATGCTGGACTAATGGCTGCCAACCTCCCAGGGACTCCTTCCCTGCTAGCTGGACCCATTCTCAGAGTTTCCACAGGAGTAGAGACTGAGGCTTCATACAGGTACACTGTCACATGCCTTCCCTGTCACATACTGTCACATGCCTTCCCTGCGGCTTCTCCTGTGGCCCTAGCTTCTCTCCTGACTCCTGCCCAACACTCTCAGGCTGTAAGCTTTCTGTGCCAGGCCATATCAATCTGTTCCCTATATCACTTCCTCCACAGGAGTGGGCAATGAAAAGCTGACTAGAAGTCATATACATAAATGAACAAATTAAGTTCTGTAGGACAAAGTGGAGAGATGATCAATACAGGGAGAACGATTCTCATCTGAAATGTTTGAGCTCAGAAAATGGTCCAGATTTTTGGAAGGTTTTACTTTGAAATATCCATCTAGATTTATTGGTTAAACATTCCTATTTAATTAAAACAAACACACACAAACAACAACAACAACAAGCCCAAATGGTCCCCAAACTGAAACTTTTCTTTAGAATCGAATCAGGCCTTAGTTTTGGATTTCAGAAATATGGGGATTTTGTACTTTCCTGATGCCCCACCTTATTAAGGTTTAGAAAGAAGTGTTCCCTCCCCCACAAAGGATCCTGTACTGAAAGTATGGTCCTTATTTAGTGACACTATTATGGAAAATCCTGGAAACTTTAAGAATAGGGCTTAGGTAGCTGATGTAGGTCTCTGGGGCCACGTCTTCACACTGAGTCTTGTTTTAAGCACCTCTATTTCCTGACCAGCATGAGGTGAGTGGCTCTGCCAGATGGACCCATCACCATGACATCTGTCCCACCATGTCACAGACACAATGGAGCCAATGATTCTGGATGGAAATCTTTGAAACTGTGAGATAAAATAAACTTTTCATCCATCTCATCTCACTATGGTTTCTCTCAGGTGTCTGATCACAGTGACACGTGTTCTCATAACACAGGACAGCACACTCACAGGGGGTGAAAAACAACAACACAGGGTCTCCTTCTGTGAAGTGAATAAAACACAGAGTTTAACAAGGGTCTCTGGAATGTTGTGACACTTCAAAATTACAAAAGATTAGAGATCAAAGTTACTGTGATGAAAGAAACTTTGGAACAGGGAGTTCAGATCTCTCCATCAACTTTCTCCTCCTGACTCTGAGGACCACTCCCATTTATTCAGCCATTCTTTCTTGTCATAAAAGCAGCCAATCGCCTGGAGACCCTTTTTATCAGTAATCTATGCACCACCTAAAAGTACACATCCAAACTTTCCAATTCAGCCTCCTTGGCTCTGCTATCCAGAAGCAGGCAGGGACAACACAGTGGAGTAGGTCTGCAGGCCCCAGAGGACAGGCAGAGGCCCCATAGCGCTGCAGAGCAAACACTTAGCGACCCCTGAAGATAGACTGTCAACAGGTTATCACTGAAATCCTATCTCCTCGGCGTTCACAAAGAGATTCTTCTGATTAGACAAGCTAGAATGAGGTTATTTTATTTTTTATTAGTTAACATAATAGGGCTTAAAGTGACCGTCTCAGAGCAGCAAAGCCTTCTCTTGACACTGAGAGCAGACACGTCACTCCCGATAAGATGATGTCATCTGAAGCTCTGTTCCCATGATCTCTTAACATATAGGAGGCCCCTCTCCCCTCTTGGTCTCCCACGGCATTTTAATTTCCAATGGAGAGATTAATGACACACAACTGTTCAGCAATCACAACTTGAAAGAATTTCATATGAGGCCTGCAAGTTACATAAATCTTTGAAAACAATATTTTGATGGAGGCAGGGCTAAACCAACAGAGACTAGAGAGCTAAATTTAGTATTCAGGGTAAAATATGCTTTTTTTTCCAGAAATAGACACCAGAGGAATTAAGAAAAAGGGGGTGGGGGCTGTTTTTGTTGTGGCTGGCTTCTCTTTACTTACCAGAATTATCTAAACTCCCATTTCTGCTGTCTTTCAATTTGTTTGCATGGTTTCACTAACATGGGCATCGCTGATTCCTACCATACATTTTCCTGCAGCAACATTTTTTTTTTTAATTTGACTTGGGCAATGTCTCTGATTACAGTATATTTCAACAGAGCAATTCCTTCAAAATTAGAATTTAATTTTTTACCTAGCTGCTAAAGAACATGTTAGCTTCCAACTTGTACTGGGTCCCAGTAGGGCACTCTATATTAGTAACACTTTTCTCTACACCACCTTTCTAGAAAGTTCCCTTCTAGAATGCTGAGACTTCATCATTTCTTTCCTCTCAACAGCATCAAAAGAGCCATCTCAGGCAGCAGCAAAGGTACAGGCTACTTCAGTGGAAAAGTAGCAGAATGCCAGCGCTAACCTAGACTGGTACCTCAGTCTCATGCCCAGACTCCTGGGTTCACTGTGCTAGGTCACTCTGTGCAAAGCAAGAACTAATGACAAGTCGCGTAATTTCCACACAGTTCCCTTACAGAAGGTTGTAGTAGCTGTTCCTGGTTGTCAACTTGACTATATTTGGAATGAACCACAATCCAGAATTGGAAGGCGTACCAGTGACCCTTATCTGGAGACTTGGAGATAGAAGTTTCTGATCTGGATCTTGGTATGGAGATCTTGAGGCATAGTGGCTATGGATTCCAGAAGATTAAGACAGGGAGATCTCTGAGTTCAAGGTCATCCAGGATTTAAGGTGTGGTGGAACACACCTTTAATCTGGGCTACACCTTCTGCTGGAGACAATATAAGGACATTGGAAGAAGGGAGTCTGGCTCTTGCTCCTTCACCTGCTTGCTGTGTGAGACTGAGTTAACTGCTAGATCCTTGGACTTCCATTCACAGCTGCTACTGAACCATTGTTGGGAATTGGGCTGCAGACTGTAAGTCATCAATAAATTCCTTTACTATCTAGAGACTATCCATAAGTTTTGTGATTCTAGAGAACCCTGACTAATACAAAGGTGGTATGAATGAGAAACCAAGGCATGTGCTTTGTGTCAACCTCTCTCCCACTCAGTGTTCTCCAGTAAATTGAGTAACAAAGACCACTGAAGAGCTACATGCCACCATTTTGAAAGTGAAGAGGTAACCTTTCAAGTACTTGTTCTTATGCTGCAAACCAAGATCCGCTAACTTTACATTACCTTATGGCACGGACACATTTGTCCTTTTCTAGCCAGCCTCTGGCGTTTATGTGAGACTCTTGGAGCCCATATGGACACCGTTACAGTTTATATTAATTGTTAACTTGATAAAATATATAATCAACTAGAATGTGGGAGACACCCCCACATGGGCTACAATTCTGGACAGGAAAAAGAGGCTGAACACCAGCATTCATGTCTCTCTGCTTCCTGACTGCAGGTGCCATGTGACCACCTGTGTCTTCACACCTTCACAGTAACTTTCCCACCATGATGGACTACTGTGAGCCAGAATAAATCCTTCCCTCTTTAGACAGCTGTTCTAGGTGTTCTGCTGTGGCAGTGAGAAAAGTAATGACTACGGTTACCCAGGTCCATGATGCCCAAGCCTCCCGTATGACACAGTGATGGATTTGCATGGAGCAAATCCCACCCTCTTCTCATGGACTTTAAAGTTATCCCTACATTACTCATGGTAGCCCAACACAAGGCCAACAGCATAGAAGTAGTTGCAAATACAGATGTGTTCAGCTCAAAATGTAGTTTTCCTCCCAACCCTTAGCTAGACAGTTGAATCTGTTAACAGAACCGTGCCTACAAGAAGCTGACTGTCAATGCCACTATGTAAGTATCTATGATTCTGCCAGGTTCCTCTGATTATCCATTTTCTAAACCCCTGTTGAATGTACGTTGATCCATTTGCTTTGAGAGCTCAGGCCCCTGTGTATCTATTTGTCCTTTACCACCCTTTTCTTCCCACGATCACAGTGGGACTCTTATATCCCCTCCCTCACATGAGACTTCCGCAAGCCTTCCCTACGCTTTCTCCCCGTCTTACCTCCTTGCCAGTCACTGAACATTCTTTCTCCTTGTTTACACTGTTGACTGGAATCATAGTCTTTCTTTGACCAAAAACTCCAACATTTTAAACCAAATGTCAGATAAGCTACAAAAAAGAAGGTCTTCGCTTACTTATTCCATGTTAAGTAACAAGCTCTTAAGTTGCAAGCGTGGAATATCTTTTTTAAAATGACTTTCTCACCTGTTCTTCTCATATAAAATGATAACCACACCCAAGACCACAGCCACCCCAAAATCTCAGTCACCAAAACTCTCCTTCTGCTGATTTGCACATAATAAAAAGGCAAGTGGTACCAAAAAATTTACTCCCCCCCCCAAAGAAAGCACCCATCATTTAAAAGGGGGATGTTGTTAAGAAATAGCTGGTTTATTTAACAGCTATTCATTTTTATTGAATAAACATTTTCTGGTATGCATTCTGTTAATTGACCTGCCAGCATATGCTGTATATGGAGAAACTTCTAAACATTATGTTCTATGTAATATGCTTATCTGAAAAAGCTCTCATTTGCAGCAATATGGAAATAAAATCGTGCTTTCAAGAATTCAAGACTTTTCAAATGCATTAATCCACAGAGTTTATGAAATTGCTCTGGACATTTTAAAATCCTTCCCTTAAGGAGGGAGGGAACAAAACCTTAACAATCAATAATAGTATCTGTTGCTAAGTTCCATAATGGAGTAGGCATTCCCCAACACAGAGCTCAGAGACAGAAATGGGGGCAGGCATAATAGGAAGTGAAAAGCAGTTATGGTATAGGGTAAAAGGACGACTAAAGGGCTCCAAGAGAATGTTCAGAAATGCTATCGAATTACATTATTAAAAAACCATTGTAATAGTTCCAGGGCCTGGATATAAATAGAGTTGAAACACTGAGAGAAGATGCTTTGTTTTGAGGAGGGAAGACAGGGCACTTGTATGGGGCGGGCTTCTCCAGCTAATGGCCACATTTCTCTTTGGCTGGTAGCTTTCTGGATGATGATGTATCTTCTAGCCCCGCCTGACTAGCTGATTTGCCTAGAGGGCAGGGGTAGAATTCTGCCCGGTGGAGCCACAGTGAACAGCAAGGCTGCAGGGCTCCTGTCTTCAGAGGCGATTCATCTCCCAACAGTTGCTGCCCTTGTGAGATCGTCACCCAAGGCTGCCAGACGCTGCTCTCTGCTTTTTCTTGGGAGTGGAAGGAAAAGCAACGGCCTCCCATTTCTCCAGGCTGTTAACTAGATAATTCTTTAAAACAAATTCTGTGTGGGACTGCAACTTGGGCAACCAACGGGATCACTATGGTAGTGGCTCTTTGTGAGTGCTACAGTTTCCAAAAAGGGCACTTGCTATAATTTGTAGTCATAGTTGGCAAGAAGGAGCCCAACACAGAGCTCACTCGGCAGGGCACCCGCCCCCACCATCACCTAACACCAAAAGGCTTCCGTGCAAGAAGGATATTGAGAACCATTCCTTGTAACTCACGGCGTAATTAACTCGATTTTACACCAGGCAGCTTGAAGCCAGATCTTTGTGTTCCATGGACTTCTGACATATTTTACAGTTCTCTCTTCCACTGTCCTACATTAATCAAAGCTGTAACCCCTGTTGTCTTTGTACTACGGAATCAGAATGTGCCCCTGGCGAGGAATGGGGGAAAAGTCAACAGGAATTAAATTTCAGTGCAACTGTTTACTCAACTGTGGCCTGCAGATATTGAAATTTTATCCGTGGTTTTGTGTGACTACCACAGTAATGAATTCAGCATGGCTGCGACTTGCTCAGCACTCTCTGGCTGCGGGAGGAAAATGACGGAAACCACGCAGGTCTACGAGCGAGCGAAACTCGCAGTTTCTCCACGTGTTTAATTGCTGCTGTTTTCCGGGCCTCAGAAAAGCTGGGGAGCTTGGGGCCCCTGGAATATTAGGGAGCCTGTACTTTTTCTTCTGTCACCTTCCCACACAATCCCATTTTCCCCAACCAACCTGTGCTGAGGCTTCTCTTATGCAGGGAGTCAAAGCAGCTGGTGACGTTTTATAAGGCCTAAGAGGGCTCGCCAACCATAATAAGTGGGGCTTTAGTCACAATCCTAGACCCGACGGAAGCCTTTCTCCCTCAAACGTATCAGTGACAAATAGACAGAAAATTGCCGTGAAATATTTATTTTCAAGCTTCAAAGTGGAATCAAAAATCAAGTACTTGAACATGCATGGAAGACCATTTATTTAACGACATGTTCTCTAGGTCTCAGGCCCAGGTAACTTCATGGTGACTCCTTATCTGGGGGGAAAGATGCACTGAAATGTGCTTCCAGAGCGTTCTCCTGTTTCACTCACGTGTTACTGATGCTATTGTTTTGGGTGGGATTTTGTGTGAGCAGTAGGAGTACTGAATATGTAAACTTTTGTGGTTGGTTAAATGCTTTCTTGTTATTTGTTTAAACTTTTTTACCTTTACATTTGGGTATAAGAGGGAGGAGGATGGCAGGGAATCAAACCTGAGTCCTCAGGCATGGTGGCCAGTGAGTTTACCTGCTGGCTCCTCGGTTAAATATCTCAATATTCTGAATAATTAATTGTCCATCTACCAGGTAAAATTAAAAAAAAGGTTAATCTCCCACTTATTTAACTGATGTTCTCTAGATGCAAATGATTTGGGGTGCACACTGCACGGGCCTCACCTCAACTACGTCATAAGGAAATGGCTGATCTTGACCTCCATCTTCTAAGGGCAGAGCAGACGATATTCTAAAACTACTCGTTTACCCATAAATATGCAAGGCTATCACACTGATGAACATTAGTACAAATACACTCCTGCCATTTAGTGCTAGGTTTGCTAGCATGAATGGTTTAGAACTCAGCCATCGAGCACTAAATTAATACACTAAATTAATACAGCACAAAGTGACATAAATTCAGGCTGACTGGGTGGAGGCAGAAATGGCTGGGGTGACAAGAAAAGAGATCAAGTCATGCCGCAAAACCCCTGTGAACCGACTTGGTTTGTCTGCCAACCTCCCTTTCTTTTCCTTTCCCAGATCTTTTCCCCAACTGGGTCTATGGTCCAATGCGGCACCAACTGATAACTAATGGGTTCACAGTCTATGGTGATATTTTAATACTGCATTTGAGATACTGATGCATTTTAATGATTGTCTGGAATTCAACTATTTGGGAGGTGGAGACAAGAGGATCCAGAATTCTTGGCTGGCTTTGGGTACATAGTAATTTCCATGCCAGCAGCCTAGCTACATGAGAAGCTGTCTCAGAGAGAACATCAGACAGCCCTTACCAAAAGCCTCACTCCTAAGAATTTGATTCAAATTTTAAGAAAGTAGTTTGAAGGTTTGTCCGTTTCTTGTATGGCATTTCCCAACAATTTCTCTATGGAAAAGTTACCAAATTTCCTCAAGATATTTCATTCCTTTTTTTTTTTCCCCTCTCAAATACCTGATAATAAATGGTACCACAACTACACATAAGATAAATGAATCAAGGGCAAACCTGCCTTGTTATCAGGAGCAAAAACTCAAAATATTTCCTGATCCCACAGGGTGGGAAAGCAAATCCAGTGTTCAAGGAAATGCTATTTACATTTGAATTTTTACCAACACAATGCCCTGTCTTAGGTCACCTGTACCACTGGGAAATGTTTCAACAGTCACTCCCAAGGACTGGCTTCCACCCGGGGAGGGCAAAGAGGGAAAGAGAATGTCCCAGGGCAAGGACGGGTGGAAGAGGTTCAGATAGGAGATCAGTTAAAAGCAACACTGTGATTTTAGCCAACAACACTTGATGTCAGACTCCAGCAAATATATGCAAATGCATACACCTTAGTTTCTAGAAGTAAGAGGAAGTCATGTCCCAAATTGAGGTCTGTTTTGTAGACATGGTCCTGCTATTTAACCATTTATGTTTCTATGTGTCTCTATTTGACTACTCCCTCTGCCCCACCCATTGTGGCCCCCATTTCCTTCATCCCTTAGCCCTGATTTTCTTTCTTCATAAGGCTTAAGCTTCTGTTTAATTACTGCTTTACTTCTTAACTAAAGCATCAACCTTTTCATCCCTCCCCAGAGAGTCATTTTAATTGAAGAATAAAAATTTAGGTGACACTCTGGGGTCTGGAAGAGAGTGGCTCAAGGTTCATTCAACTCCAAGTCTAACAGTCACTCTCTTCGGAAGGACACATCACCTCCTGAGGGTTTCAAAATTCGTCTCGTCCAGGAGGAAGGCTAGACGCCTAAGAATACGCTGCTTCCAGGCATATGGCTGAGCCTGCAGCACAGACAGTGGCTCAGTTACCACTCAGCACCCCAGCTCCCAGGCAAGTACCTGCTGTTGCTGCTGCTGGACGTGGGCAAGGTCGGCTGCCCCCAGGTCCACCGCTGGTGCCTCTCCGTTGGACCGAGTGTCACGAAGTGCCCCGCACTCTAGTAAGTGGTTGCCACCGCTGGACCCGTTCTGGATGGCTGATCCGTTACTTTTTGTCTCAGACCCAGATTCTTGCATCATGACTCAAAAACCTGAGAGAAGGATTTCCAGAAGTTGGGGTGGGGGGAATGAAGGCGAGAGAGAGAGAGAGAGAGAGAGAGAGAGAGAGAGAGAGAGAGAGAGCAAAAGAGAGAGAGAGAGAGAGAGAGAGGAGGGGAGGGGGAGAGAGAGAGAGAGACAGCTGTTAAAACACTTGCTGTTCAGAATGAAAGAAGTTGCCAAACGTGTAAGCAGTTCTTATTTTCCTTTACCCTTTTCCCACATGAGTAGACTGGTCCCTTACTTTAGGACTAGGGGGCTGTCATTCAATTCAAGTATGATTTCAAATATATAATTTCTTCCCTCTTAGGAAAAATAGAAAGGTTCAGGTGATCCAAGAAGTTAGGAGCCAATTTCTGGTGGGATTCAGATATTTTGCTAAAAAGAAAACACTTGAGGTCATCATACAAGTATAAATTTAATATTATCAGGTCCAGAAGCTCTGCGGCAAACAACATCCTCTGAGAATATTCTCCAACCTCAGTCTCTCAAGTGACATGACCCATCACTACAAGACCCAGTAAGGGAATTGGTGCTGAAATGCTACAGCCAAACACCAAACACATTTTAAGGATTTTAAACCCCTGATACCATCTGGACAATTAGAAATCGGTCATTCCTATAAGACAGGCCACTGCTAAAAAGACAGGGGCAAAAAGACCGTCCCATTTTGCAGACACTGAATGAATTCAGTCTATAACTACTGTTGGTGAGAAAGCACATTCTGCGCTAATTTTCCCCCTGGTCTGGTAGATGACGGTCCCCAGGGTAGGAGTAAGGGCTGATGTTTCAGGGCGATCCTTCAGACTCTTAATTTTGGAGAGAAGTGCTGGCTGGCAGACCACAGAAAAAGTCAGGATTTCCAAGCGCTAAATGTGAGGCTTGGGCTACAGCTCAGTGATAGAACGTTTGCCTAACGAATATGGGATATTGGGTTCACTCCTTAGTATTGCCAGAAAGTAAATTAATTAAAAGAAAAATGAAAGTACTAAAATGTCTATTAGGAAAAAATATATATACATATATATGTGTGTGTGTGTGTGTGTGTGTGTGTGTGTATTGGAAAATAGAGAAAAGTCTGTTATCTCCTTTTATGTTTCAGAGTTTTGTTTTGTTTTGTGGTGTCTCATTTCAGCCTTTTGGAGATAGGGCTCTATGGTAAAGCCCAGGTTAGCCTTGAACTTGAAATCCTTCTGCCTCAGCCTCCCAAGTGCTGGTCTTATAGGCAAAAACCAATACCTAACACTAACTATACTACTTAATTCTTGTTATTCTCTTGAGCACAAAAATCATTAGCTTGGGGAGGCAGTTTAGGTTCCCATCCAGGATAAAACACATCGACTGATCAGCAGCCCTGAGCTGGATTCTCCATCACGTAGGTGATTCCTACACGTTCCGTGGCTGCCAACAGTAATCATCAGTTCTACTTCATAGACAGGAAAACTGAAGCTTGGGATGGGGAGAAGGCTCAATGGGTAAAAGCACTGGCTACATAAACCTGGTTCCTGAGTTCAGGTCCTGGGAGCCAAAGAAGAGCTGGATTCAGAAATATAAGCATCCATCTGTCAGTAAATGGGATTTGGAGGTTAGGAAATACTCAGGGGCGTATGTGCCAGGTAGTCTGGCTTCTGCAGCAGCATAGAAACCCTGCCCTAGACAAGGCAAAAAGGCTAGGGATGGCATCTGAAGGTTGTCTTCTGATTTCCAAAGAGTTACAGTGATATGCATGTTCCTCCACGCATGCCCAGCCTCCAACGCAGGTAAACTTTAAAGAGAAGGGGGTGGGGTGAGGATAGCATAGCCACTGTGCCATGGCTAGCTACGGCCAGCACAGGACGGGAGGTGTTCTGCTTCCATATCCCTCACCCACTGCGTGTTTTCTGAAGGCTGAGGTACAGGGTGACAAGCCAAGTTCACAGACTAGGATGTGGAAAGGGAAACTACTAGTCACCAAAGGAAGCAGTCAGCTCAAACATCAAAGCTGAGAAATGCTTAAATAATGAAGACTTCAATGTGAGTTCCTGATGCCAGACAAAACAAAAACCATTTCATTCAAATCACCCTTACGGAGGACCACCTATTTCTTTCCCACTGCACTAGATACACTACCACATGGAAACTGAAGCACTCGGGACACCCTAGGAGGAGGCGGTGCTTCTGTTAAAGGCTAACAGAAGTCCGTTCTCTGCAACTTGCCCGAAAACCAAAGAGAAGAATGTCCATTTAAAGACTCCCATTTCATCCGCCTCCAGTCCATAGTTAAGTGCAGCTACATGGTGGACTATAAGAAACCAAGGACAGATTTCCTAGTCAATTGGATTCTGGAGTTTATCAAGAATAGCCTTTGGTGTTAACAGGTATGAGACAATATGAGAAGCAACAGAGGGTCTCCTTGTGTCTTTGAACCGGATCTTCTAGTAATTACTGTCGTTTAGAAAGGCCTGCAGCTGCTCACGCCCCACCATGGAAAGAATCTATCAAAACAGAACAAAACAAAACAAAACAAACCCCAAGAAAACAAACCAACAGCCCCAAAAGATACAAAATGTGCAACAAGAGGCCAGGAACATGAAACTATTACTCTATCTCAAATGTGTTCAAGCCCAGGAGTCTCTCTTATTGCTTTACATTCTATACCACACACTGCACATTTGTATATTTGGGTGCATAAGAGATAGGTTTCTGGCTGGATGGAGCACAGTGGTACAGCAGGCGCCTTGTAGGCAGTAAGTCCTAAGCCATCCCCAATACCGCACAGTGACAAGGGAATAGACAGATAGCTCAAGGTAGTTGGCAATGAAATCCATTTTATTATTAGTTACAAAAGAAATATATCTAAATAAAACAGGTGTTTCCCACCTTCTGGCAAGTCTGCCCATAACAAAGGGTCAACTCACAGGACAGAAAAATTCCTTCTTTTTCTTTAAGATTTTTTTTTTAAATATTTTCATGTTTTAAAGATTTAAAGAATGTTTTGCTTACATTTGTGTGTGTGCCATGTATGTGCCTGGTGCCCAAGGATGTCAGAAGAGGGCTGTAGAGCCTGCTAGAACTGAAGGTTGGATGATTGGTCACTATGCATACTGGGAATTGAATCCTGGGCCTCTGGAAGAGTAGCCAGTGCCCCTAACTGCTGAGCCATCTCTCTGCAAACGGCCTTTCTGAGCATGCCTCACCTGCCCTCAGACAGGAGCACACAGTCATATATTCTGTCTCTGGGGAACATGGTTGTGCATGTGCTGCCTTCAAACCACGTGCTCTCAGAGATCTGGGACCAGAGAACAGGTGTCTAAAAGCCTGCCTCTGTTTTAGTTTCCTCGGTTGACACCATCATGGTAGGCGGAGTAAGAACCACCTCTGATGCAGTTGGAAGAGAAGCAACTCCTTTGCTCTGTGCAGCTCCAAAACAGGCTGCTAAGTTCTCCAGGACAAGTTAGGCAGGCCTGCAGCCAAGGAACTTGGCTCATGAATTAGGTTTGTGAGAGTACAGGGTATGGGACTAAAACTGTATACAGAATTATTTTGGTCTAAGGATGTCCTCAGCCAAGTGCTAACTAGAGTACATGGGCTGGAGGACTTTTAATTTTCTAAAAGGTACAACATCAATTGGAGGCTTTGTGAAACGTCCATGTAGAAAATGAAAGATTAGGTGTCTAAGTATCTCTGACACTGTCTGGACCATGAGTGCTTCTATCAAACATCCCAGGCCATTTAACAAGCGTTTATATCTCCATATAAAACCCTTTGATACATTTAAATCTCAAACTCCCAAGTGTCCAGAAGGGAGATAAATGTTATTCCCTTTTGAAAGACAAGAAAACTACTGCTCAGATTAGGAGACAGACAAAGCCATAGATTCTCTCCATTTTGGACCTGACCAAGACCTGACCGAGACTTCCTTCTTCAGAGAGGCTCTGGCTAAGTGACGAATGAGTACACTGACCAGGAGAAACTGAATTTCAGCAAAGGCAAGAAGGGGGCAGGTGGGAAAAGAGAAGGTCCTAAAATACACAGAGGCAAAGGCCCTCAATGTTTCAGGAAGCAAGCCTGTCTTTTCCTATTGACTTCCCGCCGTGGCAGTGGGAAGCAAGCACGGGGCTGGGATGGAGCAACGCCTTCCCTTTTCTTAGAGGGGGTTTGTCCCAAGGCCTTTGTTTGTTCAACCTCTGCTCCTCCTCTCTGGGGCTGCACCGAAAGAATCACCTTCCACCACTATGAACCGAAAGCACAACATGTTCTGTTGAGGAGTCTGTGGTACTTGGATTTGAGGAGCTTGTCTCTGGAGGCTTCAGCCACCTCTTACCCAAGCCTTTCCTCAGTTTCCCCTCATGCCTTCCGCACAGGACCATGACGTGCTCAGGCACCTGACAACTCATACACTGCAATCCTCCAGGCCTGACACTCTGGGCCATGGCTGTCAGAGACAGAAGGAAGCCCAGACCATACTCTGCCCACCTTGCTTGGAAATATGACAGAGATACTAATTTAAGGGCTCACTTTGTTCTGTTTGTTTGTCTGTTTGTTTGTTTGTTAGTTTTTAGGAGACTTTGAAAAATAAGGAGAGCTGGGTCTCACATGCTTATTAATTGTTGCTGCCAACAGCACTCCTCTGTGGAAACCTTCTGGAAAATTCATAATGTCCAGGCCTATGTATTTATAGTAAATTAAAACACAGCTTTATTATTATGATTATTTCCTTGGTTACAGTGTTGTTGCTGAAAATTTAGAAAAAAAAAAAAAAGCCCTTGTTATCATGCTTGTAAAAGATTTTAAGCTAACAAAAAGTTCGGTCTTGATTCCAGGGCAGTTAATTAAGGTTGACCAAGTCAGGCAGAAGTAAATTAACTTGGCTGATCAATTATTTATATGAAGCAGAATAAATGCCCTTAAAGAACTTGGTCCGTTCACAAAGGGATGTGTAAATTAAACCAAACAGAGTTTTGTAGACTATGTCTCTACTGCTGTGGGAGAAGTGAGGTTAAGGGCAATGCAACTTCCAGGACAGTGAGCAGACAAACTACGCATTGCCATCCCTAGCCCTGTGCAAGGACCACCCCTTCCTCACTCACATCCTATGTAGAGAATGAAGGGATGTAGACTACAATGTTGAAGAGAAAACAAAAGCCAGCAGGGTAGGAGGAGGGAGGTGGGGAGGGACGGAGGGACTGACGGACGGACGGACCAAGAGTGTTAGGATTCCAGAAGCAGTAAACATGTGTCTCTTGCTCTCCCTCTCTCTCTCTCTCTCTCTCTCTCTCTCTCTTTTTCGAGACAGGGTTTCTCTGTGTAGCCCTGGCTGTCCTGGAACTCACTCTGTAGACCAGGCTGGCCTTGAACTCAGAAATCCGCCTGCCTCTGCCTCCCAAGTGCTGAGAATAAAGGTGTGCGCCACCACGCACAGCTGCTTTCCCATCTCTCTCTTTTTTTTTTTTTTTTGGTTTTTCGAGACAGGGTTTCTCTATAGCACTGGCTGTCCTGGAACTCACTTTGTAGACCAGGCTGTCCTCGAACTCAGAAATCCACCTGCCTCTGCCTCCCAAGTGCTGGGATTAAAGGCGTGTGCCACCACGCCCGGCTGCTTTCCCATCTCTTAACCTGACATTTTAGACATTAGCAAAGCAAGAGGATGATGCATTAGCTTTGGTTCTGAACTTTTAAATTACAAAATTCGTCCTAATCTTGAATCTATCGTTCAGAGGGAAAAAAAAAAATCAACACACTATCTAAAGTAAGATTTTTTTTTTTAAAGTGTGTGCTTTTTCAGGGTCTCACTGAGCAAATGAACTGGTTCCTGTACAATGCGCACAAAGTTTACATGGTAACAGAAGACAAACAAAGGAGTTTCAAGGAGCAAGGTGCAGTTACATGGTGGGGTGGCTTAGGACATCAAATAAGCCCCACCCTGTAACCACTCGTGAGTTGCTCCCTTGCAAAAGAGAGGCAATAGAACAGCCCAGATGAAAGTCAGGGCCCCTTAGTGAAGGCCTTGTGGGACAGGGATGCCACATGAGACATGGCACTGGACTTGGTGAGACTGGAGCAAGGCAGCAGTGAGGACAGGAAGTGGGCAGCAGTAGGGGGCTAGGAAACATGACAGGAGAGGCACAGCAGCAACCACTCACACAATACGAAGTCCCTCTCTAGAAGCAGAAAAAGTAAACTACAGTAAGAAGTGCTTGAGGTGAACAAGCAAAACACAAGAGTGAATGACAGCAGCTGATCACTGCTCTTCTGAGGTAACTCTGACAAGCCATGGATAAATCCTTCAGATAACAAATCTTTGTCCACAGCCCCCACTGGTCCGACATCATGGCGAGACAGACCACCCAAGCACGCGTCCAGGAAGTGAAGTCGACGTGCTGAAGATACTCCCTTCCAATACCAAATTTTCATAATTCTAACAGAAAGGCGTACATTTTCTAATGCATGGCAGTTCAAAAAGTAATCAAGGGAATGAGCCGCAGGGCTATTTTAATGTATGCAAAGCTAGTGACCCACAGTAAATGGGAGGTAGGCTACAATGAATGCAAAGTAATGCACACGTACTAAACTCCGGGTCTGATGAGGGACGGCTAAAATTAACACCCAATTAATTTCCGAATTGACAAACAAATGAAACCCATAAATCTACTTTCTCATTAATTTTCTTGTGGTATAATTTAAAGCAGTAATATGAGGGCAAAAACTGAGCATTATCCATCATAAATATCAAAAGATAGCACGGTAACACCGTAAATTATGCATATTACCTGTTGTTAAAAATGATTTATGTATTATCAACTTTATCATGCATTGTAGAGGTCTCCATCTATCTTGTGATAATCTTGGGATTTTGGTAAAAGCTCAGGTGGAATGCAACTGTCAAATGCATGCCCAAAACAAAAACAAAACGTGACCTCTTGTTGAGGGTGGAACAGGCAAACCTGGGATCTTCATATGTGCCCCTGAACAGACGTGGGTATTGTACAAGTGAGGCACCAGCTCTCCAAGGGCAAGGAGAGTTGGGTCCACGATGGAAGCAGGTATAGGCACACAGTGGATGAGTCTCCGGGGCCAAATGTGGGACACTCAAGATCTTGAGACTAAGAATCCGAGCTGTGGTTCTCAGACTGGTCTGTATGATTTGGTGATTGCCCTACCTTCCTATGGTTTCACAGAAACTAGCTTGTGGTTATCAGCTGAATTAATGTATATTTATTAATTAAGTGGAGGGAGAGATGGCTCTAACTAAGATGTTTCTATTTGGGAGTAGAAAGATGGCTCAGGTAATAAACTGACTGCCTTGTAAGCAGGATCTGACTTCAGTCTCCAGAATCCACAATGAAGCACATACTTGTAATTCCAGTGCTGGGGAGATGGAGGCAGTGGGGAGATGGAGGCAGGCAGGGAGATGGAGGCAGACAGATCCCTGGGGCTTGGCCAGCCAATTGAGTGAGACCTCTAGGAACTGGGAGCCTCTGTCTTTTTTTTTTTTAAGATATTTTCTTCATTTACATTTCAAATGCTATCCCCAAAGCCCCCTATACTCTCCACATGCTCTGCTCCCCAACCCACCCACTCCCAAATCCTGGCCCTGGCATTCCCCTGTACTGGGGCATATAATCTTCACAAGACCAAGGGCCTCTCCTCCCATTGATGGCTGACTAGGCCATCTTCTACTAGATATGCAACTAGAGACACAGCTCTGGGGGTTAGTGGTTAGTTCATATTGTTGTTCCTCCTATAGGGTTGCAGACCCCTTTAGCTCCTTGGTTACTTTCTCTAGCTCCTTCATTAGGACCCAAGGAGCCTCTGTCTTAAAATTAGATGGACAATGTTGTCCATCTAAGTTGTCTTCTGGCCTCTTGAACTGGTATGCACAGACGCGCACGCACAAACACACACACACAGATACACACATACAAACACACACATCCCCTTTCCCCTTCCCTCCTCCATTTATTTAAAAAAAAAAACCACAACTTTTTATCAACTTCTTTGTTCTCAAGTACTTCTTTGACATAATAGAAATTTGATAGATAATTTCTACATTATATGTAATATATAGGTAAAACCCAAGTCTAACTTCTTGATCTGATAGAAGTGACATCAACTCTAGCCACCAACTATACACACCTACTTTTTAAAATGCCATATTTTTTGTAACTCTTCAGAAGGGGTAACTGGCTATTAAAAAATCAGTTTATCATTAAGTCACTGTCTTATTTTCTTCCCTTCCTTTTTTAGTTGTGACTAGGAATCAAATATATGGCTTGGTACAAGCTAAAAAGTATTGTCTTTAATACATATCCTCAACTTTTAGATTCCTGAGTCAAGGTCTTATTAAGCAGTCCAGCGAGCCTTGAATTCACCATTTTCCTGCCTATTCTCACAAATGCTGGAATGAGAGGCATTTGTCACCACACCCCAAATAGTCAGTTAGGACCGTCTCATTCACTGGAAAGTCAAGATGATCAGCTGGGGAAGGGGGGTTGAGTCTATCCCATGGCTGTGAGCATTTACTACGCATAAAGACAATTCAGATAGACTGGAATGGTAGAGAACAGGATGTTTAACTTCCTCTGTAACCCATGACGTAAAATCAAGTTGGCAGAATAGATTGACAATAAAATAACGTCCTAACAAAAGCCAAGGTTTCTCTTCTCCAGCAGGCTTTCCGTGTGAAAACAGGAGACTTCACATGTCTAAGGAGAAAGGATTTCAGCAGTGCAGGTGAGAGCCACCATACTCAAGCTTTCAGGACAATGTATTCTTGGTAAGCCACCAGTGAGTTCAGGCAACAACCCCCCATCACCAGCCCACCCCCAACATAGGCCTCTGAAAACTGAAAAGTGCCTACTTCTAGCTTAGAGTCAGAGATGCTGGACTCCAGTTGATCTGCCCTCTTGTCTGCTAGTGGGCAGGAAGTGAGTAAGATATTATTATCACAGCCATGGTAAGCAGAATGTTGGCAAGAAAGGCCCCAGTTGGAACAAAACACTAGAAATAAGTGGAGAGAATGGGCCCACTCCCTGGCACATTGATCCGCCCTTGCTCACGTCATTAACTGAGAAGGGGAGCTTTGCCAACGCAGGGTAGGCTGTTTGCTTTGCCTCAAGGAAGCTGCTGAAGGTCAGGCATGAAGGGGGCAGGTGCTCGCTCAGGAGAGCACAGTTAAAACACATTTCCACCCAAGAATATAGGTTTGAAGTTTGAGCACTAACAGAGCCTGCCAGTGAACTTTAATCATTAGGACTTGAAAATAGCTCAGCTCTCTCAGGAAAGGCCCAGTAGAAGAAGCCACCACCAGTTCAGAGAAGGGTATTTCCCCCATTTCCATTTTTCACATAATTTAATGTACACACGGCCAGGTTTACAACATCCACTGAGTGGCAGGTTCAACGACACACTTCATGTGTGTGCCTCCTTGTCTGTAGTCCCTAACCGCTCAGGTGACCACAGAGAACAATATGCTAACAGCAACAAGGCAACACAGTGAATGGAGGGCATCAAGACCCTGTGGCTTGCACGTCTCTCTGCTGTGTGAAAGGAACAATTATTTAATTTTATCCTTCAAAAACTCTAATAGACACACAGATCTATCTCGCTCCCGGAAGTTGCTCTGAAACAGATTAGTTTCTCTGAGATAAAAGACACCATTTTGGCACTGAAGGTCAGAGGCACCTCTCCCTCCACCCTAGCTACCCTGTGTTTTCTAACTCAGCCAAGTGCTATGAAGT
This sequence comes from Mus musculus, assembly GCF_000001635.26. Classification (NCBI taxonomy): domain Eukaryota; kingdom Metazoa; phylum Chordata; class Mammalia; order Rodentia; family Muridae; genus Mus; species Mus musculus. Next base: position 99,172,756 of record NC_000072.6, read on the forward strand.
TCAAGTTAGCAAATTCGGAAACAATAACAAATAACAATTTTTGAAAAATCCAACAACAAAGACGGTGAGAGCTGAGTTCTCTCTGCTGTCTACAAAACACCAAAACAGAGGCGTCTTCTTATCCAAAGAAGTTCCTGCTGTCAAAGGGACAAGAGTCACACACAACCAAAGCCAAATTAAGAGACACCAAGGCTTGCTTTACTGAACTAGAAATGACATACGGCATAAACCCAGCTTAAAATGAAACAGATAAGCAAGACACATTAGAGTGAAACATCGATCATTTAAAATATGTAAAACACACATTCAAAGTGCAGTTCCTTCATAGTTCTGCCACAGCAGACCCTTTCAGGTTATGTCAAGGTTAACCCCCCCTTCTCAGACTTCACAGAAAACACACTTAACAGCCCAGATCACACCAACCCTACAGCACACACAGCACAGGAGACAGAGACAAACAAAATGAAGCCCAAGAGCTGTCTGTACCTTTCAGCGTCTCCCTTCGTTCATAGTCCAGGCCTTTCCTTCCTACACTTTCTAGGTCCTTATTTGTTCCACAAAGAATTGCACAGCCATCTGATGCTCTATGACTGAGCTGGTGGCCCTTCAGGAGATCGCGCCCCTCTCTGAAGAAGGCAAACAACTGCATAGATATCATTACACTAAGGAAATCTCTTAGAAAAGCCAAACAAGTCGCTAATCTCTCCGGCCCCTTCATCCAAGCAAGAGATAAGCAAAGCAAACCTAGGGCGCTTTCAACCGCATTCCAGGGACAGGCTCCCCTTTTCTTTCTTTATCGAAATTCTAGCGTTTAAGTCTTGTATGTGTGTATTTTTGTGTGGTGTATTTTTTTTCCTTCTTCTTTTTAAACAGACCTTACAGGATAAACTGCTGCTTCCACCCACAAACAAAGCAATATTTGTTTAATAACGATTGCTGCCATGGGTACAGTAAACAGGGGGCCCAGCATTTGTGTTTATGAACAAACACATCATCTTACCAGAGCAATTTAACATTAACCAGGTGGAATAATCAACAGATTTCATAGGTGACACCAGGGGCAGGGTAAAGCAAACAGAACCGGGGAGGAGAAAGGGGCAGCTTCGATAGAATCAAGGTCGAGGGACTGAGGCAAATGCATTGGAGGGTAAACAGCTGGGAAGGAGGCAGGATACACAAGCCCTCATTCTTCTGACATTTAGAGAGCCAGGAAGGTTGTAAGTTACATGGATCAGCTGCTGACCACCAGGAAATCCAACTGGTTGGAGACTCGGCCTGTGTGTTTGCACAATGCCATGTTTGTGGATAAACAATGATTTGCTGTTACCAACCGCCATTACTCATCATGGAACCAGGGTGAAGCAAGTAGAATCTGCTTAACTCCTTCCTGGAGACATTACCTAGAGCTTTGAGAAAAGGAAATACTCAAGGACATGCACCCCCTCCAAAGAAATACAACAGGACACCCCAAATGAGGCAGGCCAACCTTAGGCAAATCCCTTTGATTTCATGGCTTGCCGATAAAAATACATGGGCTTCTTTGGGGTAAGATGCTCAGTACTGATGTTTGCTTCAGTAACTCTGAGCTCATCTCCTGGGCTCATCTTCTTTTATCAATGAAATACATGGGTCAAACATAGATCCTGGTTGTGGGTGTTTCTTCCAGAAGGGAAACCCTGTTTCTTTCTCCTTCCAAAGGCAGAGCTTCTGTAAACCCACTGGGTTAACAGAGACATGGGTAGAACCCCCAAGAACTCTGCAAAATTCAAACTATGCCATATGAAGATAGTGTCCTTAAGAAATAACAAATGACAGAAAGAGTCAGTTGATGGTACCTTTTTCTATCCAGGAGTTCCTCGTGAGATTAGCATTAGGGGAAAAAAATTGTATCTTTGCAAAAGCCAGAGTGATTTAATTCTCCATGTCCATTAAGAAGAAATATTTAATCTTCAAAGATTCACTTCCCAGGTAAACTGCCATACATAGCTAGCTGACTTCAAGTTAGAAAGACATTATCGCACCTTATCGGAAATGCTATATTTAGGGATTCAATCTACAGTGAAAGCACTAGTTTGAACTTATTTTACAGATAGCATAATATCATTAAACTACTTAATTTTGGTGTGTGTGAAAAAGATCCCTCTGTTACTTAACATCTAATAAGCAAAACATACTGAAAAACAGTTTGGTAATGCATCTAACATCTTACACTTACAATCAGTTAATTAATTTTTAAAATTCTGCATTCTGCTAGTATAAAATATGGCAAAACACTATCTGCTGGCTATCCAAAGCAAAATTTCAAAGTGAAAAAAAAAAAAACATTTTTTTTAAAGAGACACACCCCAGGACTCTGACAACGACATTATTCATTATGACATTATTTGCCTTTTTGTTTCTGTCTCAAATAGGGTAATGAAAACCTTTGTTGGCTCACCCACACCACCAACCTTCAGGCCACTGTGAAATCTCAGCCTTCGCTGGCTCTTGCTTCAATTATCTAATCTCTGTTCTGCAAACTTAAAGTTACAAAGCATCTCCAGTGTTTTCTCTGGTGTTTTGTTTTGTTTTGTGCTGTGGTTTGTTTCCAGTGTCCTCTGCTCACAGCCTTCTTTGCCCAAATCAACACAGCCGAGGAGGCCTCAGCCCTCCCTGCTTGGGGAAGAATTTCCCCGCTCAGCACTCAGAGCCCCCTAGTACCAATGCTTGTGGACCAAGGACCGGTTAGCACCCTGAGACGCCTCTGCTGTGCCTGGAGAAGCTTGACCTGTAGGACAGAAGCTGCTCTACTGCCCTAGAGAAGGCAAGCCCAGCTTGCTCAACTAAGGGATGATGCAAGCACAAGGCAGAGGCTCTTCCTCCAGTGCTGGGGACAGAACGTTCCCACATTCCAGGCCCTCTCCACCATGGATGTGGTCAGCATGACAAGGAAGCAGTGCACAGTGAAGTCCCAGTAAGAAAGACCAAAGCCACACTGGCTTTCCTTCCTTCTGCCTCAGGCAACAGTGGCTGCTCACTATCTGCCCTCCATTCCCCCCCCCCCACTCACCCATTCCCCCTCCTCTCTCTCTCTTTCCTTCTTTCCCTCTTTCTCCTCCCCTCTCTCTCTCTCCTGCCTGAAGCTAGGATGAACTAGGATATCAATAAAGTGGGATGAGCACAGAGTGAAATTCCAAATGGCAGCCGAAGGCATTGTCACCAAGCTCCTTGGATAAAGGGCCAGTTGATTGACCCTGGCTTTTCTTTGTAAGGCGAAGGTGAACCCATGTATGTAGTCACTAGTTGGAGGAGTTGAAGGTGACCAGAGGGGAGAAGAAGAAAAAATCCAGAATCATCCTATATGCCGTCACACCTGTCCACAATCTCTGTAATGTTTACTTTCAAAGGCTCAGTTTACTTAATTTTCTATGGACCCCAAGTTTATAAAGGTTAATATCAAAAACAAATAAGGTACCGATGAAGAAGTCTTTAGTGACAGATCTTCACCCAGTTCTTCACAGTTTCAAGACACACTAAGAGGACTTGATACTGGAAAGTGTGATTGGTTCTCACAAATTCTCTCTGGGATGAGAAAGCTGAGACTCTCTGAGACTCTCAAGTGTCATCTGAGCGAACACTAGGGCCAGTTCCCCAAGCCTAAAATCTCCCCCCCCCCTCCTCCGCTGTCATTTCCATCCACACCTACTCTCTGCTATTTTTAAAAAATGGCTCACATTTGATAAACAAATGTCTCTTCAGGGGAAATTTTGTATCACCTCTTCAAAGGGAAAGACAACATGGAACCCTCCATACAAGACAAAGAGTTTGGCACACAAGTACCAAAGCCAACTAAGGGGACACAAGTCAGTCGAGAGCCCCTGTTCTCTGAGTGAGAACCACAGCCTTCCTTTGTTCAATAAGGAGCTGACAGTTGGTAAAGACACATTAAAGATACAACTGCCAGATGCTCTCTTTGGCTTTGTCAGAGGATTTAAAGATATCTGAAAAATGGGCAAGCAAGATGGCTTGGGGAGTAAGGAGGTGGCACCAAACCCGAGGACTTAAGATTCATCCCTAGACCCACACAGAAGAAGAGAACTGACCACTGTAAGTTGTACTCTGACCTTCACCATGTTCACCATGGGTTGCAAATGCCCACATACACTCACACTAACTCACACATTAGAAAATTAGATTATTTTTGGTATCAAACCACAATATTGAGCACTTATGAATCATTCAGGAGCCACCTAAAATTTCTCTCCAAATCCAGAGAGAACAATGCAAGCTTATGTATTGGGGCACACACTGGAACCAGAGGAGACACAGAGGACTTATGAGAATCTAGGATGAATTCATGATTCTGGATCTTTCTAGAAATGTCACTTGAAGCATTAAGGACCTACAGAGTACACTTAACACTACTAGGGAAATAATCAACTGAGAAATAAGATTTTCTTTGACTGTCTCAAACCTGATGGGGCTCCCAGACTGCACTGTGCGTGAGGCATGTTAAACATCCCATCAACTGTATTGTGAGTGAGACATGTTAAACATCCCATCAACAGCTCCTGCACTGGGCCTCCCTCACAGTTTCACCTCTTCTGACTCCAGCAAAGAGCCAGGGCACCAGCCACTTCAGGCTGATGGCCTTTCCACAATGCGAGTTCAGAGTTTATTCAATACCATGTGAGTACGATATGGTAAGGACCACAAGCATATCATTCAAATGCTTTATTGGTCCAAAAGATGGATGCTTTTATTAGCCCAACCTTCTTTGTAATGGAGTGCCACTGTTGACCCAGCATTAGCCTCATTCCCTGCCATTAATCACACTTCTAAGAGCTCATTTTGCCTTAAAATCTTAAGAAATTGCTATAATTTAAAGACATGGTGTCTACATAATGGGAAATGCTTCATAGATTGTATCATTTCTTAAAATACAGTAGGTTTTATGAGAACAATGACCATGATGCGAACACATTACAAAATGAGGATGATTTTTATTATACATATAATATATATATATATATACATATGTATATATATATATATATATAAAAGAAAAAGCAGAATATAAGCCCTCTTTCATATTTTTTTGGCTTCCCACATCTGGACTTTTTAAACATTACATTTTGGAAGGCTGAGAGCATAAGTAACAAGTTTAGAGACACCAAACTCTCCCTCTCCCTCCCCCACCCCCAAAACACTGCCAAACAAATGACAACTAAGACTTAAAGGGAGGAACCATGCAGGGAAGAGACAGATGTGAAAATGCGTGGTGCGCTTTAAGAAAATTCCATCTGTCCTGGACTTCTTGTCTGTCACCCCCACTTTCTGTGTCTTGTCTGTCCCAGGGAGGAGAACGAACTAGGGAAAGCTCTTTGGTAAGTGGTGTCGGGATGAACAACAGCTACCTGCCAATTCACTTTGTGTGATTTCAATAATATAATGATGCTCTTAGCTAGGAAATCCTCATCTCATTAAAGCACCTTCATGCTCAGGTTGGGCACAGCTGAGTCCTGTAAAGGGAAGCGACTGAGAGGTTTTCACTCAGACACATCTTTTCTAATGCATCCTTTCATGTTTTCTTACCACTGTACAATCAGAATGCCACATCCACAAGTATATATTAAAATCTTAAATACACACAAAAAAATGACAGCATTATGTCCCAGCCAGGCAAAAAGATTAGGAAGATGTCAGGTTCTACTCACTTCAAAGAACTGAGAATGAACAAGTCTACAAGTTAAGGTCTAAAGAGGAAGGCCTGGTTCTCAAGGAATCTGGGAAGAATATAAGAGCTTGTGATAAAGGGCTATAGGGATGGATCAAGGAATCAGACCTCTCCTTCTGTATGAGGCACTGCCAACTCAGTAGTAGGGGTCTCTTAGGTAAGCAATAGGCATAGAGTTCTCTATTCAACCTAACAAAGAGGCCCAAGACTGAACCTGTAACCCAGGAGCTATGGGACAGTGCTTGACCAGGGAGGCTATAAAATCCTTCACCACACTGCTTTCCCTAGGGTATCACAGGCATACCAGCCTGTGAGAAAGGGCTTAAGGGCCAGGTTAGATAGGACGGGCCGGCATAGAGGATGAGGATGGCGGTTTCTCTTCATACTCTGGCTGCTAGGACACTGGACGGCCTCGAAGCTGAGCATAGGCACAGCTGATGGCTGAGGAGCTGATTCGCAGCAGCATTCTGTGAGCTGTTCAACAGCCAAGGAGATTTTCCAAGCTGCATCTTGGCACTTACAGGGTAAAAATGACCGGGGGGGGGGGGGGGAGAGATAGGATAACAGACAAAAATGCTGTTAATCTGCCTCCCAAAACAGAGTTATAACCAGATTATTCCTCTCCTGTAATATGGACAATAAGTATCAATACCACAAAGAGTATCAACATCACAGGAAGAGCCATCAAAGATCCAAAGACTATAGTCCCTGGAGGGTCTGCCTAAAAAGGGCCAAGGTATTCACCCGTTGCCAGCCAGTGCTGGCAAAGGGTGATATGTCTCCTGCAGGGGCTTTCAGACAGATTCTCTTGCCTCCAACAGACAGGAAGTTAGCAGCTTTTCCACTGTTTCTTGCAGCTTGTGAGGCTGACAGCACAAAGCTCAGTAACCAGCAACAAGGATGAAGCATGTTCTAGCATCATCTCAGCCTTAGAGAGCGAGAACCTATGAGACCATCTCAGCCTTAGAGAGCGAGAACCTATGAGACCATCTCAGCCTTAGAGAGCGAGAACCTATGAGACCATCTCAGCCTTACAGAAGGAGAAACTATGAGACGTCTCTCTTTCAAACACACACACACACACACACACACACACACACACACACTTTGAGGTGGTAGACATGCTGAAAAAGAGTGTGTAACTTACTTAGGTTACATTCTCACCTCTCCCAACCAACCAACCAACCAACCAACCAACCAACCAACCAACCAATTTTCCCCATTCCTTAGTTCTTGATTCATACTCCTATGTATCCTTAGTATTTCTTCTACAAAATGTTATTTTGTGCCCAGTCATGTCAAGGCTGATGTAAGTGTTGGGGCAACAGTGGGGAACAAAAATCAATAGGATCCCATCAACATGGAGGTGAGGACCTAATAGAGAAGACCGGCATTAATCAATTAGCCACACACAGAAGTGGAGACTCAAATGGAGATAAGTGCTACTGTGAAAAATGCACGGTCTCTGAAAGCACAAAGGTAATATATGTAAAGTGCCTTGCATGCAGTAGGCGCTCAATAAATCACATCGATGATTACTAGCCCATAAAACCCAGCCCTCTGGGAGGCCACTGGGAAATACTCAGGCACAGAACACCCCATCTCATCATAAAATGAACCTGAACCGAGGACTGGGCACTCATCAACCCCTTTTAAAAGCAAGTTTTTCATGCCATCTCCTGCCTGAAAAAGGAGGGCAGCATCGACATGATCTGTATTTCTTCTTCTAACAGCAGGTTAGAGTTAGGACTAACTTATCATGGTGCAGTTAAAGGGCTAATTGTGGAGCAGAGCAAACCAACCTTGTTCAAAGTAATCTTGGGGTTATTATTTGAAGCCTCATAATATTAAGTCTTTGTCTCTTCAGTAGCATTTCTTTTTTGTGTCCAGAGTTGAAGTCCACTAACTGCAGGTAGGATTAGCTCCCTGCACTTAGAGTATAGATATCAATGATTAATCACAAGGGCATCTCCCAGGGGTCCACACACAGGAACACTGGACAGGAACTGAATAGTGCCCATGACCCAACAACAACCATGGACAACTTCTACCTGACCAAGAGGTGATGAGCATCTGTCACACTAAATGGCAATCTATATGTGTCCAAGGGCTACTGAACAGCCCTCCAGTGTCCCACTCAGTGGCTTTCCACAGACCTACAAATGTTAGAGGAGACATTTACACATGGTATGACCTCTCTACATAGTGAAAATTAAAAAGCACTTGTAATTCTGTGTCTGTGTGTGGGCTTGGGCACATCAGTGCACTGCCCGTGAAGGCCTTTGATCCTCCTGAGTTGGAGTTAGAGGCAGTTGCGAGCCTATAGGAAGGGACACTGGGAATTGAACTCAGGTCTTCTAGAAGAGCAATAGCCACTCTTAAGCAATGAACCATTTCTTTATCCCAGTGAAAGGTTTTGATTTTTTTCCCCATACAAGTGTGATTGTATCACAAGATAAAATCACAGACAGGAGGGTGTACCTGCACTCATACCAGAACAGCTTGGGTAGAAGGTTCTAGAAGCATAAACAGTTGCTTTTTGGATAGGAAGGTATCCCAAAGACAGGTGTGTCCAGGCCAGTGTGCTTCATGTAAAGATATCAAAATCTTAAAACCCTAGTAGCTGAGTGATATCAACTATTCTCCCCCAACACTAGTAGCTGTCTGGAATTGTTCCATGGACTAGGGCAGAGACACCAGCAGCTTGGTTACGTGGTCCAAAATGGGCACTTTCCATTTTGACAACCTGGAACAAGATGCCTTTGGGGTAGCCTCCTTTGGGTTCAACTGTTAAAAGTTTAAAGAATATAGGAAATAATACGTCAAGAATCATAGAAAGAATTAGGAGAATAATTCTGACTACCAAAGTGTCCTTCTACATCAGTATAAATAAAGTAAGACTTTTGCCACACACTCAAAACATCTGATGACACTGAAGACATGCATAGCTATCATAGCTGAGGGCAGAGATGTATTACTGCCTTCAATTGCAATGCCACAGCACATGTTGCATTGCACAGTCCTTACAACAACTACTATTCGGCTCCACATGTCAGGAGTGGTACAGCAGCGAGAAATGTGTTCTATAAGGATGTGCTAAAGCAGGGGCTGGAAAGATGGCTCAGTGGTTAAGACCCCTGGCTGCTCTTCCAGAGGTCATGAGTTCAATTCCCAGCACCCACATGGTGGCTCACAACCATATGAAACTAGATCTGATGCCCTCTTCTGGTGTGTCAGCAACAGAGTGCTTACATATATTAATACATTAAAAAAAAAAAAAAAGAATGTGCTAAAGCTAGGGAGATGGAGACAGGCAGAGAGATCTATGGGGCTTACTGGGTAGCTGGTCTGGTCTACTTGGAAAGTTCCAGGCCAATGAGAGACCTAAAAAAAGAATGGTAGCTGAAGGTGTATTCTGGGCTCTATAGAAATATTCAGTTGTACACATATCAACACACACACACAAGTGCACACACAACACACACATTCTGCTTTTATCATGGATTCTGCTTTTATCATGGAATCAAAATAATGAGTCCTGGTTTTGGTTTTTGGTATAAGGTACCTTAAGCTTTAAGATTCTTTTCTTTCCTTTTCTTTTCTTTTCTTTTCTTTTCTTTTCATCTCTCTCTCTCTCTCTCTCTCTCTCTCTCTCTCTCTCTCTCTCTCTTTTGCTATATTTTCACTCATGAATGCTACTGGTAAGCACCTTTGGTGGACACGACAAGGTAACCCTTAAGAACATGTGGTACAGCTGTCCATCTGCATCCTGTCTCCTACTAGGCACACCTAGATCTCCACAAACCCAGGCTCTTTATAAGGGTGTGGGATCTGCACATGACCTATGTATATCCTCCTATGCATTCCACCTTCCGATTGCTTATGGTATCTTACATGACCTACATGATAGCTCTGCCATATTGTTTAGGAATATGTACAAAAAAAATCAACAGCTGTCAATGCAGATGCAGTTGGGGTTTTCTGTTTGTTTCTTTCTTTTGAATACATTGGATCTGGGTTGACTACATGGATAAACCCACAGAGAGATGAGCAAAGCCACAGAGAGATGAGCAAAAAAGGACGTGGCCAAGCTTAAGGGTAAAGCTGACAGCAAGAACCCCCATGTGCACAGATCACTGTAAGGCTGGGATGGGTGGCAGGGGCTGGGTCGTGGCTTTGTTTCTTTGATTGATGGACTGATTTCTTGTTTGTTTCCCCCGGCCCCTAAGTTTAATTAAGAAAAGAACATAAGATAAGGCTAAAGCAAAGAAGCTCATAGACACATGAGGAAAATGTCTGCTGGCAAGGAGACCAGAAGCCTTGGTGTTCCGTCTGTCTCCACTGTCTCTTACCTCTTGCTCCGTCACACCTCTTTCCCTCATACCTCCTTCCTCTGGGTGCACAGCAGGAACGAAAAGAATGTTCCTCACTGTCAAACCTCTCTCTACTGCCTCCCTCTCCCCTTCTTCCCACTGCCAGGGGCCTGAAAGAAGATGCTTGGTGCCTGCTTGTACCCCTCCCACTGTGAGCCCAGCGGCCTTCTCTGGGGATGCCACCCCAACACTTCAAAGGGCCTTGCAATAGTTAGCTGCAGTTGAGATTTTCAATCCTTCTCTTCCTTGACTCTTGGCAACACATGACTGTCATTCATATTATCTCTTGGGAAAGAAGTCTCCCTATAGACATACTGTTTCCTCTTTATTCTGTGTGCACATGTATATGTGACCATGTATGCACAAGTCCATGTGCTGGAATGTATGTATGTCCACCTGGTCAATCCCCAAGCACTCTCCAATATACTTTGGAAGACATACTCTTTCACTAAGCCTGGAGGCTCAGCATTTAGCTGGGCTGGCTAGCTGGCAAACTAGGGATTGGCCCGTTTCTGCCTCTCCAGCACCGAGACTGCAGATATGCACCTCACATCTAGTTTGATAGGCTGGGTAACAGGAATCAGACTCACATGCTGTGAGTAAGAATGCTACAGTCTATGCTGGGCATGCTGAGGAGTCTCCTAACCAAACTGCCATTCCCAAACTCTAAAGCAGAGGCAGCAACTCTTCAGGAAAGGGCTGAAGAAAGCAACGTCTTATGTTTCAGGCCTCCTGGTTTCCCATCTAGTTTCTTAGGTCTGGTGCAGAAACATCAGGAAAACACAAGGGCCACAGCTATGCTCTAGTAAAACTTGATTAACCAAAGATCTATGTGGCCTCCTGCCATAAGGCTGCTACCTGCCACCTCTGGATCTCAAGCATTGGTGACCTCAAACTTCTCACGTCTTCCTGTACTTGATCATCTTTGTTGTTGCCTAAACCCCATTGACCATCAAAGATTCTCGTTCCTACATTTCTTTAGATATCTCTGTAGCTCATTCATGGTCTCACACTGAATCTCCTGCTTCTCCAACCATCTAGACTCCCAGCCTGCTCCAACTTGGATTTTTGGGGGAAGGGATCATACCTATGACCCGTCCTTCCTTCTCTTGTATGTCCCACGTGATCTACTAAACTGACAGGATCTAGAATCATAGAAAAGATGAACTTCTGAGCGGGCCTGTGGGATGAATCCAGATTGAGCTAATTAAAGAGGGAAGACCCAACCCTGCTTGTGAGCAGCACCATCCCAAAGTGAGCTGAATGGAAAGGAGAAATAGAGCTAAGCCCCATGGCGCTTCAACTCTCTCTGCTTCCCGACGGTGGTGAAATACTCCAACCTTCCTAAAGTTCTTCTTACTACCGGGCCTCCCCTACCATGACAGACTAAAGCTCCAAACCGTGAGCCTAAACAAAGCTTGCCTTCCTTATGCTGATCTGGTTAGATACTGTGTCACTGCTAGAAAGAAGCAATCTCCTCTGCCTGCTCACCCCTCTTCCCTTTGGACCATCTTCCCACCATTTTATAAACCTGGATGCAACTACTCCTAACTGTCTGCCTGCCATCTGATTCTATAATTAAATTGCTTCTAATACTTTAGTGACCCTGCATCACTCGGATTACTTTCTGCTACTGTGACATCCCAAAGCTCTCAGCTCTGTACAAAGCAAAAGCCACTGGGCATGTGTGGCTATAAAGCATTCCGAGTACGACTAGAATACATGTAGAAATAAATTTTATATATGTATAAATTTAACATAAATCAGCTTAAATATAAAATTTAAAACTGATGCTCAATTCAGTCCCTGGAAAACTAGTGGTTGTATGAAAGCTAAAATCAGAGCAAATATTTTCAATGAAATTTTAATGTCTGAACTGAGAGGATTTGTCCAAGGCTTCCCCTGAAAGGAAAAAAAAAGTAAAATGATTTTTCATGCATTTTTATTACTTACTACATGTCAAAATAATTATATTTTGGTTATACCAGATGAAGTACACATTTATATTTGAATCCTTTTACGTTCTCTACTGTGGCTACTAGAAAATTTTAAGTTCTGTCTCTGGATCACTTAAGCTTTCTCAGCCCTCTCCTATTAAACATCTCACAACTCAGCTCAGCCAAGGAAGCCTCTGCAGATACCTCCTCTGCTACATCTGCAAGAGGCATCCTTCCACAGAGTCGAGTGTTTTACAATGAACGTTTGGCATAATTTGTGTTTCAGGTTTTGTTTTGTTTTTGATATTTTGGGTTTTTTTTTTGGGGGGGGGGATGGTAACAGAAAGCCATAGATTGTGTTTTACAGCTAAAAGGACACTGGGCTGCTTGATAAATCATTTAATTCAATGTCAGTAGATGAATGGATGGATGGGTGGGTGGGTAGATGAACAAAGAGATGGACAGACAGACAGATAGATGGAGGGAGGGAGGGAGGGATGGATGGACAGATGGATGGAGATGCTGTAGAGGTAGGATTGAGAATCTGTGCCTGTCTGGGTTTAGGAAATGAGGCAGTGATTTTTCCTACATTTCAGACCCAGGTGAAAAAAGGAAGATAGAATCTGTTATGACACCAGGCAAAGAGGAGAGCTATTATTCTCAGGAAGAACCAGACATCACAACAAAAGCTGACAGGGAGTCACCACTACAGAGATGACAGTGCAATGAAGCCATCGGGTGAGGCTGAAAGCTGGGATACCTAGGGTTGGTTAAAGACGGGAGTTTGTGAAGCAGAGGAAGTTATGGCTTGGCAAGGCAGAGACAAAGATGGCTCATCATGCTATAGATGTGTGGATGCAGGCTCTGTGCTACATGAGGAGGGGAAGGACACACTGACGGGACTACAATCAGTCCAAGTGTCGGGGAAGGGGTGGCAACAGGAGGCTGTCCTCCTCCAATCCACATCCGGTTGCTAGCATCAAAGGAAAATCATAAAGAAAAACAATAATGAAGCATAGACAAACTGCCAAAATCCTTCAGAGGGCACAGCCAGCACCCAACACAGTGACATACAGTAAGCCATTGGTGGATATTTCATGAATAAACAAAGTAGGAAATATATGAAACAGAGTTACCACCCCACCCAGCATATTGGATAAAGTTGATAAGAAAACTACCACACATTAATACTCAAGGCCAAGGGCTTCCCGCAGGCCTCTTCTGTTTTGCTGTGAGATATTATATCTTTATATTTCCCCAGGCTAGTCTGTAACTGCTGAACTGAAGTTAACAGTCCTGCCTCAGACTCCTACTCCATCGTACCCACCCACCAGATTGCTTGTTCAGACAAGGTGATACACAATTCCAATGGGATAATATAGACAGTACATGTAAGTGAATTAGAAAGACTTGGCAATGAAGGTACTGAAATACGCCCAGACCTGGCATGCAACAAACAGTGGCTGCATATCTGTTAAATGAATGAATATGAAAATAAAATGAGGTCAAGGCTACCCTACCCCTAATCAAAAAAGCTGAAGGCCTGAACTGTTTACTGTTTAAGCTTCTTTGTCTGCACATACAGAATAAGCTACCTGAGGAGGGGGGCTCGAGGCAGAGCATGAATCACGCACACTCTGAAGTTGTCTTTTCACCATAAGCTGCATCACACGAGTGCTCCAGGGTGGGATACACATTGACAATGTTATGATGCTTCTTGGTAGCTCCAGTTCTAGAGCACTCTGGATTTTGTGGTTTTAAATGAGGGATACCCGGCCTTGTATACATTGCCCATGTGCCGTCAATACAGCCCAACTGCCTTCCAAAAACCAAAGTCCGTGAGCAGCACACACCAAAGTCAGACTTCACAACAGGGGAAGAGCTGCAGCAGGCATCCTGTGTCACCCAGACTGGATGACAGAGGCCCTCACTAATGGCAGCAGCAAGTGAAGTGAGGAGGCCTAAGCCCAGCCCTGCTGTGTTACCCAGCACACAGGCCGCTCAAGGGCTAAACTGTCAGTCCCCTCGGCTTGGTAGCCACCGGCTGAGGAGGAGCTTGTACTGAACAGCAAGAGGCCCTTTACTCAAGGCTTCTTATTCAGAAAGGACTAATGCAGCTCCCTTCTCTCAATGGAAGGAGGTGGCAATGATAAGAGAATTCCTTCTTTCTCTCCGATCACGTCACCTCGGATAATAAAGGCATGTTAAGCAACTCGAGAGAAATAGGAGGAAAACATTTTAACGCGAGGCTCTAAGCTACACTGATGTTTGTAAGTGTTACAGGCAGAGCAGCAAGGAAGACTTCTGAACTAAGTCGTAATTGCTAATGCTTCGGATTTATTCCCTGAAGGATTCCGCCATGATAAACACAGATTTGCATATTTTGGAGGTATTTTGTCTGTCTGTTAAGCACGCCTCTCACTGTAAAGATTTTTCCTTTGCCAGGAAGACTGGGGTGTCCCCCCCCCCCCCCCCGCTCCGTCTCATTTGTAGTCTCAGTCTACTTACTTGCTCTCCATCCTGGGTTTGAGGATGTCCCCCTAAAATACTAATAGTTGGGAACAGAATTTGAAGGATGGAGCCGGGAGCAAAACCCCAATCATATCTAAGGAAAGACAGGCAAGCCTGTCATGGCTTACACTGCAAATCCTAGTGCCAGAGGGCTGAGACAGGAGGAGAGCAAACTGAAGGCAATCCTGGGCTATACACTGATTTCAAGGCTAGCCTAGACAATATAGAAAGGCCATTTCAATAAATAAGTAAATAAAACAAGAAGTGGGGAGAAGGAAGGAAGGGGACAACTGAAAATAACAGAAAGAGGATGTGAAAATTTTTCAGTGAGGAATGGCTCACAAAAGCCTTCTTCAGATGTCATGTGGAAGATCCAAAAAACATTTTGACTTCAGAAACAAAGACTGGCTTTACAGGTTCGACTTGTCATAGCCCACGTTTTAGAGGGCACTAGGGAGAAAGGAGTAGAGGACAAAGTTACAAGCCCTGACTGACATCTGTCTTTAATGGGTCCATGCCTAAGACATCAGGACTCTGAGCAGATCTTGGCAGCCTGGACGCCTTTGGAGAAAAGTTACCATTTTGTATTGATTTTAATCTTACCTGGAACCTTGGGCTGGTGGGGGGAGACATGAGTCACATGCATCCTCTGGGGTCTCAAGGAATAACAATCTCTGGCTGACATGGGAGAGTTAGCTTGCTAGGCTGACTTCCCACAGGTGGCTCACAGTGATTTCTGCAGCCTTACTTGCCAGCTCTAACACTATTAGAGATGCTGCTCTCTCATGCAGGAGTGTTTGCAGGCACAGATGATGTCAAGATTCACCCCGAGTCCCTCTTGCTTCCTGGGGCTCCCTGCCTGTATCTTCCTCTCAGCTTCCTCACCTCCTCTGTGTATCTCTCACTTTGTCTCATTTTCAACTCTCTTCCTCTTTCTGTTTATCTTCCTCGAATCTTCCTTTGTATCTTTTTACCTTAGTCCTCTCCCGCTCTCTCTCTTTTCTCCTCTTAGCTCCTTTCAGACTTTCCCTTCCTTTCCTCACCAGGTGGAACACTCACAGACTCCCTGTGCACTTAGAAAGTGTGTGGGCACTAGCCAGGAAGAGGGACCATACCCAGAAGAAGTCACATTGGCCTAGGAGCCAAAGCATGGAAGATGTCACTCAGCAGCTGGGGTATAGCTGCTAGGAAGTGCCTGGTCTGGCCGTGGGTGGGGAGAGCCACTTTGGTCTTAGTGGTATTGATGGTGCTGGCCCTCTGGGCCACAAGAGAAGACTGGGGATTTGAGTAAGACACAGTTCTTACTCTTTGAGTCATTCTCCCTTGAGGGACCCAGGGTGTCCCCTTCTTACATCACACTGGCCTTTTTTGAAGCAGCTTTTACACACACATATGCACATGACTACACCAGAAGCCAGATTTCAGCTATTTGGACTATAGTCCTGTCTCCTTGGACAGCCTTCCTGGACAACTTTAAGGTGCAGAATACAAACCAAGTTTGTCCAAAGTCCACAGACCATGACAAACAATGGTGTCACCCCAGAGGCAGAAGGAGAGACCCCACCCCCACAGGAGGTGGCTGCACACATAACCACTGTGGAACAAAACCAAAAACAGTCTCCCCAACACCATCCAAATGTCAGCCAGTCAGTGTGAAATCTCTCTAAGGTCCAGCTCAGTCTACAGCTTATCTAACGGTCTATTGAGTTCTCTGTAAGTCATGTGAAAGGAAGTCGTGTGATAACATTTCCTGAGAATTCTAGACATTTGATTAAGAAGTTATAAATCTTAGAGTCTGACTTGTCACAAGCACAGGGCGATTACACCCAGGGCTGTCAAGATTAAGTAAACTTCTCTTGTTCTCTTACAGGTCTTTCTCAGCCTTGTACCACAGATTAAAAGATTTTTCTGAAGATAAAAAAAAATGGTTGCCATCATACACAAAGGAAAAAATTCTTTTTTTTTTTTTTTTGGAAGGAGTATATAAAGACAATTTTCCTTCTTCGTGTCCTCAAAGATGTTTGCTTGCAGTTCATTAGTAAGATTTTACTAAGCAGTAAGCGAAAAGAACAGAGGATTGCCTTCCAGGCTGGACTCAAGCTGCCACCTGATTAATTCATTATGGCTCAATGAATAACCTGTATTCAATTGAATAATATGTGCGAGCTACAGCCCCACCCCCATCTTCCAGGAACCCATTCCAAGATCATGGTGGAATGAAATCAATACTAAGGTAAGAGGGCCAGAAACCTCTTCACAGAAAACCCTGTCAGACTCTATTGCTGATTTTGAATTGACACATTATTCTAGGAACGAGCAGTGCTTAGCATCAGCAAAGCTGTGGAGAAGGAGATTCTAATCCAACATGGCCCTGAGTGGGGGTGGGGGGAGGTATTTAGGGAGTTCTCGGTCACTGAGACCTACTTCAGTTCAGTGACAAGAGATTTGGTACCTAAGTGGAGAACTTACAGTTTTCAATTCTCCATACACGCTGAAATTATTGGGTTAAATAAAGACATGACAAGCTATAAATCAACTCGTATTTTTTTTTCCTGGGGAGTTTTAACTCAGGTGTGTTCTGAATGCGCATTAAACCGCAGCTCCATTAGGCAGTTACAATGAAGGTAAAGGGCACGAGGCTAAATACCACAGGACCTTGTATGGATCTCATAGCTTTAATGGAATCAGCTTTTTAACAACTCTTTTTTCGTTAAATACAGTCAGTGTCAGGAAGATGCGTCCCACCCATAAAGCAGCGCACTGACAGTGTACAGTGGCACTAACACAAGGACATAGTTCATCGTGACATTTCCAGCAATTCCCAACTGATTAGGGTCATTATGTTGGAGGTCTGATTTATGTTGTCATTTCCTCTCACCGATCCTGCATCAATGAATCTTAATGAATTGGTAAATAAGGGTGAAGATTACACTCTATGACACGGAGACATTCCTCATTCTCAACACCCGAGATTTATGTAGCCAATTAGTGACTAACAGAGAAAATTGGCTGGCAGAAAAATAATATTCTTTATGGTACAAAATGGAAAAAGCTTTCACGTTGAAGGGCAATGCCACAGCAAAAAAGTCCATAAAGTAGCTTGCTATGTGGGAACACAAAAGATGTTAGAAATGTGTTCTGAGAGGGTTCCCTGAAAAAAATGCTTTTACTATGGTTTTTTTAATGCCTCTGTGCCTCTGTGCCTCTGCCTCTCTCTCTCTCTCTCTCTCTCTCTCTCTCTCTCTCTCTCTCTCTCTCCCTCCCTCCCTCCCTCCCTCCCTCCCTCCCTCCCTCCCTCCCTCCCTCCCTCCCTCCTCCTCAAAAGGTTATTGGTTTAATAAGCAGACCTGTATTTTCTAAAGGGTTGAAAAGTTAGCCTTTGGGGGGAAGGAGTTAAGTGTTATATCTTTGTATTATATAAGAGTGAGACTATCATATTTACTGGAATAATGTAAAAGGGGGGATTCCAGTCCCTCCCCACCCTGTTCTAGCCATTACACCAATTTCTCCTGCCTTCTTGCAGACAAGTAGCCATAATCACTCGCACATAACCGGGAGAGCATTAAAATCTTCATTCTGATTAATTACTGGGACGAGAGCTTCGAGTGCTGAGGATATTTCCGACACACCAGAACTTTTTAATTTTTTTCTTTAAAAAAATAGCCTGGTCATTAACACAGAGGCCGCCCCCTTACTAGTATTATTTTACAGTCACCTGTGCCTGACCTCGTTATAGCCACAGATGAAATGACTGTCATAAACAGGAAGAAAAGGTAAAAATTCCCCAATGAAACATAATTCAGAAAATCTTGGCTTCACCTAGTGCGTGAAGTGTAACCCTCGGGTGTGTGTTCACAAATCCAGAGCCTCGCTTCTGAGTCTTTACTGCCCGGGTACATCTTTAACGGCAAACACTGCAGGAGAAACGGAAGCTTTTCAAAGCCCCTGGACTCATTCCGATTTCGTCATACAGGGGCTCTACAATGTCCTTGCAGAATATGCAAATCATCTATGTCCCTTTCAACTGTCACTAACAGTGCTATGAAATCCACTCCCCCTCAACAGCCCCAGAAGGACACAGAAGCTAGAAAGGCTGTCATGGGGTGTCTCTCTCTCTCTCTCTCTCTCTCTCTCTCTCTCTCTCTCTCTCTCATCATCTTGCCAGGAGTAGCCACTGTGCAGTAAACATTAATGATCGGATATAGTCTGCACTGACAGTACGGATCCTTCTCTTCAGCTCTGGAAAGCTCCACCGCCACTTGAATCCCCTCCTCAAGGGCCACTGCTTCATCAAGGACTTCAGGATAATTGTGCCACTTATGTCAAGCTTGGTTCATTGCGATGCAACCCCCAGCACTCCCTGGAAACTTAGGGCTCCCTATGCGCAGGCAGCCTCCAGTTCTAGAAGGTATGCCAAACAGCAGGGCGGCAGGAGAAGAAACCGGGTCCAAGAAGGCACTGCTGGGGGCGTGGAGGGCTGTTGGGGGATGGATGAAGGAAGACACATGAAGCTCACAGATGCTGCAGGCACACAGAATTGCCACTGTGTGGCAGGTAAGGGCTCAGAGATGCCATGTACTCTGTGCAGCTTTTCAAATGAGGGCACTTCTTAAAAGTTATTCTCTGAGCCAGTTTCTCGGCAAGCAAACACAGAGAACTGGCTGGTGAAATTACAAGGGCATGTAGTGTTTGTGTTTTATTCTAGTGCCGACAAACCTCTACTTGCACAGCTGAATGCCCTGGGCATACCAGGCTGTCGTCACAGGTAGCACTCTTTGTTCAGGGCACATGAATGAGTAAAGTGACTGAAGTCTCTAGAATCCGCTTCCACCCAAAAGAACAAACAGGATGATAGCAATGCATCTCACTGACCTGTGATGATAAACAGCCAGTATTTGACAGAGCCAAGCACAGCTACTGGTTTAGTAAGCAAAGCAAAGAGTCAATCATGAGTTTAAAGGCTTATAAATAAGGGTGGGGCGGGAGCTCAGTTAGGAAAGTCCTTGCTTTATAATCAGGTGCTATGAGTTCAATTCCAAGAACACATGCTAAGAATCTGGCATGGTAGGCCACCCTATCCCAGTGCTGGGAGGTAGAGGGGTGTCTGCCTGGGGCTCACCTGCCAACCAGTCAGAGCACTGATCTCAGGGAGTGACCTTGTTGCAAAAACTAGGGTGGATAGCACATGATAAATAGCATCCTGTATTGTCAACTAGCCTCCACATGGGTACACACATGCATACCCACATATACACACATGTATACATATACCGGGGGAAAAAGTCCCATTAATTAAACCCATAGTGCCAAACCTATAGGTTAGGTAATGATTCTGACATAAACTCATGGGTAAGAAGCTGACCCTATGTGCTCAAAACTGAGAAGAGCCCAGAGAAAGCTAACTGTATCCATGTCTTATTTAAAAACCGCCATTTGATGCCGACTCCACAGGAAGGTGTTTTGTAAAATATTATCATGGTAGGTGGCATCGCTTATCAGCTGTGGGAAAGGTGTGGTGGCTTAAAGCATTTCCCTTTATTGAATTATCAAATAATCATTTAAATGGTTTTCACACATTCTGTTTTGCCAGGGATACACCTACAAGCATGCTTATGAGAGAGAAGAGAAAAGACTTCTGGGAATTTCTGCCTCTCCAGATACATTGCTTTTTCTCTTCCTTCTTTGAGGTGGTAGAGATGGGAGCAGGCTTCCAGACCGGTTCTACTCAGTAACACATTGCTTTGGTGGGAAAAAAAAAAAAAAAAAAAAAAAAAAAAACAAACCAAAAAACCAAAAAACCGTGTTCCCACAGGTGAGAGCAGAAGCCACACTTTCTTTCTATAGGGATATTTTGGTTTATCATGGCTTTTTTACTTAAATGAACCATGAATCACTTCTGCTGATCTTGACAAGGTGAGATGGAGACATGGGCTTTACAATTTGAAAAATAACTAAACCTCGCTACAGCGATGTTCAGACATGTTCCTGCCTGCCAACCTGCTCCGTGCCACCCCTCCATCCCCCCCCCCCCCCCCGTCACATGCCACAGGAGGGGAAGGGACTCTCTTCTTTACCCGATAAATAGAATGAATCAAGCTTTCCCTGACACAGATGAAGGAGGGCCAGCAGCTAAGCTACAGCAACAACCAAAAGTGACATTTTTGTAATCATTCAAGGGAGAGATAATTTATTACAAATTTCCCAAGAGTGAAAGTAGAGATAGTGAAATCATGCTCTAGTGATTATTGCAGAAAGCAAAATTTGTAGACACTTCCAACTTGTCTTTGTTCATTAGAGGTAAAAAAAATAGTAAGTGGAATTTAAGCATCACATACTGCACAAAACTTCTTAAAATATAGGCTTAAGAAAGAGAACAGTTCCAGAAAGGCAAGCAGTTAATGATTGGAGATGAATGAATTTAAAAACAACAAAAAGCCATTTGCTTTTCGTCCTGACACGTAAATAAACTATGGTGGACTCCACTATATTACGAGCAAAGGAGATATCAACCAACACGGAATGCCAGGTCCTAGAATCCTACTCATTCACAATACGAGGAACAGGCAATTTGCCAAAGGGCAAAGGGCTCACAGTGGAGCGTTATCTGCAGTATGAGGAGTGTATCCACTTCCTCAGAGAGCCTCCTTCTGCATGCAGAAAGCATCCTGCACCTAACAAAGACTTGTGGCTCAAAGGGAAACTGGTACTTGGCCTATTTCGAAATTACCTCTGATGGGGAATCCTGAGAGTTGTCCAGTCGACTCCCAGGGCACAAGTGGAAAAGAGCAAGTATGTAGAACTCTGATGACTCTTAAGAGAGCAGGACATTGAACAAACTAAAATAATGTAAAAGGAAGTAGATAGTGTCAAGACAAAAGATGTATCACTAATTATTAGAAGCTTTCAATATTCAAATTAATTTATAGTAATAGACTTCATGCCAAGCACAATCGATTAGCAGTGCCTAGTATTATTTGAGGGAAAATTTCATAGATCCCAGTCACTGGCTTGCTGAGGAAGAATACGGTGGTTGGTTAGTAATATCTGTTATGAGAACTGGCAGAGGGGACACATAGTCACAGCTATTTTAGCCATCTGTTAGCTCTCACTCTAGCGAACCAGTCAATTGATGTCCCATTCCATTTCCATGGTAATAAATGAAAGTTGAAATTAACTGATAAGTCATCTCTAAGGCAAGAAGCTTATTCATTCAAGTTCTCAAAAAAAAAAAAAAAAAAAGGAAAGAAAAAACACAATGGAAGTTTCTATACAAAAAGTGGTTTCCAATTTCCATCAAAGAGAAGGTCTATGATTTGAGTCATATAAAACTATGAAGAGGAAGGGTCCAAGCTTCTAGAAAGCCACAGCTTACACAAGACTAAAATAAAGGTTGTAACACAACAGTAATTTGATAGATGATATTCTCTTATTCCTAGGCTTACAGAAATAGAGAGAAGGGGGGTACTTCTGAATATCATTGGAGGAGGGCAGCTAACAACATTCCTGACATTTATGAAGGTGAGTAGAACAAGAGACCTTAAGACCATGACAATATCAACTTTCCTTTTAGCTTAAATACATTTTCCTTACAAGACAGAGACCTTTGGGCCCAACTGAGGGTGGCCCTAATGACTTTAATGTTCTTTAGTACTGCATTTAATTGTTTGTTAAGATAATTTTTAAAATTTATTTATTTATTATATGTAAGTACACTGTAGTGTGTCTTCAGACACTCTAGAAGAGAGCATCAGATTTCATTATGGATGGTTGTGAGCCACCATGTGGTTGCTGGGATGTGAACTCAGGACCTTTGCAAGAGCAGTCTCTTAACCACTGAGCCAGCTGACCAGCCCCGTTAAGATAATTTTTAAGTTACCTATTGAGATAGGTCTCACTATGTAGTTCAAGGCAGCCTGGAATTTACTATGTAGCACCAATATATAGGCATGCACTCTAATATCCAGCCAGATCACAAAGGACCATTTGGGGATGGTAAGGCTGCTACCAGTCTTGGATTTTGTCCAGCCCTTACTGACCTTTACTGGTGCAAGTGTCCTTTTAGACATTTCAGAAGTGTCACTACTTGCATATTGATATGGAAAGATGGAGGCAGAGAATATGTTTCCCATGACGAGGCACTGAAATGGCTTCCACATGTGTGCAGTGCATACATAAGACAACAGAGAGGGTCTGAAGTAGTAAATCAAAAGCTAAAAGAGGTCTGTGGACAACCTGAGGAGCTGTCAAACAGGTGGCAGGGAGGAACACATCCAGACCCCACACAGGACAGAACAACAAGCCATCTCTACATTTCAACTCCAAACTCTCAAGACACATTAAGCCTCTGCGTTGGAGATCACATGGTAAAGCATGTAAGACAAGATGTCAAAAGCCCGTTCTTTCAAGACATGCTCAATGTCTCCCTCCTAGTGAGAGCCCAAAGGAATTGCATAGGGACTGATGACTGTTACCCTGCAAAACCTGGACCATCCAAGTTGCCAATGAACAGAAAATATTTGTTGTCCAAGGATATCCCCAAGAATACTTTCCTTCCGAACAGAAAATCATCTGCCGAGCACACAACTGGGAGACGTTGAGTGGAGATGAGTTGAAGTATTTTATCCCATGTGGTATACAGAATAAAGGCCTCCCTTGACATTCTTCCCCTGCAAAGACTCAAAGAGCCATCCATGCTCAGGCTACCATAGGCTACGCTGGATGAAAACAGAAGCACTCTTTGAAAAACCTGAAGCATAATCATCACCAGGAGCCTGTGGCCCAGAGACATAAACAACACATCAAGCCAACGGACACTAAAGAAGATGCAGCTCCAATGGAGACGAGGGAGAAAAGGGAAGGCTGGAAACTGTAAGCAAGCACTTAACAAGTGGGCACATTTCATGCTGGGGTCTGATCTTTGCCAGGACCCGATCTTCCCATGGCCATGTCACATCTAATACCTTGTCCCCTGACTCCTCAAAGGACCAAAAAGTAGAGTGGGATAATATCCCATTCCGATATCTGCTTTTAATGTATGACGTGACAGCTATAATTTCCATGTGTTCATTCCAGTGAAGGTTCCCATTTATTCTGATGTGAGGGAAAAATATCCCCCCCCCAAAAAAAGAGGCTGTAGATTGACTCCCCTTGGGACTTCACAGGTTGGCATGGGTACTGAAAGACAGAGAGGGGGGACTGATTTGGGGGTTGTAGCTTAACCATAATTTGTGATTTCTGAAAATTTTCTATTATAGTCATGCTTTCCCTAAATCACCTGCACAAATGGGCTGTGAGGAGAGCAGGTCTTGGATGTGGACACTGCTTCTGAAGTCCCTTTAAGAAAGTCAGCACGGGGTACAGCCTCCAAGCATGGGAAAGTGCTGCACACTTGTAACCCCAGTACTGATGAGGTGGAGGCAGGGGGACGTGGGGGTTGGTTGGATAGCCAGCCTAGCAAACTTAACGAGTTCCGGGCCAAAGAGAGGTCCTGCCTCTAAAAATAATGTAGGTGAGATGTGAAAAGTTGTGATCGTCACTCTCTCTCTCACACACACACACACACACACACACACACACACACACACACACACACAGAGGTGTGCATAGGCAAACAGGTACATATATACAATAAGAAAGTTGAGTTTGTTTTTTTTTTCTAATGCTGTTGCATTGAGCCATGCTCCCCCCACCCCCGCCCCAGCCCCCCAGGTCCCCAGCCCCAAAGAATAGTTTTATAAAACAAAATAGCTAGTTCCAGCAACTATGGGACTATTCCTGCCTTAATTTCAAACAACCTAGGGGCTTCCTACTTGCCTTATGTATTTGAAAAGCTTCACTGGAGGTAGGGATTTGCCATGCCGAAAAAAGCAGGCCCTTCATCATTATTTTTAGAATACTGTACATTCATGCAATGACATGTCTCTCTTTAGAAGCGAGTGTGGTACAGCATGCCTGTAACCCCAGCATTTGGTGAATCAGGAAGACACTAGTTCAAGACCGGCGTTGGTTTATCCAAAAGTTTGATAGCAGCTTGGGTTTCTCAGTAAATAAACGGTGGTAGTGGCTGGTGACCCCAGCACTAGTGTGACTGAGAGAGGATGTTTCCAAGGTAAAAGGTAGCCTGCACTACAGAGGGAAACAATCCTAACCACAGAACAAAAGCAACAACATGCTACATCTATTCATGAGTTTTCCTTCAGGCAAAACCTATCTCTACTAGATAGAAAAAGGTTTAGGAGGTGGCAAAGAAAGAAATTCATCTTTTGACCTAGGCAAAAATGGTTCCTTATAGTCTGTAGCAGAAGGGTTGTGTGCGCCAGTTTACACAAGTGACCTGCTCTCAGGACAGAAAGCAATCTAGAGCACTAAGGAAATCTTACTTTCCCCTTGCCAGTGGGCACGGGAATAGATGAGCCAAGACCTTACCGGCACCCAGGGCCCAAGCTGGGTAGAGAAGTATCTTGTAAGTCAAGTTTTTCTAAACACAGTGTAACTGCTGTGTTTGCAGTCTGATTAGGAAGGACAAGGAAGGAGCTGGCCTGACCAAGGCAGGTATCTCTGTCTCCGCTCACATGTAGAAAGGTGCTGTCTGAGGCTGAATCCCCAAGTGTTCCCCAAGTCTTCTGAGGACCAAGTGCCCATCAGTGGACCTCACTGCAGCTCCCACCTATTTTTAGAATAAGTCTGTGCCCTGCCCCCAAACAGCCTGTCTAGAGTTGCAGATGGTAAATACTGTAGCTATGCTGTTCCACAAAGAACTCCAGATACAAGTCACGTATGCAATCTAGAAAGGTCCAGTAGGCCTATTTAGAAAACAGAAACAGTTAGGCTGGCCAGATTGCTCAGTGGGGAATGCACTTGCCCGACAAGCCCAGGCCCTGAGTTCAATCCCTGGAGCCTACATAAAGGTGGTGAGAGATATCAGGGCAGAGGTATGTATGCATTCCCCAACAAACATCATACACACCCAATATTAATTTTTAAAAATAGTAAGAGCCTTAAAAATATTTGTTACTATAATATCAGATTTAGACATTGAACATGAAAGTCATAAATGTCAAAAGAATTAAAAGCAACTTCATAATCTTTCTTCTAGGTGTGTTCTGGCTACATATGTCCAGGGTTCAGTAGCCACACTTGGCAGCTGGCTGCCATCTTATCCTGGAAGCTTAAGCCTGAGAACAATGAGTGACCGTGTGTTGGCACAGTCCTGTGTCATAAGGAATGATGAGGTACTGCAGATTATTGTCACCATCCACGCTTGATCAGAGCTGCTAAGATGCAGAACAGAGGAGTCAGGTAGTGACGAGAACTGGGTGTCCTGGAGATTTCCCGAAGGCTTCCGCTAGGTGTGGCCTACAATATGCCTAAATAACCATAGGGGCCATGAGCTAACACCTGGACTTGGGGATACTTCCAAACATGTATGGATCCATAAATTCTATAGTGATATTTATTATGTCACCTGTCAAGATATCAGTAAGAGGGACTTCCATCAAAGAGAAGGAGGCTATTTCAGCACCATCCTGCCCTAAGAAAAAAATAAATGTGACTGCCCTCATGTGTTCCAGTCTCCAGGGAGCAAAGAGGAGAAAGTAGCTTTCTGCCAAGAATTTACATCATACTAAAAAAAGATCAAGGATTTCAGAGATTCTTGAATTATTCAGACTACACATCCAATCTCCGATATAAGGGACGACTGTGGAAAGCCTTTCATACCATAGGTCTCTAAACATGAAGCCAGTAAGTCAATTAATGCCCCTAGTAGCATCAAACATTTCAAAGTAGGTTATCAGTGGGCACTTTCTACTTGTGTGAGGCAGTTACTTAATCCTAGTGAATACTGTTTTCCTTATCTACTAGTAAGTAGGAGCCACTAAGTTATTTCGTTCATGCCTCTGAAAAATTGTGCGGCAGGTGTCTGAAACATCACTGTTGTTCAATAACTAGAAACACAAACTAGCTACTCACCTACCGGAAGTAATAGCCTGTGTGCACATAGTTCTACAATGATGAACTCTGTGGCCGAGGCCAGTATTAAAGGCTCTGAAGTCTTCCTGGAGGTGTCAGGCTTGACCACATCCCTCTTGCTATGGGACAAGAAGGGGCATGGCACTGTGGTTCCATGAAGAAGATAAAAATGTGGCTGATAACGTCACCTTGTGAGGCTGCAGTTATGACAAGAGTTTAGTATAGGCCCAGCTATTGCTCAATGCCTGTTAGTTACTGACATCATTGTAGGCATGAGTCAATATTCCAAGCTGCCGTGAATACCATCTAAGATCACTCCTGAAGGGCAAAGAACATCGTGTATAACTCCAGCACAAGGTGTGACCAGAGAACAATGTATTTCTGAGGGGCTCACAAACAGCCAGCCTTTGATATTTTCTCAGTGGATTTTTTTCCTTATTCACCCATATACTTCCTGGAGTAAGTAAGCAGTCTGATTTCAATCAAGTACCATCCCTTGGGCCAAGTGTCAGGGTGCTTGCTTAGCATGCTCGAGGCTCTGCGTGGCCTTCTGAGCACGACGGCAAGTGTACATATGGAAAGGAAACAGAAGGATATAGAGGAAGAGAAGAAGAAGAAATGAGCGGGGGCGGGGAGGGGGGGACTGAAGGATGGGTCATAATGTCCATACCTACCACAAGCAGTACGTGACTCTACAGGGCAGAGATCCACAGGAACAGCCTTTACCGCAGAGGGGTGATGTTCTGGTCTTATCCCATATCACAGTGGGAAGGCATGCCTGCCTAGCAACTTGATCTGACCTGAGAAAGTTGAACCCTTACTATGTATTAATCTTTTTTAAAAATTTTTGTCTAGTGGTAGAGGACTTGCCTGCCACGTGTAAGGTCCTGCATCCAACACCCTCATACAAATTAATTAATTAATTAATCAATACGTTAATATGTAAGATCACTTCCTTTTCTTCCCCTTCTATTATAGTGAAAACTAGAAACCTGGTAATTTGTAAAAAGAATAATATGAACTATGGCATTGTGAACAAACACTTCTGTCCGCTTTATTATATTGCATAAAGGTAGAGAAGAATGAGCCCTCAAAGGGCCTATAGCACTTTAAATTCAAATCACCTAAAAACAAGCTTGCTGACATTGGTGAGGCTCCATATCACGCAAAATAGTCAGGCGATATTCACCTCCTCAAATGAGGCAAAAGCCCCTAATTATTCCAACTGCCATGGCTGAATCTGCCCAGTGTGCTACTGACCATGGCAACCTATTAAGAAGGCTGTCTATTATCAGAGAACTTTGAAAGATAGGGACAGAAATCAACTAGCAAGAAGTGTGGGGAGATGTGTGGAAATCCCCTCCTCCCCCCAAGATACTACTACTGCAGCTCTAAGCAATCGAGCTGAGAGCCGTCACTCTCGCTGCTTTTCTTCTATCTCCCACTGGCCAAGGAAGTTGCCTGCAGGAGTCACAGAGACCACTCTATTTTTAGGCCTATGACCCTCTTAAAATCACAGTGCTAAATTCAGTGCTCTGCTACATCCACTCAACTCCCGCTGGTTTCAGCGACAGCCACAAGGAGGGATCTCATGCTACAGAGGAGTTTAGTTACGCTCCGCGCATTCTTTGGATCACAGGGAATGAGATAGCAGTGGCCAAAAGCTATCAAAAGGCACGCGCGCAAGAACACACACACACACACACACACACACACACACACACACACACACACATACACACACACACAGGCTGGCTCAAGAAGGGAGCAGCCATGGGCAGACACACCCAGAAAAGCCTACTAAAGATTCCAGGTAGTAGATCATCCTCCACTTCAAAGGAAAGGAAACAAGCAAAACCAAAAACATCCTTAAAAAAAAACATTGATCTCTCAAAATTGTTTATAAGAATCTATGAAAGCCTGGATTTGGCAAATCTTAACATGCCAGCTAAATTAAACTCCAAATATAACAAAGAATCCCACGAAGCACACTGCTGCAAAGCAGCAAGGTCCCTGACCATGCACTTCAGTGCAGTGGGGGAAACGTCCTATATACCTAGCAGGTCTCAAGTCTGACTCAGGACTGAGTGGGAAGCATTTGGCATCTCAAATTACTTGAACGGAGGTGGGGGGATGGGTGGGACTGTCACATCCCACAGAAAGGACACTTGGGTCTCCTGCCACCCTCTCTAATCCTTCCTCCATAAAGGAGCACTCAGCCAGACAATGAAACCTTTAAATGTTACATCTCCCATCCTGCCTTACTGTGGGGCCTAAAACTTCACATCAAACAGTCATCGGGACCATTATGGAGTGGGCTTCTGAGAGAGAAGGAGCTGTGTGAAAAGAGGTGGAAAATTAAAGCTGAAGCCGTTGAAGAAAGGGCTTAATTTACTGGCATGTACAGTATGCAAATGAGATTACTCTCAGCTTAACTGCATCATTTATGTCCATAATAACAGCATCATCATTACAGGGCTCAAATTAAATTACACCATAATTAGCATATCAAAGTGATTGGTTAAAGTTTAAAACAAATACCCAATTTTGTTAATGAACAGCTGTAATTGTCATGTACACTTCAGTGAAAACTCTCTAAACAAATATATGTTTTAGAAGGGAGGAAGATATTTTTTTTAAAGCAGACAGGTCTGCAGCAGAGGTAGATTACTTAAAAAAGAATGACAGACTATTCTATTAATGTTAATATATGCTGATCGGTTTCAGGTAATAAAGAATTCTATCAAAACAAGGCTTCGCTTCTGTTTAGACACCTTCCCAGCCCCTGCAAGTGACAAACCACTAGAAGCCTGTCTCTGGTTGAAGCACAGTTAACCATGTGGGGGTGACCTGTCTTGAGCAAGCTAAGTACATATTCAATAACATGCTATTACTAACCTCGAGTTGTTACTGAAAAGACATCAGCTTTCAGACTGTGCCGAGTCAAAGCCGATCTCTCTCCCAGTCCCAGCTAAGGGAGAAGTGACAGAGCCAGAAGAACTGAATTTATGGCGTAGACCAGAACACAGCTCCTGCTCCATTGATGACCCGATAACATATCAGACAGCTTCCAACTGCATTTCCCCCTTGCTTGAATCTCAGCTCCACAGCAGTTTCCAACACACACACACACACACACACACACACACACTATACCAGGGAAGTTTTTACTCCTCTATTATTAAAACAAACCAGGAGGCACAAGTGGAGAGCCTTCACTGCTAGCTAAATTCAGCTTACAAGGAAAATTTGTTGATGCAAAACACTAATAACAGACACCCATGACAAGCTTGTTTCCAAACCTTTTTGTTATGACCATTTCATGTCAGAAATACTTTCTATCGAAAATGGCTTGCCAAGAATCTGAGGGCTCACCGGCAGAAAGCCCTATGCCTAAGATCTCCTACCCCCATTAGCTACATACCCCACATGCCCTCTATGAGGGTAAGTACTGCTGGGATACACAGAAAGCAAGGCAAGCCAAAATATATTTTGCCCAAAAAAGAGTGGGGGGAAAAAAAGCACTTTCAAATATACTTAACAAGCAAATTGAATGTCTTATTAAAATCGTATTATCTAAACAGTGTTCAAAAATTTAAAGAAAGTAGCTTTTCATTTTATTCATCGAGGAATCCATTAAAGCGTAGGCTCTGAAGTAGTATGTAAATTATGTGCCTTTCAAGGTAGAGCTAGGGCAAATTCACTCCATCAACTAATGATGAACCTCATTATGTGCAAGGAGGATTCATAATGAGGAAAGAGCCACCCGCCATTCCATGTTCTAACATAAATCCCTGTAAAATTTGAATATCTCCCAGTCTAATTAAAGGCTACTAATTCCAGCCACCCCCTCTATGGCCCCAATGTTAAAAAAAAAAAAAAAAAAAAAAAACTCATCCACACAGACTCCAGCTCTCCTGCTGAAGCAGTACTTGAATTCTTTTGGACTCAGAACCTTCCACTCCCTCCGCTTTACCACAGGCACTGGTGGCCGAGCTCGTAAGATGAAAACTTTGGCGCTAGCAGAGCTCATTTTGGTATGTGTATAGGGATTCTGTGCTGCCGAGGGCTTCCCCTTGATGAGGCTACAGTGGGCGTACACTGATCGTCCCCAGCCAAAAGATGTGCAAGCCGAGAAAGATTGGAAAAGATAATTCTCAGCCCTTGAGTTCCAGGCTAGCTGAGATGTTGGGGTGGGGGCCGGCAGGCACCAGAGATTACTCTTGGACGGGAGACATATTCAAATCTGCTTGAGAAGGGCGTGGTCAATTGTGAAGCAAACTGCTCACTTCACTCTGTCTGAACTAATGAATAAATACAGCCTAGCATCTCACAAGCCAAAGAACAAAACCTTCTAATCACAGACATTTTTTAACTGAAAACTATAGCACACACAAACACAATGTTACCAAACATATTTATTATGATTAATAGCCTGTAATATCCCTCACCGAGGCTTAATTTGCTCTTGTTTTCAATTATGAATCTGCAGCCCCCTTCTCAGGTGGGGGTGAATTTCTTGTCCTCACGACTCTCTACTTTGCACTTGCACAGAGCAAAGTGCCAGGGGTGACACACAGCAAACTTGCTCCCTGCTTTCAACAGACCACAAGATTAGTGAGGGGAAAAAAAACAAAAACAAAAACAAAAAAACCTAGAAGAAAAAGAATTGATGCTATCCCGGGATTTAAAACAATTCAACCAAAGGAAAAAGGAAAAAGTTATATGCCAGTTACTCAAGGACATCCTTACATTAAAATTTAAGAAAGTTAACAGAAAAAAACAAAACAAAACAAAAAAAAAAAAACGATTTCATGTTTTAAAAAAAAAAAAAAAGTCCACTAAGAGAGTGGGAAACCTTAACTGCGCTCTCCGGTCTCCAAGGGGCTGGGCAGCAGCTGGTAATGTCATGTACACACCGGAGCTAGACCGGCATGCACTATGAGGACCAAAAGAGTCCGTCCTCCCTAAGCTTCCGCGGCTTCTTTAAGTTGCATAAAAATCAACTCCACTCCATAAAAGCCGCCACAGTGCGTGCGTTCCCATCCCTGGGCTCCAGACAGGATCTCGCCACCTCCCCCCTCCCCCCTTTCAGGTCAGCCATTCATGCAGTAGGAAGACATCCCTCCCAAAATAACTTGGCCCTCCCTCGAAGCACAGGAGTTGAACAACCTACCTTTGTTCTTGTAGTTCCAGCTAATGACAAGCAAGCCTCAAGACCATAAGGATTTGGGGGAAAGATCAGGAGAGTTGAAGAAAGAAAGGGGTTGGGGGTGGGGGGAGAAAATGAAATACCCCAAGTAGAGAAGAATTGGAAGAAACAAGAAAAGCCTGCTAATCACACTGCTGTGGCTGTCACAGATGGGTGTTTCTTCAGTGTTTACACCAGTGAGTACACCTCTCTGTTCATCTCAGCCACAACTAGTGGCTTTTTTTTTTTTTCTGAATCCATGCATGACAATTAAAAGCTGCACCTCTCTGTTTGGGGGTGGGGGGGGTGTGCACGCTACAAAAAAACCTCTGCAATCTTACTTGCCAGTGTCTGCATTACTGGTAAGCATTAGTTTGAGTGACAAAGGTCCCAGGCTAGGGCTACATTCTTACCTTAAATTTCCTATTAAAGGTCTCCAGTGAACAAAACTCAGGGGACAAGGAGGCAAAGATGTGTCTCAAGGAATTAATCCAGATGAAGGGAAGGGGAAATAAGGAGACAAGAACGGAAAAGACAGAGGCTTATATTTCTAAACAAATGTAGCTCTGCTCTGGGCATTGATGGGAGGAGAAACAGGTTTGCATAAGGGAGCTCTGAGGCAGAAGCAGGCGTTGCGTTCTGTGGGATTTATTTGACACTTCTTTTCCGGGAAGGCTTTTGTGGAGTTGTGGAGTATTTCTCATTGTCTTGGCCAGTTGAGCACTTTCTCAGAGGGGGCTCGCAATCCCCCAGCTTGGCTGTCTCTAACTCAGAGGTAACCATATTAGGATGTACATGGTAAAGTAAACAACAACTAGTTCAGATGAAATGGAATGTGGCAGCCACCCCCCACCCCCACCCCTCCAGCTAATGGTGTCAGGGCCAGTCCCCTTTTTAGCTTTACTGCTAGTTTTGTTTCCAATTACGAAGACGCTCTCCTCTTCCTCTTTTCTGTTTTGAGTGTTAGCTGTTTCCAAATATCTGATTGTAAACTTCCTGAAAATGTCTACAATGGCAGAAAATGCTTTTAACAGCCAAATAAAGATCTTGCCAGTTTAATCACTAAAGAATGGATGTGAATTTTCAAACCTTTGCCCAGATCCAATACCTCCATACTCACTAGCCCTTGACCCTCCGACCATTCATACAGTCTTTTCTTGAAGGTTAAAATTTCTCAGTCATTGAAAAGTACTTTTAAAAAGAATAATAATAATTAAGATTTTCAAAGTGCCAGACCGTTACCTTCATAAAAATTTCACAGTCACATACTGTGTCACTGAAACAGAGAGTCCTAACCGCTCACGTGCTTCAGAATTTATGATCTGAAATCTGGTAGATGGTTACTTGTACAAGATAAAGCTCTGCCCCGCCTCCTGCAGCCACCCCTGCAGAGGAGGGCTGGGGGGAAGGAAGTTTAAAATACTGTTATCTGACCACTCTTCAAAAATTAACTGATACAATAAAAGCACCAGCAACGAATTCCCGAGGTGATACATACTTAAGACAGCTCCTGCAGAATAATAAAAAGTCAGGGCTGATCTCCCCGAGGATTCTGCTCCTTCTTGCAGCCCTACCCACAGAGCACCAGGGAAACATCTCCTCCAAAGGGCAGGGCAGGCTCTGACCCAGACACTGTTGATGTGGACCAGAACACACATCTGTGTTCTGCAGAGCCAGCACATCAGCCAAGCTGAGCAGGACTCCAGCCCACACTCTGAAGCACATTTTCTTGAGCTACCTAGCCCAGAGGAGGACATTTAAATACCACCAGAACTCAGCATCCTGGAGGGGAGCAAGACTGTATTATGTTGCCAGCAAGAACCCTGGAGTTGATCCCTGGTCCAGGCAGAGAGGCAAAATGTGACTCGTGTACAAGAGCCAGGCGGGTGACTAAATGATACATGTAATTAAGAACGGGCAGGGCCCAATGGAGCAAATTAAACACACGTGGGTCCTGGTGCGACTGGCAGAGCTCAGAAAGTTCCTCCTCTCCCCGGCTGGGAACCTGGGGCTGGCCTCTAAACTGTCTTGCCTTGTTTCTTATCAGATCCCTAGCCTACAGAAACCTAAAACCCCTGCAACTCATGTTTTATTAAAACATGTTTAGCATTCTTCTTAAAGATAGGTTTTTAACCCCAAATACCCATGAAATTAAATCTCCTATGCCACTTATCTGCACTGCTGGGCAAAAACTAAAGTTGAGCTAAACAGAGAGATAGCAAAATCAATAAATCACACGGCAGAACTAGCAGTTCAAAAGTTCACAGATATGATGGCCAGTTCAGTGCGTCTTAGCACTCAGCCAATCATAACCTGCCCCAGTCACTCCTCAGCGTAGAAACAATTCCATGGCAGCATTTTCATTAGCCTGTCTCATGGAAAATTGCTAGCTATTTATGTGTACGCTAAAATAAATTAGCCATTTCATCGAGTAGTGTGATTCTTATAAAAGACATTAACACAATACTCGATTTTCCAGTTGGAGTAAATAAATAAATCAATACATTCAATACTGGGTGATTCTTCCATTGTGGTGCTAGGGCTCTCAGCCTAAGTGTTTTTATTGGGTTTATTTGTTTCAATAAAAATTGAAATGGGCCAGTGAGTTCAGTGCAGGCATCTTTTTTTTTTTTTGAAAGAAATCTATCCAATATTAGGAAAAGTATTATGCAGAACACTCAAACTTATAATTTTATTCAAAAATCATTTTTATTATGTATTATTCTGCAACTCAATTCTGATGGGAAATTCCACCAAAAGAAAAGCCTCTGGCAGGCGTTTGGTTCCTGCGGTGTTTCTGTCCAACAGTTCCAAAATCAAGGAGGCTTCTGAGGGACAGCAATGCTTCCCGAAGCTGCGACCTTCTGCCTCTAGTGTGCCTCTTCCTTGGGCAGACAGAAAGGACAATGGGACATATGCCAGATGGCTTCCTCTGTCACACATTGATCTTGGAAGTGAGAAGGCCATTTATCAGCCCTCTGGGGGAAAGGCAGGGGTTTCTAGACTGCAGGGAAGCCAATAGAGGTGGGCCAGTGCTGATCCTGTCAATAAAGTCAAGCCTGGGGCTGCAATACACTCTGGAGGCAAAAAGCAGGCAGTGACACATGTGGGATTTTTAACCAAGTCACCAGCTTTCGAAACTAAAGGGAAATAGAGGACTAGCTGGTTTCTGCCTGCTGGTTTGCCTGATCACTGAACTCAGTGCTCTTCACTGCAGGGATACCCATTCTCCACTCTCCTGGTTAAAGGGCAGCTCAAGCACCCAGCTTTTGGCAGGGAGTCATCAGCCACAAGTGACCAATCAACACTCTTCTGGGCACTACTAGTTTGCTGATGGGTATAGCCAACCAAGCAGGCACATTTAACTACAGATACAATGCGGAAATTACTGGAATGGTGAAAGTGTGTGTGCTGGCTGACTCAAGCTTTAAAATCATACACAGAACATGTCTCCTGAAAAGAGAGAAATGACTGCAAAAAGACTCAAACATAGTGGTAAAGACAGGGCTCTCTCCAGTGTATAGCACATTTCTAAGAGCTCAGAAGGAACTGTCACAGCATGAATGAACAAAAAGAGAGGGAGAAAGAGAGAGAGAAAAGAAGGAAGAAATGAACGAAGGAAGGAAAAGAGAAAGAGACAGGAAAGAAAATCCTTATTAGCTAGCTATCTGGGGTTGTCCTTGGTCCCCACAACTGCATCTTGCAATACAAGAACTCAAAATAAATAAAGCTTTTTGTATGTAGCTTTCCAACTCTGAATATACACCAACTCTCATGTGCATGCAAACTAAAAACACAGCAGTGACAGACGTCCGCCACTTACAACTGAAATCCCTGGACCTCATGAAGCTATTATAACCTGCCACTCAATTGTATTCCCTTGTTTGCTGGTAAATGAGGACCCACAGTCAGGAGAACTCAGATGATCACAGCAAATGACAAGTGAAGCAGGTAAGGCAGTTCCTGATGGTCATGGCTCAGGTGAGAGATGGAGCAACCCATGGCTCAAGTGACCAAGCACCTGGCTCCCAGCAGCAGTGAAATAAGAGACCATCATTAGTATGGTGTAGGCACTACCTACATTCTGCATATCATACTCCAGATCAATGACTCCTCATGTACTGTGGAGGGCAAGCACTGTCATTATTCCACTCTGCACATGAGAAAAGAATGGCACAGACTGGTTATGGTAACTGTCTGTGGTCACACAGCTCGGAAGGAAGACAGCTAGGATCTGAACCCAGGCCGTGGGACACCAGAAACCACACTCAATCAGAATGTTGTACACAAACATGCACTTACGTATATACACACAACACACACACAAAATCACATGCATACAGCATATAACGCACAACACACACGACATACAACATATGTCTACACATACAATATAGCACATCACATACAATATACATATATGACATATACATATATTCATGCTACACACATATACATATAATAGACACAGATACAAATACATGTAACATATATACACAGCATATACATAAATATAGTATATGCACACATATACAAATATATATATGCACAAAACACACAAGCACTTATAAACACAAAAGATCACTATATACATGTTTTGTAAAATATATGATATATAATAAATGCACATGAAAAACTAACATCAATATATTTATATACTCAATATATCTATATGTAAATCTATAAAAACATACACATACTATGTAAAATATAGGCCATGTATAAATAATAAGTGTCCATATAAAGACAAGCACATGTATATATGTTCTCAAAACTAACATACATAAATTACACAAGATGTATATATATATGCATACATAAACTACATACAGATGTATATACAGACATATTTTTCATTGTCAATCATATAAAATTTCCATTGCCTGAATAGATATTACTTTCAGCACACCAAAATCTCAGCTCCCTGGAGGCACTGTACGATTATCCTTGATCCATACAATCCTGAGAATGTGAATGCGCTGATCTCAGTCCTACTGTGTATGCCTGAGCAGCATGCACTGGACCAGCACCTGCATGTTCCAGGAAGAGGCAAAGGAGAGCAGACGAACACTGATAGCACCTTTCACCCAGGCTGCTACAATATCCTGACGATGCCAAGTTCTACTTATCCAATACACCATGGAGACAGAAGACAGCCTCCCTGCCCAGGCATTCTTAGCATATTTTCCCCATTCCACAGGCATGGCAAACTGAGTCCTGGGTTAGTGATTTACTTTCAGTTACAAAGTGAGAAGCAGGTAGCTGCCCACATTATCCATGGCCATCTATATTTGGACTGCAGGGTCAACAACTCTTGAGCAATTCTGATGAGTCTGATTATTAGTTATAATATATCATTAATCTTTAATGACCTAATGACTAACAACAACCTCAAGTCTAGAGAGAGAAGTAGTGAAAATCACACACGGGTACATACAAATCACCACACCCTATGAAGGGGTACGTGACAGTGGGGTGAGCAGGAAAAGGTCCTTACAGGAGTGACAGAAGCTTGAGGAGCAGGCGTGGGGTTCTGCCTGCTCCCTGGTTTTCAGCTCAGGCTATCCTCCCCATCAGCCACCAGACAGGCAAATCGGGGCCTTGACTTGGTCTCTGTGGGCTGCCCAATTCATCACCCTTTCTTGGGACTAGAAACCATAGGAACATCAGACAAGCAGCAATGGAGGCTGCCAGTCTCTTTTACACAGCAGCCATGGTAACACTTCATCTCCACGATTACCCTGGAAGGCACAGGTTGACATCCCTACCAGTTTGCGACAGATAACAAGACACTGAGAGGTTAAGTAACCCACTGGTGACCACACAGCAGCTAAGTGGCAGAGTCCAGATTGGCAACTAGCTCTGGCGGGGATTTCTGGCCCTAGACATCGTATCAACACCTACCCACTCACCGGAAAAGGACACCGTTAGCAGCCTTCCCTGTTCTGTTTGATATCCTGGCTACTGGCATTGGCTGACCACCAATTAGTGGAACACCAGGCCAAAGCACCGTTATGATTTAGAAGGTTGTCTCTGCTCATTCAAGAGTGAGAGGAAGGGAGGAAAAGGGCAGGGCAGGGGTAGAATAGAAACAGAGGCACAGCACAGCACTCAATTCTCCATCCACAGATACCTGAGAGTCTGCTAGATTCCCCAGGAAGCAATGGGGTCCAACCCATGCCTCTGACAGGCAGGATTTCACTATGTAGCCGAGGCTGGCCTCTGCTTGTTTCTGCTCTTTGAGCTCAGAGATTATAGCTGCCTGCACAATGCTTAACTCCAGGGATGACTTTAAAAATCTAGCTGCAAAGGGCTGGAGAGATGGTTGAGATGATAAGAGCAAGGGGTGTTTTTCCAGAGGATCCCAATTCAATTCCCAGCAACCGCAGGACAGCTCACAAAGTGTCTATAACCCTAGGTCTGGGAGACCTGACACCATCACACAGACATACATGCAGGCAAAATGCCAACACACATAAAATAAAAATAAATAAATAATTCTAAAAAAAAATCTAGCTGCAAAACTCCTCGTGGGGCTGGGGGCTCAGAGCAGCAGGTAGGTTGCTTGCCTAGCATATGCCGGGCCCTGGGGCTGGGCCCCAGCATCACAAAAAAAAAAAAAAAAAAAAAAATGGACTTGGTGGTGCTCACGCATGACCTCGGAGTTCAGGAGGTAGAGGCCGCAGGACCAGAAACTCAAGATCATCCTTGGTAAGAAGAGTTCAAGGCCAGCCTGAGCCATAGGAGGCCTTGCCTTAAAAAAACAAAACAAAACAAACAAACAAACAAACAAACAAAAAGGAAGGCTGTTGGCATATTGCTGTTTGTTTTTTTTTTAATTTACATGTGTGTGGGCATACTGTCACTGTCTTCAGACACACCAGAAGAGGTCATGGGATCCCCAGTACAGATGGCTGTGAGCCACCATGTCATTGCTGGGAATTGAACTCAGGACCTCTGGAAGAACAGTCAGTGCTCTTAACCGCTGAGCCATCTCTGCAGCCCGGAATTGCTGTCCTTGAATATAGTTTGTAAACATTCGGAAACATCAGGCATCCTGCAGAAAAACACTTGTTTTTCAAAGACCAGGAGTGACAAGATACAGTTTAGGCAGTAACATGCCCATTGACTACCTCTTCCTTACAGAATACTACCCACGCAGACTGGAATGGTGCACTGGGCTCCAGGTGGGATGAATGCTCTATCATAAGAAGAAATCGAAGTATGGATGAAGAGACAAAGTGACTGTCAGATCATCCACATGATGTTAGAGATGTATCAGACCTGTGTGTGTCAGGGGTAGTGGTGGTGGTCTTTAACAATGAGCAAATACAGAATCAAAGGCCACAGTCGTGGGCCTGCAGGTCACACACAATACCAAGTGCGGGTTGTGAAACATCCTGGTCTATGTGGCTTCAGGCAGGAAGTTGAGCCATCTAAGAAGCATTTTGGAGGGGGAATGATAAACATTGCAACAGAGATGGGGAGTAGTCTGTAGCAAGGGTCCTCTTTATTCACCTGATCCTTATACCCAGAAATTCCTGTTTTCATAATGATGCAGGAATCCCAAAATGCACCTCCACTGCAAATTAACTGCAAATCGGTAGAGCCTATCCATCCTTCTCTCTCCCCACATACAGGGATAGCTTGCTACACCGCAACTCTCTCAGCTTCCCACTCATGGAGTAAGCTGACACTATGTGCTCCTTGACTCCCTCTGTAGTTAGGCATGGTTACTTGTTTGTGTTACTTTCAAGTTTTTGTGACCAAATAGCTGACCAGAGAGTAAATTAAGAAGAGTGGGTTTTATCTGGGCTTATTTCACATCCTAGCAACAGAAGCAGGACCCAAGCTGGTCATGTGACCCTGGCAGCAGGGAAGCATCAGGAAGGACAAAGAGGGGCTGGGGCTAGGAAACCTCAAGGCCTGCCCCCAATGGCACACCCCTCCACCAACTCTCCAACTTCTAAAGCTTCTATAATCTTCTCAAACTGTTCAGACACACAGTCAGATAGGCAGCAAGTATTCAAACGCATGAGCCCCTGGGTGGGTAGGGAGATTTTCATACAAACCAAAATGTCATATAACTTAGTCCTGACCAAAGACATATGGGGCAATGCCTGGGAAGGTTTCCTTCTTTGACAAAGGAAAGGGCACATGATGAAATGTTCTGCCTCACTGACTGACATTTCCCCCACTCACTCTGGGCCTTAAAATGTCCCAATTAAAAAGGAAAGGCCCGGTGTCTGTGCAGCCATCTTGTGGCCATGAGTCTAACCCTCTGACTCATCGGGGTACCAGATCAGTCTTGGGCTGCCATCGTTCAGACATAGTAAGTAAATGATAAACATCCTTATAGGCTTGGCTACTGTGGATGAAATTTGCTGTGGAAGGGGTTCTGTGGATATGCAATAATTGACTCCTCCCAGAACCCAACAATGATGAGAGAGAGAGAGAAAAAAAAAACTTCCTTCACAGAACCAAGGCAAGGTAATTAACCATTTCTCCAAGTATCTTGGGGGTTCTGCAAACAAACAAACAAACAAACAAACAAACGAAAACCTGTCACTGTAGAAAACTACCTTGGTCTTCAGAGCATCTCAAATGCAGACCAGGAACCTCCTCCTTCCTCCCTGTCCCAGGCCAGCTTTGTTTAAGGCCTTCAAAGACTTGGCCTGGCAACCATCCTTCTAGAACGTACCATGGTTAGCTCAATGTTTATTACAACAAATCAACCAAATCACAGCAAAATGACACAAAATATCCTAGGACTATAGCTTCACGCCAAACCTGGGCACACAGTAGGGAGACTGGCACATACAGGCCCCAGACACACAGTCAGCTCTGAGCCAGTGATCCAGACTTCCTGTTCTAGCATGTAAGAACAGACTCAGACCATGCCAGGACCTGTTGTGGAATGCTGTGCCCTGTACAGCAGTCATTACCATCTTCATCAGAGAGGCGATGAGCATCCAATAAGAGACGCCCAAGATCTTGCTCATGTCTTTTCCTCATAGAAGGAGGTAGCACGAGGGTCATTAGATGCTATGATCTCAGACACCCTTTCTTGACTCTCCCTGTCAGCTGGATGCAATTTGTTTCCAGCTGTATAGGGTCTTGGGGTCTCAGGAGGTGCTCAAGGTTACAGAGTATGGAAGGTTACCTGAAGTGGTGGTGGGGGGGGGGGGGGGCTCCATCTATGCAACTATAGGAATGTCATCACAGATGCTAGGATGAGATCTCTCAGTGTTTCAGCTGCTTTGGGTCACTCGTGTTCTGTGGGTCACTCCCATGACCTCAATGGTTCCCCAAGATGCCAACTGTGGAATTAATACTTTATTCAGCTGCTGGTACCCTATCTGGAGGAGTAGATATTGGTTTGTGTTTCCCAAGGCAAAGCACACACAACAGGATTACTCCGAAGGAATGGAACAGTGGCGTCTTCGGCACAACCTGCACTGGCTGTAGGTGCCCCTGATGCACACACAGGAAGACAGCCAGCTGAAGCAGGATCCGGAGTGTGGCCTGTCTCTAGGCCTGAGTGAAGCAGCTGTGGCCTGGAGCATTCAGTATGTGCCACTTCCCCAAGTTGTACCAGAATCGGAAGAGAAGCCTGGTAAAAACATGCATCCTGGGTGCTGGTGGAAGAGTCAGGTCAAAAAAGCTAACCAAAACTCACCTTACAATA
This sequence comes from Mus musculus, assembly GCF_000001635.26. Classification (NCBI taxonomy): domain Eukaryota; kingdom Metazoa; phylum Chordata; class Mammalia; order Rodentia; family Muridae; genus Mus; species Mus musculus. The sequence goes on from NC_000072.6 coordinate 99,214,142, forward strand.
GTCGGAAAAGGTAGGCAGGTCCAGCGCTACAGACTGTTGCAGCTGGCAGTGGGCAATACAAGGAGATCAGGTATCTCCAGGGTTGCTCCAGAAACATCAGCTGACCTGGCTGTCTAAGTTCAGGCTGTGTAGCCTTGAGGAACTAGCATGAACTCTCTAAACCTGAGAGTTCACAACTAGAATATTTAAATAACAGAGGTAGCCATAACCATACAAGGTTATATCAAGAATTAAAAGACATGACATATGTCTAAATCCTTACCAGGCACATAGTAAGTGCTCAATAATTGCTGCTTGCAGTTAGCAGCGGCAGCATCAATATTCAGTGTTAATGAATCACTGGGGCACTGTCACATCCCTTAGCGAGCACTCTACTTGCAAAGGGACTCACAAGATGTCATTTCTTAGTTTTCTCTTCTCTCTCTTCTCGATGAAATCCTTAAGCATTTAATTCAGTTGTGATCCTCTTTGAAAAATTTGAGATTACATGTTTGTATGTTCTTGTGTATATGCATATGTATATGACATGAACACACATGTATCATGCTGGAGAACTATTTTGGGGAGTTCTGGCTCTATCATTCTCTGCCTTACTCTTTTGAAAACAAGGTCTTTTTTTTTACTGAGTCTAGAACTGTCAGTAAGCTTCAGTCATGCTCCTGTCGTAGCTTCATCCAAGCTCCCATCAGAGTTGGAGTTATCAGCTCATGAATAACCAAGTTGGGATCCAAACTTAGGCTCTCAGGCTTCGGCAGCAAGCATTCTGTCCACTAAGCCATTGCCATACACCTCACCCTTTTACTTAGCTCACATATTATAGCAATACACTGTGTTTGGTGGCAGTAAGAACTTGGAAAGCATTCATCAACTATACCACATCAACACTCTCAGGCCAAAGCAGGAGCCTGCCCTGGGTTCAATGCCAGCTCAGGTTACATAATTAATTTGAGCCCAGCCTGAGATACAATGTGACATCCTACCTCAAAAACTCCAAATAACCTCCAAATCAAGTCTGGGTCAGTTACATGGCTACGGTTGCAAGGTCAGCATCCTTAGGAAACACTGGGCTGCTATGGCACCCTCCTCTGGAAAAATGGAAAACTAAAATCAGCCAGCATGCTAAGTATATCCATTCCTTCTATGGCTAGACCAAGGTGAAGAGACAGGCCATTGACATCTGGCCCTGTGGTTCCTACATGAAAACAGTGGCTAGCAGGGTGCTATACACCCCGATGTCAGCCAAGACTCCCGCCAGCAGACACAGGGAAATGAATGGCTATTTAGACATTCCTAGCCTACAATAAGTAGATTAACCTATGTATTTAAAAGTCCATCAAAGCTTGGTGTAATAGTGCATGCCTTTAATCCCAGCACTTAGGAGGCAGAGGCAGGCAGATCTCTGTGAGTTCAGCCTGGAAAACTTAGTGGATTCCAAGACAGACAGAGCTACATAGTTGAGTGCCTGTCTCAAAAAAAAATAAAATAAAATAAAAAATAAAAAATAAAAACAAAAACAAACAAAAAAACAAGAACAAAAATTAAAAAGAAAAAAATGCCCACCATTAATAAACAAGACAACTTTAAAAAGCTATGTAGAAGGTATTTGCTCATTTAAATAAGCAATTAAATACCTAGACATAGAAGTAACATGTTTGTTTATACCTTAGACATATAAAGATATTACTCCCAAATGCTGCATTTCTCCTCAGTTTTGAAAAGAGCCGTAAATTATGATTTCTGAAAATATTTTTTGCACATTGGACACATTCTTTTATATCAACACACACTCTACATTACTTGAAGAAAAACACTTCAGTCTGCAATAGATAAAAAAGTTAAGAATGGGGACCAACAGACGGCTCAGTGGTAGAAAGCATTTGTTGCTCCCGCAGAGGGCTGCAATGGCTTTCTCAGCTTCCAAAGGAGGTGGCTAAGGACCACCTGTAACTCCAGGTCTAGGAGATCTGACCATAGCTTTCAACTTCCACAAACACAAGGCACACCCAGAAATAACACACATACAAATACCTAAAAAGTATATAATAAAAAGCAATTATATTTAAAAATAAAAGATGAGGCTGGAGAGGACCCAGTAGCTATCGGCAGGTAAAAGCACTCTCCTTGCACAGACCTAGGACTGGTTCCTGGCAACAGCACACAGGCTCCCAACCGTCTGTCAGTCTAATTTGAAGGGATCTGACGTCCTCTTCTGGCTTCTGTGGTACTGCAAACACTGGTGCACAAAAGGCACCACGAAAACATTCATACACAAAAATAACAAATCTTTTAAAACCTAAGAATGGCTTGATTTCTGTCATTTTCAATTGGTTCTCTATGGGTTAACATCTATGGGTCCACAGGTTTCTCAATCACATTAGTGGAAATGAGAATGTTAAAAAAAAAAAAAAAATCCAAACACTGAAGTACCCTCATTCTATGCCCTTGATCAGCTAGGGTGTGCACTTTCTCACGCTCTTACTAGTTCTCAGTGGAAATAAATTCTTCCTTCTGTTTCCATCTTAATTGTCCCTTCACAATAAGAACACCAGGGATCCCCTTTGAGCCCATTACCATGTGACTAAGAAAGACAGGTTAAGCATGCACAAATAGGGGGTACTAAGGGGCTGAAGAGAGGCTCAGTGGTTAAGTGCACTAGCTGTTCTTATAGAGGACCTGGGTTCAATTCCCAGTACTCACATGGTGGCACATAACCAGCTGTGATCCCAATTCCAAGGCATGTAAAACCCTCCTCTTACCTCCACAGGTACTAGCCATAAATATGGCACCCATATATACATTCAGGTAAAATACTCATACACATATAATAAATCTGATATGTTTTATAATTAATCTGTTTAGAGTTATAACTGCTAGGAGAGCAGAGCCAGCGCAGCTAAGTGCGCACTTGCCTCACAAGCATTGGGAGCAGACTCTGAAACCTAGAGCCCTGCTGCTTCATCCCCCAGCACTGCAAAGGCAGAGACAGCCCAATCCCGGCAGCTCACTGGCTTGCTAGCCTCCTTGGTGAGTGCCACGCCAGTGAAAGACATCTAAGGAAAAGAAGGTCCACAGTGCCTCAGAAATGACAGCTGAGGTTGTCCTCTGTCATTCACACACAGGCCTGCACATATGGGCACAGGCACCTGTGTGGATGTGTATGCCTGTGAGCGCGCACACACACACACACACACACACACACACACACACACACACACACACAGACCACGCATGGGTGCAGGTGCGGGTTAGGGGGAGGGAGGAGGTCGTATTTACTGGTCACGCCTCAGTATAGACTGGCATTTGCTGGAAAGTGTCTCCTTTTTGGTTGGCTGGCCTCCCTAAGCTCCACAAATGCCAGGATCCAGGCTCAGCAATGACACACTTAACTGTTCCATATTAATGCTCATGATAATGCAATCTTTCATTTGGGTGATTTAAACGTCCCTCTAGTCCAACTTACAGCTAGATATACACAGGGTGCTTCATCAATCATAACCATTTTTATTCTCAGTCTTGAACAAAACTACTAGAGAAGGTGAATTTCAGCTCCATACTGAAGAGGGCTTTATTATTAGCCCTTGAAGACTGCCTCTCCTCCTTATCCCTGCACTGGATCCCACCGGCTTCTGCAGATTCCCTCCATCCCCAGCGTTTCCCACTATGGCTCATCCTCACCTAAATCCTGTCCTTCATACAAGGTCCCACTGGCTCCACATTACAGGATGAGGAAGCTTTTCCAGGTTGTGAATTCTAGGTAAAGAATGTACCCAGAATTCTCCTCCCAGAGGATGGAGTCAGAGCAAATGGCATGAAGCGGTCCTGACAGTGTGAGGAGAAGCTAAGTACTGCCTCATGCTAAGAGCCAGTGGCTGGGCTGGGCTGGGCTGGGCTCGATGACTCAGTCAGTAAAAAACTTGCCTCACAAGCATGAACAATAAGGCTTGACCCCAAGCACCCAAATAAAAAACCAATAGAGATAGATGTAGTGGCACACTTTTATAACCCCAGTGCCAAGTAGGCAGAAACAAGCAGCTCCCAGAGGCTCACTGGACCCCAGCCTAGCATACTAGGTGAATTCCAGACCAGTGGGAGACCCTGCCTCAAAGAATAAGAATAAAAATAAATGTAAGATTCATATGAAACCTGAGGAAATACACCTAAAGTTGTTCTCTAGGGCACACCATATGCATATACAAAAATATATGCACCTGTGTACACAGACAGACAGACAGACAGACAGTCAGACACAGAGGCAGAGAGAGACCCAATGGCCCACTGATTACCACAACTTCCCTTAATAAACACACTTGAATGGATAACAATCCCCCCACCATTCTTGCAAGGGCTTTCCATGGTTTCAAAACCAATATTTTCCCACAGAGCACGCAGCAAAGCAAATCTGTCAGGGCCATTACACCCATGACTGTCCATCAGGATTTGCTTTGCATCTAAGGTGAGCATCCTCTAAACTGGAATATCTCAAGCAATAGCTAAGGCAGCATCTCCTAAGCCTTGAAGCACCCTCCCACGTCACAGGGAAATAAATGTCACCACCAACACCTGAAATCCTGTCCCTCTAAAATGCTTTTGTTTACAGTCAGGGAGAAATCTCTCTTGTTTTAAAAAGAATATCTAACAAACACTCATTTGTGAATTACACTTTTGTTTTCTATCTCTCCTTCCTTCCCCCCAAAACCCCAAATTCTCCCTTCTTAGAAATCTACCTTTAGGCCAGTACATTTACAGTGTCTTTCCCCCTCTCCTGGTCATCTGCTAGTTGAGGTCTTGAGGCAATGAAAATGTTGTATTACTGCAATTTGGTGTGAAGACGCTTCTAGAGTACATCTCTGTGTTTATTAACAGAAGAAATGCATTCAACTAATTTGACTTGTAAGTCTGATAAAAATCTCCCTGCGGGAAAAAAATCGATGATTCTATTATGATGAATAATCCTTTGAGGTGAAAAATGAGAAATATACATATTGGGTTTTATTATATATTAATTCTAACAGGGTCTGAAGTGAAACTCAAGTTAAGCCATCTTTTAGATGTTGGAAAATGGCAAACTTCCATGAAAACTACATGCAAGAAGTAATTAAAGTAAATGAACATGAAATTAAACAGCACCCCCATAAAGGAGGATATAAAAGTAAAGATTATTAGAAAAAAAAGATTGTCTCCCTGCTCTATATTAATCTCATGAATTGTACATTTACTCTGCTGCTCTTTTATTATTTGATGATAGGGTTTCACAGAGTGCGCTTTATTAGAACTTATTGGAGGGAAGTCTTCAGCCGTGAGCTGAGCTACGGGGTCCTGGTGGATTACTGCACACAAGACCACTTCAGAAGCCAGAGATGGCTTGCATTTCAAGTGCCTCTGGCTCTTAGAATGTCTGCGTCTCCAATGTTGAAATAGCTTTAGACTGAGGCCAATGTGCAAACCAAAATTCATGTGACACCCATACCATATGTACACAGGTTGAAGGAAATGCATGGGTGAATGCATTCAGTGCACCTGTGTGCAACTATAACCCACCATGGCATGTTGCTGGGGAGCAAAAGTGAACCTCAATCACTGCATGTTTGATTGGCTTGAGAACTCTCTGAGGTCAGAAGAGAAGGCAGGCTCATCAAGGTGGCGGTGGTGTCAAGATGGAAGGGTTCCCTGAAGTCGAGACTTTGGTCTGAAGCTCTGAAGTATAGGACTCAGAAAAACTCCATGTCTCTCTCAAGCCAGCCCCACTGTTCAGACAGTGAAACTGTTCACGGCAACAGCACCTACTGAACTCAAGGCCATCCGGAATCTACTGTTTTTCCGGGATTATTTTAGATTATTTCAAGTCCACTGGTGCTATAAGCAGGAGATGGGAGGACTCACCCCAGAGGGCCCTACCATCTCTCTGTCCAAAAGCAGATGTGTAATATGACCAGCTTGAGTCTGTCAAGCAGACTGAGGAAACAGGGAACAGGGGCAGGAGGATTTCAGGAGCATTGAAACACACTGTACACACTGTCAGGGAGATCTGCATGCTGGGGACTGTCACACTTTCTGTCCTTACCTGACACTCTGTTCCTTTCAAACCACTGGCTGTTGATCTAACACATCCTCAACAAGTCGGCTGTTGTGCTAACACATTCTTTTCCTTTTAGCAAGCCACACAAATCTCTGCTATTCATGGCCCAAAATGGAGTCCCAAGCTTGACTGTGGGTCACGGGATGTGAGGTAGCTGAGCTTACTAAGGCTCAGAGCATGTGGTGCTGTGTGTCTAGGCCACCACTGCCTTGACTTTAACATGACAAGGACGTGACAGTCATTCGAGAAACAGGAGCTGTAGATCCATAGGTGGAACCTTGCTTTCCAACTGTGGGCATCGCTGCTACGGATATCCAAAAGACACTGAACAGGTAAAAGAAGTGGAGTCAAGGTGGTGGTGGTGGGGTGCAGCAACCAGAATGGATACGGATGAAGAAACTAGGCAATAGGAAAACTTACAGAAGAACTAGAGATCTGTAATCTTGGTAAGTCATGACTGTGTACTGCTTAGTTGCCATGGTGACAAGAACATCACATACTGTACACAAATGGCTGCTTCTTGCCTTATCTACTCATTGATAAGAATCTTTCTGGAACTCAGTTTTCTCATCTGTAGTGTGGGGAGAACAGCTACACTTCTAAACTACTTCTTAGAACAAATCACCTAGTGCTCCTTTTTTTTTCCCCCCCTTTCTCAAGTAATGAGACTTGAGCCCAGGGCTTTGCACACGTCTGGAAGATGCTCTATAAGTAACCTCTGTCTTCAGCCCTTTTTAAACCCTTTATTTTGAGACGGTGTCTCACCATGTTGTACAGGTTGGCCTTGAACTTGACATCCTCCTGCCTCAGCATCTGAAGTAACTGGGATCAGAGGTCACTAGGCCTAGCTTTACCTAGCAGTGGGCCCTCAACAAAATGACAATTGCCATCTCTGCTTAATAACATCCCAGAAGTGCCTGGGCACCATGCTGTGTACTCTGGGGCACACAGAGCTAAGTTAAATGGATCTAACCTTCAGGCAAGAATGTGTGGCTTTCAGATCTGAAGAGAACACACTAAAATACAGAGCAGACGTGAACAAAGGTAATAATGAAATACAAACACACATTTATGAGCCCAGACAAAGGAGTGAGTCACACAGGCTGGGTTCAAGTGAAGAGGCCTCACAGATGTCAAAGCCTTCTCAAGGTGAGCAGGAAGGTAATAAGGAGAGAAGAGAGGAGGCGTGGCGTTCAAATCTGAAGGAAGTAATAACGTGAGCTGAAACGGTTCAAGGACAGAGCATGAAAGAGGTCTGAGTTTAGCCAGCTCATGAAGGAGGGCCAGGCTCATGTATGACTCCCCTATGTTTTGTGATAAGCCTGGCAGAAGAGAGTGCAGAGAGAAAATGAGACTAGGACCAGGGAATGAAAGTCCTTAAGGGCCATGCCAAGGGCAAAGGGTTGATGCTTTCAACAGAAAGCAATGATAAGACTGGAAAGGAGGAAGAAGATGGTTGGCTAAAGAAACAGTGCCTGGCTACTTCTGAGGCTGTGGGAGGGTAGGAAGGAAGCTGGGATTGCAACCTCAGAGTGCTCTTTGAATTTAAATGATCCAGAGCCATTGCTAATAACAGTTACAAAGTGAATCCAGAGCTCTGAAAAATCTTCCCTAGGAGTGCAAAGTCTAAGATGCAGGAACTCTCCAAGGGAGTGTGCAGGACATTCAAAGCCTTCTGATGGCAACTGGGAGAGGTCAGATTTAGCATACAGACCTATGTGTACACCCTCGCAGAAGTGCTGATCCTTTGGGTCTTCATTTTCCTATGTGTGAAACAGAGTCAGTAGTAGCATGCCTTCATGAGGCTAAAATGATGATTACAAGAGAAGATATATAGGCAGGGCTCAGAATGGCTTGCTAAATCAGCACCAAGTCCTTAGGAATGGCCTAAGTGATCATGCTCCCGAGTCCCAGATTAGATGCTGCCAGGGGCCTGAATACCATGCCAGCTGCTAAGGGACCCATTCCTCAAGGCACTTTGTTATATGTAGACTAAATGGTCTAAGGATAGACAATGATATGAAGCAAAAGAATAGATGGGGTGGGGGTAATCAGGGAGGGTTAAGATGGACCCAAAATGCCTACAACTGATCACATTGTCCATGTCAAAGGAGGCATCTGTCCCTTACAGCCACATCACAAGGAATTGTGCTGAATAGGTGGCTCAGGGTGTCACTCATAGGGAAAGGAGATGAAGGACAAGGTGGAGAAGCAGAGTGAAGAGAAAATCACGAACATTCCCATGTATCCAGAAATCCCGCTTATCGGGAAAGGTGAGCAGGGAGTGACAAAGAGCTGCAAAGGAGAGCACTATGGCTGCTCAACTTTCAAAAAGATGTATTTTTTTTTAATGTGTCTGTAGCTGAGTATAGTGTGTGAGTCACATGGGAGCAGGTACCCACAGAGACCAGAAGAGAGTCTCAGATCAGGAGTGATTTAAGATACAGGAGGCTGGGAGCTGATGTGGGAGCTGGGAACCAAACTAGGGCCCTCTGCAAGAACAGCAAGCGTTCCTGTCTGCTGAGCCATCTCTCTAATCCCATGTTTGTTCAGTCTTAAGTAGAGAGCCCTCTTGGTCATGTTTTGTTAAAGAAGTTACAGGATGGCTCACTTTTGTCAAGTCATGAACATGTTAGGATTCTCCACCTCATGATGAAATCTGTTTAGCCTTCATGTTTCCCAAATTCTCTGGGTGAAGCTAGTGATTTAAATATCACTGCATCACACTTGAACCAATTTCAGTAACTTGTAATTTGGATGAACCAAAGACTTAATCTCAAAGAGAAGCTCATGTCAAGAGCAGAAACATAGATACTATGACAGAGGGAGAGGGAGGGAGGGAAGGAGGGAAGGAGGGAGGGAGGGAGGGAGGGAGGGAGGGAGGGAGGGAGGGAGGGAGGGAGGGAGGGAGGGAGCTCAGACAACTGGGGCCACCTTGGAAGGATGACATGTAGACATGCAGGGGTGGGTTATAAAGCAAGAAACACAGTATCTAGAAATGACATATTTAATTCCATTACTTCTTGGATTTATTTTCACACTGAGGCCTAAGTGAGAATGCACAAGAGCTATTCCCTTGGTTTCTGAGACGAGGTCTCTCTCTCTAGGACCTGGGGCTCACTAAGAAAGCTACAGTATGGCTGGGAAGCCAACTGTGGGGTTCTACTGGGATTCACCTCCTCGAGATGACGACCGTGAAAACCTTCACAGACTACTGAAGTGACTGAGAGTCCTTGGCTGGCTCATCTCCCTGACAGGGACACCACTCTATGGTTACCATCACAGGGTCAAAGCGAACAGGCCTTTCACCATGGATAACCTTATGTGTAACATCTCAAGATCAAAACAAGGCCAATCATCACAGGCTAGACACTAGTCATCTACCAAAAATAAGAAGACATGCAAATGGCATCAGAAATACCCACCTGCAAATGATCTCCATATGATAATTATTCAGTATTTGCCAATTCATTCACCCATTTCCTTATACAACTACTGGCATACACTGTGCCAGACATGACAGGAAAGCCTCAGCAGACAAAAGGACATGATTCCAGTGGCTCTATGGCCATCAAGGCCAGGACAGCCACTTCTCAGGGAGTGGGGACAGGGAGTGAGTTAAAGGCCTAACACCCCTGGAAATAAATAAGCAATATCATTTTTCTACCCATGGTTTATTTTCAACATGAAATTTATGTAGAAAAGAATGAGGCTGCTCTTTAAAACAAAAAAAAAAAAATTCAGTGGATCAAAAGCATCATTAATCAATGTCTCTTTTAAATTAAAAGGTTCGCAAAAAGGTGGGCACGGAACCAACGTGGGAAACAAATCACTCCCCTTGCTGAGTGAGGGTCAGAGTCTAAATGGGAGTCTCTGTGTTTACCCAGCTCATCTCCTGCGTAATGGATTTGGAGAAGAGATTTCCGCTGGGGCTCTCTGCTAATTTGAGGCTTGCCTTTGCTTTTTGAAAATGACACTTAGATGGTTACTCTACCACAGCAACTGGTTGTAGAAATAAACCTCCTGCTTGTTTTCACAGTAATGTGTTTCTCTCCTGACCTAATCCAGCAAACCTCCAGCCTGCTTCTTGGGGGTGGCTAGAAGATACCATTTGCAAAATGACTAATCTTGGCAAACAGTGGCCAAAGATGTCTGATTAACGGGGTAGAGGCGATCAGGGGACCCCAAATGAGATTCATTTAGAATCAGGAGCACTTGAGGCTGCTGAGATGGCTCAGACTGTAAGTTGCTGAATGTGTACATGACAGCATGGGCTCAGATCCCCAGGCCCCTTGTGAAAGGGGGGGGAGGGGTGTCATAGTGTGCATCGATAATCTCAGTTCTGGGGACTAGAGGCAAGATCTGGTCAGTGCTCCACTTAGTCTAACCAAATCTGTGAGTTCTATTAGACCCTGACTCAAAATAAGTGCTGACTGGAAATACCATCTCCTGGCTTGCACATACAAATGCACGCAGATGCCTGAACATTAGTATGTTCATATGACTATATCCACACCTTTCAAACACTCACATTCATATTAACATGAAGGTACACTACACACATCACTACATATATACATATGATACAGATACACATGTATTCACATGCATACATAACCCTCCCACATATGGAGTGACTCAGTAAAGAGTATCTCAAACAATATTTTCCACTACCTGCAATCCAGAAAACTTCTTTCTGTAGACTGTTGTAAGCCGAGAAACACTGTATTTGATGCCACAGTCTCTACACAGACGTGACACCACCTTTGCTAGCCAGCATCTCTGTCCAGTATAATATCAACCCTGGGATTTGCACATGCTTACAAATGAAAACAGAATAATAAAACAGCTTGCAGAACTGGATGGCTGGCAATTTCAATAGCTGCTGGGAGGATCTGGCATAGCATTTGTGAGGCTGGCTCCCAATATTGTATTGTTGCATTGTTGCGTACCTCAAACTTAGGGCTGGGGTCCATTTGAAACTGTTCAAAATCTGAGAGAGAGATCATGTCTACAAAGAAAATGCTTCCACTCTCCCCTCACATCTTGGATTAGTCCCAGAACTTCTTATAGGCTTCCCCTTCTTCTACTTTGAATACACACATATCTATTAGAAAGATGAAGTGGAAATGAAACCATCATTGGAACATAGAAGGCATGTATCCATGAAGGAGCATTCCTCACGCGCTGACAGGGCCAAAGGGTCCAAACACCTTTCTAAGCTGTGCTTTCCCCTCTAGGCTCCACAAATAAATGCTAGTTATTTTCATTTTAAAGGGGAGAAATGTGAGGCCAAAGTCATGGAAATAGTGCCCACACATGAAACTAAATATAGAAAAGTCGCTTACCTAGTGCCACACTCACTGGATATATAATGCAATGACTTCAATCGAGAAGTCTTTGTAGGCAGAAGACTACCAAGCTTGCCTCCGCACCAAACCCAATTCTGCTTGGGTAGCAGTGAGCACTACTGAAACATCAGCAGCAAAGGGCTTGGTCACAATGCTGCCACACATCCTTGGCTAAGGAAATATAGGCAGGCACCAATAGGAAGAGCAGCCTTGCATAGTTTTGAAGACAGATTTAGTAAAGTCCATTTTGTTTAAGGAATGAAGCAAAATCTGGAGAGAAGCCCATTTATCCTTCCTTCTTTGTTCTTTCACCTCTCCCCTACCTAGAAGGCACCTTTGATGTTGTGATAGACAAGGGGCCACTTTGATACCAAGAAAACAAAAATCACAACTTAAAGGTGGTATGTGGACAACATCCAAGATAAAGCTCAGTGTCTGAAAAGGACAAAAATGTCTAAGCCATTGACAACAGAAACAAAGGAATGATTCCACTTCAGGTAGCTCCGTGAATCAGGGAGTTTTACTGAGCTTACAGAGGCAGTGGCAATTTAGAGAGGGCTAGACACCTGTGGAAGACATCTTTGTCCTATGCTGCAGCTGTTAACTGCCTAGAAACCCCCAGAGGAGGGATGGGCATTGCATGAACCCTTCAGTGCAGCAACCATTAACTGTCTAAAAAACCTTGGGGAGGGGAGTGGCCTTAAAAGCCCCACCCCCTAGCAACCATTAACTGTCTACAAAACCTTGGGGAGAGCAAGGCTTCATGAGTTCCATCTCCAGAGCAGAAAATAAATGAGCAGCATTAATCAATCAATTAATTAATTATAAAAGAATTAATCTTGTCTGAGTCTCCTGTGGCCAATCATAGTTCAGAAAAGACCACTTGACATGTTGGCCTGGAAGACAGTGTTCCAGAACACCCCCTTCCAAATGGTATAGCTATGAAAGTCACACATCAAGAGCCAAGCGTGGAGTCCATTTTAAAGACATTCAACTAAAAACAGCTATGCTATTTATAGTACCATAATCTGTAGTTGTTTGTGTGCCCCCAAAGCACAGCTGGGTAATTGAGACAGGCAGCATATATAGCCCGTGATGCCTGAAATAGTCACTATCAGTTCTAGTTTTACTGCCCTACCCACAATGAAACAGAAATCTCCATTCCTTATAGTAAATCACTACAGTCAGGTTTCTGATCAATGAGGGCAAACTCCATCCTAACTGAAACACAGCTCTTCCTGGAAATGTCCTATAGGCAAAGGGGCTAAGGAGACAGTTCAGTTGTCATCGGGCTGGCCGTCCAAGTAAGAGGACCTGAGTTTGATGCTAAAACCTCCCGTAAAAAAGCCAAGTATACTAATGAGTGCTTGCAATTCCAGCAGTTGGGAGGCAGAAGCAGAGGCAAACAGATCCTTGGTAATCAAAGAACCCTAAGATCACTGTGAAATAGGTCCATCTCAAAATACAAGGTGGGTGGCACCTAAGGAAGGCCACCGAAGGTGAACCTCCAAAAGCACATGCAACTATGTATATGTGCATAGAGGACATGCATGATTGAAAACATAAAAGAAATTGAGAAAAAGGAATAAAAATGTATAATTTTTCTTCCCAATGAGTGTTAGTAAATATTAATATCAACTTCTACAGGTACCAGATGCCCTGAGATGTGCTAAATGACATTCAGGAGTGGATACAGAACTGACCTTTGAGAAACTTACAAACTCTGTGGACATTCACACAAGAACAGAGAAGCTTCAAAAATAATCAGTCCTAATGGTGAGTACCAGAGGAAAATCCATGCCACTATCTAAACATACGACCAGGGACCTAATCCAATCTGGAGGAGTGTGAGAGGTTGTCTCCTAAAGTGTGATGCTTACCTGTGCCCTTACAAAAAGTCTCTCCCCCTGTCCAGCTTCCCAACTTTATCATACAGAAGCTATTCCTGAGTGCAGGCTGTGTCTCCACACAGGGCCATGGCCAAACTATCACATAACCATGGCTGGTTGTACTCAAAGGAGACTCAGCATCTAGGAGAATGCCTGCTATGGTTTAGAAATCAAATGCCTTCATCCCAATGCAAAAGCACACATTGGAAGCTTGGTCCCCAACAAATGATGCAATGTGAGATTGTTCTAGAAAATTTAGGAGCTAGACCCTTATTGGAGGAAGTAGGCCACTGAAGTCAGGTCTGTAGCAATTGCTTCTGTCCCTCTCTTTCTGTCTGTCTGTCTGTCTCTCTCTCTCTTTCTCTCTGCTCCTTCCTTTCTACTATGAGGTAAAGAAACTCCTGAGGGTTGGAGAGATGACTCAGGGGTTAAGAGCACTGACTGCCCTTCTCTAGGTCCTCAGTTCAATTCCCAGCAACCACATGTTGGTTCATAACCATCTGGAATAGGGTTAGATGCTCACTTCTTGTGTGTCTGAAGACAGTGATAGTGTGCTCACACACATAAAATAGGTAAATAAATCTTTTGAAAAGAAGGAAGGCAGACAGACAGACAGACTCTTGCACCATGATGCTCTGGCCAAGTACATGAAGCCAAGCAACTATGAGCTGCGCACTCTTGGAAACCATGAGCCCAAATAGGTTTTTCCTCTTGGGGATTTTGGTCATTCTAATCAGAAAGCTAACTAACCCAGAACAATCTTGTTTGGTGAATTCAGCATTTCCATATGACTTCAATTTATAAATTTAGAAGAATTCTATACAGGGAGGCATTTGTGCATCTATAAAGAAAGAAGAGCAAAATTTTTAGTCATTTTATATTGGGACCACAAGATCAGACCCCTGCCCCCAATACTTTCAGCCTTATCATGGATACTTAATGTTTGGAGACTTGCCCTGGACTGAAAAGCTAAACAGAGATGATGTTTTTTCAAAACACATCAATTCCCAGGGCCCATGAAATATTTATGGTAAATTGCCAACAAATGTGAAATTCCTAATTCCAAAGTTCAGTCAAATGAGGATGAGAAACGCAAGACCCAGAAAAGGCTCGACACTGGGCCTGGAGAGCCAGGGATGGCAACATGCACAAGGCTGAAGCTGAGGAGCCCCAGCAACAAGGCGAAATGAGGATCTGACTGGATTCCCTAATTGTCTTGGCAGCTGTCCCTCATCCCAATTGGGCTTTTGGACTGCACACCGTACTGATGGGACAGGGATGTTGCATTCACTCCTGTCAAAGCCATCAGCTCTGGATTTCAAAGCACCAAGCTGCTGATCCAGTAGTTATTTCTCTGTGGTGCAGGGGGAGAAGCGGGAGCCACAGAACCGTATGATTGATAACTGTATTTTATTCAGAACTCCAAGGACTATAAAAAACAACCCTACCATTTGTTGAGTGCTCGCTGTGAGCGATGCTCTGTTCTATTGATTTTATATCCACGGCTGAATTTCATTCTCACAGTAACCTTTTTTTAAGTGGCTATGATGTCCCTATTTTCCAGATGAGGAAGAAGGGTCCCAAGGCAGGTTGCTTGCACAAGATTACAGAGTTAGAAAAGTGCCAAGCCAGTTGCAGATGCGGGCCATTGGATTCAGGCAGGCATGAGGAACTGTGAGTGTCAATGTCATCCAAATTGGCCCTGAACTTGAGGTCCTCCTACCAAGGGCTATTATTCTAGGTGGGTGCTAGCATGCCTGGCACAGCTCACTAGGTTCTAGAGCTGGCATGCTTACGTATCCCAAAGCTGCTTCTTTGAGCCTCATAGCAAGCCTACCTCTGCCCTGTAGAACGGAAGCTCCAGGTATTTGACAGGGACTGGTGATGGAGACAGAAATAAAAAACAAATTCTCCGTTCTTGTCTTTAATCTCAAGAAACTTCTCTATTTCCCTTGGGTCTACGAACAGCACTAAATGAAAGCAACAGCAAGTGCCAGTCTTCCTGAACACTGGGTGCCATGCCAGGCCTTGCCACAGGTGATCCGAAGAGAAGTCAAAGGCAGAAGCTGAAGAACAGGGCCATGAGGATTCTGACTGCTCTGTGTCAAAACAGACAGCAGAGAAAAACACAAAACAGAGCTGAGTTCCGAAGTCTCCATTAATAAACCCTGACGCAATCTCGTGACCGGATAGGACAAAGCTACTACTACTTCACCTTCCAAGCCTTGGATCCAGAAAGAAAACTCTATCCTGCAAGAGAAGTCAGGAAGGAGACAAGCTGGCCACGCCTCTAGATGGCTGGGTATATTCTCTCTCTCTCTCACGAACAAAGAGACAGAATGGAAAACATGAGACACAGCAGGTCAGGAATAGGCTCAAGCTTCCCTGGCCAGCCATGGAGCCAGTAGCCTATGAGCTTACAAATGATATGGTAGATTGTATAGTGACTAGGCGCCCAGGAGCTGGAGTTACCAGAATAAGAGCATCGGACAAAGTGGCAAACATCAGAAGCCAACTCTCATCAGAACCATAGAGGGGAAGGGAAGTCAGAGACCAAAGTGCCAGTTCGGTCATCAAAAGGAAGGAATGCACTTCCCAGTTTCCTGGGAAAGAGAGGGGGCCCCAGAAGTAAAGAACAAGCCGCAAAGTGCAAAAGGTCATAGAGAAGAAATGACTCCAGTTTCATCTCCAGCTATCTAAGCATAGAGTTCAAGGGTAGTGCCCAGTTCTGGGACCAACATCTGGTATGTTCATGTTGTACACAGGGGGGCATTTGTTGCAGGCTGTATAGTCCAAGGCAGAAGAGGTGCCTGGAAATGTGGCAGCCTTAGAGATGGGTATGAAACTCATTATTAACCAGTAACCCACAACAATGGGAGTTTTGGAATATGTCACAATTTTGGCCCTTTCCAAATCAAAATTAACCTGCAACTGCAGGTACACAATGGTAGGATTAAGCTGAATTCTCCATCACAGAATTTGCAGCTGAAGAGCTAACCCTAGGACTTCTAACCATGTAACATCCCAATTAACAGTAAGTAGGAAGGTAGCTCCATCTGCAAAGGGCTTGCCTTAAGAGGCACACGCCATAAATTCCAGCAGAGGAAACCCCACAAAAGCAGACCTAATGGTATGCATTTGAAAGACCAAGGCTGAGGAGGCAGGGGCAGGTAGATTCCCTGGGACTCACTGGCCAGGTTAGCATACAACGCATCCAAATTAACTTGGCTGGCAACTGAGACACAACATCCAAGGTTGATTTTTGGCCCTTAGACACACACAGACATGCGTACCCACAAACATGCAAACAGACATATATACATACAAAAAGGGCAGTGAGTCATGTTATACTACTACACGTATAGGGGTGCTGGTGAAAACATTAGCCTACTTCGATTAAACAACAAGAAAGTGACGTAAACTTTATAAATAAGTTTTGTCTTTACAGTGTACCTTCATGAGTCCCAAGCCTGGAAGAACTCGAAATAACTCGGGTTGTCTGATTTCTAAGTGATCTTCTTTTCACTGGTGGATGTGAAAAAGGAGAAAGATTTGATACTAGAGAGACATAGTTGATTCAGATGGAAGAGAATGCATACAACATAGGAAATAAAGCCCTAGGAAAGAATGCAGGGGTAAGGGTCTGAGAGATCTTGAGGTACCATAGTGGCCACAGAAAGATGCCGAGCAGCAAGTAGCATTTGAACACTTCATTATAACTCTGTCCGGGCAGTGGTGGCGCATGCCTTTAATCCCAGCACTTGGAAGGCAGAGGCAGGCAGATTTCTGAGTTCGAGGCCACCCTGGTCTACAGAGTGAGTTCCAGGACAGACAGGCTTACACAGAGAAACCCTGTCTTGAAAAACAAAAAAGCAAAAACAAAACAAAAAACAAAACAAAACAAAACAAACAAACAAAAAAAGACTTCATTATAACTCTGTCTGCAACTGTGCTCATGGGAAGTGAACATGGCAGGCAGGCAGGTAGGAGTCACTCTGCCGATGTGGAGGGCTACAGAAGGGACTACTATAGCAAGAAGGGCAAGGTCTTATAGTGAAAATTCAGAAACACAATTTGGGAAAGACACTGGTAAAGGGTGGGGATGTAGGTCTGCAAAATGATGCAAGACAAAAGGGGCTGAGCCAGGCAAATATTCTCACTTCTGATAGACAGGGCTCCAAACTTGATAAAACCATCCCTTTGTTAATGATTTTTAAGTTATTTCAGCTTTGAAATTGTTCTCAGACGTTAGAGGAAGGAAATAATTGTCAATGTCAGGTGCAGCCACATGGTGAAGACTGAGCCCCAGTGTCCCAAGGTACCTGAGACTTGACAAATGTGACTCCAGAGCTCCCAAGGGAGATTGTAAACCTCAAAGGAGCGGGAACAAAGGACCAGGGTGTAACGAGGAAATCCTCAAAGCACGATGGATGAGCTCTGAGCTCGGGACCTGAGTGGAGATGGTGAGTGGAAACAATCTCTGTAATATCAATGAGAGGAACAAGTTACCAGGCAACAACCAACAGGGTTTTGTGGAGACAAGTCACTTCTGCCCTTTCCACGGAGTGACAGGGCAGGTAGATAAAGGGAAATGAGAGAGGTAATCTTAAGGACTTTTGTCAGTCCCTTGATTCTGTCCCTCCTGACATTCTCATCACAGGACCAGGAAAATGCAAGGAGGCATGCCACACCCAACGGGTGGTTATCAGCGGTGTCCTGTCAACCCTGAGGTGCTGAACAAATGATGTTCCACAGTGGCCACCTCCAGTCCAGGATTATTGAATATTTCTATCAGCAAGAAGCAGTGCGCTTCCTGTACCGGGTGAGCCAGCCCGCAATCAAGCCTAGGGTCTCGCTATCACCAGCCTGTATCACCGCCTCTCTCATCAACCAAGGTGTAGGCCCACATTTCACCTCCGAGGAAGGAAGACAAATATCTAGGACAGTAACCAGAGGCAGAGGGATGGAAACTCATTCCCCAGCTGTCTCTCCCAGAAGCCCCCTCCTGGGTTCACAGAGACTCAGACGTCTTGCTTCTTCTTCACCACAGACAACAGTGCTCATAAAACTTCTAGGAAGACAGCAGGGGACGCTTCCAGGAATCCTCAAATGCAAGCTGCACGCTCAGCTCAGGGGATGCTAGGAGACTCCCTGCCTGAGGTAGAAAGCACCCCCCCCCCCCAAAGACAGTCCTAAAGCTTTTAGAGACCCTGCTCAGCTTGGAGACTCCATTTCTGAAGAGCCAGGTGACCCAGATGGGAAACTGCCAGGAAACAAACAAATGACTAGTCTTGGTCCCCAGGAAAGCGATGGCAAGACTGCTTACCTAAGCAGGGGAAAGGGAGGGGGGCAGCAAACTTAGCGACTATTCATTTAGAGCGGAATTAGTAATAAAATTCCATCATAAAATGGAATTTTCAAAATGTTAGGTCCAAGAATATAGCCATTTTGCTTCATCCTCAGAAACCCCATTGATGCGGTTTTATGACTATGCCCCTGCCCCCACCCCTAGCAGTCCATTCCTCACCATAAACAAATTTCATCCCAGCATTAGGGCTAAACAATATTCATTAAGAATCCCGCCAAAGTGCAACATGTAAGTAAATCAAACCTTTGATGCTCTATTTTGCAAATTTCATGGGCCACTAGGGATAATTAAAAGGGCAATTATATAAAGTTGGTGCAGTTTTGAGAAACAAATGACATTTTCTGCTTTAAAGCACTTGATAATTTGATATTTTGCTATTAGGGCCATCATGTGTACTTTTATAGACAGGCCGCCAAATAAACAACAAATGTTCCTTAACAGCCTCTAATGACTGTTTTTGCCCACTAATATCACTCTCCAATCTAGTCCATAAATCATACACTAAAAGATTAAGGTAAAGATAATGAAAAAGTATTAGAAGCCATTAAGCTAAAGGAGAAGGGAGAATAAGAAGGGGGCTAAAAGCATAGATTTCTCCTGTGCTTTTTGCAGAAACACCTATTGGAGACCCAGCTCGGAGTGTCGGAGTGGGCTCAGTTCTGTCGCTGTGTTTAACCACCGCTCCAAAGCCAGCAAAGTACATTACAGCTCATGAAAAATACGGCACAGAAACTGCTAGTGGCAGAAGCATTTAACTTCATTGTTAGCAGCCTCCCCCAAGTGGCACTTTTTTCACCAGCAAGTTGTTTATTATGTGCGGTGCCAGGCAAAACTGATTAAATGGGGCTCTTAAGAATCAAAGCGTTATAAATTCATGGAAATACAGCGAGCAATAAATTCCATGGAATTAAAAGCTTACTAGTGCTATTAGCATTTCAGGGTGTTTGAATTGTTAATATTGACGCGCAAAACTGATGTGCCTCTAAGACAAGGCGGACCACAGCGCCACATGTGAGGTGCCAAAAACATTTCTTTTTTAAAAATCTGTGTCACTGGGGCTGGGCAACTGTAAAAGCAGATCAAAAATGGGGTTTAATTACCTCTGAAATCCTCATTTGCCCTAAGAAGTCAATCCCACCACAGAAGAGAGGAGGCACCAAATAAAGACTTATACCCAAGAGGAAACCAAAATAAGCATGAAAAGTATCATGCAAAGAATTTGTACTTAAAATGAACAGAAATTCCGTGTTAAATAAGAGAGAATTTTATCTGGAGACACGACCTCCGTGAGAGGCAGGGCCAGTGTGCGATGACCTGGAGGTTCTTGGTTAACACCAAGCAGAAATCATCTCCCAGCGGATCACTTGGGAAAACACCAAGATGAGGCGGGAAGCTGGAGAGGTGCTAGCTACATTTTCCTGCTTTGTCAGGTACATTTAGGGCTCTTGTTGAAGTATGTAAGGTATTCTAAAGTGATAGGGGGTAAAAAAAAAAAGAAAAAAAAGTCAATTATTATGCCATTAGGCAAGTTTCACCCCCAGTGTATGCTCTGAAGCAATAATTCTGCTGCACCCCCCCCCATTTAAACGCCTCTTTTTATCAGAAGCACATCTCGGAATCTTCTCTAGGTAAAGATGAGTGGAGGAGACAGGACAGGAAGAAGGAACAAATGTTTCCGAAAGAGTTCAGGAAGCAAATGTGACTCTATTTGAAAAAGAAAATACTGCTCACAAATCCTGGGGTAACCCCTTGAAAATATGAACTGAAGAGAAAATGTATTCTAACCCTGGAACTTCCGAAAAAGCAGAGGAGGGGGGAGAGGGAACAACCCAAAGCTCTCAACCTAGACAGCATCAAAACATACCTTCATCCAGCCCAGAGTTTGGCCCAAATACACTACTTTTGAACATATCAATAAAGCTTAATCCCTCTGATCAGAGAACTCCGCATGTAATAGAAGCTACTGACCCATCACTGGTACACGTGGTTATCTCCTGGGCTATGCTCCACATGTGGATACGACATTCTATCCACTGAAGATGCCTGCTGCTTCGCACAGAGGAACAGAGCCTACTCACGTACTGAAAAAAAACAGAGCGACAAAGAAGAAAAAGCTAATAGGAAATGCACACAGGTGGATGTGTCTGCAACAGGCTCAGGCCCAAAGCATTCTTAATGCCAGGGCAGCAGTGCCTTCCAGAGTGGCTGAACTGTTACAACTGATGTTTATAGAAAGCGAGGGGACCTACTATGTGCACGCTTCTGGCAGGAGAGAAGAACAAATGCAATGCACCATCCTTGCACTCATAGACGCTTCTAGGTCTCCACGGAGAAGCTATCAATCACGAAGCACCCATCCCAGACTGTTAAGCGGAGAATGCGAAAGATTCACAGAGGGCAGCTCCATTCAGTGGGACTTTAGGGTAACTTGAAATGAGGCACAACCACCCTCCCACATGAAAACCTGTGAACAAGGCAGTGTCCTACACATACAGAATGAACGAGGAGGATAACTAACGCCACCAAAATGTACAGCAAAAGATGAACAGGCTGCTGGAGAAAGCCTACATAACAATGAAAACAGAAAACTTTATGTGACTTGCGCTTGCCAACACTCGGCCTATAGTAAGGCAGATCAACTTTACAGTCCCTGTAGGGCTCTGTATAGGGCTAGCTACAGCAACAGCGAGCAAAACCAGCCCAATCCTTACCATAGTTTGGAGCCCTATCAACACAGTCCTTAAGCCAAAAATATTTGAGGAAAAAAAAAAAACTGTATTTGTAGTGAACACACATGTGCTTTTTCCTGATCCTTATCCCGTAAAAATACAGTAGGGCAGATGTTTGTACAGCCTTGGATTGTAGAATGTGCTACTCAGGCTAGGGACAACTTACGGCACATAAGAGGATTGCGCTGTAGGTTACAAACACCACACTCGAGCATGCTTAGATTTGTGTATGGTTGTGGGGAGTGCCAGAACTAATCCCACATTGAATACTGAGTGGGCGCAGTCAAGAGATAAGAGCCTCCGCTGTAACAGCAGAGACCTGCAAGCTTCCATGCCCGCCTCCTACAGCTATATTTCTTCTCACTGGAAGTCTCTAACTAGAAATGTCTCTCTCAGTCCATTCTGACAGTGCTATTCACGACCTGAGCTCAAATTGTTGTGCTAGAAAGAGAAGACCCTGATACTATCCGCTTCTGGTGACTGCCTGGGATCAAGGCGCTGGTCCTCCCTGAAGGATCACCCGACTGGCTTCCCTTTTCTGACTGGAGTTAGAAATCCTTGGATCTCACACAATTCGTCTCTATGTTTCTGCTGAAACTTTAGATCACTGGTTCTCAACCTGCCTAATACTATGACCCTTTAATAAGGTTCCTCATGGTATGGTGAACCCCCAACCAGAAAATTATTTTCACTGCTGCTTCATAATTGTAATTTTGCTACTGCTATAAACTATAATGTAAATATCTGATATACAAGACATCTGATATGCAAACCCTACAAGGGGTCAGAGCCTAGGTTGAGAACCACTGCTTTGGAGGTATAATCCACTTCAGAAAGGCTCCGGTCTAACTTAATTTCTGACCTGAAGACAAGGACATTGGGGCCCTGGTATCCCTGGGCTGGAAGACACAGAGCATGTTGAAAGGACACTGCTTTACATTGTCCCCAGAGGGGCCTCCTTCCTTCCCGCTGACACAGACACTGGTGTCACACCTACACATGGACCCTCCTCCCTCTCTACCACTCAGTCAGCTTAGGTGCACAAAGAACCCCAGAGGTAGCTTGCACATACTCCTGACTGCATGTGTCCCTGTGACCTACCTAGGAGCTCAAATGTCAGCACTGCATGAGGAATGATTTCTTGGACTCCAAAAAGTATTTGCAATGAGATGCCGGGAAGGCAGAAGTCTAAGTGGCAATCATATGGTCATTTTCTCTCCACTTGCACCTGTCCTCCTTCCTACACGTCCGCTTGTGTGACAGTGTCATCTGACCCTAATACTACAGTAATCACATTTGATTTTTTTTTCCCAGGCAGAGCTGACCCTTTACTTCAACTCCGTTGGGTCTGGTGTTGCACAGGACAAAGTAATACCAACCTGTAATACCAACCCAGGCGCTCACCGTGCCTCGTGCCTACCTTAGCCATAAATCAAGCTGCTTCCTTCCCTCTCCTAGCCCTGGCACCGTTGTCAAGTTCAAGAGTCTGGGATTGCTGTCTTCTAGCAGGGCAGGGGACTGATATTCCCCATCCAAGCCACCCTGTCCAGCCCTCCTTAAATACAGCCTCCATTATTTCCTGGGAACAGAATTTCTGATGACAATGTCTGTCTGTGGAGACAGCTCCTGATGCTATGTAAAGGGGCCTGGATGATGAAGGACACACAGTAAGCCAGACAAGACCTTGGCAAGAGAGACTTGAGACATGAGTAAGTGCCAAGCGAGGGGCAAAAGACTGCGTTCATTTGCTGTGCAGAGGTCAGTGTACACCTTGGAAGGTCTAGTCTTGGTGGCAGCTACCAAATAGGAAGGGAAGATGATAGAGAAAAAGTCATTTAAAGATGAGAAAAAAGGATTCAAGTGCCTGTGGGTGTACATTTCTTCCTGTCAAAGCTTTAATCAGTTCCTAAGGCATGTGCTGTAGAATTGAAACTCCTTATCGAGAAGTCTCACCTCCGTGGCACTTCCTATGAGAGTCTCTTGCTCATCTTCCCAGGTAGAGCTGACCCTCTACTGTTGAGTTTAGTGCTGCACAGGACAAAGTACTTCCTTGCTGGCACCCCTGCCTTCTCTACCAGCCTAGAGCTCCGAAGGATATGCACCCTGGTGCCTGAGATCTATAGCACACCAGAATAACAGATGTTCTGGTTTTTCCAATGTGCACGCCACTGCAGACAGGAAAAAAAGAGAGAGGAAGGGGAGAATCAACACTCTGGGCACATCACCCATCAAGATTCATACTGATGGGCCTTTGAAGTGCAAGACAAGAGGCCATCCCTGAAGAGCTAGAGCAAGGGGCTGTGTGTAACCTTTACCTCCACCCTCAGAGCACCTCACCAGCATGGAAGGGAGTCTTGTCAAAAGTGGGTTGCCTCAGAGACAGAAGAGAACAAATAACACTTAGGCTAAGTGGAGCCAGATATACACTGGACTGTTAGATCATCAGAGAGTCTCTTTTTTGCTGAAGCCAGCATGGGCTGAGTCTTATAGGACATCCACGTATAAAATCTTCATGATACACTGATGGAGGTCACAAAAGGAATTAGCATTACAGGAGGGAAGCCTGGCAGTCGGAGTCACAAGGACGAGATCTGAGCTGAATGGGCTGTTTCTTATCAGTGGGTTCTGAAATCAATCAGCAATCTTATCTGATTCTCGCTTTTACTAAAAGCAAGAATTTAAAAGAGACATCATCAAAACCAGTATCTGATCGATTTCAGCAGAGAATGCTGCCCTTTTGGATATTAACAGTTTGTTCTTAGATACACTGAAACTCTTCTTAAATGGGATTACACTCCCGCATGTGTTCAAGCTAAAATAGCAGAGGGGTGAACAGGAAGAAGAACCCAACACACACCAATTTCCCAGGGCCAAACGACTACTGTTACCCATTTTCCCTTGTGTGTGTGTGTGTGTGTGTGTGTGTGTGTGTGTGTGTGTGTGTGTGTTATTCAGTGTGTATTTGTAAACATGTGAGTGACCCTAATTAACCAACAGACTTGAGGAACCTCTTTGTGTCTTCCACTATACTGCAAGTTACATTCCTGACCCCAGGCCTTTTATCAGAAGGGCAGGCATAAGTGCTAGCAGTAACAGCCTGCTGTTTCCCACCTCATTTGTGAATACAGTCAGAGTAACAGCTCACTGCAAACCAATCTCATCTTACCACTTGGACTACCCTATGCTTAGGCTTCCATTATACTCCCATTCACCTGGTAGTGTTGAGTGAACAGGTAGTTGTCTTGCACAAACACCAAAACCAAGTCCCAGGAAGGCACAAATCTGGAAAATCAGCTCTTTGTCAAGTGTTAGAGAACCCGAACACCCAGATGAAATGGCTCCCTTTAACTCCTAAGACTCTGGGTTTTGTTGTTGCTGTTGTTTTCTTTTGTTTTGTTTTTAAGGCAGAATTTCTCTATGTGGACCTGGCCATCCTGGCATTTACTCTGTAGACTGAGACTGGCCTCAAACTCACAGAGATTTGCCTGTATCTGCCTCTGAAATGCTGGGAATAATGGCATTTATCACCAAGCCAGGCTTTCTTTTAAAATTATTATTTTATTATTACTTTTATTGTTATCATCTGTGTGTGTGTGTGTGTGTGTGTGTGTGTGTGTGTGTGTTCGCGCATGTGAGAAGAGGGGGGGAGAGGAAGAGGGAGAGAGAGAGAGAGAGGGAGAGGGAGAGAGGGAGAGAGAAGGAAAGGGGGAGAGAGAGAGAGAGAGAGAGAGAGAGAGAGAGAGAGAGAGAGAGAGAGAGAGAGAGAGAGAGAGAGAGAGAGAGAGAGAGAGAGAGAGAGAGAGAGAGAGAGAGAGAGAGAGAGAGAGGGAGAGAGGGAGAGAGAGACAGAGAGAAGGAGAGAGGGAGAGAGGAGGAGAGGGAGAGGGAGAGAGGAGGAGAGGGAGAGGGGGGTGTATATGGGGTAGGATGTGCATGTCGAAGGGAGTCAATTCTCTCCCCAAGGTTCCGGAAATTAAACTTGGTTGACCAGGATTTCATGGAAAGGGCTTTTACAGGCTGGGCCATCTCTCTTGCACACTCCTAAGCATCTCTAAAAGACTTCCCTTGACTTGCTCAGTGCCATAATACATCTTACAGGCTCAGCAGAAAGCTGTAGAAACCTACATGCAAAGGTACAGGCTAGGCTTCTGTGTGTGCCAGTTACCACAGTAACACACAGGGTAGCAATCCTGCACCGTAGCCCAGGAGGCTGGTCCCCCATGTTCTCACCATGTTCCCTTGTTCTTCCTTCTTCATTTTTTCTTTGTCCCTTCCCACTTTCAACATATCCTGGGGGCACGCTTTAAGGCAGTTTTTCCTCAGTCCAATTATTCTTTAATTTTAAATAATATAGTAACTTTGGTGTTTTAACTTGTACTTTAACAAAACTAATTTGCAGCGGATGGGTAGACACAGTGTCAATGAACCAGCCAAGGATTGGGGGATATATGCAGGCTAATACCAAAACAGCCACTGATGAAATGGGAGAGCTGAGCAGTGCACTACTGAGTGTACATTTACTCACAGGCCGTTCTGGGAGGCCAGAAAACAGTGGCCTTGCTGCCTGTCTCCCAGATTCCCTCTTCTAAGCTACTTTCTTTCCATGCACTCCAGCAAAGGGGTTTTCTGAAAAATACTAGAACAGACAATAGCAACAAATCTTCCTGAGTATGTATGCAATTCACTGGATTGTCAACAAACTCACTTTTACTGTAAAAATATAGACACTCTGGACTTTCTGGTCATAAAGACATATACATATACATATACATATACATATACATATACATATACATATACAGCATTCTATACTGAAAAATCTGAGATGTACCCAATCTCATTATCTTCTTATTCCACAGTGTGACTTTCCTAAGTAACTCAACAAAGATGTCACCATCTAGACAGGCAACCAGCCTAGGTGTTATGACACGGGTCAGTGATAGAGCATCTGCAAGCATGGATGAGGTTCTAGGTTTCCCCAACATTGTAACAAACCACAAAATCTAGGTATCACTCTCCACAGCTCCCTCACCTTCAAAAATCCCACTCTACTGATGAAAGCTGCTGTCTAATTTTAACTTCTAAATATCTCTTATAGGTTTCCCTTCCTTGTCTACCCATAAGCAACACTATGGTCCACATCAGGTCATCCACTGTTCTAGTAACTTACTGCTCCAGCCCCATCCATCTCTTCCTTAGGCACTAGGCTGTGGCCATATTTTGTTCCTTGTGCATGTATGTGTCTTGTATTCCTACTTGCTGGTGCTGCTGTGTGGAACAGGCCCTGTCTTGAACCCTCACAAGCCTGGCTGTCTTTTTACCTCTCCAGGATGTCATGACCTCTTTCTTCCTTTGTCAGCCATTCAGTCAATGCACTAAATTCTTATTGTGTAGCAAATGAGATCCAATACTGCTCCAGATTCCTGCATATTGACTCTGTAAAGCTCTCAGAGGGAGCTAATCCAGCCTCCTAAAGTACTTGAACTTGGCCAGCCCACAGCAGTGGAAACATGTTCCCTCTAGCATTGGGCTGCTTGGTTAAACCCTCCTATTCTTCCACAGCCAAATCTATCAGGTGGTAGGTAGTCTCAGCTCCACCTGGAAGGGCAGCTCTACGATCTCATCTGTTCTGTAATTCCAAGGATTTCTTGAGCTACATAGCATGTTTAAAGCCAACCTGAGGAACTTATGAGAAGACGTATCTCAAAAAAATTTTTTTCTTCTCCTTTATTTATTTATTTGTTGTTTTTAGGTCTTGGGGTGTAATTCAATGGTAAACCACTTTCTTAGCATGTATATATTGTGTGACAGTTTCCTCTGAGATTGAAACATTCCATCCTTCAGGAAGCTCCTTAAGAAAGATACTACTTCAGGAAGTCCCTGAAACTGACCAGATTCACTCTCCCTACTAGAGTAAGCAATAATAGCTAAGAGTCCCTCTAATAGGGAGGAACCTGAATTTCTCAGAAGACCCTCAGAGAAACTGAGCTGCAAAAAGACTGAGACTAGACTAGCTGCCTGAAGAAGCAGGAATTAGCCTAGCTGCTGGGAGGAGGTTTAGCCCTGAAGCACCTAAGAAAGGACTCTCTCCAACCTGTTATATCATTTCTTACTGCCCTTGAGTATAGGCTGGCTACTTGATGAGTTTTGACAAATGTGAGGCAGTACAAAGCGGTTCACTGCGAGGTCTCAACTTAGCCTGAAGAAGCCTAGCCACTTCCTCTTTCACCCAAAGTTCACCACCCTGGAGAACCCCAAGTGCTAGGCATGCAGATGCACCTTCCTGATTGTTCCCCCCAACAACTACCTTGTCAGCATAATGTAGCCATGTGAGTGCCCCGAGTCAACACCACATGGAGTTGCATTCACATGGAGAAGGAGTCATCTTTGCTGCGGCCTCCAAAGGGAAGGCCCTGAGCAGCTCTTGCTACTCCCAGCCAGTGGACTGGTGGCAGGGCACCTCGGAAAGCACCAGTTAAGAGAAGCAAAGAAGCTCACCTGCGTAGTGAGAATGGATACCCAGCCTGCCTACTATTTATCTGGTGGCTGGTCCCCACCCTCTTCCCATTTGTGTATATTTAATATTTCAGCGTGATCTTCCCAAGATGCAAATGTGACCATCATACTTTCTATCACATGCACACAAGCTCAGCCTGTGACTCTGTCTCTGCGAACCCCCGCCCCCATACTTCTGTGCTCAGTTCAACATGACACAACCTGTACCAACACAGAACATGTGCATCCACTGTCGTTCATCCACACTGCTTCTTTTCTCCAGATTACTTCCCCATGGAACCTTCTCAGACTCACCAACCCTCAGCTATAGGTTCTGGAAACAGCAGACATCATTCCACAAAGCCATCAAAAGAGCCACAGTTAATGCTGATTAGTCACCAGCAACACAAGGTCCCAAAATGTCTTCTTTGGCTCAGTACAGAGAACTTGGATATTATCACATGAAAGACGATGGCTAAGCAAGTGCTCTAACACTGAGCTTAACAACCCCTCCCCCAAACAAACCCACTTTTAAAGATAGTCTCCCTAAACTGGCCAAGCTGGCCTTGACCCACAATACATTCCAACTAAGCCAGGCTGGGGACCATGGAGTGCTACTCTAGTTCCTTGCTTTGAGACAAGTGTTAGTAATAAAATACAAGCAAAGTAATGAAAGGTTTCTTCCCAGGGTTTTCCATCTCCCTCCTCCACCGTAAGCACAGAATTCCAGGTACCTTATGTAGCACAAATGCACTCTCACTCTGGAACACTTCCCTGGGATGCTAGGTACCCAGACAAAAGCCCAGCTGCACCTATGAGCTCAGGAATGCATCCATCAAAGAGCTCTGAACAGATCCGTCCCTATCTAACAATTCAACAAGCAAGTGTCCATCCTAGCCCCTCTCAGAGCCCCTTGCAACACTGAAGGAGGGTCACTGGCACTCTAGACAGAAATATGAACTGTTCCCATTCTCACAAAAAATACCTCACTAATAGACATTTTAATTTTTAACTTTTAATACGTATTTATTTATTTAGAGACAGAGACTCACTACGTAGCTCTGGCTAGCCAGAAAGACTA
Organism: Mus musculus; assembly: GCF_000001635.26. Lineage (NCBI taxonomy): Eukaryota > Metazoa > Chordata > Mammalia > Rodentia > Muridae > Mus > Mus musculus. The sequence goes on from NC_000072.6 coordinate 99,243,131, forward strand.
TACACTCCAAACTGCCCTCAAATTTGTAGAGATCTGCTTGCTTCAGTCTCCTGAGTGGTGGAATATTACTGGAATATTATTGTATATCAATAATATATACAAAATTGCATCATAAATCAGTGTACATTTATCAGGCTCAAATATACACAATTTTGTACTCAGTGTCTCCCCATTCTGGTAAATCACCGTCAGTCAACCTTCTTCAACTGGGTGAACTTGTCCTTCAGCAGACACCCGTTGGCGTCCGAGAATATTTTGTTATCCTGAGTAAAGGGGAGGGATGCTCTCTGGTAGGGAGTGAGCAGAAGACATGGAATCAACGCACAGAATAACCCCGTAAGGAGTTGCACAGGTGTGTGTGTCAGTCCTGCTTCTGTGAGGCCGGAACAATCTCCTTTGCAGGCAGGCTTGCAAAGCGACTGCGCCAACTCCATCCTATCCAACCCTGAGTATTCAACAGAGTGGGATTGACTAAAAACCCACAGATCTGGGCAGCACAATACATTAACAGTAATGTTGCTGTTTGGCAAACTCTATTGGGAGGCACTGGCAGAAACAAAGCGGAATCAGACTGGGAGTTCTACTCTGAATGGATTTCTAAGCGACTATAACATGAACCAGAAATGTAATTTTAAGTGTTCCAGAAAATACATTTAACATGTAAAAAGAAACATGAAATTAATTTTAGTAGTGTATTTTCTTAAATACAATGACTCTAAAACATTACCTCTACATACTACTAATCATATATTAATAATATAAAATTTGTCAGATATTTTACTCTTTGTCTTTTTAAAAATTCCTTATGGAAGTTACATTTGGCACCTGTGACTTTTGCCTGGTCGCATTTCAACTGTTCAGGAGGCACCCACACCCGAGCTTCCTCTGTGACAAATAGGCAGAGAAAGAGAATCCTGGAAGGATCATTGACAGGACCCTGGGGATGACTTTAAAGCTGTGTTTGCTTTCTTATACATGTTCTTCTCACTGTTGCTTTCCTGATTTGAATTATCATATATAAGTAAAGACGGATCAAACTCTATGTACTTTGAACAGACAAAAGACAGAGATGCCTTGTGAGGCTTCATGAATGCATCCGGCTCACTCATTGAAAATGATGGATTGTAGGGATTTTGGAGAAAGGGTTGCCACCACGTAGTTCTTTGTTTGATGGCAAGGTCAAGGCAATTCTTGCCAAGTGGGTCCAGAATGCCAGCCCCATACTACCTCAAAACACATCTGAGTACTGACAAAAAGCCTTTCTTCTGATCTCACAAATAGGTGTAGCTTTTGCACACGTGCTTACATTAGTGCCTGCATCTGGACAGAATGAATAACTGATGAAAATATTTCTACCCAAGTTACTCTAGGGCACCAGCTTTTTGCTCAGTTTTTGTTTCTTTCATTCATTCATTCACTCATTCATTCATTCATTCATTCACTTACTCACTGTAGAGAGGAGCTGGACTCCTAATCCTCCTGCCTCAGTCTTCTTAGAAGCAGGACAAACGTTCTGCACCATGGTGCTCAGCCCAGATACCCTTTATATGTGCTCAGTGTGCACCCTCTCCCTAAGAAGCTTGGAGCCAATGACTCTCATGAACAGTCCTAGAAAGCCTTTTTGCAAACAAAGTTTGAGGATTTAGAAAATTTACAAGATCCGCTCTTTCTGTCTCAATTCAGGAGGCCAGTGGCAAGGCCCTGTACAATCCCCATCCTCAAAATAAGACTGTAATGCACCTGAGACCTGATTTAAATTTATAAAGACAGGACAGCTGGGTCCCTTCAGGGTGGCTCCATCCCATCCCCCCGTTGAAAGAGGTGAGGACAGGAGAACAAGATGATTTCCAATTTTAATATTAGTCTTTAGAAATCAGATTCCATTTCTACTCAAGGCTTTAACTTTCCCCCCAAATATGGGGCAGGGAGCAGAAGGTCTGGATGTGTCTCTTCTCTGTTTCTATCAGTCTTTCTATAATAAGCTTTGGCTGGCATCCGCATGCACTCACGCACGCATGCACACACGCACCCACCTCTCTGTTAGACCAAACTGTTTTAATTCAAAAGACAACAAGGCTAAAGAGTAGGGCTGAGTCCCCAAGACTCTGAACCATACACACTTAAGCAACAACACACATTCTTTGTGCAATCTATACTTGTCCATATAAGGTGGATCTCTCAGTTTGTGATGGGAGGCTACCAATTGAATGTGCTAAAAGTCTAAAAGCTGGCCTGTAAGGCTTATTTCACAAGTCAGCCAGAGTTTGTATCACAGACTTGACAGGACAAGCTCCATGGCCACCATGCTGGCACCTAAAAATGTTTAAATTTCCATTAAAAAGCGGTCCTATTTTGAAGCACTTGTGAAGTAACCAGAGAAATTCACAGATTGAATATATATATATATATGACTTTCAGGTAGATTTCGGGGGATGTGGAAACAAAAGAAAACAGGCCCCTGAGCCTGTGATCCCAACAATGGATCCTAGCCTCAGCCTTTTCACCAACAACACTCAGCTCACAGGAAGCTAAATAGGGCTAAGAAAAGACGAGAAATACACTTAGGTTTTACATTTTCCTTCCTCTGAAATTCTGCCATCCAGGAATGGATGAGAGGCAGCTGATAGAATCCACTCAGTAACACAATAAACATCAGAGAAAAGGCAGAGCCCACTATACTTCTTCGTAGCTCAACCTTGAACAACACCCCACTTAATGCTGGTGGTTGAAGATGCTCCCTGAAGCATCCAGGTCTGTCCTGAGACTGTGATGGCTTTAGTGTACCTGGCCAAGCTTCATTCAGGTCTCTGGGACCACGGAGAGGATGGAAGCTAGCTTAGCAGGGAAAGGACTGAAGGAGAAACTTGCAGAAGAGTCTCCATTAGGGATTCAGAGCCAAGGGGAGTTGTTATGAGAATGATAAGGATGCTACTAAAGGGGCCTACAAGAGCAGCACCTTAATATCAGCTACTGGGGAAAAGCCAGCAATAGCAGAATCAGTGACCTTTGCTGTCATTTCTAGGAACTTCCTGGAGACTGATCACCTGGTTCTCTACCAAACAACGAGGCCAATGCACCATCTTCCCAAGAGTCCTGGTTTGTCTCATTTTTGTTTAAGTATTTATTTGGTTCACTGACATACCGCTGGTGTTTAAAATGCATCACAGAACAAGCAGATACTCAATGACAATTGGGTACACAAAAGGAATTTGAAGTTTTCTGAGGCAAAAGGCTGCTGCAGTAACCACCCTCTATGATATCCCTTCCTCACTTCAGCACGCTGGCCTCCTCTACATGGCTACTCTCTTTAACCTGGCTGTCCCCAACACTGTAAACACACACAAAACAATTAAACACACACAAAAACAGCTTGAAAACAAACAAACAAACAAATAAAACATCCAGATTTCACTTGTCAATGTTGACTTCCAACATGTAAATAACAACATACACTGTTGTTACATTTTAATTACAAAAACAAAACAAAAAACACAAATGCACACGCACACACACACACACACACACACACACACACACACACACTGGCAAAGGTGCAGGGACGTAACCCCTGGAAGCAGGGCTGACAGCGATGCAAACCAGTCCGTTCTGAAAGGCAAGATGGTAGGACAGGAGGAGAGATCAGGAATTCTGTAACTTTCTGGCAGCGATCTCCACCAAAGACAAGACCCTGAGAAGCAGCTGTGTTTAATGGAGCTATGACCAATGGTACAAAGCCGAGGCACAGTCTCAGGAAAAAGGAATAAGGAGAAAGAGTGATCAAGTTAGCGCCATACTATGCAAGCCAAAGGCCTTAAGGAATACTTTGGGATGGGAGTGTAGCTCAGAGGCAAAGCTCCTGTCTAGCAGGTGAGTCCCTCAGTTGGATTCCTAGACTACCAGATAAACACACAAACAAAATGCCATCAAACTATACGGTAAAGGAAAGTGTTACCTATGAGATAACACTTTTTAAAAATGCATGTAAATGTCTTTATGCTGTACTTTTGTTAAACACGTGTGTTCAATGACACCATGGAAGGGAATGTCTGTCTCTGTGCGCACGCATGTGTGTGTGTGTGTTATTCTCAGTGTTAAGACTCTAGTTTATCTTTATCTTTTATGTGATCTGTTTACCTACCACTTAAAATTCCTACCATGGAGGCTCAAGAGTTAAAAGTAACACTTGCAGGCTGGAGCGATGGCTCAGCAGTGAAGACTGCTCTTCCAGAGGTCCTGAGTTCAATCCCAGCAACCACATGGTAGCTCACAACCATGTGTAATGGGATCCAATGCCACCTTCTGGTGTGTCTGAAGACAGCTACAGTATACTCATATAAATAAAATAAATCTTTAAAAAAAAAAATAATAACACTTGCTGCTCTTGCTGAGGACCAGAGTTTGGTTCTCAAGAGTTTGTGTGAGTGCATGCACACACAAATGAAAATATTAAAAATAAATATTCTCAGAGCTGGAGAGGTGGCTTAGCCATAAAGATTGATGGCTGCTCTTCCAGAAGACCTGTGTTCTGTGCCTAGCACCATATCAGATGGCTGTACAAGCCTGGACAGCTTCAGGGACTCCCTGATCTTTTCAGACATACTTGGGCACCTACACCCACATGTGTGTGTGCTCTTAGACACATACAGTTAAAAATGAGATAAACCTTTAAAAGTGTGCTATCATGGCTCCATGAACACAAGTCAGGTGATACACACATGTGAAGCAATATTCTTAACTTCATTCGCACCTCCATCCAGTCTGCTTGTACCTTACACAAACCAGGCTCTGGAGGAAAGAGAGGCACAGAGATGTGGCACAAGGAGAGGCAGGAGATGCTGGTGTCAAAGAGGAGGGAGATTAAAAAAAAATGGACATTTTGTGAAATTAACATTTGCAGCTGTTTTCACATATTTACTGTTTTGAAAACTCTTGTAAAATCCCTTGACATACCCTGAAGCAAAAAAGAACATAGAGAACTGACCCAAGAAAAGGATATAAACCACTTCGAAAAGATGCTTAGGTTTTCAATTAATTATTTAAATCAAAAATTTTAATATTTCTATGTATTTTGGCACCCCCAGTGGAATGGCTGCCAGTATTGGGTATGTACTGGGTGTGTTGTTTCCTCTCCATGTCTCACCATTAGCAACCAGTAAATGCCAAGCAGCAGACTGTGAAAGTGAGATGTCCCTTGGTCCTCTCTTCAGTCCACAGATCTACCACACTTCCCGTAAGGGGTCACCTGAAAGGGTGACAGACAGATGTGAGTGACACTGAGAAAAAGCTATTTTTTTTTCAGGATATGCCCCAGCTTCAGATACAGTGAACCTCACAGGCACTGAGTGTCCCCTACCTAACCAACTCCTCTTAGGAGCAGGACGAGAGAGTCTGGGAGCTCTAAGTACTTCTGTATTTTCCAGAGTAGCCTCAACGAAACTCAACCACAGAGACATTACGGAGGTGTGACCATAAACAAATTAAACGAGTGACATGCAGGGGTGGTAGAGGTGGAACCGGGGTGGTAGGGTGGTGGTGGCTGACATTTAGGATCATAAAAGGAAGTGAGGTTGAATGGCTGGCCCAAGAAAAGACCCACGGTTCCCACTCTGTGGACTGCAAATCAAGTCCAACGGGTAACACGAGGAGTAATATGCCTCACAACTTAATGTTTGGAAACTTCCTGCCCCAAATTCATGCCAACTACACTATACGCAAAACACACGCTCCTGGTTCCATGGAATGGTGTGATGTGCGTCAAATTAATTTCTCTTCAGAGAAGAGGGATGCACAGGAAATATAACATGTCAACAGCATTCATTTTTTTTCCTTTTACATTTGTTTGCCGGGGTATGAGGAGAGTGTACGCCACAGCAGGAGTGTAGAGATCTGAAGACAGCTTACAGCAGTCAGCTCTCTCCTTCCACCACATGGTTCCCAGAGATTGAACCCAGGTCCTCAAACTTGGCGGGAAGCATCACTACTCACTGAGCCACGTCACTGGGCCTTCCATGACCTTCTAAAACTAACTGTATCCTCTCATGATGCTCCTCATAGAGACACCCGCATTCACAAGGGACTGCCAGGGATGCAACTAAACGCCCAGTATAGGAGGAGGAGAAAACTTAGCAGCAACACTCACCATGACAACCTGAAAGTTCTGTTGTAGGTAGGTACAGGGAGGTTAGAGGGGAGCTCCTGGCAGGTTAGTAATGAGGGCCAGGAAACAGTACACAGCACAGTGCACATGGACAGATTGCCATACCAGAAACAATGCTGAGAAAGGTAAGTGGCAAACTATTTACAGAAAGATGCCAGGGATGTTTATTAAAGAATATTTTTTTTGCTTTTATAGCTATCTTATCAATGTTATAATATAATCAAAAATGAGTATTCAGAATCACCCACAAGGTGGACTATTCCTTCTTCACCCAATGCACCTTTAATAGCACCCGGCCCTCCAGCACACTCACACACATCATTTTTCCTATTTGCTATCCATCCCGCCCCCCCCCCCCCCCCCATGCTTGAGGACGAGATGCTGAGTCAGGAATCAGGAGCACAGCCAACTGTGATTCATGGTTTTTGAGTAAGACAGACCTGGGATATTCAGAGTTAACTTGAAAGGCAGATGCACCCATCAAAGACTACCCATATTAGTAGAAGGTAAGGGTGACAGACTGATGTGTGGCTCAGGTTCAAACTAGTTCCTTACTAATCTAGAGAGTATGTTAACCACATGAGGCAACAGAGCAGCTTAGAATATTAAAACAGTTCATTCTAAAAAGAGACACAAGTGCAGCCCTGATCTCCACGCCATTGGATTAAAGGGTGTTTGGAAAAGGGCAAAAGAACAGGATTCTGTTGTTCTCGTGCCACTGGCTGAACTATGACATAGACATCACAGAAGTGAGGCTACGAGGATTGGGGACAAATGTGTGACTCTAGCAAAGGGAAGCCTGAAAAGATACTGAGGGGAAAAATATGTAAGTCGGGGTTTATTGGTTTGGTTTTTGTTTTTGTTTGTTCGGTTGATTGGTTTTGTTTTGCTTTGTTTGCTGTGACAAAATGTCTAGAGGAAAGAGTTGAAAGAAAAAAACGGGTATCTGAACTGTTTGGGAGGGAATCAGCCATGGTCAGCTGGTTCGGTTGTTTCTGGCCTGATACAAGGCAGAATGATCAGGCAGTGGAAGTGTACAGTCAAGGAAGTTCTTTACATAATGGTGACCAGGAAGCCAAAAGCACACCCCCACTGCCTTTCTTACTCCATCCAGCCTCAGAAAAGACCAATCGGGTTCAATCATTTCTCACCCAAACTAGTTGGAAATCAAAACACACAAGGTCTTGAGGACATTTTACACCTAAACCATAAGCCCATCTAACTAGTACTTAGATGCTAAGTCAGAACAAATATGGAATTAAAACTCAAATATGTTTTATTATCACTAAGGAAATAGCTCCATGTAGATAAATGGCCAGGTCTTCGTTACTATCTCTTTGACCTCTCTACGCTGTGATATGGCTGACAATCTTCAAAACATCACAATAATTTCTCATTCACTACAATCTCAATATTTTTTTCCAGTATGAGTGTGTGTGTGTGTGTGTGTGTGTGTGTGTGTGTATTCATGTGTGTAGATCTAGTGTGTGTGCATACTAATGGAGACAAGAGAGCAAGATCAGCTGTTGTTCCTAGAGTACTATCCACCATGTTTTCTAAGACAGGGTCTCTTATTGGCTTGTAACGGCCTGAGTGGTCAGTGTGGCTGGCTAGCAAACCCCAGAGATCCAAATGTCTATGTGTCCCCTGTCCCCAGAGCTGGAATTACACATGACACTGTGCCTGGCTTTCACATGGGTCTGAGGATCAACCTCAGGGGCTCATGCTTCTGGGGGAATGGCTTTACTGAAGGAGCAGTTCTACAAGCCTAGCCCTTCCTGCCTCATCTGACCCTAATTCCTCAGTGTCCTTGATAAACTTTTCAACAATGGTAGCTTTTAAACACAAGCTCGGCGCCTTTCTTGTCTGTGTCTCAGTAGCATTCTCTTACTGAGTGCATGAAGTTTCATGTCTTACATATCTCTTATATGCTTGTAAATCCTACACTGATAACCCCTAGCTAGAATATTTTTGGAATCACATATCCAAAGGCTCATGAGGATCTCATCTGAGAGAGAGAGAGAGAAAGAGAGAGAGAGAGAGAGAGAGAGAGAGAGAGAGAGAGAACAGCTGCAAACCCCAGTGGTCGCCATTGCACGCTGCCCCCTCCCTTACCCACCCACACTGCGCCAGCTCACTGGCCTCCCTCCACTGACTGATGGCAGTCCCACCCTTCCAGAAATAGCTTGGAGGAGAAATTCCAGCCTTCAGCCTGATTCCTATAGAGCAGCCCATCAGTGAATTCTCTTAGTAATACCCCATCACATGGGAAGAAAGCCTTTGAGTCACCTCTGACAAAGTACCATCTCTGCATTAGAAAAGTCTTCAGCTTACCTTGGTAAACACCAACAGCAATGGGGTCTCACCAGCCCCTATTATCACACACAGTCTAACAGATACGTTCACGGTACCATATCTCGGTGGGATTCAGGGATCACCTCTTAAAGGGCCTCCCAGACCCATAGGCTATTTTCAAGTCAGGGTTTTGGGTGATACACTTAAAGCACGCATTTGTAGCTGCTCTTCCAAGAATCCTATTTTTCTAAAAATACAATAAGCCATGTTTTTCCTTGACCTTATGGCCCATCGCCCTCTTGGTTGCTGCTACCTGCAGTACACCTCTCTCAGCACACGCTCAAACATGTCTGCTCCACAGTGAGACTTCCAGGGACTCTTTATCTACAGCTGTGCCCGACCCCTCTGGTGTCTGACCCCTCTGCCCATGCTCTGCTCTCATGAGCACACCCTGATCATGCCAGCCTCCATATCTGCACTCCCTAGAGCAGTGGGGAGAGGGCTTAGTAGCTCTGCTCACTGCTATTTCCCCCTTATGACCAACACTGCCACCCAAAGGAAATAGCAGGCTTGCCACATATGTCATCGGGTTCATGCTGCTGACTGTAAGTAAAAACACAATTGAGGCAAAACTTATTATTTGATCGAGGCCACTGGATTTAAACTGGCTATTTCAATTTGCCATCGATAATGAAAAGCATGCAAAATTTTTCATACTTTTTCAATATGAAAGCTTTATGGATCTATACCCATACCACAGTAAGTTCTGGTTAACCATAAGACAAGTGTTCAACAACCGCAAGTGGAATTCTGCTTTCATACTGTGCTGGGGAGGCCCTAGCACAATGCCTGGCACACAGCAGACGTTTAATAAAGATGTGGCAAACAGACAAGTAAACGAATCCAAGTAGCTTACAGAGTGTATTAATTGAAATTACAGAGTCTACGTTTTAAAAACCTCACAGTATACATTTATAAGAAGTAGTTTAGAAAATTATGCTAGTGTATGTATATTCACTTAAAACAGACTTGAGGGCTGGAGAGAGGGCTCAGTGGATAAAGTGATTCCTAGGCAAGCATGAGGGTCTGAGAGCAGAGCCCTAGAACACAGGTAAAGTCAGATGCACACATCTGTAATCCCAGCACTCTTTTGGCCAGATAGGAGGCGGACATAAGAGAACACCTGCAAGCTTGTCTAAAACAAAGTGGAAGGCAAGGGCCAACACCTGTGCTCACACTCACACACACACACACACACACACACACACACACACACACACACACACACTACCACCACCACCACCATACCGTAGAAGTCTTGAGTACAACCTACTAAAACGATTGCCTAATTCACAAATTGGTTCCAACTCCTACTCTGAAAAAAATCACTGATCTAAACTTGCATGTTGCACAACTTGTAGTGAACGGATCCCAGGGCACTTCCTCTGACCTCCAGTGAGGGCCTGGCACACTCAGCAAACAGGACTGGCAGGTGAGGAGGGCTGCTCCAAGCATCACAGAACCCGATGGACGGAAACAATCTGTCCACCCAGTGATGCCAGTTTGCTTTTTTAATTAAGAGCAATTTTATGTAACTTATCACACTGTCAGGTAATTAACAAAACATGTAATTACCTTTAATTATATGCTACATATGGACTAATACACAAAATTCAAGGGGGAAGCTGCAGGATTTTCATACTTCAAAAAGACTCGGTGTGAACAGACCAGAAAAACCTAAGAAGTATTTTTTTTTCATTTACTTTCTACCTCTTCCCCTTCATCCAAAGGCTTCAGAAGTGTAATCGTTCACATCGGGGGCAGAGAACAAGCAAATGATTAAGCTTCATTTCAGATTTACAAAGTCTCAATCATCAGAAGTCTTTTAAAAAGATACCACAATTATCAGATCCAAAGCCAGCCCTGGGCGGAAGCCATCGGGACAAGTACTAACGTGTAAGGAAGATTCTATCTGAGTTACCACAACTGTGCCTCTGAGGTCATGGCACTCCTGAGAACTTCCAGAGACGATGAACAGGTTCCCATGGAGGCACTGTCCCCCTTTCGTTTCTATGTGTGCACATGCATGTGCATCTGGCTGAGTGCTCCTATCCGGGTGTACACATGTGACTGCTGAGTGAACAGCCTGGATGTCATTCCTCTTGAGATGAATCTCTTCCTTTTTAGATGGTTCAGAACTGTGCGGAAGAAATGCGATCTGTAATTTTGTAGAAGACAGTGGAGGAGCTAGTTAGGTTGGTAATGCACTTGGGAACCTGATCTAGATATCCAGAAATCACACAAAAGAGTGATCAGACATAAACCAGTGGAATGGTGCTATGCACTATGAGGAATGGACGCAGCTCTTGACTCCCTGGGCACTGGCCAGCTGACCCATCCTAACTAGCAAGTACTAGACATCGAGAGACACCATCTCAAGAGGAATGGCATCCAGGCTGTTCACTCAGCAGTCACATGTATACACCCAGATACTATATAGCTATGTGAGCGGCCGTGTAGGTGCTGGAAATTGAACTCTAGTCCTCTAGAAGTGCAGTAAGTGCTCTTAACCTCTGAGTCGTCCCTTCAGCCACCATCACCTTCTGTTTTTCATCACTAACTGTGTAAAATATGGCCAGTTGAATATTGCTACTAACTTTACTCCGAAGCATGATTTTAAGTACATTTGAACAAATGAGCTCTGTAGAAAACCAATTCCACTGAGCACTGTTCTCTGAAAATCAATAATTTCAAATATGTTTCCTTGACAAAAGAAAAAGCAGCTCGTGTTTACACAGGCTATTAGTTTAAGATCATGGGAACCATGTTTAAGAACACCTGAGATGCGTTTTGGATACCAACACCACAAAACCAGTAGGATTTGCTGAAGGAGGCAGAGGCGGCAGGAGGCTCATGAGATAGGCCTAAGCTGCACAGTGAGATACAGAACATCAACGATAAAATTGACAAGTCTGACTGCTGAGAAACCCTATCTGGTCCCCAACACATATAAATATCCACAATGCAAAATCTAAGTCTTCCATCAGCCTATCCCTGCTCCGAACATGGCAGGCCACCACTCGACTGCACTGAGACATCACACTCAAGAAATTATCCTAAACTAGCTTAAAACAATATACCTTAGACAATCTTTAAAAGAATTATACTGCCAGAAGGAAGTTAGTCTCCATGCAGCATAGATTACACGGTTCCATTCATACCTAAAACAGGTAAAGCTATGGGGCAGAAGGTAGAGTAAGCTACTGTCAGTAGGTTGAACGGAGGGCAGAATGGTGAAGAGCTGCTACTTGATCCCAAGACTTCCTTCTCGGTTGATGAAATGATAAATGATGTAAGGTGGTGGGTAGCAAACTGTTGGAACACCCAAAGTTCCTGCATAGTAAATACATTCTAAATGAGTGAATCAACTCATTTAATTATTAATTATGAATTCAAGAATTTGAAAAACAAAACACGAAGCCACCTAATAATTCACAACAGCTCGGCCGTTGCAAGTGTAAGGAAGCCACCCTCACATTGATGCCGTGTGAGGCTGAAACCTATCACTGAGCACCCTCGGCTCCTTGCTCTAGGTCACTGTCAAATGCAACCACAGCTAACCTACCTAACAGTCATCATAAATACTGAGTCTGTCTTCTCTATGGAATATAAACCCTTTGAGGGCAGAGACTGTACAGCAGAGAAATGAATAGAGATCTGTGCTCAACATTAATGCATGTGCACAGGTGCATTTACATGAAGAAAGGGATGGGGGGACGGGCAGGCAGAAAGGGTTGGACTGGAATCATTCCCACATGGTCTGCCCTCTTATATTTTCTCCTCATCCCTTTCCAGTCTTCTTTTCACTCAAAAGCATCTCCCAGCAGCCCTGGAAACGTCGTGGAGCCTGTCTCTAATCTCATCAATTCCATGTCAAGAGGTGTCATGTGAGTAATCTTCCAACTTTTGCTTAAAAGAAAAGGGAGTACTTTGGGCTTCACCCAGTTGTGGCAACAACTTAGCTTCAGCCACACAGATAAGGGGAGATCCCCAGGGGCAGAGAGAGACACAAAGGACCTGCCTGGCCAGACTAGACTAGCTACATTGTTATAAGACAGAAGCCAGAGACTATATCATTTCAGGCACTAAGGGCAGCCTCATAGATTGCAGCATGATCATTATAACCCAGACATGGGTAGGTGGTATCTAGACAGAGTAGTCCAATGGCTAGCTCAAGTGGCTGGTTGGATGATCATATGTGGATGTGGTTATCTAGGTACACAGAGAAGACGTTGTCATACTGTCTCCACAGCATGTTTAGGAGTTGACAGGAACACAATTGAAATCAAATGCTGAATGTTTTCTTCCCCTCTTCCTCCTTTTTTTAAAATCAAGATCTCACATAGCCCAGGCTGGTCTCAAACCTGTTATGTTACCAAAGTTGGCCTTGAACTGCTGTTGATCCTCTGGTCTCCAACCTACCTAGCACGGGCATGACAGGCCTGCACCATCATGTCTGGATAGCCAGTGCTGCTCAGCCAGAGATTTCTGATCCTTACATTGCATTTGGAGATGTTGGCATTTGTAAAAGTCGTTTTATAAAGACCTACTGCCCAACTAAGTTTACCAAGTTACAGTTAAAATTTGTAATGAATTATGCCATCATGCAATAAAATGATGACTGAAACAATAACCCCAAAGATTGTTTGCATGGAGCACCTTAGAAGCATTCTGCTGTGATGGGAATGCTCGGTTCACACAAATACACACTTTTAAAGAGAGTAATATCGTTCAATTAGCTGGAAAGCATTTTAAATCTTTAACTAAGAAACCATCCATACTATACAAAACATAATGAATTCAAACTGTGAGTGGGCACTACAGCACCTTCATTTAACATTTTTAAAAATCCTCAAATTGGGGAGGGAGACAAAAAAATTACTGTAATTGTACTTTCTTTGAAAAAAATTTAAACTTTCTCACAAATAAGTCAATCGTTTAAAAAGCAGCTGAACCACCATATAAACCTTGAAGCTTTGAGATGTCTAGTATTTGAAGACAATTATCTGGGCATGATTGCATATGCCTGTAACCCCAGCGCATTGGGAGCACCCACAGGAAGATGCCAGAGGCTCGTGGGCCACACAATCTAGTCCAAATGGTAAGCTCCAGGTTCAATGAGAGAAGCTGACTCAGAAAATAAGGTAAAGAGTGTCTGAGGAGAACACCCATGCTGATGTCCAGCCTCCAAGCAAACATGGTGAGGTATATACACATACAGGTGTACATCAAATAGATGCATACCCACACACACACACCACACACACACACACCCATACACACACACCACATACACACACCACACACCACACACCACACACACACACACACACACACACACACACACACACACACACACACATACACACACACACCACTTCTAGGGTGCTCCATTCAAATGATCTTTGGGGTTATTTTTGTTTCAGTCATCATTTTATTGCATGATGGCATAATTCAATAGCATTCTTCAATTCAAGTGCACTAAGAACTAAATAACGAAACAGTAAATTTTAAAAACTGGGTTGAGTCATCTACAAAATAATTCTGGGTAAACATTCAATGGTACGAAGAAATGGAAGAGAACACCACATTAACCTGCATGAAGCCAAGTTGCTGCAGTTGCCACAGGAGACTGACATGGACAGTGACCAGAGCTATGCTCTCTGTTGTTTTTATCTTGATGCCACTTTCCATGCCCTTGGATAAGCTACTCAGCATCCTCGGGATCGATGTGCCACTGTAAGGCAGGAATTAGACTGGCATGCTAATGGCGTCATAGCAATCTCAGCAACCAGAGCCATTTTATTTTATTAACATTTTAAAACTTTTATTTTTTTTTATAGGTACGGATGTTCTACTGTACATGTTTCTGAGCTTTGCCTGTGTGCTCACAGAGGCTAGAAGATGGTATCAGTACTCTTAACTTCTGAGACTATTTCCAGCCCCCCAGATCCATTTTATAAAGCACTCAGATCTGCCTGGAAGAAACTATTATATACTCAGAAATATACTGATGGTTATTTATAGTTCTACAAACCTTTGGATTTAGATTTTAAAAATGGCTTCATTTGTCTCTCTGACTTAGCGTGGCAACATCAGTGTGCATAGTCAGTTGTCCCCATACTGGCCAAGGAGCACACTGATCACCAGTACTGACTGTGAGTGAGTCCCACATTTAAACTGGAGGCTTGCTATTTACTGAGAAGCCCCAAATATCAAAACCCACATCCTGTTTGTAGTGAGAATGACGGGTTCAAGACAGAAGTCCCTTCCCTTCAAGGCACAGTCCTGAGGAAGAAACACCAATCACTACACTCAGCCTAGGCTTTTGCTGCTATAGGTGACTAGCTGAGCTTTTTTCTCCTACTGCACCACACACATGTATATAAGCATATGTACTTAAATTCATCTTTAAAAGATCTGTAACCCTGCCTAAAGTTAAATTTGGGGTCAAGAGAAAGAGAGAGGGATCCTTTAGGAACAAAGAATATCAAATAGCAAAATGTTTACTAAAGAATAAAAATGAATGGATCTAGAAAGTTCCCAGGAGGAGGGATTTATTTACAGGCTGGTGAGGGCCACTACGGAATACATCCTTTACCTGGCTCAGAAAGTGCCCCCAGAAGCGTTTCATTAGGACGACCAACAGAAGTGACTGTTCTGCAGTGTTCCCTTTGTCCCACACATATCATGAGTTTGAGGGACATCCGCAGATATAAGCAAGGCATTATAAACATATCAACTTAAAAGCAAAACCATCCATCCTTGCATCCAGGCCTGCAGGGCACGGAAAGACACAGAGGAAGCTCTTATTTCACACCATGTGATAATGCGAGTGACAAAGCTCAAGCTTTTAGTTTTGTGGGGGAGGGGACTTGATTGTTAGATCTATGATCACTGAACCCAGGGCTCTGGAAATGCTAGGCAAACACTACTACTGAGCCATACGCCAGACTCTCACTGTGTAGTCCTGGCTGGTCTTGAACTCCCTGAAGTTTTGACTTCCTCTGCATCTAGAGTGCTGGCATTAAAGGTGCGTGCCACCATGCCCCACTAGTAAGTTTCTTTTGAACTCCTTGTTAGCTTTATTGAACCTCACTTTTCAGCTTTTGCCTGTGTTTCTAACAGCATGAGAAGAGAGAAACACCAAAGAAGCACTCTAGGTCTATTCTAGAGGTGAACGACCCCAGAGACAGTATTTAGAGCACATAGAATGGCTGAGGCAGAGGTCTGTGTGACCCACACGCAGGAAACATTTAGTAGACAGCACGAGGCAGAAAGTCTGCAAAGCCCCAAACCTAGTCTCAGGCAAGGGCTGCCTTCCTTTAGTGCACTCTGCTATGGCTGACAACTCCACACACTGCTCAGCAACATTTCCTTCCAGGCTGGAACATCCGATGGGACACGAGACAACTCTGGGCATTGATCTGGTATTTCCCAAAAGAGCAAATCTGAATTGTGGGGCCCAAGCCAAAGACACCAGAAACAACTCAAGCAAATCTACTCGGTCCGTGAGGCACTCTAGATCCAAACACCCTTCATGAGAGTAAAGACAAAACTAATCAAATAATTCTCATATGATCAAGGTTCTGAAAAGTCTGTGTCTTGCAAACATATTCAACATGACAGCAAAGCTGAACAAGGACAGGATTCAATAATGCCACAAAGCAATTACTACTCAATGGACACAAGCCTACTGAGTCAAATGAACTACTACAGGCCCAAATTAAAATTGGACATGGAAAGACTACTTCAGCTCATGGGGGAAAAAAAGGAACAAAAAAGGACATAGAAAGGCTGCACAAAAAAACTACAGTATAAACCTATAGTAAAACTTAAATAAATAAGTAAATGAACACCATAAACATAAAAATAAACTTTTACATTTCATACATTGAAAGGGCCTGCAAATTCTCTCCAATAGGAAGGACATGGGCTTAGCTCTGAGATGCTCCTGAGCTCCGGCAAACATCAGGCATCTGTGACCACTCAATGGGACTATTCCACCTGCCTCCTCAAAAGCATGAACCTCAGAAAGTGAATTTTGGTCTTCATTCATCAAGCCACATTAGGCTCTCTGAAAACTTCTAATTTTAAAATCAAGCACTAGTTCGATTTCCAAGCAAGGTCAAGAAAACAAGACAACAGAGCGCCAACATTCAGGGCTGTGTCCCACACTGCTATGGAGTGACATCAATGTGGTCTGTTGCTATGGCACTTGACTAGTAACTCCTGAAAGAAGGGGATTAGATGGGAGGCAGCTGAGCATCAGTAGGGCACCACCACTACTCTGGCACTGAGCACCGATACACGTTACTCATGTCTGGGGCAAGGGACTTTTATGAATCACCGCTCTGATGATGTGAATATTCCTTTCTCACATTAAGCCCACAGAACATAAGAGCAAACAATAATTAATATTCAGCTTCATCAGACTGGAGGAAGAGTGGTATTATTGGCTGGTGAATAAAGTATAGTGATGAGCTCTCTTAAGGGAAATCGTTAACATCTTCTGCCAATATGCCACACGTGTACATCTACACACATTTATATGCACACACATATATATGTGCATACATATAAGTATACACACGTGCGCGCGCGTGTACGCGCACACACACACACATACAGAAAAGCAAATGACCAAACCCCAGTCTTCAAATAGTTTTAGATATAAATCCAACAATTATGTATAATTTTACCTTTTATTTATTTAATTTTTTGGCTTCTGTAATTCAATCTTCAGTTATAGTCACCTCCAAAGGTCACGTCTCACCCTAAAAACAAAACAAAAACCAACAAGTCACAATCTGAATAACAAGGTCAGTCTCACAGTGAATGCCTGGTGTTCACACAAGCAAAAAGACAAGGAGTTCAACTGTATGTCCTGAGATCGGATCTTTCAGTTTACAGAAGCAAGGCCATGATCTCCGCTACCTTCAAGACCACAGATCCAACAGGTATGGGAGAAGTCAAGAAGAGATGCTTCCGACCTTTCACGTGAACTCTTTCTTATCTCGCCGTCTATTAATTCATTTCGAGTGGAATAATACATGACTCATGGGCCTCTGTTTTTAGAAACCAGACTGCTACTTGAATGTGCACGTTTGGTTCATACCCACAACATTTCTAATTTCATTATTTTTTTTCCTCTTTGAAAGTAAGTCTGCACATGCAGACATGAAGCTTTCTGTCACTCTTGAGCCTTTCATAATCATTTTTCTTTAGAGGCACCATTTTCTATTTGGGGAGGGACAAGGGGTTAACTGCTGTTGAAAGCTGTTCACAGAAATATTTTGCACTTAAGAGTATCTACCTAGACCAAATCCACTACATTAGATAAAAATGGTTCATGTCACATGAAATAAGCAAATGAAACCAAGCTTCCTGAAACACAAAGGAAGCCAGGACACACTTCAAGCCACAATCTCCTCCGCATCTGCACACTCCCTTGAGCAAAACTCGTGTGTGCCTTAAAGAAATGTCAGCTGCTGCCTCTTCCTGCCCAAGGAGCTGGCACTGGTGGACACCCCACGTGAAAAGACAAGCAGGGTTATGTTGGTGAGAAGATGCGAAGCTCATGCCCGCTCCACTGACCAAATGCTGGAACTACAGGAGGCTGAAACCCTAACCTTTTGACTAACATGAAAAGCCTTTTGCTTATTAATGCCCAGGACAATACGGAACGGAGTCTATCCTGTCAGCTCTGAATGGGAGAGGCAAAGTCTCCCTCCTTCAGTGGGGCTGGGAGGTGACACTTTCATGTCAACCTCTGACATTTCCACAATCAAAGGGTATGCAGATTTTTGCCATGCTGACTGGAAAAAAAGATGCAGGTTCTGGGTGAAATCAGAATTCTCGTGTTTACTGTAAGAGGAAATTGGAGGTTTTCACCATAAATCTTTTACCTTTTGGGTGGGGGAAAACCCTAGAACTCGGGTTTTAAATGACTGCTCTGTAACCTACCCCTCCCACCCCCAAAGCTTTGGGTTGTTGTTGTTTTTAGCCAAAACAATTCAAACTGAAAATGAAAATCGCGTGCTTTCCTGCTGATGCATGCCCTCAGGACTGCCTTCTTGTTTCACAGTGAATGGGTAAGAGAGAGCAATGGCCATCAACGTGCATGGCAGACCAGAGAGACCTGGGAGGTACCCCCAGTCCACTCAAGTCACACAGCAGCTCCCACACAAGAAATGGCACCAAAGATTCAAAAGGTTTTCAGTCAGTATTATCTGCAGTCCCAGGGACAAAGCTCAGGTCTCTCACATGCTAGTACCTGACCACTCATGTGCATGCCTGCTGTTCATCATATCTTACATACAAAGTGGATGAACTTTGGCAGACCCTGTTCAATTCAAAGCAACGGGGCCCCTTTCTCTCTCCTTTTTCCTGGAGACTTTCTTCCACGCATGGACTTTAAACTAATTTCTATATTTATCTATTGAGCCGGTCTGTTTCTGCACATTTGGCAGAAGGGCCTATAGTATTAGACTTTGCAATGCAGATGAGATTTGCTATCATATAGGCCTGGCAAACAACTGGACCTCATTAAAATTTAATTCCCAAAGAAAACTGCTGAAAAGGCCTACTTTGAATAAAGTTATCTATCTCTGGAGTTGTATCTCAGCCCACAGGACAATTTCAGGTAAGTGTGAGGTCTGTGTGTCCGCTCAGCAGCAGAAAAAACATGGTTCATAAGTGAGTGGGAGCAAAAGCAGACACTGGTGGACCCTCGGTATTTAAGTATATTCTCCCTCTGGGGAAGTAAAATCAAAAAGAGCAAGTAATGGCACAATCAGACAACTGACACTCTACTGTACACAGACTTAAACGGCACAAAATCGGCTACATTTGACTTTCGCTTATGCATCAAGTATCGTTGGTAAGATGTATAATCCATTCCATAAATTTTAATGTACACGTACATCTGACCACTCATTAATTTATTTCTGTTGATTTTACTTTTTAGAAAAGGTATCCATTAGCAAAGTCATCTGAAATGCTATTTTCTGAGTTTTGCTGCCGAGAGATTAATAGTTCAACAGCTGTTTGCCATCATGTGCAATTAAATGAAATGTGTCGATACAGAAGACAGGAAAATAAGGGGTTAGAGCGGAGGCCCGAGCTGCTATCACTGCAAGCGTAGGAGAGTAGAAACAACAACTCTGGAGGAAAATACGCAATTTGCTTTTTCCTAGACCATAAAACTTCCATTTCTAAAACTGTGTACTTTTACTGATCAAATCAATCAGGTATTTATCTGACTACTGACAGTACAAACACACACACACACATACACACATACATTTATACATGCATGTGCATAAGTGTGCACTCACACACACACACACACAAACAGTATAAAAGAAATATTACCCTCCAGCCCTCCTGTCTGGTTTAGGCTGTCACCACACAGATAACATTTTGTTTTCCTCTTTCTCTCTTTTTAAAAACTTTCCTAGTGATTTTATGTGTTAAAAGTAAGCCAGGTATATGGTAAATAGCAATTGGTAACTTTCCTTCCTAGAACTGTCTTTCACAAGTAAAGATCCTGGGAACTAGAATTCCCCGAGCCTTCTTCACGATAGTGTCTGCTATTTACCTGGAGCTACAAGGTGACAACAGAGCCCACTCATGTAACTTGACACCTGTAGGGCTGATTAGAAACCCTGCACCTCAAATGCTTCTTCTTTCTCAGATCGCCCCCTCCCCCTCCCCCTCCCCGCCCCTTCAGAAGTTCGCTGTGGCTGCCTTCCTGCATCCAGGCTGCACTGAGTTTGTCCCCTACTGGATCGGTGAGATTTGCACTGCAACTGCTAACTGTCAGGAGCTCCTGGGAACTGAGGCACTGGTGAGAGAGAGAGAGAGAGAGAGAGAGAGAGAGAGAGAGAGAGAGTGTGTGTGTGTGTGTGTGTGTGTGTGTGTGTGTGTGTGTGTGTGTGGTGTGCGGGTGAGATCCTGCTTCAAGGGGCTGAAAGGAGCAGCTATCTTCTCTTTTTCTCATTCAAATTCGTTTCCCCTTTTCCTTTTGCGGCAACTACAATAAAAGACTATCACCCTGACTCCTGCATTCTCTTTCACAATACGCAGTTACCACAAACTGATGCTGAAAGGTGACCAAGAGCATCTGTCCTAAGCCTCCATCCACCACAGGCTGGTGGAGAAGCCACCGTGTGCCAGTCTTGCCGGGTACACTGGGTAAGCCAAGCCACCCCAGGTCTAGCTTAAGAGGGCAGCTTAACAGGTGCAAGGGACCAGGACCCAACCTGTGCTTTCCTGAAGTGTGAATTGTGGCTCAAGCTACCACACCCCCACATCCTCTTACTGGACAGCACAGACTTCACTTGAGAAAACAGGTCCAAATGGGCCGGATTCCAAGGGAGTACTGCCTCTTTAAGCCATCAATCTTAACACATTTTGGCTTTCCTGTCTTGTTTTCCAGTGATTTCTTAGAAAACAGAAGGCCATCAGCGCACATTTGACTGGTTGGACACAAGGGTCATTTTACTTTCAAGACTTAAGAAAGTCAACTTAGAAATCAACCCCCTGCCCCAGGCTTTGCCCTGTGCGCTCTGGAACCTCAACTACTGAATTGGGTTTAACAAATATTTTTAAAAGGGAAGGCAGAAAGACAAAGAAAAATGGGGTTGGGGGAGGAAAGAAAGGGGCAGGGCTGAGAGGAGTGGGGACAAGGAAAGGAGGAAGGAAGGGCACAGGAAATAAAGTGCTGTGCAGTCCAGGCTTCTGCAGTCAGGGGTGGCCCGAGACACACCCATGGCCGTTGGTTTATAAATGCTGCATTTCCTTTACTGGTCTATCAGAGAAATGACTGACCACACACCACTACTACATCACTGTCCAAACCCTCGGGAGGAACGTGTTTCTGCCCTTTCTCTTCTTCTGGGAAACATCACAGAGTCTAACTTTAGGAATCTGCTCTGTTTAGGCAAAACTCAAAAGCCGACACACAGTGCAACCATGTGGTGCAGTCAACCCATAGGATTGCCCGAGAAATCACACCGGACTGGCATTCCCCCCAGGAAAACTACAGCCATGGGCCTGTCTCAGTTGGAAAACTCATTCCCTTTTACCTTCCACTCAAGTAAAACCCTGGTCACGGTCATGTGAAAATATTTTATAGGTATCCTTTAACAGCCTGCACACGTTGAAAACCAAAAACAATATTTGCTGTTTTGCCTTTGAAGCGCTAACAAAGCCTTTGTTTTAGATCCCCCTTCAGTGTGCAATAAGAGTTAATAATCAAATCCATCCCAACCCCCACAGATGTTAAACAAAAAGATAAAAGAAATGCAAATAGCTATTGTCATGGAAAGTTAAAGTACCTGTCTGTATTTTTACGTGAAAACTATTATCTCTATCAATCAAAATTTAAGAATACAATGGTGCTAATCACAGAAGGTGCTCATGGCGCTGCTTCTTTCCCCTCATAAAAAAAAAAGTATTTTTCCTCTTAAAAAAATGAGTATAAAAGTCATATACTTACAATTAGCTAGAATATTTGTAATTTTATCATTAAAAACCTTCAGCAGCCCCACTGCTAATAAATGCTTCTAAGCCTCTAGACTGATTGGTACCCAAGAAGACCCAAGCCCTCGCATATTTTAATAAGGTTGATGGAATTTTATTTCAATTCTCCCAGTTTCCAACCTGCGGGTGAACAGCACACTCTTCTGTTGGAAGGAGTTACTCAGAAAGGCGACAGTCAAGTGGGAGCAAAAGCATGTTCTTTTAGACCCACTCCCTGCACCCTGCAAGAGCTTTCCACAGGACTGGAACTTTGGAGGGTTCCCCTCGTCTGTTTTGACAACTTTAATGGAAATGATAAACACTCTGCTCTGAAAAGAAAGCAGAAGAGCCCAGAGTAAACCAAGAGCAGCAACTGCTGAGCAGCTTTCTAATTTACTTAAAATTAAAAAAAAAAAAAAAATTTCATTAGCCCCTCAACATGGTGCTTTCTAAAGATAGTCCAAGAAAAAAAAAGAATAGCCAGAGCCCAGGGAGTCAAACAAGCCAAGGTTAGAATTCCTAGAGCAGACACACAAGCCAGGGTACCATTATGCAGAGGGACTAAGCCTGGATAGATGTGCCTTCCACCAGAGAGCCAAAGGGCTGTCTGTCGTTCTCCCCCAAGCAAGATCAGATTTCCCTCCCTCTCCACTGCCTCTCTGAGCATCGTGGCTAACATCTCATGTGTGCTATTAATATCAATGAGGAGATGATCCGATTTCCACAGAAGAAAACCTCTCCGATCCCAGTGCAGACCTTCAGGGAGGACCCTGGCCCCGGATTCACAATACAGTAGCTGAGTTTTGCCTCTTTCCCGCAGTTCAGCCTCGCACACTGTTTGAAGCCTCTTACCAGACAATGGCAGCTCTAGCTGCTGGATAGTTACAAAACAGGATTTGCTAGAACCAAGAATAGTCTAGCTGCGCTCGCCCTCTCTCTTCTTTTTAAATTCCTTCCTGTCCCCAAGAGCCTCACACTACCAGTTTCAAAATCCAGCCTCCGGTTCCTAGCCAGGTCCTAACAGGCACCTGTACTAGTCTATTTCAAAGCAGCCAGCAAGTGTCAACTGCCCAGGAACCGGGACAGCTTTCAGCAAGCACTCAGAAGGGCAGCGAAAGGCCCTCTCAACATTTGCGAAATGAAACAAAAGTATCAGCTTGGCTTGGCACACACTTACCCATTCATGGTGAGGCAGCAGAGCTCTGGGGCAGGAGAGGCAGGTCTCTCACTAGACAGAACAAAGTTCAAGAGTTTGTAAGGGAGGCACTACAGGCAGTGAGAAGCCAGGCCTTCCCTGCCGGCTCTCAGGGTTCCCAGGCTGGCGGCAGTGTGAGGAAGGACTGAAGGTATGTGGGCTAAACACAACAAAGCCACTGCCTTACTCTAGATTAAATATGCAGGAAGAGGCCCCTTTGCATAAACACAAACACTCAGCAAATGAACAACTGGCTCAATCAGGCGCCCGCTGTGCCTTCTCTACCTATCCTCCTCTGACAGAGAGACACTGGCTGTTCCAGGGGACACCACGAAACTGGGAGATCTACCTTTGAATGTGATCTTGCTACAATAACAATTGCAATTAATTATGTTCACTAGCAATTAAGAATTCACTCCAGGGGGATGGCACTGAGGGGCAAACTAATACTTGGATGTCCAGCTACTTCCAAAACAAGCTTGCATGTAGCACTTCCATGGAGTTCTGCTGCAGGCTGTATTTCAATCTCCCATAATCAAGGAGGCTTTTAAAGACGCTCACGGTTTAGACCCAGTCTAAGGTTACATTATACACTCCTCAAGGCAAATTCTGTATATGTTTGCAAAAAAACACATAAATAAGAGGCATATACATGCACATATCACGGCATATAGTCTCACATATGATACTTATGCATATCTAAAAGAGAATACAAATAAACACACATGTACAGAATATCACTTAACTGTATCCTCTAGCTCACTAATCATTTAAGGAAAATAATGGGAGCTTTCCAAAAATACATCCCAAATGCCTGCTTTTCAGATGTCACCAATGCATGACCGCTCATTTAAAAACATTATCCAGATATTAGGAAGGATGCTTTTAAGTGAGTGGCCTCAGCCACTTATCACTTCAATTAAACAATGTAATTACAGTCAACAATTTTCTCCATTTCTGCAGTAAAATATGTCATACCTCAATGTAATTTGTCTGTAGAACCCAGGAATGAAGCAAGAGGGGAAAACATGAAGGCTAGGAATCTTCTTCTGGCTTTGGCTCAGACCAAGGACTCACGGCCTCTCCCCTCCAGGTCCAGCATCTTGTTGCTCTTAGTAACCTAATTATTGCTTTTTTTCTGTTTTGTTTTGTTTTTTTTTTTTTTCAGTTTTCAAATTATAAATTAAATGTAGAATTTTAATTCCACCGTTTAACAAAGAAGGGCCATACAGTTTTTTTTTTTTTTTAAACATTTATTTATGGAGGCATGCCTGCACAGACACTGGAGGTCAGAGAAAAAACCTAAGAACTTGTAAGGTTCGGTTCTTTTGTGGCTGGAGTCGAACTCACGCCATCAAGCTTGGTGGAAGACACCTTTACCCACCGAGACATCTTGCCAGCCACCAATTACTTTTTAATGAATTTTACAGTATTACCCGATTTCAAATGACGCATGAGAAAGACTATGTTAGATTACTCAATTCTAAGCCACACAGAACTGTGGGGGACCAATTCAGTGTCAGAGCACCTATCTATATTCTATTTTGTACTAAAGAGAGGAGAGTATGGAATCCTCCCCACCTCAGAAGGAAGCACTGATCCCAGACAGATGGGGTTGGAATATCATTTGCTGCAAAACTAAAGCTCCACCCTTAAAAGAAATTAAAAGAAAAAAGTATTAAAAGCAAAAGCCTACTTTAATCATAGGCAATGGCAGCTACAGAAAAATAAAATAAAATAAAAATGTCTCCCCGTACCCCAAAGAACAAAGACATGGGTCCTGGAGAAACGACAGACTTCCGCCCTGCTCACTCTTTCCCCTTGAAGTGACCTTCCACAGTCACTCACCCCCACAGTTGATGCAAGTAAGACAGAGAACAAGAATCTAACCCATCTATCACTCTTGACGAAGCCCTGCCCACCCCAGCATTGTTTCTAGCGACTATTTTGGCAGCTCGAGTAGGTCGTTATAGTTGCTGGCTCGTCCACCGTGCACTGAGCAAGCTAATGGAAGAGTGGATAGCGGAATCCAGTATTAATGAGCTGCACTGCGAGAACCTGGATGACACTGAATATATTGTACAGTTATAGGTAGCATCTGATTCCATAGGTATTAGATACTGTACTCTAAATTAATATTTTAACGAGGACAGTGAAATCAAGACGACAACCCAGGTAAGAGATCCCTGCATAGGAGCCCAGCCTGAGCTGATTGCTGGAAGGCTCTCAGACAACAGGAGCCAATGGCACAGACAGGGATTGGGACAGAAATCCGTATGCAAGCTCTGCAGGCTGAGTGACATGTACTGGTGTACAGAGTCAAAGATGTCATCCCCATCCCAGCTCCACTTGCTGTAACCTAGAGAGAATGAAGGGGGAGGGAGGGTGGGGGGCACGGCAGCTAGAGCTCCAGAAAACAAGTGTATAGTTTCAAAGGCTCCAGACACACACAGGCTTTTCATTGTTCAAGCCAATTATCAGCGGGAAATAATAACGGCAGATGGATCTGGAGTCACTGACTTTTCATACGCACTTCTCTGGGCTGAACAGATGAAGAAACGCGAGAGCTATCTCAAAAGGCAAAACATCTCACAGGGAAAGAACTCCACAGTCCAGATGGGGACCTTCTAAGTCTGCCGATTATCCTCTTAATGTGGTAAGATAGACTTACAGCAACATTTCCAGAACCGATCGGATACGATGTCTACAACGGCTTCATTAAGGAAAGGGGTAACCTAGGACTTGGGACTAACAGGGAATTCAATAAGGACAGGACTGTGGGTTTCCCTTTTGACAGTCAGGGACTCTAGGTTCCCACTCAAACTAGAAATCTGTGCGCCCATGAGAGAAGAAACCGTCATCCGTCGATGGAAAGAGAACGAAGGATGTGTAAAGGATGTTAATTATCCAGGACCATTCCACCATGATGGGGACAGGGTGGGGAGTGAAAGTCCACCATGATGGGGACAGGGTGGGGAGTGGAAGTGTGTGTGTGTGTGTGGGGGGGGGTGGGCCTGGAGTTATTTCTTTTTAAAAGCCTTCTGTGATAAAATCTCATCTTTTGTAAGTAATGACAGCATCTTAAACACCCTTTCCCACCTATGACTGCAAAAGATACTCTGCTTTTAGTATAAAACAAATATAAATTTCTATATAGATATAAAGAGATATAAATTTTCTAATCAATGCCAACCACACACTTGGGCAAAACTCATCAACCTGTATTAACCGAATCTCAACTAAGTTGGACACCACCAAGTCTGGTTTGTCACAGAGCCCTGAGGAAACTACAACCTGAGAACACGCAGCAAACTCCGGGGAAAGTCTGCTTCTCCTCAAACAGACCACATCTCCTATCCTTTTCCTTATACACTTCCTTCCATCCATGCATCATCAATCCCGTGTGCACACACGGCAGACCTCTCTCCCATAAAAGATGGTTGAAGTCACCATGTTAAGAAAAAAAGAAAAACTGATCCTGCCACTATTTACCAACACACTTAACGTTAAAAAAAAAATACTGTTATGAGCACACTGTTGACTTCACAAGTTCATAAGTTTAGAAAAAAAAAATTATCCCCCCAGCAAGGCTTTTCCTTCAAAGCTCCCTGACAAAAGTAAATTCGAAGCAGAGCACACAGGCATGAGGAAGAAAATATTGCCAAGGGCGAAATTCTGCAACTGCTTTAAGAAGCAAACAAGAACACAAAAGATGTGTAATGCAGCCATCTGGCTCTCCTCATACTATATCACTGCCTCAACTTTATCCCCGCCCCCTGAGCCCGCCCACACCCATGCCACAAACCAAATGGCTTTACTTATGTTTCCTGCGCAGAAAATTTACACAAGGCAACCAGGAGGCAAAGTTGATTTTATGTATTTTTTATATATATATTCTGAATTCCCCTCGTTGTTACAGTCACTACTAGTAGTGGGACTTCTTGGGAAAACTGCTGAGAACTTCACTGTGATAATGCCATTGTCATGTGAATCTAGGGGTTGAGTTTCAAGAAAGCCACCCTTCAGAAACTTTACTTCTGCCATCTTATGCTTTCTGCTAGAAACCAACCTCAGCTCTAAGCATGTGGGGAAACGTTGCTGAACTTATAATATTCAGAGCCTTTCCTTTTCTAGCACAAAACTGTGGGCTGCTCCCCTCCAATTAGTAATGGACATGACTACCCTAACTCAAATCACCCCTCTCGTTGGGAATTCATATTTGACACAGTTAAGAACATTATGAGCAACTACTATGTAGCCAAGAGCTTGCTAGACAGCGGAGCACCAAAATCCAAGCTTCTCCTGTGTATAGACAAAACCCTGCCTGGTCATTAAACAGAGTACCCTACAGTTTATTTTTTTAAAAAGTTCTCAAACAGGTATGCTGGTACATTATATTTATAGATATTTCTGTTTGTATGGCAGAAAGTATGGACAGGTGAAATTACAGATGTGTTGAGGGGTCCAGATGCTTCCAAAGGTGGAAATTAAGACGTTAGACGAACACTTCTATTTGGATAAAATCAACATAATAAAATGTCTTTCACCACAGGGGTAATAAGAAAGTAAGATAATAAAATAGGCTTCACAGCCCAGCCCTACTCTGCTCCTGGCTTTCCTACCTGGGCAGCTGGAATCAAGAAACTGAGCCAAGGGTAAGAACTGTCAGTAATTAGGTTCTCAACAGAGTCACGTTAGGTTCTGTTCTGGGTGTTTCTACCCACAGAGGGCCCCAGCCTGCATGACACTGGTCATCTGAAGGACACACACAGCGAACCCAGCCGCCGGATGAGGCATATCAACTAACTGTTTAAGCCTGCACCAGTGTCTGGGCCATAGTTGGCAGACACAGCTCATGGCTGCCTACCAGACACAGGCTAGCACAGCTGGAGCCTGGCAAGGAGCTCCAGGGAGCACATCTGGCTCTTAGTGGCGCCCATCTGCAGTGAAATGGATTCGCTTTGGTTTTTAAGTAAAGTATAGTGAACAGAAAGAGCAAGGGAATTCACCTTAACTGTGGATTTGGTTTGGGGATAAAATGTCAGTATACAAACTGCATGAATGTAGGGGTATTATTTGATTTTCTTTTTGTATCCCAGGGGTGAGCCGCAGCTACCAGTGGGATGGGTCCATTGGAAAACAATGTTAGCCAGGTCATGAGCTGCATAAGAGCATCCCTCTACCTCACTCCACCTCCTCTCTGCCTCTCTGCCTACCCACTGACGAACAGCTCAGTGTACACAGAGAACAGAAGTGACTTCAGAGCTAAGTCTCATGAGCCTGTTTACACTCATGAATAAAGCCATGTGCTGCATGGACAGATAGACTCCTAAGTCTCCTTTCCTCAAAATAATGAACTCTAAGTACTGTGTCTTCCCTTTAGTGGTCCTTAAACCGTGAAACTTGGTGGAAATGTACCCCAAATGCCTATGAGCAGCCTGAAAGTATAACCCAGGTACTTGGTCACCAGAGAAATGCCAAATGATGAGGCAACTATTCCTGGCACTTCTGCATCCCGCTTCCTTTTCCATGCTTCTCTTCCTGGTTCCCCTGACACCTGCAGATCTCAGCCCCTGTCTACTCTGAACTCTGGCCCAAAGGTCAGAGTTCACTACCGTCTCCCATGAGAACACTTAGAAATGCAAGCCTAAACCAGGAGTATCAGGCCCGAGCACACTCTCGTTGCTCCTTAACTAGAAAGGCGCTGACATTTTCAAAATGCTAGGTTAGCAAAGACATTAAAGAAATTGCCACCTCGGTGACCATACAGTTTTTCCAAGTGTCCCAGGAATCTGGTCAAAGAGGATATATGCCTGGCACACCCTTCCACATTGGATGCTGTTTGTCCAGTATTAAAGTAGCAGTGCCTATATAAGAATGGCTGAAATAGGCAGGTGAAGGGGGTTGCAAAGAAGCTACTTCAGAGATAGCCCTGCTCTTCCATGTTTGAAACTCAGCCTCTGAGAGTTCCCTTCTACAGTTTCACAACCACCCAGAAAGCTTAAAATAATCATGGGAGAAGAGCACACCGGGCTACATCACCATTGGGGCAGAAAGCAGGTTAAACAATGACTATGACGTATGAAAGCCAGAGAAAACCCCGGACTACAAGAAGCAAAGGCTGGACATGCACAGGGCCAATGTCTGGGCTTCCTAACTCCTCTCTGGACTTCCTGAAGTTAAGCAAATACCTTAGAAAATCATAGTGCCCAGGATAGAGGAAACTGGAATTGTTTAGGCCTTTCCAGCTCTGGTTCACATGCCCAAGTGCTAACCTCAGTTTAGCTGCTTCATTTCCTTGGTATTTGAGGTCTCTATCTCTCAGTGTGCCTGTCAATAAAATGGGCTATAATTACAGTCCACTATATGCTTTTAAGAAATGAATGTATTAACTACAACAAAAGGCCCAGCACTTCAGAAAGTTATCGGTAAAAGATCAGTCACTGATCAAAGTTAATTTAATTTCAAATTGCCTGTTCTTCATTTCCACAGTGGTTAATGACTTCTGGTTGCCGACTGTACTTCAGGCTACGAAGTGGAGCAGCAGTGCTCACACACCAAGGGCTGACAGAAGTCAGAGCTCTCATTTTTACTTCCCAACATTAGCCAAAGAGTCAGAGACCATTATTTGGGTCTCTCCCATCTCAGTGGAGGCAATTCATTAGTGAGAAAGGATCTACGAGGGAAGGCTACAGAGTCTGCTTGTCCCCAAAATGACCCAAAATGACTTAGGGGAACGCTTCAAAGGAGGCAGGAGAGGGATCTGGTCTGGAACCCGAAGGTACTGAAACACATTTTCTTACATATTTCAAGTCTGTGTGCATAGATTCTGTTGCTGATTTAGGATCTTAAACAGTTTGTTTATTTTTTAAATGCCTTTCAGCTCACCTTTAATAACACGTTTCTTTGACTTGGCTGAACTGTGCCTCAGAAGAATTACAAGCAGGAATGTGGCAGGGTAAAAGGTTCAGCGCACTAATCCACACCTGGTCCACGTAAAAAGCAGGGTCGGGGTTGGGGGGAGGCTCATATTTTCCACACAGAAACAAGCCTTTTTATATAAACCAGCCTTTCATTCAACTGCTAAGGCTCTCTGCACACCATTCAGCCTTGTGCCTTACCACAGAATTCTCTCCTAAGTCATACCACGAAGCTTTATCAGTGACAGATATGATGATGATGATGATAATGATGATGATGGTGGTGGTGGTGGTGATGATGATGGTGATGGTGGTAGTGATAATGATGATGATGGTGGTGATGATGATGGTGGTGGTGGTGGTGGTGATGATGATGGTGGTGATGATGGTGGTGATGATGATGGTGGTGATGATGATGGTGGTGGTGGTGGTGGTGGTGGTGATGATGATGGTGATGGTGGTGGTGGTAGTGGTGGTGATGATAGTGATGTTTGTAGTAGTGATGATAGTGTTCCTTGGACGGGCAGGGGCAAGAGAAGAGGCACACAAACCAACCTCAAAATAGGAAAATGAAGATGCACTTAACCAGAAATCCCATCACCAAGTTTTGCTGGTAACAAAGGATAGATAGATAGACAGACAGACAGACAGATAGCTGAAGGCGTGATTTGGGATGAAGTCAGAAAATGCCCTAATTCTTCTGTGACTAAACTTTAGATTTTTTTCCTGCAAAATTATGTCTCAGCCATTTAAATGTAATTAAGCTCAGATGGGGAGGGGTCAGTCGCACAGAGAACAGAAAGCACTGTAGGGTTCAAAGGTGCCCCTGAGGGTGAAGGCAAAGGGCTTCATCTGGCCACAGCCTCTGTGTAGATTATAGGAACGCTAGCGCCAAGAATAGGCTCATGAGTCCCTGGAAATGGCTGAGGAAGTAGGGCATGTAGGAGAGCAGAGCATGGAGGGAGGGGTCTCACGTGTGACAGAGACTATGTCAGGCCTGTGCAAGCAAGGCAACTGTCTTCGGAGATGCTCACTTCCACTCTCCAGGCAGCCAGCATGTGCTCTCACTCTGTTCGCAAGCAAACTCTTCAGAGTCACCACTGTTGTGAGGCAGAGGAGGAGCTCTGACCCACCCCTTCACGAGGAGGCAACAGAGTGGAGCACAAGATCCCACTGGGAGGAAAGAGACTGGGTTCTGCTCTGAGACCCGAGAAGGCCCTCCTCCACCCAGGCTCCTTGTGGGTGACAGAGATGATACTTAGCTGTGTGCAGTTTTGTTCTGAGAAGTCAAGAAGAACTGTGACACTGTAAAGCAATTCTCTGAGCGAGGTCCTGGGCATTGAGAAATATGAACAATGTGTGTACTTACCATTTGCCACGGAAACTCTAACAGCTCAAATGTTCTAATCTGCTTTCAGGAGCGGCTTTAAAAATTAGTATTTCTCAATCATACGTCTTCTATGTGCTCAGTAGCACCTAGCCATTCTAAGTACTGGATGCACAGAGGGGGACAGTCCCCATTATGGCTGCTTCTGTCAACCTCAAGGGACTTCTAGGCCACCATGACTCAAAAGTCACTCACACATTCTGCTGGCTGCCATGACATCATACTGTCACTTGATCAGGTGTGTGGTACCACGTGGTGTGAATGAATAGCCACAGCCACATATTAAATGAGAATTCGCAAAGGCAGATCCCAAAGACAAAGACGTTTCTATATAGAAATATGAACTAAAAGTTTAAGTAAATGGCCCCACTTGAAAAAAAAAGAGTTCTAAAGTACCAATATAAACTATATTTAATAGCAACAAAAAATATTTTCCTTCTGGGGAAAGAATTTGGGCTTCTCAAAGCTACTGCCTTTCACATGACTGATATAGCATAGATGAATTATTTTATTTCTTAAACACAGACATGAATCTCACCCCCAAAATTCTCCTTCATAAGAGTTAGGTTTTTTTTTTTTAATTAATCTTCCTCCAAATATAATACTCAACTAAGAAGTTATTTTGGTATTCCATTGTTATTTTCTTAAGCACCGAATATAACACATCCCAAAGACCATATGTTTCCAAAGAAGAAGAAAAAAATGTAGACCTAATACACAATGAAAAGTCAATCTAAAGCAGCCTTCTGCTCTGACATGAGAGTATTAAAAATGATGTGAGCAAGAACAGCTAAGTTTACATACTTTTCATTCACAACTGCTGCTCCGAAACCACAATACCTTTAAAACGACATTTTAAGGAAACAGCTACAGCGCGGCTTTGGTCCCGGTGAGATGGTGCAAACACTGAATTAAAGGAGCTTTTCTTTTCAAGCAAGTAACCCTGAGAACAGGCACAAGTTAAAAGAAAAAGAGTGACTCACTTTAAAAATAACCTAACGATAAACACCGAGAATCACAATAAGTCTACCTCACGAGATTTTATTTTCTTTCCTTTCCCCTTTAAAAGCACCGAGACTCAGACGCCCAAACACAACTTCAGGGACGGGAGGGAAACGAGTCCTCTCTTCTCGGTTAATATTTTACAGGGTGCTAAAGACTTCTTAGAGAGGATCTCTGGGCTCCTTCCGGTGGCAAGGCACACAAGAGGCCCCTGTCTCAGTAAGAGAGGCAGGCTCTTCCCTTGAATAAATGAAAATAACATACAATTAAATCAGATTCAATTAATAAATTACTTCGGTGGACCTCGAAGGCCAAGTCCTATTTAATTACATAATTTAAAAAATATTTGCACATTGCAATCACCGAAATCGGCTTTGAGGTTTCATCATGCACACTTAACACTTGAGTTAGAGAACAAATTTATTTAATAAATGCAAGCCTAAGTGCTAGAAGGCCGCAGCACTCAAACTGCAAAATCACTTAGCACACCCTCACAGAAAGCAAATAAACTTTGCCAGTATTTAGAGGGAGGCTGCTGTCGAATGTCAGGAGAGGCTGGCTGGCTTTTTGTGTTTTCTCTCTCATGTGCTGCTTGTAAATCTGACCGTCCAGAGAGGTGATTAGAAAACAGCTAATGGACGAAATGGGCCCAGCTAAAGATAACGGAAGATACAGTAAGGTGGGAGATGTCAAGGACTCAGTAGTAAAAAGCTCTTCAGAGCGAGAAAGAGCAAAACAAAGAGAAGCAGTGTCCACTCCCCATCACTCACTCCGTGGAAGACCAAAATACACCGTAAATTAACATGGTTCGTGGGGGCAGAGAGGCGCTCCATTAGGAAGGCATACACAAATCTAGGGATGAGGAGGATGGTAATAAAAAGGCTAGAGTTACAGACACCCCAAAGAGGAGAGGGCAGAAGCACTTCCAAATGACTATATTCCCTAGGGTTGATGGGGCAGGAGGAAGGAAGCTGGCAAGGTAGCCAGGGTGGAAATTACTAGAAGACTACTGTACAGCCTGGGTACTCTGACTTGTTTTGCCTTTCACATTCTGGTAGACATCTTTGTCAGGATATGCACTTTGACACAACCACTAAATGGTTTACACCCATAATCATCTCAGGATTTCTACAGCAATGTTGACTCACTTCTACTGCCCAAAGGCCTGAGAAGCACAAGTCAGAGCTGATGCTGCTGTTGCTAGTGAGCAGGCGAGCGAGGCAGAGCACACCTTTAATCATAGCACTTGGGAGGCAGAGGCAGGCGGAACGCCGAGTTCCAGGACAGAGAAACCCTATCAAGAAAAACAAAACAAAGCAAAACAAACGAACGAAGAAGGAAGGATTTGTTGGATGTAATCTCTATTGTTTCTACTAACCTGTTTCTAGAAGATTCCATGCTTACCTCTTAAACAGCCCTAGCCTGTTGCAAACTGAAAGTTAGTTTTAAAAGCTCATAAAGTTGTACAATTTAACTATTTTTAAGTAAGGTTTAAGTAAGAGAGTTTGAGGTAACTCTATAATGGTTGCCCAGCTCTGGAATAAAATAATTCTGTCAATCCACAGCACCTTTTCTCACCTTTTAGAAAGGTCTCTGTCAGTATGGCCATGTATACCTACCCAGGGGTAATGTGTGCATGCACGTTTATGTGTACTCTGTATGGAGAGCCAACAGGGCACAACTGGAGGTCTTGCTCAATAGATCTCCATCTGATATTTGGGAGCAGGTCTCTCACTGAATGAAGACTGGCTGGTCAGTAAAGCCAGGAGTCCTGCTGTCTCTGGCTCTCTGACACAGGGATTACAGACAGATGGTACCCATAAGCCTTTTGTGTTGGTGGTAAGCTTTTGTTGGTTTTGTTAATAAAGTGAGTCCTGGGGGGGGGTGTCATGCTTTCCTAGAAAGTACTTTTACTAAATGGTCCAACCTCCTAACCCCACTTTTAGGAATTTCTGGAAAGAGCTAGTTGCCTCTGTTCCCTAACTCAGCCTATTCATTTCCTGTAAGCATTCATCGCTCAGTGCGCCGCCAATCCCTGTTGCCCAGCTGTCAGACCCTTTGGGTCACGTTGATGCACTCTACTCAGCAGAGTTGATAAAAAGTCGTCATCTCCAATGGTCTCCCATGACAGGGCTTCGCCATCATCTCTCACCTTCTTCAGCAACCCCCATTTTACATTCTCTTTCTTCCACAGACTTTCCCTCAGTGAACACTACCATAACTACCCAATGAAGGCAGCCAACCACTGCAGGTCCTCTGACTTCACATGATCGACAGCATCAGCTCCATTCGCTTTTTTTGGGACTAATCTAACATTTCAATGTCTTTGGGGAAGGGACTCTAAAGTACTCTGTAGATCCGTCCTCTCCATTATGCCAGGCTTCTCATTATGTTTACTAGTACCAGCACCCTGTGTGGTGGTCATTATGAAGACTGCATGCCAAATGTTGCCGAGTGGAGCCATGTTCTTAGTGATAGTGGCCCACACAAAACAGGTAGCTGATTTATATCAACCAGATCTCTGCTTCATAATCTTTAGGGCACCTCTGTCATCAGGGACCTAGTGCCCACCACACTGTGGTCTTTCAATCAACCGGCCCGTACAGTGGAATGGTGATGGGCCTTCAGGTCATGGGGCTTGGTGGTCTACGGTTTGTGTGCTCTTCTTGATCAGGAACAGCAGTCCCACACCATGGTCCACTGTGGATGCGCAGACATTGTGGCTGCCAGGCATCGAGAGTAATTTCTTCTCCATTCCATCTGAGACTCACAGGCCTACCACAGGCTTCACCGAGACACCTGCCCTTACTTCCCTACTGTTATGTCATTGGCCCTAAAACACTCATCTGAAACACAACCAAATCCTGTAAACCAAAAACCTCAAAACTCATGCCATCCTGAAATAGCTTCTCTAAAGTATCCTACATAATCAATCTTAGAATACCCCATACTTTAAAAAAAAATTAGAGCACTTTTTAAAAAGTACTAATGAGTCCCAAGTACCTTCACTCTTACAGCCCATTCAAGCTTACTTATTTTTATGTTCATTTTGCCTGCATATAAGTAGGTGTACTATGTGCATGCCTGATGCTCAGAGAAGCACAAGAAAGTTTTTAGCTGACTTGTGGGTGCTGGAAAATGAACCTGGGTCTTCTGCAAGAACAGTAAGTACCCTTAACCATTGAGCCACCACCTCTCTGGCCTACAACATTATAATGCACAATGTTGAATACATGTACCATATTGGCTTAAATAGTTCATAGTTTCCTAAATGAAAGAAGATAGCTGAAATGTCCCGAGGCACTTGGAAGATAGTCCTATTAGCAGAGCCTCTTTGTGACTCTCTTAAGTTTCATTCCATCACCAGTAGATACTCATGTACACCCTGCAAGCTCACATCTCCAGGCTCCACATAGGTCCAGTCTATCATCACAGGCTGTGCCTCCTTTGACTAGATAAGTCTGCCTGCCCCATGTAACCCTGTTGTAAATGCCCCTCCCTCCCAGAAGCCCTCCATAGCAAGGTGTTAAGTCAGTGTCCCTTTGGCTGTTCAATACTTCCGTGTTCATGTGTGCGGGAATGATTCCAATTCACATCATCAGTGGTGTGTCTCCTCATATCCGGCATGCCTAGTTTATAGAAGATGCTTCACAGACCAGAATGAATAGCTCTAAAGAATTCTAGTAAACAAAATTAACACCAATTTTCTATCTTTGATTCCTGGATAAAATGAACTCTCTCCATCCTTGGGCTCTTCCCCTCAAATGTTCAACAGTGTGCAGTCAAGCAGATCATGTCCGCATAGTATTTGTTCATGCCTCTGAAGGGAGAAGAAATGGGTCCTGGCTGATATTTATGTGAATAACTGAGATAGAATTTGAACAGAACTCCCTACACTGCCTTGAAGTAAAATCACCTTATTGTTCCTAACACCGTACTGAGGAAATAGAATGAGCGAGGAAGCTATAAGAATTTAATCTAATCGACTTTTTATAAATACCAATTGAAATTCGCTATGCACCAAAAATGTAATTACCCTCCCTCTACTAACAGCACCCTAATTTAAACTCTGGAACCCTCCCCACTTTCCGGTTATATGACAACTTTGCATTAAGGTCTAGAGGAGCTGTAATGCCATTCCTTCTGTTCTCTGGTCTGCGTAACTTCAGCTTTAATAACACCATCATGAGCCCTCCTCCAGCCACTCAAACTTCACTTGACAGACAGTCTCCAAAGCCGTGGGAGGAAAGAGCTGTGAAGGACCTCACCAGGATCTGCTGATCTTTAGTGCTGCTGGCCATGCTGCTGAACCAAGAATGCTGCTGTCAGTCAGAGGCAGTCCTAGACTCAAACCACTACATCTCTTAAGTTACCAAACTGTACAAGCCAACCTCTGCAATGACCGTGTGGGTTCTACACAGAGATCAGAACCAAACACACCAGAAGAAAGGTGCTGTTTTCAGCTCAATTAAAGGCAACCGGTGGACGAACTCCAATCTTATTTCCTGAGATGTTGATCCTCACTTCATCTCTGGGAATGCTGATGTCTTTGTCACATCAGTGGTGGAATAAGAAGATTCATGTGATGGTCTCATATGACAATATGTTTTACACTTACAGGATTTATATGTTTTATAATGAGGAAGTATGTAATAAGAGAGATTAACTTTTTTCTTTTACAATAAAATCTCACACTATCAAGATTTCAAACGTAGAATCCAGCTTCAGTCTAGGCATTGCTGGAAACACAGGTAGGAGCCACTATATCCACTCCTAAACCGATGTTTGCAATGTGGCAAGGGGAATCCAGGGAGGGTCAAACACATGCAAGGGAGTGTTCTAAGTTGTGGGGATCAACTACCAGAAGAAAGGAGCTACCCGTCAATATATGCAGAAGCAGAGGACAGAGGCAAATCTGGGACCGGTTAGGATCCGATTATAAGACAGCTAAAGTTTAACCAGGGGTCTGGACTTGACTCAGGAAACAAGGACAAGAAAGTAGGAGGGTGACTCTCGGATGTGTTCAACAGAGGGCTAACCATGCTGACAATGTTGAGCAGAGGCTGTCGACTCTGGAGAGAGACATGAGAACTCCTCCATATAGCTTAGAAAAAATGCTGATGGCACAGCCCTTATACTGACTGAATTAAATCTGTTTCTGGGCACGAGGCCCAGAGCTCAGTAAGTTTCAAAATCTCAAAAGGGACAGGGTACAGTTGGGGTTGAGAACCAATACAGATGACAAATAGAAAGGACTGAGGTAAAGTTATAATGAAGACGTGCAGGAGGCACCTACAGCAGAGGTGCCACCAAGAGGTCATGGCACCTGCAGTCCGTTACACATAAAAGGAAGACAATACCAAGCAAAGGCAGCAATCGGTAGATGTTTCTAAGACAAAGCAAGTGTGATGTGGGATATGAGAATATAAGCAGCAAGGAAAAGCAGATCATGAGGCTGGAGAAAGAGCTCAGGTGGGTTGAGTCTCTCTTTAAAAAAAAAAAAAAAAGGTGTTTAATCCCCACAGAGGAAGAACAGAACTGACTCGCTGACTCGTCCTCTGACCCCTACACTCATGGCATGGCGTGCACATACACAGTGAAAAAAGAAAAGGTAAAGTATAATCTACTGCTAGTCTATGGCAGTGTTAACTCAGATCTGAAAAACCTGGAATTTAGAGGGACAGATAGAACCAGGTGAGTTTTAGAGGTGCCTCCCACTGCTTCCCTCAAACCATCTGCAAGAAAGGTCCATGAAGCTGAAAGAGGCGGGGCCTGAGCTGCACCAAGAGAGGCACTTTCATTAACGTGCTTGAATTTTATTTTTCATTTAGGATGTTTAAACATATATAATCAGTTATCTGTAGGCTGGTACCCAAAGAGAAAAGAGAAAAATCAAGTGTCAGTCACTTACACCCAGTCAGAAGGAAACTGAATACGGTATTTTTAGGAAGCTCGACTTGGGACCCGTCGCCTCAGGTCAGGTGAAGTACAGTCTCCTTGCGGTTTCTGGTGAGCACTGAAAACATTTCTAATCTCGAACCATTTGGGGTTTCATGCTTTGCGATTAAAGATGTTCAACCTGGGTTTGGCTGGACTTTGATTGGAGAAGGCAGGACCCAAGAGGAAGACACAGAACAGTTTTCAGAAAGTATTTGCAGAACTGTCACGTAAAGTATTGTCCTTAAAGCTTCGACTTATGAGGACAACAGCCATGGCATCTACTTTGAAGTTCTGTTCCAATCCCAGAGTCCATACTCTGTCTGAATGACTTCTCTGGCTGGTCCTGTCAACAGACACAGGGCTGGGCTACAGAATCTGGTACTAGCTGCACTACCTAAAGGGATCACTGTACTCTCTGAGTTTCAACCTCTTAACAGCAATAAGAATACAGAATTTGATTGCCAGACTCATGCTGGGCAGTCTCCTGGTTAGTTTTCTGTGATAAGACACCATGACCAAGGCAACTTAGAGAAGAAAGAGTTTATTTAGGCTATGGCTCTGGTGGGATAGGAGTTCATCCCAGTGAGGAAGTGGAGAAGCAGCGGGAAGGCATGGTAGCTCGAGCAGCAAGCTCAGAGCTCAGAGCTTAAACTACAATGGGAAGCAAGGGAAGTGCCCTAGGGACAGCAGGAGGCTTTGAGACCTCAAAATCTCCCACTGACGCCTCTCCTCTGGCCACTCCACACCTCCTTAACTGGGAACCAAAGGCTCCACCCACTGCCTTGAACTATGGGGTTCATCTCGTCAACCCATCACAGATGGCTCATACCTGCAAGTATCTTGTGCTCCTTGGCCTCCACAGGCACTGAAGTCATAAGCATATACCCATAAACAGATACACACATACAAGTAATTTAAAATAAAGCACATCTTGAAAAATAAACAAAAACGAAAAAGCCAGGCAGGCATGATGACTGAACTTCTCATGCAAATGCTAGGGAGATGAAGAAAGGCAGATCTTGGGGTTTATTTGTCAGCTAGCCATCCCTAATATCCAAGACAATGAAAGACCCTGTCTCAAAAAACTTAAGCAAATAGTTCCTTAGGTGAAAGGCATCAGAGGTTGTGTTTTGGCATTTATATGCAAACATATATTTGCACATGATGTGCCTACACATACACACACACAAACTCACAAGAGAATTTAATTTTCATCACTTTTATTTCTCTCATAGGAAAATAAAGTAATATCCAAGTATTATTTATGCATGTAAGAAATATATATATAATTTCAGAAATTACATACAGATTTCAAATTTTTCATGTTTTACTTCCTTTTGTCTTAAAGAATGCCATGGGTCACATTCAACATACAATTTAGCTTTGAACACATAAAGGCTTGCCGGTGCCAGAGCTCACAGGGCAGATGGTCACAGCAATGATGGAAGCTGTCCAGAGAAGAATGGCAAATTCCAGACCAGGCAGCAACCAAGGATACAGCCACTGCCCAGCTTCAGGCCACCACTGCCTTTGGGGAAGATGAGCTGGGGCTGCCCCACTTGGTGCAGAATGAATCTGAATGCAGAAGAACTGTACACAAGCTATCTGCAGAGTTAAAAAGCTGGAAACTAAATAGAGTGCCATCAAATGTCATGCAGTACTAGTTCAACAGGTCCGAGGCCATCGGTTTACACCGTGCCGACGTACGTCACGCTTCTGTGGTTTTTAAGCCTTTAAAGCATGACATGTGTGTAAAATAGGAAGGAGTCCCCTTTTGTTCCACCAGCAGCCTGACCACTGGGCTCGGCACGAGCCCGCTGGTGCAGAAGAGCCAGTGCAGTGAGTGCCCAGAGCTGCCTTCATACTGTGTGCCTCGAAGGAAGTCACCTAGAAGAGACATTAGTCTGGAGGAAACATCTGAGGAGTCTGGGTGTGGAACGCACCTGATAAATGAATTCTCTGTGTACCAGATATCAAGTGCACTCTCACAGCTGGTGAGATAGCTGCCTACCGCTCAGCCTCACGGCATTCAAATGAGAGAAAGAGGTATTTGGTATAGTCAAGACAAGATCGCTCTTCCCTTCAAACAGAAAAACAACTTTCCCTTTTCTCTCTCTCTCTCTCTCTCTCTCTCTCTCTCTCTCTCTCTCTCCCTCCCTCCCTCCCTCCCTCCCTCCCTCTTTCCACCATGAAGTAAACAGTTGGGCAGGCATTAGCAGAAAGAAGGGGCCAAAAGCCCATGAAATATACAATTCCTTCACTTTCAAAAGCACAGTGAAATGCTATCTTCTGCTACTAGACCATCATAAGACAAGGTCTTTTGTACAACATGGGGATTCTGCTACTAAGTGGGAGACCACACTCAAAGGAACGGTCCTGTGAGTAGACTCAGAGAAACCCTGACAGACAAATATACCCCAAAATGAGTCTGGTTAAAAATATCAGTCCAGGAGTAACTTCACTGTGCAGTAACGCCATCCTAAGTCAAACCCATTGTAAGCTGAAAGTGCCTTGGATCTACCTTATTGACCAACACACAGTTCATGTGCTATCTGGGGGTGTCATCATCCCGAGTCTCCTGAGGCTCTTTGCGGTTGAGCAGCCCAGAGAGACAAGATCAGACAGCACACCTCAAGTGTGAGGAAAGATCAAGATGCAAGACCAGAAGGCTGGTTTCCAACTGAACACAGATCACTCGTGTGTGTACTGTCAGGGTGGAAAATCTTAAGTTAACCACTTAATTAAATGGTACATGGCAGAAAACCCTCCCAGGAGCCACCTAACTTAGCTCCTGCTGCTGTGACTTCAGGACAGGGCTGAGGCAGGTATCCTTGTCCTCACCGTGTACCCTGCAGCTCAGAGGTGTCTCCAGGAGGGAAGGGTGTTTGCAAAAGTAGGAGGGGAGGAAGGCAAAGCCCGAGACTGACTACTCAAGCACAGGGTTTAAGCTTTTCTGTGCAAGTGCTGTAAAAACGTCCTACTCTAAGAGAAAGACTCTGCTTCATGCTCACTGGCTGGATGCTTTAACAGGGTAAATAACCTTTCAGCAGATGCCTAGACCCCAACAACAGCTGCGTGGATGAAAGGAAACAAAGGGTGTAGAAGCAGGAGAGATGATGTGCGATCACAGAAGGCTCAAGAGGAGTCCACTGTATAAAACACAACAGAAAAGGGGAGACAGGGGGAAGGCACTGAACTACAATGAGAGTAATAGAAGACAAAAGCAAAACATCAATGTGAAAGTATGTCAGGCCCAGTGTTGTAACCTTCTTATTCCCATTCAAAAGATGGGAAAACCCAGCAAGGTGGGAAGTGGCCCAGCTTAAGAGACACATTTCTTCTTTCCATTCCAGCATCCAATGTCTCAACTCACATCCAACTGTGTCTTACAAAGGTTGGAGAACACAATGCAATCAACGGTGAATGAAAGCACTGGTAAAGAGCATCCCTAGCACAGAGGAGTAAGGATGCCTTCAGGCCTGCCTATGATGCACAGACTGGAGGCAGGCATGGACGGCCAACGTAAACAAAGCCAGAGCAGGCAGAAGCCACTCCAAAGAGGAAGCAAGGGAGTGAACCTGAAGCAGGCTCCTGCCTGGCCACACCCACTCACTCTGTCAGGGAACCTGGTACAACTGCAGCTAACTGATCACAATGCTTACCTGCACAGATCAGGCAATCAAACAGTTCCAGCAGAGGACACAGACTGAGCAAATGACTCATGACATTCACTCCCTCCTATCATAGCCAAGCATGTATGCATGCATGGAACATATTTAAAGATGGCACCTCTTCTAGCAATATCAAAGTACCTCTAATATAAATTGGTTTTTGTCTAATTATCATGAGCACATTTAAAAATCAGAGGAACATGTGTGGATTTTTATTACACCTGCAGGGTAATGTCAAAAGACTGATAATGCCCTTATCTTCTTGGATGTGGCACTAGGCCATGAAAGTATCTGTCACACTATCAGATCAAACTAGACTGGAGGGGCTGGGGAGAGGGCTCAGTGGGTAAGAACATGATGAACACAACTAAGAAGATCTGAGTTCAAATTCCCAGAGCCCATGTGATAAGCCAGGTGAGTTCTCCTGTGCCCTGTCACTCACTGCTGTGGGGGAAGACAGGAGGGTCTGCCCCCCTCCCCAATCTAGTTCCAGGTTCAGTAATAGATCCTGTCTTAAGTGACAAAGTAGGAAACTCAAGGCTCCCCCCAGCCTCCCTATGCATGTGCACTCTTATGTACCCCCCACACACACTTTCATGAACACACAACTTTTTAAAAGTACACTAGAAAGTTTATTCACTAGCAGCAGAAATCCCCAGAGGTATTTTCTATTGATGAGCAGAGCGG
Organism: Mus musculus; assembly: GCF_000001635.26. Lineage (NCBI taxonomy): Eukaryota > Metazoa > Chordata > Mammalia > Rodentia > Muridae > Mus > Mus musculus. The sequence continues at coordinate 99,285,972 of NC_000072.6, forward strand.
TGCTGCAGAGCAGTGAGCTGAAGGGCGTGTGGCATGAGAGCAGGGCCGGCCAGGATCTCGCCAATGGAAGGATGCTTACAGTCTAGATCTCTCCTGTGACCATGAAGGACCCTGAGCTGTTAGAAACCTAACTGCTCTCCCATCAGAGGTTGGCCACTTTCCCCTCACAGAACATGTCCAATACAAGACATTGGGAGAGCACGGAGGGACTTAAAGTTGAAAAGCAGCAAGGCCTATCACTCTTCTTCTCAGAATGCTTCTTAAAGCACTACCGTTTGCCAGAGCTCAGGCTGAGACAGCGAAGATACACACAGTTATGTCTACTGACCACTACAGCGGCTTCCAGGGTAGGACCTAAGACCTAGAGGAGCACTATGTCAGACTTAGGTAAACTGAGAGATGGAGATGAAGAACGAATCTAGCAGGCTGAGTGGCTCATGACCACTCTCCCAGCATTCAACAACAGGAGGCAGGAAGCCTCCTAGGCCATGGCCAGCCTGAGCTCCATGGTAAAAATCCTGCCTTAAAACACTGAGTGTAATTTAGACAATGAATCTTGGGGGAGGGGGAGAAAGAAGAAAGGATATAAATCATGAGTCCATTAGGGAGGAAGAGAAAACACAAAAGAACTAGAAAGTAAAAAAAAAAAAAAAAACTGACAATGTCTTCACTAATATTTCTATTTCTATGATTAAAATACTGTGACCAAAAGCAACCTGAGGGTTCATCTGCCTAACTCTTCCACCACCTCACACTCCATTATCAAAGGACATCAGAGCAGGAACTGAAGCAGAGGCCTCAGAGTGAAGCTTTCTGGTTGATCCATGTGACTTGCCTGGACTGCTTTCTTATTTACCCAGGGCCACCAGCCCAGGGGTGGTACCACTCACAATGGGCTGGGCTATTCTATGTCACACTAATTTAGAAAATGCTACACCAGCTTATCCACAGGCAAGCTCGCAAGGGCGGGGCGGGGGGGGGGGCTAATTTCTCAGTTGAGTGTCTCTCTTCCCACCATGATTCTACTATGCTTGAAACTATCTATTGAAAGATGAACTGGAGCCTCAAGAATACAAAATGGCCAATAATAAAGCAGGGTCCAGGAGAACTACTGGACTTAATCATGCCAGAGGGAAACAGGGAGACATATTTAAAACATTCTAAGGTGCTGAAGAAGATTGACTTCCTAACTTAAATGTGGGTTTCAGTGATGCCCATCTTAAAATAACTATATACAAACACACACACAGGAATCTCTAACAGAGTGGCCACAAATACTCAATGCAATGTACATTAAAAGTTAAGGAAACTTTAAAAAAAATTTTTTTTTACTTTTTAAAAGATTTGTTTATTATTATATTTAAGTACACTGTAGCTGTCTTCAGACACACCAGAAGAGGACATCAGATCTCATTACGGATGGTTGTGAGCCACCATGTGGTTGCTGGGATTTGAACTCAGGACCTTCGGAAGAGCAGTCGGTGCTCTTAACCACTGAGCCATCTCTTAAAGGAAACTTTAAAATATAACTATTTTCTTGAAACAATCATGTTGGACATACTCAGTAGACACAAGTCACCTTTTCCACGGAAAGCTTGGGACCAGACTGCCTCATGATTATCTTGTGGGTGGCTTGTGTGTGGAGAAGCATGGAACAATTTTTGAAGCTTACTTTATTAAAATACTTTAAAGTCCATGCCTATAAAATGCATTATCTAGCTATACCTGCTAGATGCTAGATATATGGATGCTGACTGTTCTTGGAAGTAATGGCAGTACATGCATCTTCCAGATGACCAATGAGTTTGTGGAATCTTCTAGGCCCTTATGTAAGCAGAACTCCAAGTAGTCCAGCAGCCATGATTTCAAGAAGCTGCTTCACGGTACCTTGACACTTGCATCCCAAGGATGAGGTGGTTGTGCTGAGCAAAGGTTAATTAGCCCTTCCTCACCGTGGAAGAACTGGCAACTAATCCTTTCAATTACCAGTCAACATTTATTAGACGTCAGGAGGGGATACAGCCCCAGCACAAGACAGCAGCAGAATCTCTGTCAAAGGGACAGACACAGCATTTAAGGGACACAACCAATTAGATACAGGACCCCCAGGCAGCTCTCCCTCCCCTGCTGCCCATCCTCAGACGAACCTCTCCTCACCCCTGTGCTACCACTGAGCTCACAGAGAACGCACTGGAAGAGCTGACTCTGTAGCAACTCCAGGCAGGTGTGTTAACAGGAAAGATAAAAGGCATTGTTACCACAATAAGGTAAGGTGGCAAATTATTTCTAAATGGAATAAATGACTTTGGAAAGACCAGAGACTAGTCGGCCACACATCAAGTAAGAGCTACCAACATATGTTATATAAAAAGCAGGGGCACTAAAAGTACTTTTAGGGGAAACAATTGGGGGTCAGGAGAAATAGATGTTCCAGTTGGTGTGAAAGCTGAGAACCCAAGTTTAATCCCCAGTGCCCCCATAAGACACTGAAGCTGAGGACGCACATGTATGCATATAAACCTGGCACTAGGAAAGTTGGGATGGGTAGATTGCTGGAACTCCTTGGCCAGCAGCCAACTTGGTCCAATAGGTGAGCCTCTATTGCAAGAAGAGAGACCCTGTCTCACAAAACAAGGTGGGTGGCACTCCTCAGAAAGGACATCCTCAGCGTCAGCAAACGCACAAAAGGAGTAAGTTAGACATTAGTCTTCTTTTACGTGTAGGGGTGTTTTGCTTACATGTATGTCTATGTAGCATGTGCATGCAGTGCCCACAGACACCACCAGAAGAGGATGCTGAACCCCTCTGAACTGAAGTTACAGAATGTTGCGAGGCACCATGTGATTGCTGGGAATTGGAATCCAGGACCTCTGGAAGAGCAGCCAGTGTTCTTAACCACTGTGCCGTCTCTCCAGCCTCAGACGCAGTTTAGAAAAGAATGAAAATCTTGTGGTACAAAAGGGTAAAAAGCAAGTGTTTGGTAGTCCTCTTCAGTTGTCAGTTGAATAGTTGGGGCCACAGAAGTAGATACTTATTAAGAATGAAGTCTGAATGAACTAGAAAAAAAAAATTAAAGAAAAGCAAAACATCTTTAACTACCTGAAATATCCTTCCAATCATCTTGAAAGTCATTACTTTTTTTTTCAAGTCACGAAATTGATGTTCAAAATGTAATGAGAGGAAAACAAAAGACAACACTATGGAGCCCCAAGTCAAGGGCAACAGGTGGTGGTCCTCACAAGCTGGGTCCAGAGAACCAGCATGCCCCAGTGAGGTTACATATACCCAATAGCACAGGGGCTTGGAGTAAGAACAAAAGGTGTTCCTCTGGAACAGAGTGCCAGGGTGGCTACACGAAGAAAAGCCAACCCAATGGGATTCCCTCACTCCAGTAGGAGCCTTTCCATGTCAGAATGTCTGCTTGTGTCTACCCATGCCTGGCTCCGGTCCAGATATCCTGCACGGCTCTCTTCCATTTTACTCTATGGAGAAAGATTTGGCAACTGAAATTTATTATGATGTCAAAGGAGGCTGACAACAAAAACTGCACCTGCTGAGCCAGTCTGCACAGGGCTATGTTTACAACAGGAGCATCTTAAGAATGGTAGGGGCCTGTGATTAACTACCCTCTCCTCGTTCACTAACATCACTAAGGTCAGGGCCTGGAGAACTTCCAACCATTCTCACCACCGTGTACTTCGTTAAAACCTATCAGGGACATTCCTTCCACAAACCTGTCCTCTAACGTGCAGAATCATTCCCAGGCTCAGATCAGCATCCACAGGAACTTAACTAAGACAGTGTAATTACTCAGACTCCTGGAGGACCCGAATCTCCAGTTGCAATTCTTCCATGTGTTAGCATCTCACTCTTAAGTGCCATTCTCAATTAGTTCTCTCAGATCATTTAAAAATTTGGCTCTCCTTCTTTAAGATGTCTCTGTGCTTTCAAAATTAGTCCCTCATTACAGTGTGAAGGTTCCCACTGGGCTCAAATTAGCAAGATTTTCTGTTTACTCTGCATTTGTGAACAAGAAATTCTGGTGGCTGTCTGGGACAACGGTAGTTAGCTGACGGCTTCTAGGAAGCAGGTAGGAAGGCAGGACTCTGCTACACAAGTAATAAGAACTCGGTTCACAATCCAAGCAAGGGAAGATACAATACCACCTGGCTTCTTCTACCAATGACCAACTCTACACACCACTCACATCTGTTACTAAAACAATTTTAACATATAAATAAACTCTCCTCTGAAAAATCCCTTTCTATTCAAAGTGAATTGATCACAGCCAACTGCACATCAAAATATGGTATGCAATATTAAGACAGATACATAAATACATAATATCAAAGACAAGTAACTTAAAACTTTGCTAATAACTGAGATTGTGACTTTATGCCTATAGCTTCAGCACTAAGAAGGTGGAGGTTAAAGGAAGTAATCCTTAGCCCCACAGAGAGTTCAAGGCCAGTCTGAGCTACGTGAGTCTGCCAAAACAGAATCCTTTCAGTGAGAAATAATGTCTATGTGCATGCCTGTGTTCACATCAGCTCCATCCTGTGTTCCCACTGACAGATCTAAAATAAATATACAATGCCACTGTAATGAGAAAGAAGAAATATTTGGCTATAGTAATGTTAGCAAAACTAATCCATCAGCAGCTGAGATATGTCTGTAGACTCTACCCATGCTTATTGGCAGAAATGAAGCTCTTCTAACTCTTTGATTAGTCCTTAATGCAATGAACGCAAGGAGATGTTCCACAGATACTAAGTAAATCTAGCATACACAACTTGTGCCCAAATTGGTTTATTTCACATTTCTGTATTTTGGGGGAAAAGCAATTTCTGTATGACAGTTGCACCTGGACTTTGCCACGTGGCCAGCACACAGAGAGGGCTGTAGAGTCAGAGATTCAGTAGTGAGAAAATTGCATTTTATCCTTATTTGCTAAAACATCAAAAGCATATTTTTCCCATGGAATATGTTTGTATTGAGTTAGGCTAGGTCTATACAAAGCTCTGGAACAGTCGAGATGAAAGACCGATCTGGGTAAATCGAAGCCCCTGCCCATCTGCCACCAAAGATAATGTTGATGTGGCCTCAATTGGACCTCACCAGCTGCCTACAATAACAAAATAATACACTAGCTAAATAAGCTAGCAACCCTTTATTTCTGCTTACCCACACTGGGAAGGGTACTGCCCCCAGTGTTAGAGGGCTGCCCCTGATAGTCCTACAGTTCTACTGATAGGATTGACTACATGTCTAAAATCAAAATCAGAATGAACCCTAAGAGTAGACAACAAAATAGTATGCTACATTTCCATCTGCTCAAGAAACGCTATCCTTAAGAACCAAGGCTCAAAGATTCCAAAGAACCACCAGAAGCAAAAACTGATGGGTTTGAACAGAGAGGTGACTTTGTGATAGCAGCCAGAAACTCACTACTCCATCATCCTAATCGAAGACAACTGAGGCAGAAGGGGAATAAGGAGATAGAAGACAGAAACGAAGGAGCTAGACCAGCCAGCCAGCCACAGGAAACATCCCATAAAGAAAGAAGACACAGTTACCGGGAGGACTTTCCTCGGCAGGGGCTGTACGCTGAGCCGAAAACAGAACACTAGGAAATTAAGTCCTCCAAATGTAGTAGAATACAATCAGAAATCAGGAAACAAATTGGATGGACTCATAAACACAAGGAGAATCAAATAGCATGCTGCCATATTACCAAACACTGGAAAGAAAATCTCGAAGGAAAACTAGAAATTATCTTTAGATTATCCAAACAGAAAACATTCAGAGCTTACCAGACATGAGGTAACTATGGGCAGAGGGAAACTGTTACTGTACACATGGACACAGGAAAAGATGACACCTTGAAGCCTTACGTGCAGTTAAGCACTTACCAAATTCACCAATGTGTCCTGGAGTCTGATCTTTAACCTGAACATGACTCTTAAGACTCATCATCTCCCGAAACTACATTTACTCAGTAAAGACGCAAATTTGAAGTGATACAACCTCAGGGTTATGCATCCATGGGAACTTCTGGTAGAATGTAAAATTCTTATCAAAGATTTCTTAAGAAGTTATGATCACAAGTTAGCAGAAGACACAACTTTAAATTTATTTATCTCCCAATTTGAATACAGTGCCTTTGGATAGAAATTCCTAGACTTACAAATGTAATTTCTGGAACTTATAATAGTTACCTTGCTATGAGGTTTGCAGTCTTTCCCCTATTTAACATGCAAATGAAGGCATCAAAAGTGCCATCCTGAGAAAACTCCTCCAAGATTCCTGAACACCTATCTTCTCCTGAAGCATGTATTAATGAGCCCCAAAACACATATCCAAAGGCACTGCATTCAAATTGGGAGATAAATAAATTTAAAGTTGTGTCTTCTGCTAACTTGTGATCATAACCAGTATCACCTCTAACAAGATCAGAGTGGGCGAAGCTGGTGGTGGGAGAGAAGAAAGGTGGAGAGGAGATGCTGAGAGGAGAGCCTTGGTTACTGAGATCACAGGAACCAGGAATCATGGGAGTCTACACAGCCTGGTTCAAGAAACTGAAAACTCCAATCCTAAGATAAGGAACACTGCCCATATTCTTGCTGGTTAAGAAATCAAGATTGCACAGCAGAAACAAACAAGTAAGACTTTTAAAGAAACAAAAAAGCTTTGCTTTGAATATGAAGTATACCTTGAAAATTCCAAGTTCTAAACCAATTCTAGACAAGAAGGAAAAAGAAAAAGTAAGTCTCATTTTCCTGACCCTGCTTCCCTCAAGGTGGCCATATCACACACCTGTACACAGCACCGGAACCTGGCGACTGGTCCTGATGCAGAACCTTTAACTGCATGATAACAGACATTCCTTGCTCAGTTTCACTTACTGTTTCCATAAGCCCCAGGCAGTTTAATACAGCTAACTTCCCCAAGCCTCAGTGTGCTCACACAGACCATGAGGCCGGGGTGGGGGTGGGGTGGGGGTAAGGATGGGGGGCCTGCCTTATCTCCGAAGCATTCAAGACTATGCTGTTAGAATGCTACTTACCGGGTGAGCCATTGGAGCACAAGGACTTGATAAATAGGCACAGAATAATCACTACACAAGATTCCTGAGGATTTCCAGTGTGGCCCGGACACCATCCCTGTGGGCCTGCCTACTTTGCCTTGACACAGGGATGGGATCTGCAGCCACCAAGAGTGTGAATGGGGTGAAAAAAAATCACAGCCCAGCATACTATAAGGACTGAAAAGAGGGAACACTGCAACCAGCCTACCGCCACCCGCTTTTGTGCACAGACTGACTCCTGAACAGTGTTGTCAGCTGGAGATGGCACCTTTGGGGGAGTGTAGCTAGGTGCTGTTATAGTTATTTTTTTCCCTACTCAGAGTACTTAAGCCCTGAGTTTATTTATTTTTGAACTGAGCAATCTAAATGTATGCTCCAATCCACCCTACCAGTTTCTAAATCTACTTGTGTCAAAAACTCCAGTAAAGAAGGTTATTAAGGGCTGAGGGTTTTCCTGATTTCTAGGTAGGCATCAGAGGTACCTTCTGCACATGCAGATATACAAGCTATGGGCATCGTAGAGCCCAGCCTTTGGGAGGCAGAACTGGGAGGACATGAGTTCAGGGGCAGACAGAGCTATATGGAGAATGTGTAAAACAAACGAAACTACACAACTGCACCTGTGAATGCAGGCACAACAAAGCTAACTGCTCTTGCCAGTCCCATCAAAGCCCCTCTGGCTTTGGCACTGGAAACACACACCCGTACCCAGAATGCTCCACAGCTTTCCCTTTGGCAACAAGGACATTTTAAAGACCCGGGTATTTCACTTACAAAGTGGCAGGCAGTCTTGGTGAGTTTCTCCTGGGCTCTGAATGCAATGGGATCAATGGTAACTCTTTTTTATTATTTTTTTTTTGTTTGTTTAAAATTTTTTTTGGATTTATTTATTATATGTAAGTACACTGTAGCTGTCTTCAGACACACCAGAAGAGGGCATCAGATTTCATTACGGATGGTTGTGAGCCACCATGTGGTTGCTGGGATTTGAACTCGAGACCTTCGGAAGAGCAGTTGGCGCTCTTAACCACTGAGCCATCTCACCAGCCCAAATGGTAACTCTTAAAGAACCTTGTTCTCTATTACTTATCCTACACTGTAGCCTATATTGTTCTCTATTACTTATCCTACACTGTAGCCTACACTGTTCTCTATTACTTATCCTACATTGTAGCCCATATTTTTGCAAATCAGCAGAGTTTTCAAGACCCACCACCCACAAACCATCTGAATCACTCAAGCATCTGTTCTGTTTCACCAACAGGTATTTCCTGGTCAGAGGAAAAGACAAGTAATATGTCGCTAATCAGGCAAGCATCTAGAGCAGACATCACACCCTTGATCCCACCCTCTTAAGTCAGATGAAATATGAATCCTATATGGACAACTGCAACCCCGATTTAGAGATAATGCCTACCTCAAACCATGTGGCTCAGATGGAGACTACTCTCCCTGGCTCAGGACTTTAAACACTCAGCCCAGACCCCATTGCTAACACTGGGCTCGTGAGTTTAAAAGCTCACTCCCCATTTTGTGATGCTGTAGAGGTAGGTCAGTGGGGGTGGGCCCTGAGGGATATAGTATCCGCCCTACTTCCATCCCAGCACCATGACTGCTATCTTGTGCTGTTATGACCAACTACCACAAGCCACTATCACCATGCACCAAGGTGTGTACCAGGGTGTCCTGGGTGCCATCCCTTCCCTGCATGTTGGTCTGTGAGCCAACGAATACCTCTTGTACCTTACGTTATTTCTACCAGATATTTTGTCACAGCAATAGAGACACAACTTAGACCACAGAAAAATGAGAAAAACTCCAAACTCTGTAATATATGGCATATATCAGTTAATTTCTACTATACCTTGATTTCCTTTTTAAAAATTGTTTTAAAGATGTATTTATTAATTTTATGCATATGACTACACTGTAGCTGTACAGATGGTTGTGAGCCTTTATGTGGTTGTTTTTAGGACCTCTGCTCTCTCCGGTCACTCCAGTTGGCCCACCTCGCTCAGGCCCAAAGATTTATTTATTATTATACACTGCAGCTGTTTTCTGACACACCAGAAGAGGGTGTCAGATATCATTTGTGGTTGTGAGCCACCTTATGGTTGCTGGGATTTGAACTCGGGATCTCTGGAAGAGCAGTCAGTGCCCTTACCCGCTGAGCCATCTCGCCAGCCCATACCTTAATTTCCTAAACTCAAGACTTATTTACAACAAGAAGAGACTCGGTGATGGGGGACACAAATTAGTTTAGTTAATAAATCAAAACTTGGTCTGCCCTGAAAGGGAGATACCACAGGCTTTACCAAACCACCAGCTCCTGTCCCGTTCGGTTTCTCTCAACATGAACATATGTTCCCCTTAATGTTAAAATTACTTATTTTTTCCTAGGCTGGTGTTTATTCAAGATTCCTGCTTATTTTGGCATTGAAAACAAAATAAGAAGAGCCACCCAGAGTCCCCCAATCCAAGGGAGGAGTTTCCCAAGAAAAGCAAAATTCTGCTCTTGTGTTTCCTGTCCACCCTGCCCGCAAGCACGCAGCAGTCTTCCACAGAGAAAGCCAGGGCCGTGTGGAGGAGGCACCATGTGCAGAACTATGAGGGGGCAGGTGTGGGCAGAGACTCCACCAGTCCACAATAACTTAGTGCTCAAGAAAAAAGACCGGAACTAGCAAAAAAATGCAGAAGTGAGGCGACCAAGAAAACCCACGTGTAAAAAGAAAGGGTCGCAAATGCAAACTGTGAAGAACGGAGATGTCTTTTATTTCACAGAGTGCCAGAAGACATAGGACTCCCTCATGGAGAAAGCAAACCAGGAGCTGACTTCTGTGACTGAAATCACCCCGAAACATAGGCACAAACCCAGGCAAAAGCTGACATGGGGTGGCCAGGGAGGCAGGGGGTCCACAGGAAGAGACAGGAAAAAACAGAGCTCTGCAGATGGGATATTGGTTTCAATGAGAAAGGGCCAAGGCCAAGAACAGTGTGAGAATGAAGGACTCACATAATAGACCTCTGTGAGCAGGCCTTGCCTGCAGATGGAGAAGCTGGTGAGCTAAGCCTCACACTTGGAAGCTTGTGGAACTGGAGCTGTGATATATAAAGTAAGACCCAAATGCCAAGGTTCTGGCCGAGCCAGGCCAACGTGGCTGTTTGTGTTGGGTGGAAGAGGCTTCTTTTTTTTTTCCACTGAGCAGAGAATTACGGTAAACATCTGCTCACCATGACCACAGAAGAGGTGGTTGTTTTCATCCATGTGTCATTTTAAAGGAATAAATCCAATTAATAAAGCCACACAGTAACAGTATCCAGTCCTGCAGAGATCTTGCCTGCTTCTCTCCACTGTCCTACACATTAAGAAGGCCCTTAATCCAGAGAGTCTCTTCATGTTGCCCTTGAGACTTTTTAGGGACCACTGAGGTAGGGATGCTCTGTGTCTAAGGATGCTTAAAATCCAAGCTGACTACTTATCTCATCCTTTAGGCAGCTATTTCTAGGTGGTTCTCTTGTCCTACTATTAAGACTTGGATGTGGAAAACCAATGTTACATACTAAAAATGCTAAATTAGGACTGTGGAGATGGTAAAATTTGTTCTGAAAGTCCAAGGACCCAAGTTGAGATCCTCTTGTACAAATCTTAGTGTGGCAACACATTTCTGTAAGGGGATCCTTGGGGCTCATTAGCCAGCTATATGTACACATAGCTGAATCAGTAAGCTATGGGTTTAGTAAAAGACCCTGTGGCGAAAAATAAGGTGTGGTGGAGGGGAAATGGCCTACCGGGAAAGTGCTTGACACCCAAGACTGACTGAGTCCAGATCCTCAGGACCAACGTAAAAGCAACATGCCCAGTACGTACAACCCTGATCTCTGCTGTCACTGCAGGCATACGGGAGGGAGGGACTGGAGAATGGCTGGAAGCTCACAGGCCAGTGAGCCAGACATACACATCGGTAAACAAGAGAGACCCTATCTCGTAGACAGTGAGAGGACCACACTCAAAGTTGTCATCTAACCTTTACATGCATGCCAGGGTCCTGTGCTCTCTCACACACACAAACGCACAATTTCTTTTTCTCACTAATTAAAAAAAGAAAAAAGAAAAAAGAAGAGCAATTGAGGAGGACAACCTATGTAAATGTCTGAACTCCACATAAATACACAGGTACACACACGTACATGTACAACTAAAATTTAAAAATAAAGATTCAGAAGAGTGGGGGGGGGGGGTCCCATCCCCGTAACCCAAGGGCACTGTTGGCTAAGACAGGAGGGTTAAAAGTTCAAAGCCAACCTGGGCTACTAAACAAGGAGATTCTAACTCAGGGAATGAAAGGCAAAACAGACAACAACAAAATCAAGATAAGGGGATATGGATATTTAATAAAGAGTCTGGAATGTATGAGGCCTGGGGATTGAATGTAAGAGAAACAAAAAATTAGTTAAATACAATAACACAAATTAAAAGTTCTGATTGAAAATGTGGCCTGTAAATGTCCCAGATAACATCTCTGTGTCAAAATGTCTCTTCGAAAATGACTAGAGTTTGAATTTAATCAAGAATGGTTTGGCTTCTTAAAAAAATCCCTTATTTGGTTCCTTCTTGAGAAGAGAGAGAAGCTAGCAGGAAACTCAAGTATCGTGCTGTCTGTCATTGAGGCTGCCGGATGAGAGCCAGATCCTGGCTCCACCTTGGAGCAGTAACCGCCCCTCCAAGATGAGAGCCACCTATGACTAACATCAAAGGTTCCTCCTAAAGAAAACTAAGCAGATTCACAGAACCCCCAAACACCAATCTGAGTTAAACACCCTTCTGCAACTGCCTTCAATACAATCTTCTAGATCAAGGAATGGCAGCGTTGGATGCTACAATAGGAGGATACCCAGGAGCTAAGGTTTACTGCCTCTGGGTATGGTTGGGGTATGGAGAGCAATCAGCAGCACACTAAGTTCAGTAAACATCTATTCAGCTGAGGGGATGGCTCAGTTGATGAAGGGACTGCTGTGCAAATATGAGGCCTGGGGGTGACCTCAGGACCCACGTTTAAACACACACACACACACATACACACACACACACACACACACAAAGCTGGACATGGTGTACACTTTTATAATCCCAGCACCAGTGAGAAAGGCAGAGTCCTGGAGCCCAAAGGCCAGCCTACTAAGAGTAGCTGACAAGATACAGGCTACTGAGAGCCTCTGTCTCAAAATAAAAACAAAACCCAACAAACCAAGGTGGGTGATCTTTGAAGAAACACATCAAGTTGATCTCTGACTCCATACACAGTCTGTTCTCTCTCCCTACTCCCAAATTCTCTCTCAAACTCTTACACTCAGACAGAACATTTTCAGTATCCATTTCTCCATTTTCCATAGAAACTGAATATAGTCATTCATAAAAAGTTAGAGTTTAGTAAACTCATGAATGGATACATATTAAATCCATCATCTCCGCTTACTCCAGCTGTGCAGCTCCAGATGTGGCTGAGGAAGCTGGGACAGGGAGTCTGCTGGTGTTTAAACTTTTCCACCCACCAGTCTGCACACCTCTGAGATGCCAAGCGATATAAGTGCGCATAAACAAATCATTGTTGCTTGTGTGCCTGAGTGCACAAGGGGTGGGGCATGCACAGGGGCAGGGCAGAGACAAACTGATGTTCACCATAGATGTTCCTGGAAGCTAACAATCACAAAATACGGACTTGCAGGATTCACAGGACAAGGAAACTTATTCTTGTGTTGACTTATGTGCTCAGTTTCTTAAACTTAGTGTGTGTGTGTGTGTGTGTGCGTGCATGTGTGTGGAGAGCATGTGTGTGCCATACACGTGTGGCAGGAGAGTGCATGCACAGAGTCCTGATCTCCAACACCCCTGCCCCATTCCCTTGAGATACAGTCTTTCAATGAATGCATCTTTCTTTGGCTAAAGCTGGGTGGTCCAGCCTGCTCCAGGTATTCTGTCAACCACCTCACCTCCGTCCAGGGGTCAAAGGTGCACGCGTCCGTGCCCAACATTTTCACATGACTTTACTGGAGATTTGAACTCAGGTCCTCTTGCTTGCGTAGCAGACACTCTTACCCACCGAGGAACCTCCTGGACAGCCTGACCTGCTCATTTTCTAAGGCACTGTTATGTACCAAGAAAGGACCCAAAGGAGGCAGAGGGAGAGAAGAAAAAGAAAGCATCTGAGAGACGCCTGGTTGTTCTTAGCAATCAGCCATCAGCAAAGGAGGAGAAGGAACAACGTGGCCCAGTCATCTTTAATGACCATCGATGCCTTCAGCTGTGAAAGAGAGCCAGGCTTATTGAAACTCCCTCCTCCCCCACACACCGCTGACGTTCACGTCCACAGTGACTCCAGTATCAGAGGCCAGCGTGGTCAGGACGAGCATAAGAGCGTGCAGCAGCACTAAAATTACTGCGATCGAAAAACACAATGCATCCATCGTGCCTGGATCACACTCGGTCCCGTTTGGCTATAATTTCCAAACCTAAGAAGAAAATCTCATCCTTTTAAGGATGTTCCTTGTGAAAGACAATCTGACAGGTGTCACAATAAAAAAATACTGATAACGTGGGAGGGAGAAGTCATTTTTTTTGTACTTTAAATTTCGTTTCCCTTGGGAGATGCATTGTTTTAATGTACCACGTTTCAATGTGCTTATCTGTTCATTTAAATGTTGTTTTGATAATATGAAGAGCTTTTTAATCTGAATTACACAGTGATGCTTGGATACTGATCTATTGTAACTCGGTAAATCGGAATTAACAGACTGCCTAATTAATCAAGTCATTTGCACAGATCCAAATAGAGGGATGGATCCTGGGCCAAGGAGAAGAAATGGGGGACATAAAATTATTAATTCAGGAAAGCGATAAAAGCATGTAGAGTTAAGAGGTCTTTGCTAAATCCCACCATCTTTAATAGGTTCAATTTTTATAATGCAAGGACATGTGCAAACAAAAAGTAAAATCTATCCAGGGCATATAGAAAAAGATGTTTTAAATCAATAGTTAAACAGACATATAACTGAATTACTTTTAAAGCTTGAGCCAAGCAGTTTAAGATAACTGATGCCCTATAATAGAAATGAGTGGTAAACACCCAGGATTTCTCTGTGGCTAAAGTTGTGTTGCTATTCTACTCTGGGTGTGGTATAGTGGTACACATCTGTAATCCTAGCACTCTAGACTCTGAGGCAAGAGGGTTCAGCGTTGTAGCCCAGTCTGAGTATCATAGTAAGAACCTGTCTCAAAACATCAAAATAGACAGACAACCACTATCAAATGTTCTGGCTTGCGTCAACTGGAACACCTGGGAAGGTTCTCATCGGCTACCAAATGAGGAAACTCAGACTAGAAGAGTTTGTTTTCATCCAAGGATGCTTGTTGCATAAACATCATTTGAAGTTCTTAGGGAAGTGATACTGAAACTGCTGCAATTTAATTCACCAAAATGTACCCATGCAGACGTACCCCTCGATTACTATGTTCTGAGGAAACTGATAAAGCAGACTGCAGGCCACCGCTGTCCATACAGTCCTCCAAGATCAGCTTCTCATTTGTATCCTATATATGGTAAGATTGAAGAGATGTGTGTACAGAAATGGCTCGGGAGTTAAATAGCTTGCTGCTCCTGCAAAGGATGCCAGTTCAGTTCCCAACACCCACAACAGGTGGCTCACAGCCATCTATAACTCCAGTCTCAGGGGATCGGACACCCTCTTCTGGTCTCCTCAGGAAACAGACATGCATATGATGCATACACACACACATGCAGGCCAACACACACATCAAATAAAAATAAGTCGCCTGTTTATAAAAGACATGCATATTAACAAGCATGTTAAGTCAGCTTAGGATTTGAAAGCTGAAATGTGTTAGAAGTGGCTCATGCTCTGGGACGTTGCGAGTAGTTGAAGTGTTTGTTGTCCAAGCCAGAATCCACGTAAATGCCAGGTGGCCAAGGGACCACCCCACCCCCAACCCCTGGCCAATCCAATGCTTGGAAGGCAAAGGCAATGTCTTGCTAGCCAGACAGGCTACATCAGGGACCTGTGGGGATTCAACTAAAGACCCTGTATCAATGAATGAAATGGACACCAAAGCAGCCACTCCACAATGTCATGTACATGTTTGTACACATATATATATGCACGTTCATATGCATGTATACCACACACATACATACATGTTGCTCTGAGACAACATGGAAATACAGACAGTTAAAAACTGTTTCAGTGAGAACAGCTCATCTGTGGTCCCTGTCTTTATGCATCTTCCCACCTCCTATATTACTAATACTATCCAGGACACACAGCTAGTGAATCCACAATTCTACGAGCCATGTAACTACAGGCTTTCTAAAGGTAACTCAGATTAACTCTAAGTGGCTACATCTTTATGGTGGTCAATAAAAATCTTCCCTCATGAGTGCTTTCATGTGTAAGGAGGCTTTGCTCCCCCCGGCTTGCTACAAAAAAGGCCCCAGGTAGAGGACCAGTGCTCTGGGCAGGGCACTCTGCCTAACCCTACTTTTTCACAGAGGTGATTGAGCGGAACAAATCAATCGTTGGCTGGTCAGAGGCTAACCTAATATAAAATGAGGGTTACAGATGTGAGGTTAATTAGAAAACTGTACCATAGCCAAACAACTCAAAAGATAGAGGGGGGAGACGTGTAATAGGCACATACACTAGAGACAAAAGGATGTGCGTGGTCCTAATTATACCGGGACATATTTTCAGTCCCTATAGGTCCTGTATTAGCAACAAACAAAAATTTGAAAGGCATAAACAGATGAAGCACTCAAGAGTGGCACGAAGGCTCAAGGTGTGGTCCTGCAGTTCCCAGCAACAGCTGTGCACATGCTAAAGTAGAACCCCTGCACATCAATGCTAGGAGAAAAGAAGGAGGTAGGCAAGACCAGGTGAGCAGAGATTACAAACCAGTGACCACAGAAAACACGCCGAGGCCCAAATCCCTGCAACTGCCGTCCTGGGCAGAGAACTCTAGGCAGGAAATCACACTTCACCGTGCCTCGGTCTCCTCGTCTTAACAGTGGACTTTTAGAAGCCTCGGGTCTGTTCCAAGTGAATAAATGTCAAATTCTTAGAGTCCTGTCTGGCACACAGCTAATTCTCAGAAAGGCAGTGACAGGAGGGCAGGCTTGGGGGTGGGGGTGGGGGGGAATGTTTCTTTTAACTGTTCGGGGCAAGGTTCCTCATGATTAGGTTTCTCTTGAGTTTAGAAAAACTCAAGGGCTCCATCCGCATAGACAGAGAGGCAGATGGAGAAAGAGGTAGTGACAGAGATGGGGAGGGGTAAAGAGAGCGACGAGGACAGAAGGGAGGGGGAGAAAGAGAAGGAATTCAGCATCCATCTTTGAATACACTGGAAGGGAGGAAACCTGTCAGGGGCTAGGTTGGCATCGCACAGGCCCAGACTGTCCAGTCCCATCCACCTCTATAAACCCCAAGGCACCCAGCATGACTTCTGTGAGAAGAGTTCCCAAGCCAAGGTGACATTCAGGAAATGGACCTGTACTGGAGAGGAGATATTGTCATATAATCAACTACTGGGGACAAAGGACAAGGATAAGGCCAGCTTTCTGCACCAGATCAACCAGGCAGAAGGGTCTGCTCTACAAGTTAGTGTTAAGAACTCTGTCCCCAGCACCTCTCAGCCAGAGACACCTAACACTGAGGGCCCACAGTACCAGGCTGTCCTCACCTAGAGCAGCCAAACTAGGAAACACTCAAACAAACCCTTGTCACTGGCCCTCTTGCTGACTGACACTCCTGGGGCCTTGGAGAGGGCAGAGGAGGTAAGTCTAGGCTGGCCCACTTCCTGTGCAAACAAAACTCACCCCAATTCCCAGTGTACAATCCAATTCCCCTTCCGTGAATTATTATTTTATGTTCTCAAATGATACCTGGAAGCAGGGGCGTTAGATATTTTGAGAGAGCTCAAAAGCAGGGTGTTAGCCCTGAGGTCTGTTCAGAGCCAAATGGACGGTTTTCCCTGCCTTGCCTGAGTGGCACTCACTGTCTTTTCTCCTTTTCTTTCCTCAAAGGGATGGCAGGCCTTCCACCACATGGCATTTCCACTTGTTTTGTTTTTGTTTTATGTGACACACACGCAGGTGTGAGGTTAGGGGATATGAAAAAGAAACAGGAAGAGATGGGGGGGGGGGGCAACACATCCGTGTATCTGTGGGCAAACACATAGGCAAAGGCCTGAAATGAACTTCCTCAATTTCTCTCTACCTTATTTTTGGAGGCAGGGTCTCTCACTGAATGTGGAGGTGCTGGTTTGGATACACTATCTGGTCAGAATACGGAGTCTCCTGTCTCTGTCTCCCCACTGCTGGGATTACGCTGTGCCCGACTTTTGAAAATATGGCGGCTGGAAATCCCAATTCAGCTCTTCATGCTTGTTCTGCAAGCACCCTCGCAGCGGAGCCATTTCCCAGCCCAGAGCGGGTCAATGGCTCTCTTTTCCTTTATATGTTGAGGTGGTATTAACTAAAAATTAACAAACGCAACCTTGCTTTCTTATGTGCCCTAGCTAACCTAAGGCTCCTGTCAATGAGTGTGAGATAATATATTCTCGCCTTCTACCAGCAGACATTACGTGACGTGGGGAAGGGTTCTCTACCCCTTGGCTTTTATGTAACAAACCCACATTGCAGAGCACATGGCAACCAGAGGCATAACGGGATAATACAGCAACTTAGCACCCTCTCAAAGCAGGTAAAAGGTGCTAACAGTGATGGATATTTAAAGCTAACTCCTTCCAGCTATGCAAATGTAAGTTTTCCATCAAAAGATAAGAACTCGAAGAC
This sequence comes from Mus musculus, assembly GCF_000001635.26. Classification (NCBI taxonomy): domain Eukaryota; kingdom Metazoa; phylum Chordata; class Mammalia; order Rodentia; family Muridae; genus Mus; species Mus musculus. The sequence goes on from NC_000072.6 coordinate 99,303,921, forward strand.
TTGGGCTGGCAGGTCAATTGTGCATTTAACAGCATAGAAGGGTTTCTACTACTACAAGATGCCTTCTTCTGCCAGGCAGATCAAACCAGCTCTGACTGACACTGGGAAATGGATCCCCAGAGTAATGGCCAAAGATGGGATTCAGCACCATGTACCCCTTTTCCAAGGTTCTGGAGAAATGGTTTGGGCTCCAACGATGTGCTACTGCTGTGTTGGACATGAGGACCCTGTATGGTCTGAGACAAGGCGCAGATATCCAACAGTCAGCACACAGAAAACAGATTACCCTCACTTCCACACTGTGCTGTCTGTATGTTTGTGGTTACATTCGTGTGTGTGAATTAGCGGACAGAGATGCAACTCTCCCATGCACACATGTGGAGGCAAGTGATGGGCAATCGGTACTCTTTAATTCTCTGCCTTATTCCCTTAGAATAGACTTTCTCAATAAACTTGGATCTTGTCATGTTAGGGGCAGAACTCAATGACTAGCACTAGGGGAGCACTAGGGGAGCAGACACAAGAGGCCATGCCTACCATGTTACATGTCTTCGGGAATCTGAACTCAGATCTGTCCTCATGGTTGAACCAAGTGTTCTTACCCTACAAGAATTTAATTTCTTTTCTTTTCTTTTCTTTTCTTTTCTTTTCTTTTCTCTTTTCTTTCTTTCTTTCTTTCCTTTTCTTTTCTCTCTCTCTCTCTCTCTCTCTCTCTCTCTCTCTCTCTCTCTCTCTCTCTCTCTCTCCTTCCTTTTTTTAAAGATTTATTCATTTTATGTATATACGTACACTGTAGCTTCAGACACATCAGAAGAGGGCATCGGATCCCATTACAGATGGCTGTGAGCCACCATGTGGTTGCTGGGAATTGAATTCAGAACCTCTAGAAGAACAGTCAGTGCTCTTATCCTTTAAGCCAACACTCCAGCCCCAGCCCATTCTTTCTTGCTTTCTATTTTACAGTTCATTTAATGCATGAAACATGAGCGAACATACAAACACCACCAGGAATCAAATCTCTCCACCATCCTTGTCACCTTCAAAATGAAGAGTATAGTGGGGGCTTGCTGTGCATGCTGGTAATTCCAACACTGTGGAGGCTGAGGCTGCAGGATATCCAGTATACAGCCAGCCTGAGCTATACAGAAAACACACACACACACACACACACACAGAGTGCCCGGGGTGGGGGGAGAATAAACAAAACTCTAAACTGAAAAAATAAGAAAGCTAATGATAACATCTCTCAGAGCATCTCCCAGAAGCCCTTGCTGGCCTTTCTAATTGACAGCTGTGTTCCAGGCTGTGGGCACAGAGCACTGGGCATGAACCATCTCCATATAATAGCAACAACCACTAATACCTCTACCCTCACGTCACATATGTAAACTGAGGCACAGAAGGGATACAGGCATCAGGGCCTCCCAAAGTTGAATGTATATATAAAGGAAACCTGGCAACAGGTACTGGACTGTGGAAAGTGCATGCTCTGTCAGGCAGACAATTACCACAACCCCACCACAGGATGGCAGGTTCCAACATTTCCACTGAAGTGCTTTGCACAGCGATGGCCTCAGCTAAAGACCAAAATCTGAACTGAGTTCTTTTCCTGAATCATCTTGCTGATTCTCCAATAACTACCAGACTTTACAGATGAGGCAGTTGGGACTCTAGGCTGGTCTACTAAGAGATGCTCAGCCGACAACTTAGAAAAATAAGACCGGAGTCTAAGCCAATCTAGTATCAGCACACGAAGTGTGGTGACATTGCTGACCTGTGTCCATAGCAGGTGTGACAGCAAGGCTGTATGCTGTAGCTCCCAAAGCTCTCTCATGGGCTGGGAGACAAGGAGAGTGTTCCATAGTTCCCAGGCAAGTCTCATCCTATTCACTGTGCCACAGAAAGAACATACAAGCCAGTCTGAAGCAGAAAATGTATATGGGGCAAGTCACTTGTCACCTGAAAGTAAGAAGGGATCAGCTGACATGCACCACAGCCAATGGGAGGGAATGAAGACAGATGGGTTGTCACATCAAGTCTACATAAGACAGGAAAAGCAGTGCCTGCGGCCCTGTCACTCACAGACACTGGGACAAGCACCACTGGGTACGAATTGGCCTTGTCATTGGGGTACCATGTTGACACTTAACCTGGACCAAAACCTCAGAACCACGGTAAGGAACACTCCTCTGTATACCCAGGACTTTAAATTTTGATTTACACCTTTCTACAGGAGAAAAAAAAAATCCTCGCAATTCTTAAGACTCGGCATAAGAAATATGGAGTCTCAAGAGTTTGCTGAGATGTGTGTCTCTGCTAAGAACCAGGAGGACTGAAATGTTATCCCAGAGTAACTCAAACCCAGGGCCACAGGAGTCCACCAAAGAACTGGTGTAAGACAGCACACATGCAGCTCAGCCCCTGTGCATCTCTCCTGCTCTCCATCCCTCGGGAGCATCACAGTTCCTACAGCCGAGGCTGCATCTCTCAGGAATCCAGAGGACAGGAGCTGAAGTCCCAAGTCAGGCTTCATGAAAGCTGTGCCAAGAAGGCCCTGTTGGAAGGCCCCTTCCATTTCCTGAGTCCCTGACTCTTCCTTGCAGGATTTACAAACCATCCAGCAGCCACCAAAGAAAGAACAGGGGCTGGAGAGATAGCTCAGTGGTTAAGAGCACTGGCTGCTCTTCTGAAGGTCCTGAGTTCAAATCCCAGAACCCACATGGTGGCTCACAACCATCTGTAATGAGCTCTGACCCTCTTCCGGTGTGTCTAAAGATGGCTACAGTGTACTTACATATAATAATAAATAATTTTTTTTTAAAAGAAAGAACTAACAGTCCTGAGTAGGCAGAGTAGAAAGGTAGAAGGCACAAACTACTCTCTCAGGTACCCACAGATGCATCTGTTAGGAGAGTCATTTGCAAATCATATAGCGAAACAGAAACACCCATTCAGGTTGCACTGTCATTTTCTATGAGGACAAAACCCCTAGAAAATCCTCAAACTGGGTTTATTATTCCCACTTTCTATTCTCAAAGCTGTTTGTTTAACCCTGACCTCCCTTCTTAATTAGCACTACTAGTCCAGAGAAACGTATTTGCTGAGCCTGTCTATATGTTTTGACATGCAAGACTTGTGAAATTCAAACATACTGCAGCCATTCAAAGCATTATTATTTATTAAGGCCTATATTAAAGGTGGAAGATCTTAAAGCCCTCTCAGATTCTGATGATTAAAGGAAATTTAATCGCTCTTCATTGGCATTTGATCTTTAGCCTGCCATAATCTACCCATGTATCCCTTCATCCATATTTGATACTAAAGAGATATTTCAACAGCATGTCCATCAAGTGTAACACAGTTGGAGCTCAGAAACCATATGACTCACAAAATAAAAGAATATTCCACCACCCTGGGTTAGTTGGCTAATGACAATGAAGGTGACTGGGGAGCGAGAGAGAGGACGGGAGAGCTTTCCTTCCTCACATGGAAGGAAGCCTTTCACAGCCTGCCCACCTTGCTTCACCTGGGCAGCTCCTCTGCCAGGTGGGAAGGGCAGGTATTTCAAATCCTCTTATCTTCCACATTCAGTTTGCTCGAGGTCAGAGTGACTAGTACCCCATGAGCAGTCAAGTTCAGGGACAGTACCCCAACCTTGATACATCAGAGGATGGGGGAGGAAAACCTGGGTCAAAATAGCTCAATAACTACTTGGGTTCATGGGAATAGAGTGACCTCACCCATTTCCTTTTTCAAGTACCTATGGCTAATTCTGCTAACCAATAGCAGAGGTGCTTAACTGCCAAAGACACTGTGGCCCAGGAGGGTGATGAGAGTCACTCTCTGGTCCCTTTGAAACAATGTGAGCCATCTCTGCATTTCGACATCTTCCTGTAACTATGGTCCACAACCAGGCACAAATGGGATTCTTTTTAGTTCACTCTGTTTGGGGTGAGGATTGTGTGTGTACATCATTCATGTTCGAGTTTGTACAAATATACATGTGCATATGTGGATATGTGTGGAGGGCAAGGATGTCGTTTCTCAGGGGCCATTTACGTTGTTTTGTGAGGCAGGGTCTTTAACTGAGACCTCAAACTCACTAAGTAGGCCAGGCTGGCTGGCCAGAAAGCCTCAGGATTCACCTGTCTGCCTCCTCAGCAATGATAAGCAAATGCCTGAATTTTATTGTTGTTTATGCAGAGGAATGATCTCAGGCTATCATGCTGGCAAGGCAAGTACTTCACCCACTGAGCTCTCATCTCCAACCCTGAAGGGATCTATAGATACAATTTTCCTACAACTGTCACAGAAAGTGGCAGCAGACCCGTACCTGCCAACTTTGGGACTCTTGCCTGATCCTAGAGCAAGTGAGCCACAATTTTCTTTCTACTCTTTGGTGACACAGACATTGGTCACTTACCCTGAGCTTTTAATGAGTCTCACAGCCATAAAAAGCCTGGGGTCACTGGCAGGGGGCCTGCAGAACGCCACAAGACTGCAGCACACAGAAGGAGCCTGGGGGGAAAGAAGGAGAGAAGGGTTAGGGTAAAGGACTTTGTTTCATAGAGCTGTTTTCTTCACACATGAACTTAGTCCTGATTCCCCCTCCTCTGCTAGAATCAGGAAGATGAAAAACAAGCACAACTGTGGCTTTCAAGAGCATAGATATTCCTTACCATAGTCTGGTTCCCTTATGGGTTCATTAGTGTCTTCTTTTATTTTGGTGTGTGTATATACTCATACGCACACATATACATGTGTGCATGTGGACGGAAGACAGAGGTCAGAGTGAGAGGACTCCCTCAATCAGGTCTGTACACTATTTTGGGATGGGGTCTCTTACTGAACCTGGTGCTTACCCATTTGCCTAGACTAATTGGATTGCAAGCCTCAGGCATTCAACTGTCTCTTCTCTCAGCTCTGGGTTGAAGGACACATGCCACTGTTTCATGCAAGTGCTAGGGATATGAATGCACAGTCCAATCTCACAGGAACAAGCACTGGGCAGACAGAGCCATCTCTCCAGCCACATTTTTAGGATGCAATCTGAATTATAATGATCACGGGTTCTGGGAAGTATAAGCAAGAAGAAACACTCATGCAAAACAAAAAGATTTTGCTTCAGGTTTGGGTCCATTAACCTGGCTTCAGATATTCTGGAGAAGAGGCGAGGAGGAAACGCATCCCTCTTGACACAGGTGCCCTGAAAAAGCAGGTGAGCTGCTGCTCGTGAGCCAGACACACTGTCTCCACATGCTAGTAGAGGCCAGGACACAGACTTGTCATGGGGGCAGGTATGTGTGCTGAGGCTATGGGCTTCTGTGGTCTGGTTGAGTTATGAGTATCCTATTTACCAAGTGGGTTCAATCCCCCTTTGAGCCATTGCTGACTCTGTCAGAATAGCTGCCTGTCAAAGGCTCCCATGAAACCTTGAGGTGATCATAATACCACCTCCACTGCTGTGGAGCCTACAGAAGGAACGAATGCTCTAGGAGAACAAATCGAAGCAGAATCAGGGTGCGGTGTGAGCACTTCAAGGATATATATGTGTTCTCCCCTTCCCACAGGATGCTCAGTACGTTCAAGTAACATCTGATGACTGGACCCGTTTCCTAGATTAATCAAACTGAGAAGTTAGAATTGAAAAGATGTGTGAAGTTTTATGACTTCAAAGTCTGAGAACAAGTCTCGGGAAACCACGTGGGTTGTCTGTCAAGAAAAAACACAGAAGAGAGTTCAGAGATGACGACCTGGGTCTGTATCTCTTTTAGATTCAGATAACCTCAGGCCGACTTCACCAGGCTGTTTACTAGTCTGTTTCCTAGGCACCAGAGGCTGGCAACTCACAGACTGTTCCAGGCAGACCAGCTTGAGCATCCTTGCTCTAGGGCTTAGGAGATGAACCAGGCAGCCTAGTGCCTGCCAGGCAAGCAGTAAGGAAAATGAGTTCAGTAGGATATACAAGATCCCAGTGCTAGAGAGGTGGGAGAGGTCTGTGCAGCCAGCCAGCCAGCCAGCACAGCCCAATCAGCGAACCCCAGGTTCAGTGAGACATCCACCTTAGAAAACAACTGGGAAAGCACACGAGAACAACGACCTCCTCACACACACGTGCACAATGATGGTCACGTGAGCATGTGCCTGTGTATCTACCCACACGCCTACGCTGCCAACACACACACACACACACACACACACACACACACAAATCCTAGTTCTTCTAAGCTAAGCTATGTGGTCGTTATTCTTCTCAAACTAAACATAAGAATGCATCAAAAATATTTTTTTAAAATGTCCATTGGGGTGAGCAGTGACCATTCAGATGTACTCTCTGAAGGAATGACTGCCACCAAGAGAAAGGGCCATTGTCATGCACTCATCAGCATAATGAGATAATGACTTTCATTATGTTGCCCTCAATGGAAGTACACTTGCTGGCATTCCTGGCGAATACCACCCAACACTGACATTGAGACCCCGGGAGTTGTGCCTCTTCCAACCACCAGCTTCACATAGAAAGTTGGCTGATCTCGGTCCTCACACCAGGACAGAGCCATTGGGGAACTTTGGGGCCCTTTATTATCGACTTGTAAAATGTTATAAGCCTGTAAACTAGTTAATTTATGAGCCGTGTTAATAATTTGCTCACACTTGATCGTGGGTTTCACAAACACGGCTTCCGGGGACGTGGGAGGATAATTTGTAGGTCCAGCTTCTCGGCTAAGGGGACACTAACTAATTTGACACAGTACCATGACATTGATGGCGGGGCCCACTAATGACTGTAGCTTAGACGTAGCTGTCAGCCTGTCGTTCCAGTGAGGAGCTTGCTTGCTCTCAGTGTAGCTCAGGACACAACGCTCACCTCATTATTCAGACAGCACCATTAATGAGAGCCCATGTTTATTTCCACCATACTAACCAGCGCTTAGCTTCCATTTGTCTGATACGGTCATTGATTAAAATGGGTCTCATGAATAGTAAATTTGAACCCCATGGAAACAAAGGGCCACCAGAGAAAAATAAGCAAGAGCTGACTGGAAAACAAACCTGGTCAACTTGTTTCCTGCTTCACATGTCACCCAGGACCCAGTGACAGGTGGAAGAATACCAAGGAAAGAGAAGGGAATGTTAGAATCACCATGCATGCCTATAGACCAGCTTGACTTGTTTTTTGACTATGACCGCTGGAACTTCAACACAGTCAAGAGTGCCAGTCAGGAGTGCCATCTGCCTCGTACAAATCTTAGACATCTTTGAAACAGGGCATCATGTAATATGCAGAAATAATGGGGTTCCCCAGGACGCTGTCACACACACACACTTTGCTCACATTCACCAAGTACGCTCCCCTGCCCTTCCCACTGGTCACTTCAACAGCTCCCCACCCCACCCCCCCCACCCCCACCCCCCCCCCCCGCTGTTTACTTGAACTTAAATTCGGCAAACAAGAGAAAACTTGATGTCCCCTGAGTCTGGCTTCTTTCACTTCACAGGATAACCCCGCAGCTCAGATGCTTTTCCTGTACCTGACATGGTTTTGTTGTTGTTGTTGTTTTGTTTTGTTTTGTTTTTTAATAGAAACCTAGAACTCCATTGTGCCTGTATACCACATTGTCTTCACTTGACCACTGCTCCGTATCTGGGCAGGTTCTGGGTCTGGACCCCTGTGTGTAGAGGAGTAACAGGCCTGGATGCCTAAGTATCTCGGACAGGCCCCGGGCTCCTTCAGGGCCTGGCTGGGTCAGGGCATTGGGATTTGTCTGTCCCTGCATTTGCTGTTTGCTTGGTGACAGTAATCTCGGTGCTCTGAGTGCAGATCTTTACATTCATTTCTCCATGGATGACACAAGGCTTACTTTGCTTTTTCAACCTTACAAAAGTTTGGCCTTTAATTAAACTGGCTCAAACATGATCACCAAGGACATCAATAAACACATCTGTGATTTTTCTGAAATGATAACAAAACTGTATAGCTGGAGGGCTTTAAAAATACCCTTTTATGCACGTTTCTAGTCCTAACTAAACCTTATAATCAATTTCTATCTTAAATTAAATTTCTATTTTGGTCTGACAAATTTTCTTTCATTTTACGATGATTATAATCCTGAAATATTCATATAATAATTTAAAATGAATAACTTTTTTAAAAGGTAGGCCTACATCTATTAAAGGGATGATAAAACGGAGACTGCTCCCAAAGTGGTTCATCATAGAATGTGCAATTCAAATTAAAGAAATATTTCAACAAACTCTGTCTGCCACTCAGGATAAAGAATTCTACTGAACACCGCATATGACTCTGGATTTTTATAAAATAGCAAAACAAGTCTGAGCCCACATAGATCACTTCGGGAATGAGTGTCATTACACGCAGCAATGCCGGCGCACATACACTTGGAATTCTCGCCCAAGATAGATCTACACTTTTAGAAGGGTCACGATGCCTAAACAGTGCACAACATGTGGGAAGCAGATTTAGACGGCTGGCTGGTTTGTAAGCACATTTCAACAAGTATCTAGGTCCATTGTTCCGAGCAGCCTGACTGTCTCCAGGGCTGCTATTTCCATGAGCAACTATAGCAGGCAGGTTCACAGAGGGTCAGCATCTCCATAGCGTGCATTTCCAGTAAGTAGTTATTGCCCCACCATGACCTGGTAAAACACTGTCAGTCTGTAACGAGTGGCTGGGTGCTTGTCAAATCCAGTTCTCCTTCTCTCTAAGCAGAGAGCTGGGCTGGATGCCCTATCCCCTCACAGCTGTGAGTGAGGATCCTTGCCACCAAGTCCTGACTAAACATGCCAAGGTAGGATGCACTCACTACCTTCTGACTCTGATGCCTTTAGTCCCCCTCTCATCCATGATTGAAGGTCCAGAGACCCTGTGGGAACTTCCTATCATCTAAGGGGAGTAGTATTACAGGATGTGTTAAACCCAGGGCCATAAAAGGATCCACAGAGCTTTACAGAATGCCTTGAACTGAAACCATGACAGGCAGGACACACAGAGCAGAGCCTTGGCCAACCTAAGGGTACCTGAGAAGCAGAAAGCACCGAGTGAAGCCTCTTTTGTGACCACTGTCAGCAGTGCCCGCTCCCTCTTCTTATTTCTTTATTCTAGGTTCTAACGATAGTAAGGCTGGTGCTGCACTATCTCTGAACTTACTTGTATGATTCATGTCCATCCATCCATCCACCCAACCATCCATCCATCCATCTTTCCATTCATATATATTTCCAAGCCTACTTTCACTTCATTTCCCTCCCTTCTCTGCCTTCCTTCCCTTTTACTCTTCCTCTGTTAGTTCCCTCTTCCTCATTTCCCCCTCTCCTTTTCTGTCTCCCTCCATCTTTTCTTCCCTCTCCCTTCTCTCTTCCCTAGGGAGCACTAAACGGTAGGTCTTCCATATGCTACACAGACACTGTCCTACCAGCTCTATTTTTTTTCTCTGCCCTCCTTCCCTCTCAGCCCCTAAATTTTCATCTCCACTCTCAGTGGTGAGCACTAAACCCAGAGCCTTGCACTTGTTATCCTCACCCCACCCCCTACCCCCCACTGGCCTAGTATTTTATTGTAACACAGGTACAGTATCTCCTGGGCTTCAGCTTCAATCTCCGGACAAACTCTACGTATGGAAAGCACTACCAAATGCCAAAGCACAAGCAGGTGAGAGCCCCTAAGGATACCCTACAGTTGTATATAACTCCTCTACCCAAACTAAGGACAGGAGGGGAGGAAAAACCAATAGCCACCACATTCTTAGGATGTACCAGGCATGCCTTACCTTGCCTAATCTTGACATAAGCCAGTGAGTTAACGTGCTTCCCCTTGTGTGGATGAAAATATAGAGCCCCTCAGGAGTACAACGTAAGCGCCTGCCCCACACAGCTGTGCGAGCTGTGAGCCCAGCTGAGTTCGCCCCTGCATTCCATAGAAAAACTTATAGAGAACATACATAATCCATAATAACATTCACACTATTGATTTAAGGGGAAAAAACACCCAATGGCATCTCCCTAATTCAAATATCACTTCCACTACAACAGGAGGGGAAGTCTTCAGCTGCGAACGCAGAAATGGTCAGGACCAACCAGATACAGAGGGTAGGAGAAGCAGGAAACAAGGGGGAGGGATTTTACATGTTCTAGGTGATTTTTAAAAGACCATTTCAGAGCAAAACAAGTATCTATTGAGGCTCTTGGGAAGTAACCATTTTCTATATCCATACTATTAATATATTGAAGGCATATAACTATATTTTATTCCAATCCTAAGAACGAATTGGGTGTGATAGTTCATGCCTTTATATCCAGCATTCTGGAGGCAGAGGCAGGAGGATCTTTGTGAGATCCAGGCCAATCAGGGCTACAGAAAGAAATGCCAGGGCCAGGAAGCTGGAGTGGGTGGGTTGGTGAGCAGAGGGAGAGGGGAGGGGATGTTTTTCGGAGGGGAAACCAGGAATGGGGATAACATTTGAAATGTAAATAAAGAAAATATCCAATAAAAAAAAAAGAAAAGAAAAAAGAAACCCTGCTTTTAAAAAAATAATTATTAAAAGAAGAGAAGAAGGATGATTGGAGACAGGAGATATAGTATGGCTGAAAGGCACGTGACACATGGATTCACTCAATCTCCAGTACAAATGATAGACAGACAGATGGACGGACAATGGATGGATGATACAGACAGACAGATTACAGTCATACATAAGCTCTCTCTAACAACAGCTCAACTATACCATCACAGTAAGGAGGCAAAAATGCTAATAAATGGGTGTAGCCGCTTTGCAATAAAACTTTATTGATAAAAACAAGTCAGAAGAGGAGGTTTGGTTCAAGTGCCACGACTTGCTCATTTCTGCCTTAAAGCTGAGTATTTTGCATATCCATCCATACACTCACAACACACAAGATCTCCTCTAACGTCATAGGGAAACAGCTCTGATTGGCAATTTCATGCAGGACCTCTGGCTGCCAGGAATAAATTCCTGCTGTTAAGAGAACAGCCTCAATGTGACAAAGGTTCAGGATACAACAGCTGTAGAACAGAGCCCAGCTTCCTGCGAACTCTGACACACTGCAGAGAATTCCTTCCCTCAGCCACTCTCCCTGTGTCTGCAAGCCACATACAGCACTGGCTGGGACAAAACTGTAAGCAATATTTCCAACAATAAGAAGACCTAAAGTTCTTGCTCTTAATATGATCAAATGCCTCTGTTGATCTGAAATAGAGGTACCTTAAAACTTTAAAGAGACTTTATATACGTAATATATATATATACATCTATATATAGTTTAAAATATAAGTGGAATCACAACTCTAAGAACCGGGGAATAATATTCTCTTAGACTTCCAAAGGCAGGCACAAAGGCTTTGTAAATTAGACCCAAACTGCTTTCCTTGATTGGGGAGGGGGGTGTGCTTTGCTAAGCAATTTTTAAGGTAAGAACTAAATGTCCAGTCACAAGACACACAGAAAGAAAACAAGCAGTGTACTCCCCCATTGTTCCCTGAGAACGGAGAATTGTTACAACCAAGATTTGGCTTGTTTTTCTTATTTGTTATTTTAGACGGCAACATACAGATACATAACAGAGAGAAGATAATGCAAGAATCTGTATCCCAGCTAATGTTTTATTTTAACATTGCTGTGTACAAGACGATTTGAGACGTAAAATGAATAAATTCTTAGGACTCTGTTTTACCTAAACCATCAATCAAAACTGGAACAGAAGCAAGTGAACATAGTCCAGCCTGACAAAGGAATACTTTGTCGCCATTAAGAATAAAGCTATGGAGATGATTGGGACATGGCATGAAATAAGCAAGACAGGAAAATTAACCTGCCCTAGTCCTTAAGCACATAAAACAAGCTGCAGGAAAGATCAAGAAGAATTAGTCGGACAGAAGGGATTAGAAATTCTTTTTATTTACTATTTTTAGCTTTCTGGATTTGTCCAAGGCAAGGAAACATTAGCTATACAATTTTAAAAACTTGTCCAAGAACTTGGCTACACTTGGCTTTGCAGCGGGCTGGAAGTGTCTTGGGGACTGACACTTTGTGTCACCTCTTGCATGGATCGGTGTTGGTTCTTCTTAGGAATTCAGGGAGCTTTCCTTGAAGCAACTGTGTAGACTGCCTGACTTCATTAAAGTCCCTTTAATGAGAGTCCATAAATAAATTCAATTCTTATACTTTGAGCCTTTAAGAGAAATTAAATCATCCTGTTTAAAGAATCAGATTGCTTGTGGATTAGACCATAAATAAAATGCTTAATGCAGAATTCTACTTTCTCCTCTGTCCATTTCCCACGATGGCACACAGTCATTTGTCTTTTAATAACTTCAAACAATTCTGAGTCATTTGCTCATTAAAAACAAAATACATCTTGATCACGAAGCTCAGCATTTCATAAATATTTAGTCCAAATAAACTGCTTGCTTTGAACTAGAAATAGCAGGCTCCTGATTGATAAGCACACTGAATGCAGAAGGAAGGAGGGGACCTCAACTGCACTCCTTGTCAGCTGGACAAGATAATGCTAGGCACTAACAAGATTTTTGTAGGCTTTTCACCCTCCATCCATGGTTCCCCCATGCTCTTAGAACAGAGCTCCAAAAACCTATGGACTGCAAGATGTAAGAGCCTTGCAGACACCCTCCAGCTTAGCCTAACATCTCTCCTCTCAAGTGAAACTCCTCACTGAGAGAAGGAGTGGGCAAGGCAGGGAGGAGAAAGGGAGGGAGGGAGGACAGGCAGGCAGGCCAGGTCAAGATTTTAAATTCTATTCTGAGAACCACCCTGGTCAGCAGGACAGTGAAGAAACAACACACTATTCCCTAGCATTAAACCCACCACCCTGCACATCATATTAAATAAGAATTTCATTACTGAACTAGGTACCTCTCCATTTTATTAGGTCCCCTCTCTTAATTTATTTAAAATTTAAGGCAGGGTCTCACCTAACTCCCAGACTGGAATTCATTGTGTATCCAGGTAGGACACCTCAATTTGTCTGGCCTTAACATGGACACACACACACACACACACACACACACACACACACACACACGCGCACACACGAATGCACACATTTATAAAATAAAGTACATTAACAAAGGCTTTAATGCCACCATTCTTTCTGGTCCCTGGAAAGTCAAGAGTACTTAGTGACAAATAGGATATATTTTTATATAACATATTTACTTTTATGTGCATTGATATTTTGCTTGCATATATATCTGTGTGAGGATGATGGATCCTCTGGGACTGAATGGAGTTACAGATAGTTGTGAATTGCCATGTTGGTACTAGGAATTGAACCCAGGACCTCTGGAAGAATGGCCTATACTCTTAACTGCTGAGAACTGTCCATCCCCCAGACAAGTAGACTCTCAAGACAGAAATCACAAACCTTTGTTTTAATCAACAATCGGAGCAAATGACACAATGACACGGACAAGGGGACCATCATAAGGCAACTAACTCCTCTTGGCTTTCTTGCTAGCCACAGCAGAAGGCTACAGTGGCCACATGCCCTGGCATGTCATTTCTGGCAAATGATATGGTCAGCAAACACAGGTTCACCACTGCCAACACTGACAGAGAGACAGCCTAAGTCCCCTGTGCCATGGAGACACCACAATCCACATGACAATGGCTCGTCAGTGTCTATGGACACAACAGGAACACGCTCACATCTTTTATTATTAGGCTGTCAAAACCTACGTGCAGCTTGTTGAAGCAGCTACCATAGCACATACTTGATACAGGAGCAGAATCTATATGAAGGAAACACACATCTCTGGTTTTGTTTCTAGGACAGGACTGTATGTCACTGTTCTATGTAAACTCTCAGGGAAGGCATCTGTCCTGCTTCCATTCATCACCCTGACAGTTTTCAAGAACATTTTTCATTGGTCAGGTTTTGTCTTCCCCATTTCTACAGCCATGGCTGGTCTGTAACTCACTCTACAGACCAAGCTGGCCGTGAACTCAAAAACCTCCGCCTCTGCCTCTTGAGTTCCTGGCTGGCTGGCACTTCCTCCGTGCTTTACTGTGTGCTGGCACTATGTTAGAAGTGGGACCTGATCAAATTTGAGACAAATGAGGTCTCTATGCTTCCAACTCCACATCTACCAGGAGGCACTAGCAAAAGCATATGGAAATGATTAACACAGACTTGACCCTGGACAGGTGAGAAAAGGCTTTGCACAAAGAATAATCTACAAGGCATTAAAGGTAATTAGGAGCTGGGTGGGTGGACAGGGCTATGTGGATGGCAAGGAAGCGTTGCGTAGCTCTGCACTGGCCCCGCTAAGAAAAAGACTCATGTGAGCACAAAAGTAGGTCTTGATCTTCTCTCTAGAGTAACTTTAAAAATATAACGGGGGGCTGGTGAGATGGCTCAGTGGGTAAGAGCACCCGACTGCTCTTCCGAAGGTCAGGAGTTCAAATCCCAGCAACCACATGGTGGCTCACAACCATCCGTAACAAGATCTGACTCCCTCTTCTGGAGTGTCTGAAGACAGCTACAGTGTACTTACATGTAATAAATGAATAAATCTTTAAAAATAAATAAATAAAAAATAAAAATATAACGGCATGGTAGGTAGAGATTGTAAAAGCCCAACATCAGGGGGACTAGAGTTCTCAGGACACGATGCTGTAGTCGTGGCCTGCACGAGACCTGCACAAGACTAAACCAGTCATCACTCTAGTTTGCAGTGGAGAGGGGCTCACTGAGGAGCTATGGACAGGTGATGGATTCAGGGGAGGATGGTCCATTTTCAAAAGGGTGTGGTTCTGGTAGATCATGTTCTAGTGGGTGGCCCTACACCGGGATGTATGTGATCAACATGAAATGGAATTGATGGGTTATTGATGTTTTGCTTTATTTTTTTTAAAGGAGGTGAAGTCGGGAGATTAGGGAGGTGGGGTAGATCTGGGAGGATTTGGGAGTGATTATGATAAAATATAAAAATATATGAAACCTCAAAATATTAATACAAATATTTAAATTTTTAAAAAGAAACAATAGATAACTAAGTGGCAAGACTCTCAGACCCAAATCAAGTTCAAATTCACTGAGTAAGAGAGAGTCTAGGCACACTGTTGCATGCACCCAAGTGTCGTGATGGGACAGTGTACTTTTTCCGCACTGACAGGGAGAAGAATATGAGTCCCACTAAAACAGCACCTCTAAATTATCTGGAGAAATAGCAGCAGAAGAATCGGAGGTGTTGTGTCCTCTACCATGGCATTTATCCTCCTTAGGGACCCACTTGTTCCCTTAGACAAACCTTTGCTATCCTGCAACAAAACCAGAAGTACTTTTGTATTCTTTCACTCCACAAAGACACAAGAAAGAAGTACTTGAGCCCCAGTTGCCCCTGTATCAGAATGGCTTCTCCATAATCTCACTCTTTTCAAAAGAACTGGAGTTCCAGAGCTCTCAATGTCTCAGGCATTAAACTCAGTCCAATTCACCAACTCTGTCTCGCTGGCATCACATGGAGGCCTCCTTATGTGTGGAAGGTAGCTAGGCCCCTTCTGATTCACTAAAGTTAAGAGGAGGCCAGAAGATTTCAATTTCTAAACCCCAGTGATACAGATGGCTCCAGGTGCTGAGGACATACTCCCATGGAGGGGTGCCTCCCCCCGCTGGTGACGGGGACTCCTGCTTCAGTCAGAAACAGCAGAGCTGTGTGGAGTGCAGCAGTTTCTAGACTTCCTCTTCCCACTCAGGATACCAGGGTCTTGTCTCGCTCCCTGGGAAGTTTCCAGAAACTGCAAGCCACTCCCCCGGCAGTAGCTGCTTCTGGCACCTGACTTGGAAGTCTCCAATACCCACAGCCATCTATCAGTGTGAAGGGGAAGCCAGCCCTTGGCCATGGTACACAAGACCCTAATGCTGCTCTATCCCTAGCCCTCTCATCCCTCCATTTCCAGGCCCAGTTCAGCCGCATGGACTTTCCTGCTCCCCCTCAGTCACGCCCTCTGCTTGCGTGCGCTTGTCTACCTCCTCTGAGTTCATGGAGATGACTCTAAGTCTGCAGATCTGAAATCAAGTCAATTTCTCCAAGAGGCCTTCTGTGAATAGACTGAGGGGCCTCCAAGACACATTCCTCACACTGTCCGTCCTTTGTGAACTGTCACCGCATAAAAGCGGTTCAGTTCTTCACCTCGCCCGCTTGCCTGACTCCTCCTATTAAATGCCTGCTGTGCACCCTACCCTGCCAGAAACAGAAGGATGCCTGTCAAACAGCAGACACTGGATGGACAGACAGCTGCAGAATCAATGCATTACTTACTAAGCCAATTACGTGAAGCTAGAACAGATGACAAGCTTCGGAGTGATTTACAATGACGTGAGACCAGGCAAAAACTAGAAACTGAAGTGGGCTGAGGACTGGAGAAAATCAATCCTCCTTTGTTCGTCCTGAGAGCAACCTCCATGAGACGCACTCTGGCCTCTACAAGCCATTTCCTATGATCTCTGCAAGATGGTGCCCTTGACCCTCAACATCTTTATAATCTCACCCATCCATGGCGTAAGTTGCAAGAAGAAAAGCAGGTACTGAAAGCTGAGCCTCTCTACCTTGGATGGCTCTGAAAATCCACTTGTAAGTATTCTGTGCTGACCACAGTTTGTAGTTTTGTCACGGGTGTTTGACTAGAAAGGGGACAAAGCCTTTTCAGACAGTATGCATGCCTTATGTCACTGTGTGCAGTCAGTACCATTCCTACAAGCTGACAGAGAGCCTTTCCTCTCTGAGTTACGGAAGCCAGGAGAGGTCAAGCGGCATCATTTTGCTAAGGGTATCCTATCGGCTCCAAAGTGTTCACGCCTTAAGAAAACATTCGAGTGCGACTTTAACACAGTCTGTCCTGAAAGCTGACATCAGGAACAATGGAGAGGAAGTCAGATGAGATGAGTTGTACCTGGCAATTCAACAGAACACAGGCTAAAAACTTTAGCTCTATAAGTCAGCCACGGCATTGGTTAGTGACTGAACGAATAGTTAAAGTAGACCCTATCAAATGGCTTTTCAATACCCGCAATAGAAATCATTAAGATGCACTGTGCTTCACACAGGTGGGGGAATGATGGCGGTGAGGAGGACGAAGAGTCTGGAGCTGATCTAGGTTTTGAAACGGATGCAACTCTTGTGTGGCCTTGGAAAAGTCATACATGATCTCTGAAGTACATCTGAGGGGGTGGGAGAATAAAACCAGAGATCTCAATGGTTTCCTTATAGTGTGCATACTCCCAGGACCCATGGTGCCTCTGGACACATATCTTAGATGGGCAGCCACAGAGAAAGAGAAACTCTTCTTCATTTTGTCATCCAGTAAGCTGAGCAATGCTGTCGTCCCTCAGCAGAGAGTGAAGGGCTGCGGACTACACTCTGGCTCCCTGGATCTGTTCAAATAAAGTTCTGTTTCCATATACTGCAGGAGGGTGAGTTGATGTAGTAATTACCTGTTACTCTTGACAAGTAAGGTAATTAATGTAGCAAAATACCACCGCAATGTGTGTAAATTTAGACCACCATAATTAAAGCACCCGTCTGTTCAACAAACTGTTCAATTAAGAAAAAAATATTGACGGTGTGCTTTTTTTTTTTTTTTTAAATTAGAAAACGTATGGAATGAGTGACTCTCCCTTGGTTGACATCCCAGCCCAGAACACGTTCTCAGCAGGGAGCACATATGACGAACTCACCTCTCCTAACACAGTGAAGAACTTTAACACGAATGACTATGGCAGACGTGGCTGATTCACAGACTGTGCAGAACTCCATTCTGTAAAACTCTAGTCAGAAAGAGAACTCAGGGGCCATCTGAATTCCCAAACTACTGTAAAGAGTGATAAGCCAAGAAGTCACTCCTATGCCATTATCCGAGGGACAGCACTACCCTCTAGTACCATAACATCAAATTATTACCATTACCATATACTCTTCAGTTTTAGAGAGCCTGGCACCAAACAGAATGCAGGCAAACAGAAGAGCTGGAAAGTCCCTGGGACTCCTTGAGGGACAGTTCTACAGAGGACCTGAAGAAGAACATTAGCTGGCCCCTTCACACTGGAGAAGGTCTTAGCCCCTGCTAGCCTACTTTAGACCATCTGAAGCTAGGGCAAAGAGTAAATGACCAATGAAAATCAAACCACAGCCAGACTAAAAACAAAGAAGAGGGGAGGGGAAAGGAGGGGAAGGGAGGGGAGGGGAGGAGAGAAGAAGAATTCATTGGCAAATAGCTCTAAAAGGTTGATACTTTTGAATTTATTCAGAAAGAAGAAATAAATACTGGAAGAATAGAAAGACCAAAGCAAGAAGAATGAAAATGGGGAAGATGAAGGAGGAACTATAAAACAAAGGTTCCAGAACACTGAGATAAAAGATAAAAGGAGGAGGCTGAGAGATGGCCCTGAGTAGCTCTGAAGATCTCCTCCCCAGCACTGTGGGAAGCCAGAGGTGGTAAGCTACTCTGCTTCTTCCCAGCATTCACTCCTATGGCTTGATAGAAGGTGGAAACAGGAGACCCCCCCCCACCTACCCACCCCACCCACACAACTTGAGGCTCAGCTGGCCCAGCACACACTGTAACAAACAATAGACCATGCTGCAAACGAGGTGCAAGGAGACTGAAGGACACCCAAGGACCTTCCTGCCATCACAGGCGCGTAAGTGCACCTAAAGCTACCCATGAACAGGCACATACAAATACACACATGCAATGAATATATACATAGAGAGACATTCGAGGGTGAATAAAAGAAGCGAGGGAAGGGGAGGGAAGTTCAAAGAAAGAAGTGAAAACTGTCTGACGTGAGAAGGAAATGGTGCCTGTAATGGTGCGTACACCACATTTTGTTATGCTACACAGCACCCTGGGAGACGAAAGGAAAGGGTACCTTTGAGTTTATTGTACTAAGCTGGGTCCTAAATGTTCCCTGAGAACTTGGAAAGCTCCCCAAGTAAAGAAAGAATAAAGAGCCCAGAGACACATCCCAAGCTGAACACTCAGGGAGAGAGCTTCTCCAAGCACAACACTCCAGTTATGTCACACTCGGAGACCAGCTCAACGTCACTGCCAAGAAATAAAACATGATGCAAATCCATAGATGAAACATTGTTATTATTTTTTTAAATGTTCGTATGCTCAAGAGCCATCCACGAAATTGAAAATAACACCTCCTGCTAATTTCTCTGGGTGAGTTTGGTATACTATGTGTTTTAAAGATTTCTCTGGCTAACACAGTCTATTGAATGAGAAATGGCTCCCATAGGTTCATGTATGTGAACAATTCATGCCCAGCTAGTGGCCCTGTAAGGGGAAGGTTGTGGAACCTTGCTGGAGGAAGCATGTCACTGGGGGTGAGCTGTGAAGGTTTGAAGCCTCAATCTACTTTTCTTGCTCTCTGCTTCTTGTGTGACAGTAAAATGCAATAAACCAACTTTCTGTCCTTGATTTCATGGCACGCCTCTCCCAACTCCCCAATAATGCACCCTCTATTGCTCAATAAATTCCTTCTTCCTTAAGTTGCTCTTTTGGTCATGGCATCTATCACAGCTATGACAGAGTCACTAACACAGGGGGCATCCAATGGGCCACTGTAACACTGAAAAGCACCATCGAACAATCTCACATGAGCGTTACCATTCACATGTCCAACCATGTTACATGAGCGTTACCATCCACACGTCCAACCAACTCACACGAGCACTACCATTTATGCCTGTCTTATCAAAGTGATCAGCTTCATCTCTTCCTACAAACAGGTCAGCTAAGGCACAGCGCAGCTAAACGGAGTGTGTGACTTCCCTTTCGCTATGGACCAAGACAAGTCATTCTCCATGGGATGGACTAAATAAATCTCTTGTCCCCAATAAATCAATTTACAGAGTGCTGATACCTCAGTGCTATATTTGCCTGACAATTTGGTGTTTACTGTTTTGACTTGGGCCTTGAATTCTGACTATAAAATAACCAGACAAACCAGTGAATGTTCCAAAGCAATGGTGATGAAAATTGCTAAAGAATCACCCGAATTAGGGGGAAAAATATCAAAGATCTAATTTCACACACTTTTGCTGTAGTTGATGTTGGGGGTTGAACCTGGGGCCTCACGAATGCTAGGCAAGCACTCAACCATCAAGCTCTATCGCCAGCCCCAAATATGTGATTTGGAATCCCAACTTAATCATTTAGTAGAAATACCAAATGGGAACCGGTGACCCTACAAAGCCCAGGAGGCTGAAGTGGCTGCCTGTGCATAGGATTTGCTTTATTACAACAGCAGCCTCCAGGGAAACAGCATCACCATCTCCAGCTTCCAACTTCATATAAACCAGATCTTAATTTAACTCTCTTTGACCCCTCCGTGGTGTCAGACCACAGTCCTCTTTTCATCTCACAGAATCGGAAGACCAGGCAACTGGAGACTGAGTGTCATGGGTCACGTACATTTTCCAGATGTAGAAACTAACGTGAGGAATTTAAGAGAAAAAGAAGGTGAAATAGAGAAAAAGAATTCAAAATTATCATGATGATGCCTGTCGTATGTCCTGGCTGCTTTTAACCAAAGAAACTTAAAAGATAAGCAAAAAGGCATAATAGATTCATCGACCTTTTCTGTTGTTGCTCTTAAGATTATTAAGAGAGAAGGACGAGAGTCCACACAGCTCTTGCAGAGAAGCAGAGCAAGAGAGTTCCAGCACTGGGTGGTTTAGAACAGCCTGTAATGGTAGCTTCAGAGAATCAATGGCCTCTCTTGAAACACACCTCTACTCACATTCACACATTCTCTCTCTCTCTCTCTCTCTCTCTCTCTCTCTCTCTCTCTCACACACACACACACACACACACACACACACACACACACTCAACTAGTAAAAATAAGTCTTAAAAACATTAATAAGAACCAGGCTGGTGTTGCTGGTGCGTGCCTTTGATCCCAACACTTGGAAAGCAAAGGCAGGGGGATCTCTGTGAGTTCAAGACCAGCCTCTATGAGTTACAGGATAACCAGGGCTACACAGAGAAACCCTGTGTCAGGGAAAAAAAAGATAGATAGATAGATAGATAGATAGTCAGTAAGAGCCACTGGAAAGCTAAGTAACTTGGGAGTTACCAAGTGCCCTTGGACAGATAGATGGACAGATGTACATGGTATTAAAATATGAGTTATGCTTCCATGGTTTGAGCAAAGTAAAGTACATTCATAAAACACAACTATCCAGGGGCAAGAAGGTATTCAATTTCTCATCCTACACACACACACACTAACACCTGAAATTTGAGTTAAAGTGTCATCTTACATGTGTGAAAATATGTTAGGCTAGACTCCAAACTGCGGAGAGGGAGCACCTCAGAGTATCTCTAACACCACCATTTCAATGCAACCTCACCTTCACCTAGAGAAGCAGCCAACTAGCGGTGCTTCCATTAATTAGCCACACACCGCCAGGTAAGGGGACATTTCCTGTCATGAGCCCAACACACCATCAGGGATTTTTCTCTATCATTTAAAGGAAACTGACAAACAATAATATTTTCACTTCTACAATAACGTGGGTGCTCTCTTATCCTCATCTTCAGATGAGAAGATCCAAACATAAAATATTTAAACCTTTTCTAAGTTCAAAAAGTTACTAAGTAGCTGAAATGAACTGGACAGCGAGCGGATCCTGTCCCTAACTCGGGTAATGATTGCACCAGTTTGCTACCACCCCTCCAAACAAACCTGCTAATATGCCTTGTCTAAGGTTGCTTGGCTCGTGTTGATCCTGGAGAGCAATGAGTTTTAGGAAAACAACTTTGCTTTAAGAAGCTGGTTTTCATGTAAGAAATATTTTTGAGCTACTTTTATGAAGACACTATTTGAAGGTTATACCAGTAACTGACACCCTATGAATGCTATGTGCAAATAAATGGGTCCTGGCTGCTGACACATACTAGAAACTGTGTCTATGCAACTAGAAAGACAGATAGTACAACACTCAGCATCTAGATTTCTACACACTCTCTCAAGTTGTCAGAAGAAGCCACACTGGTCCAGGCTTCTTTATACAGAATTCTGCCAATAAGTAACTTCTAGGATCCTGTCCAAATTATATGCAAAAAGGGATTAACTCAGGTGGGAGTGGCCAGGTGGACAGCTTGATGAGTGATTTAGCATTAAATGGTCTGCCACAAGGGCAGGAGGACAAGGGGCACTCTAAGAAACTTGTGAGAAAAAAAAAACTGATGTGGCACAAACACCAAAGAGGGCACAGTAGCTAGGGAGAGGGGCTGACAGCACAGGGTAACACACCTGCGGACACATGCATGCATACATACACGCACACGCACGCACAAACACTTTTCTTTCATCGTTTTGATGTTTAAATGAGCCATTCTTTCAATCTTCCTTCCTTTCCTCTACCCCCTAACTGGTCTTGCTAGTTTATAGAAGACTCTATCTTTTCTCTTATCATTTTTCTCATGTGATTACATAGTTAGACAAGTTCAAAGACAGACACACAGACAATAGAGTTATTATCTCTCCATCCTCAATGTTGGGAGAAAACTTCCTCTTTGCCACGCAGGTGATGGAAACACTCCCTAACATTCAAGACGTAAATCACTAATGTGATCTGAATCAACAGACACAACAAAGTACTGCGAAGTCAATCATGAGGACATTGTTTCTTCTCCTAATCTATTTCAACTCTGGGACTGGCATCAGACGCATGGTTACATGGTACAAGAGCAACCTTATACACACTATAGTCCATTTGTAACTCGGGTAGAATAGCCAAGGGTGTACAAAGGGTGACAAACCAGTCTGCTATCAATTTTTATGCAGCTCACTAGTTAAGAGAAGATTTTTATTATTTTAGTGGTTGGGGTAACTCTTAAAAAAAACCCATACCCACACTCAGTATGCCTTAGTCATTCTTGACTATCTCTCTTTTAACCACTGTGTTAAAAGTTTATGTTAAAAATATTCTCTTAGGGGCTGAGGAGAAGGGGCATGGGGTATTAGAATGGGGCTGAGATGAGGATGGGGAGACAGAAGAAAATCTGTGGGAGGGGGCTTGCTGGCCGGCAACAATAGCCAATCAGCAAACTCCATGTTCAATGAGAAACCTTTCAAGAAATAAGACGGGGTTACTGGGGAAGATGTCTGGCATCAACCTCTGATCCCTGTGCACAAGAACATACATGTCCTTACCCCAACACACACACACACACACACACACACACCTTTTAATAAACCCCCAAACCTCCTTAAATGAATGGATAGGGGTTAAGAAGAGGAATATTTTATGACTCGAAAAATTATCTGAAAGTCAAACTTCTGTATCTAAAGATAAAGTTTTGCTGGGACAAAGCCATTCCTACTCCCTCATGAATCGTCTCTGGGTGATTTATAATGACAATGGTGGACTTAACAATTGCACATGGGCTTATATGCCCTGTGAGGCCCAAAGTGCTCATCACTGGGCTTACAGAAAAGGTTGAAAGTCCTGGTTTATACCATCATACAGTCTTCCTCACCACACCACAGCACACACCAGATAGAATGCTTTGCTACACCGACTGGTTCATGTTCCAACACATGAAGGGAATTAAATGGATATAGAAACAAGTGAAATATAGCTGACATTTAGATAAAAATTGTGGAAACTATAAACAAAAGCATGAAGAATGTCTGAACATAGTGAACTTTGAAAAATAAGCTAAGAAGGAGGGAGTGGGCTGAGAAGGGTTGGGATGTAAAACTGAAGACTAAGTAAATAAGACTTAGATATAGCAAGTCTGTCTCCTGAGGTCAGAATGGAGTCTGAAACGTAGACTCCTGCTGGGAAGTTCAAAGAGGCCATCCAAGATCATCAGCTGGGACCAGCTCTGTCTGAGGAACAACAGATTCTTATTTTACACCCACGAGACCCTGACACACTGGCCAAGAATTCCAAGCGTGGCCACTACGAGAGAAGCCTGTCCAGTGCAAGCCGTTCTGTGCATCAGCCAAGACAACAGCAAGAAGCCAAGAGCCAGTCAAGGGCTCCGAGTCAGCCTCCCATGGCACTTGGCACGCCCCGAGACACCGGTACTGTTCCCTATGAGCGTTCCTTAACTTGCTCCCTATGATGGAAACGTTGCCCCAAAATGCATCCAGCACAAACACATTGTGCATCCCAGAATAAGTTCACATTACCATTGACTACACTCTTCTTTCTTCAGTGTCTGATATGTGCACAATGTTTACTCCTGAACAATGGAGTTTCCTCCACAGTTTGTCTACACTGTTTTTAGCAATGCCTTTCAATAAAACAATCTCACATTCTGTGTTTGCCTCTCCCGACACAGTGAATATGCATCTTTCCTGTGGCCTTTCAGCTAAACATTTTCCCCCAAGACAGAACTGTTTGGGGCGCTTCCGCTAACAACAATTTCTGTTGTTGAGTCATAGACATGATCGTAGTAATGTTACAATCTTTTTCTTTCCATGTGATTAATGTTTTTTAAAGCATGCTAGGAAAAGTGTAGCATATCTGAAACGATAGACTTGAAATGCAGAAGTTTACATTTTAAAAGTAAAGCGTAGACAACAGAATGTCATTTTTTCCACATCTGTATACCATTTGAACTGGTCACCATGTCTAAGGTGATTTACTGTCTGTTTCATCTGCTATTGATTCAGAAGTCTGACACAAGACTCTCAAGTTTTTTAACAGCAAATAATTCCTTTCAGTAAAGCCAAGAGATCCCACCAACACAGATGAGCTGCTAAGTTACAGAGAATCTACCTACCAACCCCGCCATGAAGGACTGACTGATTTGTAGAGCACATCTCCCAACCTGCCTATCAGAGCTAACAGCTTGAAATGTTTATGACTTAGACTCAAGGAACGTGACATCTGGTTAACCCCACAAGTCTCATCTTGTGCAAACAACTGAATGAACTTCAGACCTTTATAAACATAAAAATAGCTCAATTAAAGCAACATGTGTGCTGGAGCCTCTCATGTCCTTTCCCACACACCCTTTACAAACAGCACCAGTTGAAAGTGAGAGAGTGGCAAGACTCTGGTACAGCAAGCCCTGGTGCCACCCTCACTTTGGCTGTGTCCTCTAACACTGTCCATCATGCTGGATGTGAGCAGAGAGGTCCATGTAGGCAATATGTCCAGACAGGGCTACAAGGATTTTCTGAAGATCTTTAGAAAAAAAAATTAAATTATGCTTGACATATTCAAGAATATTCTTATCCTATGATTTGCCAGGAAGCATCTTAAGATTCTAAACAGGGATCAACACACACCAATGCCATGGAAAGACAAGCAGTGTAAGAGATGGCTCAAGCCTTCCATGCAGACTATTCTCCAAAGATTTATTAGTTCCAGTTTAGAAGGCTGCACAAACCAAGACTACTGTCGCATGAAAATAAGTTGTAACCCCGATGTAACTCTTTAAGAATCTCCATGATTGCATAGCCTACGTCTCAATATATAGCCCATAGAATTTGGAGAGCCTACATTAAGAACCACTGTAGGGGTGAGAGATCATAAACATTTAAATCGGGTAATAGACATAGTAGACAACTGCCTGGGGTATGCTTTTCTGAGTCTTCGTAACCTTGGGTCAGAGATATCAGTGTGGGAACCGTGAAAGACAACAACATCAGGAGCCAGTCTCGTGTTCCTCTTCTAATTAGAAGATGGCCATGCTGGCCGACATTAATATGGTAAAGTGGCATGAGGAGGTGAGCCAGCTCCAGGTGGCTCACACACAGCAAACGCTTTCTGCTAGCTCTGTGTTGAAAGATACCATTCATTAACACCCTTCACTTCCAAAGCAAAAAAGAATGTTCATTACAACAGAAGGCATGATTAAAGGATGACATATGCTTATCCCTTGGGGTCCATGGGGAAATGGGATCCCTGTGGGTATCTAAACCCTTGTGCACTCAAGTCCCTTGTATAATATGACATTACAGAATTCCATCTGCAAACAGCCTGGACACAGCCTTCTATGTATATAGCAAATGATCTTTGATTGCAAATGCAGACATGAGGCAACTGCTATAAACTGCCACCACACTGTGTTGTTCAGGGAATAATGACAAAGGACAAAGTCTCTTTGGCAGGATGAATTTTTAATCCTTCTCAAACAGGTTGATTCTTCATCCGAGGAATCAAGACATACTGAAGCGCATTAGAATGTGAAACTTTATAAAGAATATTGGGATGTCTGATGAAAAGCATGTTTAAAAGGCTAGGTTGGGTCTAGAGAGATGGCTACAGAATCAAGAATATTGATTATTTTTCTGAAGAACCTCAGTTTGGCTCCTAACACCCACATGGGAACTCACAATCATCTTAGACTCGGATTACAGAACTGCTTCTGTTCGCCATGATCACTGCATGCATGGGATGCATTCAGGCAGAACACCCACACACATAACATTAAAACAGAAAGGAAAAATGCCGTATGGCTGAAAGTGTAGATGCCAAACCATTACTACTACCCCTCTGCCAGGAGACAAACTACTGTCCTAGTCTAAGAAACTGAGTAGAGCTGGTGAGACACCAAGCAAAAAACCCGAGTTCAGTCCCTAAACCCATTTCAAGAGCTGAGCATAGTGACAAGTACCTGTAATCCCAAGGCTAGGGCCCAGACACTGTCCAGCCACTCTGTTAGTAATTCCCAAGAGTGTCCCTTGAAACAAGATGGACAGCACCTATGAAACAATATCCAAGGTTGGCCTTCAGCCTACATATACACATGCACGCACGCATGCACGCACACATGCACAGATGCAGGTATATGATAGCAGGATCACACCACTGCATGCATATGTGGAGCATGCAGAGCAGCAAAAGAGAAACACAGAAGAGGGCCAAGTATCAATGAAAACAAACAAACAAACAAACAAACAAAATACTAGAAATCAGGTCCATCGCCTTGAATCAAACAAGTTGGCTGATTAAAGGAAGTGATGAAAAGAAGATGCCCTGCGGAGGACCCGATCACCTGAAATAAAATGAAGTGTCACAATGAAAAGTCATACCAGGTTTGGGCACTCTTAGTGGAAAGGGTGGGGATGGGAGAGGAAGTGCTGTGTGTGAAGGGTCTTCAGATGAACAGACGATTACCCCTGTGGCTCCCAGATAGACGGCTGGCAACTGGAAAGACTGGCTCTTGCATCTCCTTTGGGAAAAGTGAGTGGCCAAGACAGTCAAAGCAAAAGTGTTGGTTTGAAGAATCGTTGTAAGTAGGTAGCAGAAAGAAAGAAAAAGCAAAAAGACATGTAAGAGCAGAGAAAGCAGAGAGAGAAAAGAGGAGGTTGAGACACAGTTCCCATCCAAGCCGCCTGGGTACACACAGGTACATAGTGCGCCAGACACTCCTAGGCCTACGGTGGAAACCAGAGGGGAGGCTCAGGGAGAAAAATCAGCTGAGGCTAGTCCAGGGAAGATAAGCCAGAATCTGTCTTTTGAAAACCTAAAATAAACAAACAAATAAATATCCTGTTATGTGCCTGGATGGAGCCCTCTTGAACTTACAATTCCTACAAATGTCTGAACAATACTGGGTCAACTGCCATTCTGCCATGGAGAAGTGGGAGGTTATTGGGGCCCCCTTTCCTCCCCAAGGATACAGACAGTGGTTGATGGGGAAGGAAGAGATACTATCTTCATAAGTGGAGCCAGTGATAAAGTGCCCACATTCTAGAAACAAAATCTCATCATTCCCTCTAACCAACTCTAATGAAACTCACTGAGTCACACGAAATAAAACAAAACAAAAAGAAAAACAAATAAACAAAAAACCAGAACCCCAGAAGCCAGTTTGGTAGAGGAAGGAGATCAGTGGGATAGGAAAGAGACAGGAGAAGAAGGTGGGTAAACGTAGGAGAAATATATTATGTACGTCTATGAAATGAAACCCATTATTATGTATAATTACTATATGCTAATAAAAACATTTTAAAAGGCATGCATTTGACTCCAAATCTCCGGAGGCAACTTCCCTCAGCCCCTCGACTGTCAAGTCACTGTGAGGATTAAATGAAAGGAAACTCCCAGCAGTAAAGAATCTCTCAACTCCGAGAGAAGAGCAGTGAACAGCAAAGAGGTAAGCAAAGGCTTTTAACCCAAATCAACCACGACAACTAAGCCTCCTCTGGGAATTCTTGGTGAATGTCCACAGGGCAAGGATATAGGCTCAGGCCAACTCTGTTGTTGAAACTCTCAAAAGTCAAGATGGCTGCAGCTAACAAATGACTTCTCAAGCTACAGGACAATGTTCACAGTAACAGGGCCAACTGGAAAGTCCTGGGAGGAACACGAAGAAGGTCTACCACCCAGAAAGAGAGTGACCAAAAAAAAAAAAAAAAAAGGAAGCTTCAGTTTAGCTTCCGGCGTGGTGGCTGGCACACGCCTTTAATCCCAGCACCCGGGAGGCAGAGGCAGGCGGATTTCTGAGTTCGAGGCCAGCCTGGTCTACAGAGTGAGTTCCAGGACAGCCAGGGCTACACAGAGAAACCCTGTCTCGAAAAACCAAAAAAAAAAAAAAAAAAAAAAGAGAGAGAGAGAGAGAGAGAGAGAGAGAGTGAGTGACCTGCAGAAGGTTCACAGGTAGATTTTGTCAGAATGAGCCTCACCTCCATGGGAATGTTCACAGACATTTCCATGGCAACCTCACGAGTGAGCGGCACAGAGCCTTCTTCACTTTGGCATGACCCACACACAGTATTCAAACCACTTGGCCAATGGCCATGTAAGGAGAGAAGATGTATCACAGAAGGTCCTTTCTATAGGAAAGATCTTTCTAGAACTCCAGGAGGAAAAATATTGGTATCACAGAAGGAAAGGGGAGACCCTGTCATGTTTTCAATCGACAACACACAACAAACTCTTTAGCTGTAGAATAAAACAGAACATGGCTCTTCTGAGAGCCGGTATCTTCTTTGTTTACCTCACTAAAAGGCAAGAGGAAGGGAAGAGAAAAAAATCAGTATTGTCTTTTATTGGTAAAAGCAGGGAAAGCGAAGAGCTTCGCTAGCAAAGAGCAGTGGATAAGTGGATGCCATCCAAAAGACAGAAATCTCACCCCAAATGAAATGTTAACAAGTTTATTGAGCACAGTGTCACCCCTTATTTCCCAACACAATGGTCATCTTGCTGAATTCTGCGAAACCCCACTATAAATCATTTAACATTTACTGGAGCATTTAAAGCTGCCAGGCTTATGTGTTGGAATGTGATTTGGAGGAATAAAATCGTATGTGGTGGCCTGAGCCTCACACACACTGAAAGACAACCCAGTCTTCCCTTTCCTACTTCAGAGTCTCAGCGACATGGTGCAGCATCCTCCCTCCCCTGTCTGCTGTTCTCAGGAGGGACTGCCACCTTCCCTACCCTTCTCCTCACTTGCGAGCTAAGGTGGGAAAGATTCCCAAAGATACATATGTGAGCTGAAGAGAACAGCGCATGCTCATGAATAAGATACATATACAAACACACAGGGAAATACATATGAATGTATATAGGAATACATACATAAATACGTACATGAATATGTATCCAGATATGAATATGCATAGCTACGTGCCTGAAGCATGGCCTACAAATCTGTCATTTTCATGTGCACAAAGATTTTTCTGTATCTCTTAAGGCTGATTATAGCCTGGTCTCTGTCTCCATCTACTCTTTCTTTGGCCCAACATGGAATGTTCAGTCTCCATGTCTACACTGGCTTTTGTGAAGTCAAATCCACATCTCTAAGCCTGGACTGCCTTCCTAACTTTCAGTTTCAATGTCCATTCACCAGCTTCCAGAAAATTACATCAGGAATTCACATCAGTGGCTCAAGTGACTTCCAAACCTCAGCTCATTCCTTCCTAGCCCTCATCTCTTCTCATCTGTCAGTGCAACGAGTATCTTCTATACAACATCCACGTATCCCAAATATTAGGGATGTCAAGTCCCATCATCATCACCTTCTAAGTCCTTCAAGCACCTTACATCGCTGTTCCTCAGGACCATCACAATTCCCTCCAACCTGGGATTCTCACTCTATGCACGGGCAAATGAATTATCCCAGCACACAGTTCTGAACAAGAGTCATCTACACTCAGGAAGCCCAGGCTGTGTCCACTGTGCCTGCTGTGCCCACTGGCTATGGGCACAGTCTTTAGAGGGCTTCTTCATGAGTCCCAAAGGCTCATTTGAAACCTTGTTAATATCTCATTCCTATGGATGTGTGGAAAGATCATAATAAAACCTTTCAAAAGTCCAGTTTCCTCCCCTGTACCTGTACCTGTACCTGTGGGATACCACAGACATAATACAGAATGGATATTCTTCAATAGAACACCTGAGAAATCATACACTTCTACTATGTCATGACAGTGAGCCCCAAACTATCAGATTTTAAGAGTTCTGAGTTTTTCTTAGATCAGGGATGTTCAACCGGTCAATTCTATGCAAAATATTTCATGCAAAATTTCTGGTCAAAAAGATTTCAGATGTGAAACACAACCCGTAGAGTTCCCTTCCTTGACTGATTATGAGTCAAAAAAAAATTAGATGTCTAATGAATTATCCATCACTGAGGTGGACGCCTTTTCCACAGCAAATTGTGTCCACCAGTGTGTTGTAACTGGATAAAGTCCTTACTCTTCACCTGCCAACAGTTTTTCCCACTGATTTTCTTTCTCATGCTTCTGTGATCAATGCACCAAATAAAACTGTTCTTGGTTGTGCTTCAGCACCAAGATGCCAGAGTTTCGTTGAATATATCCAGTCACCATGAACCAGAACAACACTGCTCAAGAATCTCATGGCCACCTCAGCTGCTACCTAGAGGTAAATACCTCTCTGTTTCATTACTTTATTCCTCAGGCTGGAGTCGAAGAATGAACGTGGGTTTTCTCAAAGTTACTGCACACAACAATAAACATGTTATAGACTCAATCCATGCAATAGGGTGGACAGCGAGGGAGTCAGATAGTCTTGTATGATGGAGGGGTTTGGTGTATCTCTTAATACACTCAAATCTAAAATGGAGCTCAGCCCCTTATTACCCCAACTCCTTTACCAGGAGTTAGTAAATATATCCTTTTCTTAGTTAATTTAACACTGGCATAATGGGAAGAATGAATGAATTTGTATCTTAATAGCTCAATCGTACATCTTTTCTTTTCCTGTTGTAAGGAAGGCTTTTTGATGATCTCAGGAGCCGTCATAAGGACAAGGTGAGTGGCTTAGCATTTCTTGTTACCTGTTTCTTTAATACATTACTGCTAATTCCCAAAAAAACTATGTACTTCACAGAATGCCATGTGAACAAATGTGTAACAGTTCCTAGCAGTGATCTATGCATTTGTGATTACTACACACTCTGACCTCAACAACCACACCCATGTGTCATCTTCAAATGGCTTCCGTTAAAGACCCATATGTTCACACTGCAAGTCCAAAGCAAAGCCACCGTTCGACCCAGCTTCTACTTATTTCATCAGCTAATGCTCTTAAGAGAATGGGTGGTGTTCTGTTATTGAAAAAGTTTCTAACTGTCAAAACAATAAACTGACTGGGTTATAGTCAGAGGCTTGTAATGCCAAGGCCAAGCCAAAAGCTGGAGCATACAATAAAAAGGAAAGTTCCCCATTGTTCCGGGAAGTCTGTTTCGAAACGGTGCCCGCCCATCCAGCCAATTCAAAAGACACGAAAAGTAAAATCTCTGGCTACGCCGTAGCCAATCCAGCCAGCGGATTTCCTTTGCTAACTTTTTTTTTTTTTTTAATGTCCTCTAGACTCACCGTAAATCATTTCCAATCTAATTCTCTGGCTTCCCAATTTTAACTGTCGTCCTTATTTAAAGCATGGCCTCTATATTTAACAGATCCCATAGCCATACTGAGAGCACAGAGCTAAGAAAGTAGACGCCGTTCTAAAACGCCTCATTCGCTGCGCGACTTTTAAAGCAGCTTAAATGTTAAACAGCTCAATTGTCTTACCTAGCAGTGATGTGGAAATGATATATATGATTTTCTGCTAATGAACAAAATGAGAATTCCCAACCTGCCTTTGAACATGGCTCCCCTTTCTATGATCCTTAGGAGCTGTTTGTATGGCTTGTGTTCTAATCCACCCATGCTCCATCATGGACAGAAAGCAGAATTCAGGGGAATTTAAATACACCTTTCCTTGTCTGCAGTGAGATACATGCTGTTAACGCTGGCATTTTGTTAACCTATAGCCTAGGATGGCTTTTACTAACACTGAAAATTAAATGATATTTTCTAAGGCACAAGGTAACAGTTGACAGTTGTTTTCAAGGGGTCTCAAGGGAGGGGAAAAAAAGGAAGAAGGAAAAAAATGTGGTGGCAGTTACAACAAATTAACAACATATAATAAAAACGCCATAAACATGCGGCATACATAATAAATCTAATCAAGTCTACAAGGCAGGCAGATAAAAATGATTAACGGCCACTATCCCCGGAAAGGAAAGAAAAACTCTGTCCCCAGTTATTCATCACAGCTAATGCTCTGACCCTAAATCTACCAGGAGATCGAATGATCTTCAGAGTCACACTTTGTCTTCAGCAAAAGGTCTCTCACTTCCTATTGTATTTTCTGAGAACACAGTAGAGCTGGCTGCATTGTAATGAAAGCTGCAGGGCGAGGTGGTGGGCAGGTGGTGGTGGGGTCAGGGCAGTGTAAAGATTCTTAGAACTTTTGTCTCTATGAACAGAAATTTTAACAATAAAGAAAACCAAAACTCTAATGTCTGGGCATAGATATGATAAAAAAGTACTGTCTGGAGGTAACACACAGTCATTTATTTCTTGACTGCCTGTATTCTCATCCCAGATCTGATATGGTTCAAGTTGGTAGTGGGCCCTGGCCTATTAAGGCTCTTCATAGTAAACAGGGTGAGGACAATAAAGCTAAGAAAAAGAGGATAAACTGCAACTGGACCATGAGACAGAGTCCATGGCTAACAAAGAGCCACAAACGTCTACAAAAGGCACATGAGCTTTATTCTGGTCTACACCACTGCCCTGAGAAGGGGCAGTCTATCCTCTGAGTGCTAAGACCGAGAGTCATCACCCTGAGAAGGGGCAGTCTATCCTCTGAGTGCTAGGACTGAGAGTCATCACCCTGAGAAGGGGCAGTCTATCCTCTGAGTGCTAGGACTGAGAGTCATCACCCTGAGAAGGGGCAGTCTATCCTCTGAGTGCTAGAACTGAGAGTCATCACCCTGAGAAGGGGCAGTCTATCCTCTGAGTGCTAAGACCCAGAGTTATCAAAGAGCAGCCCTCACTTGCTGGGGCGGGGTGGGGGGCATAAGTAAATAGAATTAAGTAAATTACCTTACTATTTTTTTTAAACTAAAAGTGGTTCAAATGAATAAATCACGATTTGTTCCTCAAAGGAAAAATAACAAAGGGATTTCAGAGGCTTCCCTGAGATGTAACAAACTACAAGTAAATTAGAACAATTAAAAACCATTAAAGATAGAATAATTGAGAATACCTGTTTGGGTAACAATGCCTCTCTTGAATTCCTTGTAACAGAGGATCTATTTTAAATCAGTTTCTGTAAAAACTTGCATAACTTAGCAATAATTGTGGATTTTTAAATTTATCTATATCCACAAGAACATAAAGTGAAAACCATAAAATACAGACTGACTCCAGCTGTTAAATGTTGGCATTTAGTCCTTTAAAAAAAAAAAAAAGTTCAAAAATCTGTTTCCTTAAAGGAAGGAAATGTGGGAAAAGGCCATCACGCTGGTGGAACCTTGAGCAGCTCGTGCTGTGGTTTCGTGCCGAGACAGCAAGCTTTCGTGAAAGAGAAACGTGCTGCCAAGGCAAATACTGTTTGCCTTCACACCCAAGAACAAACTGTGTGCATGGCAGAGGCTGGGAAGGACTAGGAGCAGCTAGAGAGGACCTAGGCAAGGTAAAGGCAGTGTCAGGCTACTGTAAACTGGTTCTCACTTTCCCATAGGCAAGTTAGCATCCAAGACAGAATAGAGCTTTCACCTGGCATCCCAGCAGCAGGGATGCAGGCCAGGCTGCAATTCACAACCTCTTTTTTCCAAGTCAACAAGCTTGGGGGGGTGGGGGGAGAGATGATGACGAAAGGGAGGGATGGAGGGAAGAAGGGAAGGTGGGAGGGAGAGCACACAGGAGTGCAAGCAAGCAGGGAGAAGGTGAGACAGAGAGACAGAGACAGACTGACTTCTTGCAGGGAGAACCTAAGGAACTAGGAGACCCAGGCTTCAAAGGCGTTACCTGAGATGTTCGTGCTCACTGCAATGTGCAAACCCACCTTCTCTCCAGGCAGGAAATGCTCCCTGAAACCTTATAAAGCAAAGGCCAAAAGTTCTGCCAAACCAAACTGAAGGAGCAGCTCCCCAGAGCTTCCTTGATTTGTCCCCAGGGACCACATATCAGCAGGTTGGGGTGGGGGTGGGTGTATGGCAGAAATGCAGCAGTGCAAAGGTACCCACAAAGCTTCCCCCAAAGAGAAAGGTTTACCCCACGAGGACATCTTGCATGTGTAAGGTTCAAGTAAACAAAGTTTAACTGCCCACTGATAAGCTGCCATTACTGAGTCTCCAATTCAAAACTGTTGAATAAGAAAACTCTGCAAATTCCCTTTGTCCATTCCTCTGTGCGCTAACAGTTAGAATGGCTAGGGGTAGGTGAGAGAGGACCCTCACAGGATCAAACCTGCCCTTGCAGGTATGGGGCTCCCCCACAGCCATACTTAAAGTGGGGCTGGGAGCGTCCTTTCCAAAGTAGAAAATCAAACCCCCATGGTTCCACCTAAGTCTCTCTTCTCTCTGAGCACTATGACCTAGAGCTCACAAAAATAGCATGAGACCCAAGACACGACAGGAAAGAAACAAGAAACAGCATGAATGGAAGGTCTGAGTGTTCCCACCTACAGTTATGAAGTTTGCCAAAAGGAAAGAAAAAACAGAAAGCACATATTTCCAATTCTAGATTGGTTGTAATAAGATTTCAATATGACAAATTAAGTTGTCTTGTCTCTTCTGGTTTAAAATTAGAAAGCTTTGCCTTTTCTGCCTGACCGACCCACATCTCATGTCTCCATCCCAAAAACTTTGATAGTTTACATACAGGTTGGAAAAAAAAAAAAAAAAAAAAAAAAAAAAAAAACAACCCTCTGTCCGGTGACACAAAGATAGCTTTTCTTCCCCTAAATCAAAAGGACTGTAAGAATCTGCCGAGTGCGCCCCTCCCCACCAGACACCATCACAGAGTCAATGCTGCAGGCCTCCAGGATGATTGATGGAACTCACTGGTTCCTTTCAGCATTCCCTACCTCGTCTGGTCGCTGGTGAAAACCAGGAAGCCACAGACACACACTTTGGTCTTTTGCTTGTGCGGGCCCCAATTCTCCAGTGCCAGCTTGTAGCCAACGTCCTTGCAGCCCATGGTAGGCAGGCCACAAGGTTCAAGCTAACTGCAGAGTGTTACTACACTGAACATCTGGTCATGAATGAACGGATTGCCCACTAACGCTCAGCGTTGGGCAGCTGATGAAAAATTCAACATTTTCCTTGTTGGCACAGTGGTTTTGGAGAATTCTCTAGAGCATCCTGAATTATATTAAGAAAATTTCACTGCAGCAATCTATATCTGTGAGAACAGCTGGTGTTGAAAGGGTTCCGCTGCTCTCTCCCCGTGCTGGGGGACCTCATGTTGGATCAGGACACTTTTACTACCTTTGTCCTTGAAACTCAGCCTCCACTCTGAGCTAACCGGTGGAGAAACTGGCAGGCAAGGCACCATCCCAGCTGCTGGACTGCACACATCTTAATTCAGGGAGAAATTAAAAACAAAAAGAAACAAAACAAAACAAAACAAAACAAAACAAAAACCCTGCTACTCAGCTAAGGGGACAGGAACATCAGAAGAGTAGCTAAGAATGGCTCCATTTAGGTTTTTTGTTGTTGTTGTTTTTAAATAAAATATATCCAAATGGCAGCAAAAACTCTAGTATCACACTGGTCTCTAAGACCAGACAATTTCTGAAAATTTTCACTTGAAAATAAGAGTCCCTTATAAAACACAATTAGATACAAAAATTCATCCAGACATTATTGTCTCTCACCACACAGCTAGCTACTCCAACTCTTTCCTTATACCTAAGGGTGACATGCTTAATGCCAATCAGATGTGGGACGCTCAGCTCTGGGAGAAGACGCATTCACAGAGGTTTGCAGCGATTCTGCAGCCAAGAAATCCTCTAAAAATATTATGGTATTTAAAGAAATTAACTTGTTTATGGAATTTACGTGATATGGTTATTATTATTATCATTATTACATTTTTTTAAAGGAAGTGGTAAACTTAAGTTGAGCTAAATTTAGGCTATTATCTATGCAGCATAAATTTCACTTCTGTGTGTAAATGCTAACTTGCATATTTCTCCATGGTAACAAACTATGATTAAAACAACAGTGGAGCCAGCCTTTAAGGCCACCTGTTTAACTAGGAACAACCTAATTTAAAAAAAAAAAAAAAAACTAAAACTCTGGGTATATTTTGTACGATCGATGCCACCCATTTCCCAGTAGAAAGCTCCCTCTGTCTCAGACGTATAATTGCAGTGCGCTTTGCCGAGGGTCGTAATCATTCTTTTTTTAACTAGTGTAATTTTTTCATGTATTGTTCACCCCAACATAAGTGGTATTTAAGATTATAAAGAATAAGACCCTAATAACTCTTTCCAAAAAGGAAGTTATTTTACCACTTGGAAGGGATTAATTTACCTAGAAAGTATCCTCACATTTCACAAAGAGAACTAATAAAAGTGGGGAGAAAAAATCCAAAGGAAAATGACTGAGATAGCAAGGCACATTCAAACTCATTTTTTTTTATTGAGATAGCCTTGTAATTTACTAATGAAGAAATGGGCTATTTTACTGGTGAAATTAAAAGAAATAATTATAATATGTCCAAGAATAGTAAAAATGTAGGTATAAGCAGTATTTTCTTATTTAATTATAAAGCATAAAAGTGGATTTGAATGTGATTCATTCTGAAACCTGAGAATTAGGTTCAGAATTTAAATACTGAAAACCCCTTGAAGTTGAAACATCACGATAACAGGTCGGAGGTCTGATGTGAAGCCTGTGACTCACATGCATGACACAGATGCAGAAAGACATCACTAAAAACCGTATTTGAAACAAAAACAGATCCTTGATTTTTTTTCCCTGTCTCCGGGTCTTTACATGATGTAATGTCTAAGGCCACATTTCATACTGTTAAGTAATGAGACTGTATAAAACTCATGATAAAATACTCATAAAATGTGACAATTTATAATTTTATGTATACTTGCCTTTAGAATATCACATACCTTCATGTAGTAGATGCTAATTAGATAACAATGGCTTTACTATAATGTCTATAAAACCTGCTTTTAAAACCAAATCCTGTTAAAAATTGTCTTTTCAAGCTGACATAGCCCATTTCCAGGGTCATATTTAAAATAATTAGCACCCCTGCTAGTAAATGATACAATAAAACTAAAAAATGATATCTAAGCAGAATGCAAAACTGTCTAAAATTTAACAATTGTCTTCCAGGATTCCAAGACAGTCTCGACAAAGGTTATGACAGAAATCAAAGAAGGGTCAAGATTCTGAAATTCAGATTCCCTACAGCCATTACATAATTCCAATCTCAGAGAACTGGACCCAGGGTCATAGGGACTCCATGTGATTCTTTTGCTAGCTAGGCAAGGGTTTCTGAAAAGCAAGGGGAAACCTTACCCAGGTATCAACAGCAATCACTGTGGGGCCAGAGAAATGACTTACTGTGCTTGTAGAGAACCTGAATTCCATTCCCAGCACCCACACTGTACAGCTCACAACTGCCCATAATGCTCGCTCCACGAAGACTCAACATTCTGGCCTCAGAGAACACAGGCACACTAGTGTGCATAGCTCTTACCCACATACATATAATTAATAAAAACAAATAAATATTTAAAAACAACAAGAATACCAATTGTGTGACACAAGTTTCTCCATGAGTAACCAGGTCCCAAAGAATAGAGTGTTAAGAAGTTGTTGTTTTTGGAGGTACAAGTTTGCTTATTTGTTTATAAGAACAATATGTAGGGGATAAAATAAATAAAGAACAATATGATTCTCTTGAGTCAGACTTTGAAACAGTAATAGTGAACCACCTTCGTAAGCTCCCCTTACTTCAAATCCAATGTATCCATGTAGAGTCAAAGACCTGGAGAAGGAATTCTGTGGACAATGGCCATTGACTCTGCATCCCAGATCTTAAGTCTGAGGGTGCAAGCCAGCATCTGTGAACTACTGCGAATGAGGTAACCATGTTCACTGCAAATTCAATGACTATGGTGCTCTAAACATTATATATAACTGATTAATAAAGACACACTGAATAGTTGAGTAAGTAGAATGATAAAAAGAATATTGATTCTGATTTCTGTATATTAGCACATGTTTTTGCATTGACTGAAAGGTAGCTACATGTCCT
Organism: Mus musculus; assembly: GCF_000001635.26. Lineage (NCBI taxonomy): Eukaryota > Metazoa > Chordata > Mammalia > Rodentia > Muridae > Mus > Mus musculus. The sequence goes on from NC_000072.6 coordinate 99,342,504, forward strand.
GTTAATCCCTCATTGTGCCAACTGTGAAGGATTGAATACGAATGCCCCCTATAGGCTCATATATTTAAATGCGTCATCTTCAAGAGGTGTGCCCTTGGAAGAGGAAGTATGTCACTGGGGATGAGCTTGGAGGTTTCAAAAGCCTGAGCCAGGCCCAGTCCAGCTACTTCTCCAGCACCATGTCTGCCTAACCAACATCACGCTGCCTGTCAAGGTGATCATGAACTAACTTCTATAACTCTACCCAATATCCAAAGTAAATGCTTGCTTGCTAGCTTTTCTTTCTCCCTTCCTTTCTTTCTTTCTTCCTTTCTTTCTTCCCTTCCCTTCCCTTCCTTCTTCCCTTCCCTTCCTTCTTCCCTTCCTTCTTCCCTTCCCTTCCTTCTTCCCTTCCTTCTTCCCTTCCTTCTTCCCTTCCCTTCCCTTCCCTTCCCTTCCTTCTTCCCTTCCCTTCCTCCTTCCTTTCCCTTCCTTCTTCCCTTCCTTCTTCCCTTCCCTTCCCTTCCTTCTTCCCTTCCCTTCCCTTCCTTCTTCCCTTCCCTTCACTTCCTTCTTCCCTTCCCTTCCCTTCCTTCTTCCCTTCCCTTCCTTCTTCCCTTCCCTTCCCTTTCTTCTTCCCTTCCCTTCCCTTCCTTCTTCCCTTCCCTTCCCTTCCCTTCCCTTCCCTTCCCTTCCCTTCCCTTCCCTTCCTTTTTCTTTTTTATGCTCTCTTTTATGAGTTGTCATGGTCACGGTGTCTCTCCAGAACAACTGAACAGTGACCAAGAGACCAACCCTGACCATCATATACATCACAAGTCTCCCAAGTTCAACAGCTGATAGGAGCCCATCAGCTTGTCCCAGACACTTCAGCATTTGTTTGGGGACTCAAGTTCTAGTATTCCTGTCATTAGTCTCCTTGTAAAGTAAAAAGTGACCCTGATAATAGAGGCCAAGGCGCTTATTATCTCCCAGGGCAGTTGGTAACATACAGGTTAACTGACTGAATTCACTTAATGACTAAATAGATTCTAAGTTTCCTCTTAGTTTGAACATAGCTAGAACAATAAAAACTCAATAATCACACAACCAGCTGATGTGCAGAATCTACAAGAACAAGCTCTAAGCAACTCTACTACCCCACCCTTTCCCCACTCCACATTACTAACCCAGGCCAGCCACACCCATCTGCTTTCTCTCCCTCAATTCTACCAAGACCAGGTCACATCTTGTCCCAGCCCTGGTTATTCCCATGTCTAGCTTCTCCTGGCTGCCTCCTTCTTATCAAGCATATCTCAGCTCAAATACCAACTCCTCCAGGAAGTCTAACTGGACTAAAACCCACCCTCCCTCCATCATTCTGCTGCATGTCCTTCGATTGGACATTGTTCTTCATTATAGGTTTCAAGTGTGTCTCAGACTACAAGTTTGTTCTTGGCAGTCTTGTTAACAGTTGTATTTCCAGAACTTAACAGCCCTGGCTAGCTCATAGAGTCTCCCACAAGTGATTGCTACATGGGCAAATGAATCATATCCCACATCACACCGGTCTCCAACAATACATCCTTCCTCCCAGAAACATGGAATCCTTTCATATGGTCAATGTTTTGCAATTTCCTGCATGAATGAGGAGGGGAGAGCTTTAGATATGAATGACTGCTGCATTAAAACGGGTTCTAAATGCTCTGTGAAAAGAAGATGGTTCATTTAATGATACACTGAGGAAAAAGCATCTTTGAATCACTGGGAACCAGAAAAGGGTTGCATAATGCAGGCTTTATTTACACAAATCTTTTCCTTGTTAATTAATCACCCAACATCAAGGGAACTCAGAGGAAAGGGAATGGCTGGGGCTCCATTGAGAAAGAGGGGGCAAGCATTTATGAATGAACTAGAATCCAGAGTACGATGAACCGTGTTGTAGGACAATTACAACAATACGTTGCAGTAGGTAGTACTTAGGCCTCAGCCAGGCTCCTAAGGAATCAGTTCTACACTTTCTTTTTGGATTCTCAGTCTCAAGGTGAATATATAAACATGCATTATCCAGTCCACTTTGTAAAGAGGAAACTGGATTGAGGAAGTTGAGCCAGCTTGCACAGTGGCAGAGCCAGGACTTGGTTCAAGAAGTCTGAATCAACACCAAAGGCTTCTTTCATATATTTGTATCCTATAAGGGCAAGGTTGTTACCAGGCATGAAATACATACAGCTTTTAGAAGGCATAGTTAGGGAGCATCAGGCCTGAGGCAAGTATCTTCTGGTGACCCTAAATCTGGTAAGGAAAATAACACTGAAAAATTTTACATGACCGAAAGAGCATATTATGATGGGGACGGGCAGACTACATAATTGATGGGGCCTAGGGGAAAATGAAAATTGAGGCACCTTGATGAAAACTGTTAAAAACATCAACATGGACACTATGACATTATGCTGGTATGATTCCCTTCAAGGCACAGTCTGGGGAGATGGGGAAGGTTTTCTGTCCATGAAGCAGACGAGTCTATGTATTTTCTTTCTCTGAAACTGTGCACTCTCTGTGTCTCAGTTTTATTCATCACTTGAGAGAATTCAATGCATGAGTCATGAAGAATCCATTTCTAAATGGAAGAAACTGCCCTGAGGAAGGGCAAGAACTTTCAAGTGAGCTTGGAGCCAGGCCATCATGCGGCGGCCTATGAAACTGCATGCATGATCTGCAAGACCAAACTCCTTTAGAAATGGACCAGATATAAATAGACTCAAAGGCTCCAAACTTCAAATGAAGTCGGCGGCAAAAGATCCACCAATGGGCTCTATCTGTATTACATGGCATATGTGCATGACTCTGAATGGGAATGCCCCCATACACGCTCATATATTTTAATGCCTGGTTTCCCGTTGGTAGAACTATTTGGGAAGGATTAGGAGGAGTGTCCTTATGGTCACTGGGGACAGGCTTTGAGATTTCAAAAGATTCACATCAATCATGATATCCGTTCATTTTTTTTCTCTCTCCCTCCCTCCCTCCCTCCCTCTCTTCCTCTCTCTGCCTGGTAGTAGGGTTCGTCTCAGGAAACATAGTTTATGCTACTACTGCAGTGTCATGATTGGAGTCTGCTGCCATGGTACTTGCCATGGTGGTCATAGATTTGTCCTTTGAAACTGTATGCCCCCATTAAATGCTTTGTTCTATAAGTTGCCTTGGTAGTGGAATCTTGTCACAGCAATAGAAAAGTAACTAAGATACTAACCCTCACCAGTTGACTAGAATACCTGGCCAGAGTGCTTTGGAAATCTACTTCCCAATATCCAGACCTGGAGCTGGTTATAGTGATTAAGTGAGAGAGATGAGAAACTAGCCCTGCTTTTTGCCACAGATACTAAGGATCTAAACTTAAGTACCCATGCTTGTGTGGCAGGTACTTTATTGGCAGAGCCTCTACAGAGCCACCTCTATCTACAGCCTTGGAGGACATGGATGGGTTTGAACATGTTCTGCTGAAGAAAAGTATGATGCTCAACAGTCTGGATCTTCTGATACATCCAACGTGTACTTTGGATGTACCATGGAGACTGAATCTCGGATTTCGTACATGTCAGACAACCATTCCAGCACTGGGCTACATCTTCACCTTCTTTTTTGCTTATTTTGAGAGAACATCTAAGTTGGCCATCGATGACCTTGAACCCATTTGTAGTCCAGATAGGCCTTGAACTTTCAAAGAAGCAGAAATGTGGGGCTGTGGCAACAGGTCAAGCTATCACACATTGAAAATGTACTTTATGTGGCAGATGATATTTATAATAATAGGTCTTAGAAGTATACTTCCTGATTGTTGGCAACATATAGAGCAGACATAGGGAGGGACAAACAAGTACCATTAAAATATACACACAACCAGGAAGGCACGCTGCACATGATGCCTACAGTGGCATGAAAGCAAACATAGGAAGACACCCAAATTTTCAGCTGAGGATAAATAAGGCCACAATATTAAGGACCTGCCACCAAAATCCTGATTGGTCTCAAAACTCATTGAATATATGATGTTCTGATATCTTTAACGAATACTATTTCTATTAACTTTCTGTCTAACCAGGAAGAGGTAGAAAGCCCCTCTATCTATTCTAGGTCCAGACCTCCATGTGTCGGGAAGAACTTCCCCCCCAAAAGTAGTGAGTATATTATGATTTATTTTGTGTGCCTGGTCCTTTAAAGGACCCTATGCCCTTCGGTGTCAGTTGCCTCTTGGAATTCAGGGAACAGAAGAGGACGTAAAAGAGCCAACAAAGGCTGAGACAGATTGAGTGGGAGTGGAGTAGGGTCCAGGACACAGGGGAGTCGGGTCCAGGTGGTAGAAGAGTGGGGTTAGAGAAGAGAGCTGGTGCAGGAAGCAAGAACATTGAGTGGGACTAGAGAAGAGAAAGGAGGAGATGGAGCAGGGTAAAAACAGGGTAAGGTGAGGATGAATGGGACAAAGTGAGCAGAGAAGACAGTGAGGGTGACCAGGAGAGGCTGAGCTGAGCCAGAGAAGATGCTGTGAAGAGACAGGAGAAGGAGCCACACAAAGTATCAAAATCTGTTAGGAGACAGTCAGGAGATGGTTCACACAAAATATCAAAAAACTGTTAGGAGACAGTCGAGAGAAGAATCCCACACAGTATCAAAAACACTGTTGGGAGACAGTCAGGAAAAGGTACACACAAAGTATTCAATAAGAAACACTCAGTGAGGTGGTGGTGGGGAAGGAACAGTGAGAGGAAACAATGAGGGGAAGGGCCAGAGGGAAGAGGGAGGGGAGGGAGGGAAGGGAAGAAGGGAGGGAAGGGAGAGGGAGGGGAGGGAGGGAAGAGGGGAGGGAAGGGAGAGGGAGGGGAGGGAGGGAAGAGGGGAGGGAGGGAAGGAATAGAGCAGGAGAAATGAGAAAGGCCAAGGCCTTCTGCCCAGATTGGCCTTGATAGATGACCATTTTCTTTGTCTTTTCTCCTCCTCCAGAAGCTGGAAACCACTTTCCAAACCTTTCAGAGCTTCTATCACTCCGGAGTCTTAACATTATTTTAACAGAGCTTTATGTGTGCAAATATACTAAAACCAGGAATGGGGCGTCTCTTGTTGGAAGCATCCATCTAATCTAACTGTATATATATCAAGCCTGTGTGCAATACGCATGTCAACACTGCTTAAATGATATCTTGTCTCCATTGCTTCAGATTACTCTCAATTCTCATATTAACCTCTCTCAGTTTTCTTTCTCTCTTTTTATTCAAACAGTGTGGGAATTTTCCCTCTTTGAAACTTGAAAGAAACATATTTCAGTTCTTGCTATGAAGCAAGACACAAATCGAAATCTCATCAGCACTTCTGTCTCATTAGTTCCCCTTAAACACCTACTTTGCTGGTTATGAGTTCACGTGGACCTTTTGCGCTGCCTAAATTCCAACACACAATCTGCACACAACAATAAACGCGTGGCTCATTTGCCTTGCTTCCCAGAGCAACGATGTCACTCATCCCTAGAGCCACGGGCTGGGCTCACAGAGTGATTCCGCTCCCATTTCACGTCAGTCAATGGAGCCTTCTGTGGAAAAGCTTTTAACAACCACATCTGGCCTCTAATAAATCACGGCACTTTGTCTTCCTGCCAAAACTCCTCCTTTATCTAACTTACATCTTCATGATGAGATAGGAAATCACGCATTATGGAGGTGACAAACAAGTGTAATTATGTCATTAGTAGCCATTTAGTCTACAAAGGTGCTCAAAAAAGAAATACAAAGCACAATGAGAAATATAGGATAATACATTGATCACAGTTCTAATCCGCTTTTACTTCATGAGTGTAAAAAGCGGGCGTAATTCTTGGGCACAGCAGGCAGTAATGGCATACCACTTTATGAACTATACAGCTATTTTATTCCCCTATCTACTTAAAAATAAAAAAGCATTTAATAGCTTGATTTGGACATAAAAGTTATTTGTGATGCATCGCTGATTATAATATTTATTTTTCAACCGTTGGTTGAAGTGACTTTTTGTATTACAAAAGAAACTTGAGTTATTTGGGTTTCTGGAATTTAACAGCTATAAAGTGTGCATCTGTGTGCATGTGTGCATGTGTGCACACAAGTGTGAGACCACATACAGTCCACATATGTATGTGTGCATGTGTGCCTGAGAAGACATGGACATGCACAGATAATAGTCCTTGCCACACATGTCAGAGGTCCAGGGTCAATGAGACCTATCTCAAAACAATAAGGCTGAGAATAACTGAGGAAGACACCTAACACCTAATTCTGGCGTCCACACAGACATGTAGAATTACATGTTCACCCACACACATATACTCACAAGTATACACACACATGTAAACACTCACATATAATCACATGTTCACATACATGAACACACACAGATGTACATGTACAAAGACAGAATTAGTAACTTTGATATCAAGTATCACTGAGGATATATTAATAATTATGGCTACCATCTCCAGGTAGTCAACTTTTTAATGTATATACAATACATTTTCATTTTTTCCACAGAATAGCACTGTAGGTTATTCTGAACAATTTGGAGACTGAATTCATTCCTTTTTAAGTTCACAAATACATGAAATATTATGCATATATCACCAGTAATGTACTAATAGCATTATCTGGCTGACCCATGTAATGAAACTATTTCAAATTCTTTGTGAACTTTTATCTAAAAAGCAGGTGGTTAACTAGACAGAACGTTTATAGGGCACACATTTCTTTGATCAATTTGTGTATAATTATTATTTTGTGTTTACTTTAATCTGGATATAGAATTTCAATTTTTTTAATAGATACTTGGGAAGTATAAGCATTTTTTTTGATAGCAACATAGTTTATAAAGATAACAAAGCTCCCATAGAAGCACTAGGCAACAAGGAGATGGGAAATCTTCTTACCACTGTTCAACACACTTAGCGAAGAAATCCAAAGTAAATATTAAAGGGTTTAAAAGATACTTCAGTTGGAAAATTGCTTCCCTTGCAGGCCTAAGGACTGAAGGCTGATTCCCAAAACCTACAGTTTTTGTTGTTGTTGTTGTTGTTGCTGCTGCTGCTGCTGCTGGTGGTGGTTTTGGTTTTTTGTTTGTTTGTTTTTGTTTTTTTGGTTTTGGGTTTCTTTTGTTTTGTTTTGTTTTGTTTTTTTAAAGATGGGCTCTCAAGATGACTGAGTGGATAAAGGTTCCTACAACAGGGCCTGAAAACCTGAGTTCAATCCCTAGGACATGGCAGGAGAGAGGTGACTCCTTAGAGCTATCCTCTGGCTTCCACATGCACACCACGGCATGTGTACCTATACACATCAATAAACAGATGTATCAAAAGGGAGGCGTTATAGAGGCATCCATTTATAACTCTAGTGGTGGGAAAGAGAGTCAGAATCCTGGAGTTTGCTGCCAGCCAGCACAGCATAGTTGTGAGTTCTATACCAGTAAGAGACCTTGACTCAAAAGGGTGGTGGGAGGCAGAGAGATGGTGCCTGAGCAAGGACAATAGCAGCTGTCCTCTGGCTTCACACCCCACCCCTGCTACACACACACACCTGGACACTCATGAATGCAGACGCATACAAGCACGCACAGGAAAAGTAATTATTACAAACAAATGCAGGGCACAAAATATGGCCGACAGCTGATTCCTTTTCAAGAATTTCCTAAACACCGAAGTGTTGAACAGAATTTAACCTACAAGTTTGCAGCTTGGTTTTCAGGGGCTGGGTCTGTCTCCGATCAAAGAATGAGACCTTGTGTTCTGCATTTCCCTACCACCACTCAAACAACTTGGACATTAACAATTTCAGTTTTTTTTAAGAAACGCTTATCTGGAGTCACACATGTCTCCTGTTACATCTGTGAGTGAAAGTACTCACGTCAACACTATATTTATCAATTCCCCTGCCTACTGTCTCCTGGGCACTAGTAGTTCAAAAGTTCAAACAGGTTCCTGAATACACCAAGACAGAAAACAGGCGCCCATTCCCTACTTGTAGCTTAGATTCTAGTGCCTTTTAGCCTGATCTAATGCACAACAGGGAGGAAGCCAATTGCCACGGAGGGCACGGGTTCCTGTGAATGGCATTTCTCATTTTGATTGAGAAAGCTGTCTTGGTTAAGTTGAGGGTATCAGGACTAGACAGAGACAGAGTTCTGAGCACACCTCAGGAATGAGAAACACAAAACCTCCTTCCTTTGAAGACAGCTCAGCCTTCCATGACGTATTTCTTAGTCTACTTCCCTTGGCTGAAGTGATGATCACTGTACCATGGGCTCTACAGAGAGTGGTGGCTTAGCGAGCAAGCACAGGCATGAGACAATCTGTAAAGAACACTGCAGCTGGGCTGAACTAACCCACTGACATCATGCCTTTCTAGGTTGATATATAATAAGCACCTGAGGCTAAGGCTCCTTTAATTTGGTCAAACTGAGCTAACCATGTGGTCCTCTCCAGGCTCTTGGTCAGATTCAACACAGTTACCCTGTCCACAGACCCAGATCTAGTGACCTCAGCAATAGCCCATTATCGGAATCTTAGTTCTTCTTCAATAACTACATGAAATACTTAAAGTACTTAGGAATCTCTGTATATATTTGGAGATTATAGAAATTCTCTAAAAAGTCTATCTGTATAAATAAACACATAAAAAATAGCGTAGAATTTAATCTTGCAAAATGTAAAGAGGAAAAACCTATGTAGAGTCCTAGCTATACCTGGAATGTTTTGCTCCTGTTCAATACACCCATCTTAGAAGGAACAGCTGTTGCTTCAGGCTGCAGGTTAAGCCGATGATGGCTAATATCTGTACTTGAACTTTTACGTGTTCTCATTCTCTGCTTACCCTTTGTCTTACCCACCTCATTTTGAAAATGGTTTGAAATCCGTTCACTCAACTGTCTGTGTTCTTACAAACCTTTGACCACAATCTTTGTCATAGTTTTTAAGGGTTTGGCCTATAGTTGGTTGGCTGGTGTTTATTTGTTTGGTTGTTTTTGTTTTTATGCTTGGAAAGAAAGAACACCATGGAGGTTGGATCTTGTCTTGGAGGGAACTGCCTCTTTCATTGGGACAAGGAAATAGGAAGAAGAGAAGAGAGCCCCAGAGACAAGGCGTCCTTCAAGGGAATGTTCGAGCCTCAGAGACCTTCAACTAGCCTAGACTTTCTATGTCTCAGCATCTCTCAATAATGTCAACCAATTATGAATCCACCCAAGATTTGACCCACTAATTAGACATGAACTAGACATGAACACAGCTCTTGACACATGAGCCTTTAGGAGGACACACTAACTATTCAAACCATGACATAATGAAGACCATCCTCTTCAAACTCATGATGTATAAACAGTCAAAGGCAGGGCAGGGCCCCATGGATGTCTGCTAGTTGGATGATGAAAAGACAATCAATGGCTCTTCTCAGTGACAGGGACAAGGTGGAAACCACCAACATAACCAAAACCCTACCTGGACTTCTAGACTGGAGCGGATGCTTTCAAGAAATGACAAGGATCACCACCTTCTTGCCTTCCTGTTGACAGCTGCTCAGTGGCTAAGAAAATAAAAGCAGCATGGGGGGAGGGGCTGCATCCATACTGAGTTGGGGGCTGGCAAGATGGCCCAGTTGGCAAAGTATTTACATGGGAAAGAAGAAACAGGCAGATTCCCCTGGCTCTTCCTTACAGTAAAGTATGTTCCCTTTGAATGATGGAATGAGTCGCCCATACCCTCCCCCCAACCTCCCACCCCCCAAAATAACCCTGCCCATCACAGTGGATGCAAAGAAAAGAACATCCTATGAAAAGTATTTCTTCATTCATGTCCACTTATGCGAAGGCCAAGAATGATGAGAGATATTTATGAAACCAGTCAAAGCAGAGACAATGGCGTAAGGGTTGTCACATCCACGTAAGGGGTGGGCAACTGGACCTCGGAGAGTCCTTAGTTACTTCGAAATAGGACTCGGCTGTTACTTGAGACATTGTTAACTTGTTTCCCAAGAATCAAGGCCAAAGCTGCAGATTTTCATAGTGACACCTGACCAGGTTTCTAAAAATGTGTACAAAGGCCATTAAGTAGAAAAAAAGAAACATAATTGTTGACTTTAAATATGCAGGCAAAAGTCATGGTAAATAACAATAATTTGCTTGGGATATTGTTCTGTGCAGCATTTCACAGAAATCCAGCATACAATTTTCAGCAAAGTGCAGGCAAATTAATTGTATACTTTCACCTTTTCTTCGCAACTCATGTATGAGAAGAATAACATTTTACCGCACATGGAGAAGCCCCAGAGGCTGCACAGGGTTTTGAAAAGAAACTAATCAATAGTATCAACTGAACCTGAGATTAGATTAAACGGCAGACAGAGGCGAACAGCCTATAGCTGTTGAGAAGCATCAGTCCTGTGGCTTTCAACTCCCCCTTCCCTGACGGCAGGCAACAGGGCAATGGAGTTAACGTGCAGAGACAGAATCTGGGGAGAAATGCTACCCTGGGTACTAGAGTGACACCAGTAATGGTTTGGGAAACGCCTGCCTCAAAGGTTCCTTGTGAGCCAGGGGTGCTAGCTTCCAAGTCCCTGGTGTGTTGTTGCCCCTGGGTGTCTCCACCACTGATGGGGAAAGCTGGCACGATTCACATCTCCACATGAGACCCAAGTGAAGCCCAGACATATTTCCTATGGCCTATGGAAATAAAAGCGTGGACAAATGGCTTAGCTTCCCCGCCACTTTCCAGTCTCCGCTGTGAAATGAGTAGAGGAACAGAAGTCACCCCCAAAGACAACCAGGAGCATTATAAATGCATGAGAGAGTTAAACAGGTCAGCTCTTTCATCAGAGGACCTATGTCTTCTACCTGAATATCAAAGCAGCAGCCAGCACTCAACTCACTGCAAGGCTGCCGTGCACACACACTCCTACCAACATCTCTGGATTTACAAGCCTCCCTAGCAAGTCACAGGATCCCCATTTCACAGATGGGAAAGCAGGCTGAATGAAGGTCCACCTCTCCAATTTCTGGAAAAAGGAGGCATACATTAGAAGGGAGGGCAGGTGTATCTGCTGGGAAGGCTCAGGCTCCAGCAACAGTGTTTAGTAGTCTCAGCTGCTCTTCAGAAGCTGACACAATTCTGATGTTCACAACACAATCCTGACCAGTTAAGTAAGAGTTTCTGGGTCCAGAATTTGGACACTGGTGATTTTTAAAGCTTCCCCAATGACGTCAATGTACAGACATATGTGACAGCTATTCTGGTCCCCATATAACAGCAGACACGTGGTCCTTTACTGGTGCATTTGTGTCCTTTGCTTAACAGTATAAACAAAACATTTTCCTTTCTTACAGTCTGGGACTCACGAATCTAGCTGTAAAGAGTTTCAGCGAGATAAGGTAAATGCTTGCATCCCTTCTAAGGAAAGGATGGTCCATTAACTTTTCCTGCTTCTGGAAGCTGCCCATGGCCCTACTACTGTTCCACCTTCAAATGAGCCCTAGTGGTCCAAGGCTTCCTCATGCTTCCACCTCTTCAGCTCTTTCTCCAGCCTCCCACTGCAACACTGAAGGACCCTTTATGAAACTACTGGGCCGCTCACAGTATCTAGTATCATCGCCCCTTCTGAAGCTCAGAGGATGAACAAGTATCCTTCCATCCTCCCAGGCTCCAGGGCTAAAATGATACAGACTTCATAGGAAGACACTAATCTGTCAGACATACTTGCCATTTCTGCCTGTGGGTTAGCAGCACGTCACAGTCCCACTAACAGGTTCTGAACATGATTTCAAAGTGTGTCAGTCTACAAGCTTCCCGTTTGCTTGACAGTCTAACGGACAGTGTTTGAAATGACCCTGCACCTTCAGTACCAAGTTCAGTGCCTGGATAGCCAAAGTGCTCAACAGACATTTGCAACAGGAAAGACCAAACCTGTTGCACACAGCTTACCATGTGCATCCAGCAGGCTACCATGCTCAATCAGGAGGCATCCTCTGTTGAATCTCTATTGACACTCAGGAGAATTTGCTGCATCTGGCTCCCTGCAGCCAGCCCCCTCTGCTGGGACAGTAGCAATGGCATGCGACCCAGTCCCCAGCTCACTCAAGTCTGCATCTAATTTTGTACGAGCTTGGAAGTAATATGTCCTCTAACTTGAATTTTCTTTGCCAGTGGCTACCACAAAAACCAGTTACTTTCAGTAGAGTGCATTTTGTTGGGTTTGTATACTGGGATTGTCTTTCCTGCGCTAGGGGGGAGTTGGTGGGGGTGCTTATTTTTGGGGGGCGGGAAAACATGCTTTTAATCCTTAAAAAGACTAAAATAGTTCCATCCTTTCATAACCTGTCATCACGCATGTTTTTCTAAAATTAAACACATATGGCTCAAGCCAGAGTCACATTATGCAGCACATTATGTAATTATCTTTTCAATTTATTACTCCTCAAAATAGAAAGAGATTAGCCTATGTTTCTTAAGTCTAAGTAAACATATGGCTGTGGATTGTAAATGACATCCTATCTCTAAACGAAGTCTCAAGACTAAACACATACAATACTGCCTTTGGAAAAGCCATATATGTACAGGAGTTGAGAGATACAGAACAGAGATACTGTGTGTGTGTGTGTGTGTGTGTGTGTGTGTGTGTGTGTGTGTGTGTGGTGTGCACACCAATGTAAGGCTATATGTATCCATCTTTGATTTATGGCCATGGTTTTGATGCCATTAAATAGTCCTCCTGGCAGATCATAAATAGCACAAAAATAAGAAAGGGAAAAAAAACCAACAAATAAATCTGCATTTTGGCATTTCCTATTAGAGTACTTCAGGTCCTGTTTCATCCATAAAGAAACGGAACAGCTTAGATAAATGTCTGGCTGTTGGCAGTGGAATCCTCTAAGTCCACGAGTCAGATGCTGGGTATATCTCCGTCCTGATGTCATCTCCTGAGTGCCTGAGTGATAATGCTCCTTTACTTCCACACCAGGGAAGAGAGAGACAGCTGAAGACCCTTGTGGCTGCCAATAGCTCCCTCCCTTACAACTGCATTAAAGCCCCTTCCAGCACAGTGACGAGCAAAGAGGCTGGCCACATCCCTGATTCTGGCAGAGTAGACTGCAACTTGAATAGTTTTCATTTGCACAGAAGAAAATTATTTTTTGTACAGGGTTGTAAAGCATAAAGGAAATATTCCAGAGACAATTCTAAGTCAAGTAAGTTTCATTTTTGGACCTCATTGACCCTACCTGAGTGACTTCTAAAGCTTTTATGCTCCACTTAACTAAAAAGGATAGTTTCTTTTTTTTTTTTTTAAGTAAGCAACTTGACAAGCAGCTAATCAGACCTGTACAACCCTGTTCCCATACTACACATGGGAGTTTAAGAATATACATTGTGTTGGGAATATCCAGGGAAATCACCAATTTCAGAAGATATTTTCTTAAGAAAATGTAATTCTCAGTGGGTCTATACCCACCTAACCCATAGAACACAGCAGCCATTGTTTGCTACTACTAGGATGCAAGCACCACTGGGTGGGGAAATGGTTCTGCCAGTGCTGGGTGCCCCTGAGTAGTATGGTAGCTACAGGAGAGTAGTTCTAGTGTTAAGGGACTAGAGAAAGGAATTAGCAAATGATTCAGTGAGCTGAAAAATATGTCATCTTCTTCAGCAGCTAAAAGAAGACTACACCCTCTGCAGAGGTCCCATGGCATGCCGTCTCCAGTGAAGAGACTGGGGAAGGTCTGAGAGACTACGGAAAGGCTTGGCTGCTTAAGTGCTTGCCACCCAAACATGAGGACCTTGGCTAATCCCCAGCATCTATGTAAAAAGCTTATAGTAAATGAGGGCTTGCTCAGTAGCCAGTCTTGCCCAATAATAGAACCCCAGGTTTAAGAAGACACCTTGCCTTGCAATACACACACACACACACACACACACACACACACACACACATGCAATCTCTTGAAATGTTTAGGCAAACCATTGAGATATAAAGGTTTTGAGATATTGCTTAAGATATATCTTTAGTAAGTTAATTACCCAATTTCTTTTTCTTTTTTGAAGAAAAGGTCCAAGTATACTCTGTGGAGGATTGCTTCTAGAACCCACTTCTTATGAGTACAAAACTCCACCAAAGCTGGAGTCCCATGTGCAAGAAGGCAGAGTACAGCCAGGAAATTCTGTACTTGCTACAGTGTCTTAAATTACCTCTGAATTATACCTAAGACAACATAAATGCTCTTACTATATTCTAGCACTTGAGGAAGAATCATTAGACCAAAGGTCTAATCATGTTTGTTGTAGACACAATGTTTTTGAAGGGTTGACTCTCTCCATCCCTAGTTGGTTGACTCTGCAGGAATGGACCCTACATACGTTAAAGAGTTCAGTTGCAAAAGTATATATATATATATTAGATTTATATATATATATATGTATGTATATATATATGTATGTATATATATATGTATGTATGTATATATATATATATATATATATATATATATTTGCAGTTCCAAGCCATCAGAGTGTACTTCACACCAGAGCATCTCTTCCCAGTGGGATGGTGAGTGAGCCTCAATCACTAAGACACAGTAAGATGGCGCAGGAGAGCATGACTGTCATTCCAGAGCACGTCTCCTCCTTGTTCCGTGTGCCGCCGCTCCCAGGAGCACTGCAGAACATATGTCAGTTACAGCTTTAATCCATGTTCTGAATTTTCCTGAGCAGTCTTTTGCTTCTAGTGTGTCTGCAGCACACATCAGGAGAAAATCCAGACTTAAACTCTCGCTTTGCTCCACCACACTTCACCTTTCCAGTGTCCAAAGACCTACTTTTGTCACGTGTCACAATGTGTCAAAATTAATGTCTCTTTTTGCAGAATAAATCTTTTATTTTCTTTTACCTAGAAGAGTGAGCAATCCCCCGCTCTCCCTCCCTTCTTACCTCCCTCCTTCCCTCTTCTCCTGCTCATGCTGAGCCCTGACTGGCTGTGTGCCTCCTCGTCACAAGTGGAATGACAAGAAACAAGGCCAGAGCTTGAGAGGCTGGAGGTTAGGAGGGTTTCCTTTAGCGGAGCTGATGTGCAGACGGCATGTGTGGGCTGCAAAGCGAGAGAACTCATCCACTCTCAGAGATGGGCTCTTGAGTACCTATGGCTGCATCATAGCATTACTTAACGCAGATGACATGTTCAAAACGGTGAACCCCATTCCATCACCCATTCACACATCTGTTCCAGTTTCCACTCAAGAGAAAATAATGTGTCCTGTGATTTCAACAGAGGGGTGTGTGTGTGTGTGTGTGTGCTTACACATGAGTGAGAACATGCATATGAACCCTCGAATGTGGGTGGGTGTCTATGCATACACATATGATAACATGTGGCATCACTTCTCAGTCACTGTTCACCATGGTTTTGTCATTGGCTTGGAGCACACCCAGCAGGCTAGGATGGATGGCCTGCAAAATCCAGGAACTAGAAATAAAATCAGGACTGCCTTTTTTTAAAATCTGGATTCTAGGCATTGGACTCAAGTCTCCAGGCTTGCATGGCAAGCACTTTACCAACTGAACCATCTCCCCAGCCACTGAGCACTGCCACCCTTCTTGTGCACTGATGCTGGCAAGAAAAAAAGGGAAGCCTGTTCTGAAGAGCGACTTAGGGCAGCCCCTCCCTTCCAGACCATGTTGAGCACTGTCAACTTTGGAGGGAGGGAAACCTTAGCTCCATTATAGCCTTAGCTACTGGTAGTTGTGACCCTAAGCAAGTCACAGTGTCACAAAGAGCCTTGATTTCTCTCTCCATCAGTAAATATGGACAGGAGGCAGAACGGAATGCCAATATCCAACCATCACTGAGGAGGTACCTACTGGCCCTAGCACCTGTGGCCTCTGCACTCTATCAAACAACCTCCATTTTGTAGACAAATGGTCCTTTCTCCTGTTAATTTTGATGCTAAATATTCTAAACCTGACAGATCTCCTAGAGACACCTGGAAGACAAGCCTCTGGGCATGGCTTGGGTTGGGTTTAATGAGATGGGAAGACCCTGCCTAAATGTGGGCAGCACCCCATGAGCTGGGGCCCTGCAGTAAGTAAGGAAAAAATGAAAAAATGAGCTGTGTGCCAGCGTTCATCTCCCTCTGCCCAATCCCCACAACCCCTACACACACACACACACACACACACACACACCTACACACACACACACCCCTACATACACACACACACACACCTACATACACACACACACACCTACATACACACACACACACACACATACACACACACCAGAGGGTTTCTCCATCATTTCTCTGGCTGTCCTGGAAATTGCTCTGTAGACCAGGCTGACCTCAAACTCAGAGATACACTAGCCTCTGCCTCAAGGGCTGGGACTAAAGGCTTGTGTCACCACCACCTGGCGCCCCTCTGCTTCCTAAGCACTAATGTCATATGACCAGTTGCCTTGCACTCCTATAGCTAGGCCTTCTCTGCCTTTAATCAGTGAGTCTAAGGAAAGCCTGCCTTCTTGTAGTTGTTTTTTGGAGGGGGAGATCTTGTCACGTAAGTGAGGAATGGAACACAGAAAACTGTCTATCTGAACTCCCTGACCATCACTATGGGGTGGAAGACATGGTGATCAGAGATAGAAACTTGAGTTCTTCCCCCTTTGGGGAAGTTCCCTGATGTTTCTTTGCCTCTGATTTCTTGCCTAGAACCCCACAAGGGTGCAAAATCATTGCCATCTAATCTACTTCCGGTAATGACAGCTAAGGGGTTATAGGGTAGGGCAAAGGTCGGAGAGAAAGGTTTTATACCTGTTGAAGTCAGGAACATAGTTGGATCAAAGGGGCCCCAATGCTTTCTCTGCCTTGATCTCAATGCTGGGACTCTGCTCAGGAGTCAAACACAACACAACACGCTGCCGTGGCCCTCGTGGGCTGGACAGGAGCATAAAGCCAGGGCCAACCACAAATGGGGCCCAAGCAACCTAGCTGCCCTTTGAAGTAATGCCAACCACGAGATATGTGCTATTCCCGATGCTTTAAGATGATGCAACCAAATCCTCTGTTTGAGTAAGCAGACAGGACACTGAGAGGAAAACCTTCTGGGGAAGGTCCTGTAGTGCTCCACCAAGCGAGATCATCCTTTCTCTCTCCCTTCCCACTGAGCATCTGGCCACCACTGCAACTGACATGCACATAACGTGAAAGAAACAGATCAGGAGAATAAATATGCTTGACAGGAAAGGTGTTCCTCTAATTAAACACACTGTCCTGCTTAATATAGGCTGGCCGGCTGCAGAATAAATGCACCACCTGCATACAGGAACGTCCTTAGGCAGAAGAAAAACTTCAAGTAGAATTTCAATAGGCGCTTTGCCTCCTCATGTGGAGAAATGACTGCCCAAGTCCCTACACAGGGCTCCAGTCCCTCAAAAACACAACCATGGCAATGGAGAGGAGAAACAAACAACAAAGCCAAAAATAACCCAGCCAGCTTCATAGCTACTCAGACCACAGACACACACATCAATAACACACTCCCAAAATCCAGTGATGAAGTAAATAATACAATAGTCATATGATAATGCTTTATAATGTTAGGAGATACAATATACATGCATTATCAATACTGCACAGCATCACACACACACACACACACACACACACACACACACACACCTCTTTTATATGCTTCCCGTCTATCTCCTTGCCTCTCACTGGACTTCCCCTCTGACATTTGTTTGCCAACTGTACAAGCATCTAGTCGCAGAGGACAGTCTCTTTCATCCCCACACCCAAACCTTCCATCCCACCCAGCAACACAGTGTTGTTTGCCTTACCACACTGCACACATCTACTCTGGAGTTGGACGCACATAAAAATTAGTCCCACAATGCATTTTAAAGGGAAAAGACAAACCAGCAACCAACATGTGCAGCATGACCTTGCTGATAAAAATATACATAAGTGGGTCAAGCCTGACAGAAACAATAGAAGGAAATACCACAAAATGATACCAAACGCACTAATGTATTTTCTCCTCTCCATATGTGTGTATGTATACATATTCCATTTTGCTATTTTTTTTTTAACAATAAAAGGAGAGAAAGATAGAAAGAGCCATTTGAGGCAGGTCAGAAGGTAAGTGCAACAAGCCACTAATACACCCGTCCTCAGGCTACGGAGGTTCCAGGCAAAGTCACCTGCCAAGCTGGCTCATAGGAGTGACATGGTCACACAGGGCAGAGACTAGCAGCCAGGTTGTAGGCTGGCTCTCAGCCTCGCTGGCCACTCCAACCATCCACCATTTAATTCAGGCTCACTACTGTGTAGATATGGTTCGAGAACAATTTTCAGCCACCTCCTAGAAACTCACTAACTATGCTGTGGACTTCCTGTCTCCTGGCTCTGTATTGTGGCCAGCTGTCATAAACTACCCTCTGCATCAGCTCATGAGCACACAAGTTATACAGGGCCATTAACATCCACACCATGTTCAGCTCCCCTGTTAAGGCTCTGCATCCCCTTGAGTCTCTGCTTGTAGCCTGAAGAAGTCACGAAAACAACTGTCATCAGTTAAGGGAGCCTAGAGTCCTTGACTTCCTACCATAACTTGTGTGCCCCATTGAGGACTCGCCAGAGAAAATTTAGCTTCCAATTACAGAAATAGGGAAGCAGGAGAAAAGATTGCCTGTATTGTAAGAACATTCTAGAAGAACATCCTAGAGTCTTCTAGATACACTCCACCTACAGTCAGTCCAGAGAGAGGATAAATTTCACAGAACAAGAGAATACTGGAGCCCTGCCTTCTGGTGTGCTTCTTGTGGGGATGGCCTGGAAGGATGAGACATGAATGTGGTAATGTCCTATAAGGAAGAAGCAGACAGAAGAAGGGAGCTTACCTCAGGCTCTCTGGCTTTCAAACAGCACTCATGGATGGGTCAGTGGAGTCTCCAAGCTCCAAGGTTACAGTTCAAACCCCGCATCTGGCTTCATGTGCAAGTTCATGGCCACACTCGCAATCAGAGTGCTAGGCTTTCCATGAACTTCTTACAGTGTTTCATGTTTGTAAAAATTAAAAGGGCACAGCCAAGGTTTAGGATAGGTGTGTCCCATTGGGAAAGCCAGGTGCATGGAATGATGTCATCACATTCTCCTTAATTTCTTAAGAGTCATTTGTTGCATAACCACGCCCCCTTGCCATAATCACATGGGTTCCATGGATGAGAGAAGGATGCGTACTTATACCTAGTGATCCTACACTATACAGATTGGTATCACATAATATTAAACAATCCTGAACCGCTATCCCTAAGCACAGCCCATTGGATACATCAGAAAGTCGATGCATTTACAGATTACTTAAAGTCTCGTGAAAAAGTACCAGCGGGATGGAGATGTGGCTCCAGGGTACAATAATTACCTATCAGGTCCAGGGATTTCCATGGCCACCACAAGGAACAAAAGCAAATGCTGGGAACGAGGGTACCCCCCCCCCCAGCCAAATCCAGCTGTCTGTCAGCATGACAGTTTTTCAATCTACAGTTTAGGACCATGCTCTCCTAGTGACAACAAGAAGACCTTGTCCATGTATCCAAGAAAGTGCACAACCTTTCTGAGATGTGGACATGATAGATAACACACGGCTTGTTTTTATTTTAACCCAGGTCTTCAGTATTAGCTTTAATATGTATATAAGGAAAATCTATGAAGTGAGAGGCAGAAAGAAGCTTGGAATCCAGCTCTTTTATTACACTGAGAAGGGTTCCAGCAATGAGAAAGTCAAGAGGACCACGTGAGGTGACAGGTAGGGAACAAGCAGGCAGAGACAGACACACTGGCATACCCCCTTAATAGGAGTCTAGAGTAAGTGGGACATGCCTGTTTTCTCAGTGGGAGTGTGTAACAACTGCAACTCTGGTGATCAAATAGTGGGGGCCACTATTTGACTTAATGTCCTAAAACATATACTCACCCCTTTCACACAAAGAGACCCTGGAAGAACTGATAAGCATTGACCTCTTAAACAGTAACTTCTTGATTTGTAAGTAAAGTTGTAAAGCAGGACTCCTCAAAGGGACTCAAAATTCTAGAAAGGAGAGCTCTTGGCACCCCTCCTTCTAGTAGCTCAAGACCCCCATCATGGTCATTGGCTTAAGAAATGATGACAAAGTTATGACTTTTACAAAGTATATGTTTTATAAATGTAACAAATCTGTCAATTTGCTTAGACAGTAGAGCAGTAAACAGAAACGCATCCTTTTGCCTCATGGAGAGGGTAAAGAGAACAAACAGTCACCAATACAGAGACAAAGATCTAGTAAGATAATGTTTGAAAGAATGTCTCAAAAATAATTTACCTAAGGCCAAGAGAAAACACAGCTGAGCAGTGGTGGCTCAGGCCTTTAATCCAAGCACTTGGGAAGCAGAGGCAGAGGGGCAGAGGGGCAGAGAGGCAGAGGGGCAGAGGGGCAGAGGGGCAGAGGGGCAGAGGGGCAGAGGGGCAGAGGGGCAGAGGGGCAGAGGGGCAGAGGGGCAGAGGGGCAGAGGGGCAGAGAGGCAGAGGCAGGCAGATTTCTGAGTTCAAGGCCAGCCTGGTCTACAGAGTTAAGTTCTAGGACAGCCAGGACTACACAGAGAAACCCTGTCTCAGAAAAAAAATATATAATAAGGATGTTGTACTGGTTAGTCTTATGTCAGGCTGACACAAACTAGAGTTTTCTGACAGGAGGGAAACTTAATTGAGAGAATGCCTCTATAAGTTCTAGTTGGAAGGAATTTTCTTAATTAGTGATTGATGTGGGAGGGCCCAGCCAATTGTGACTAGTGCCATCCCTGGGCTGGTTGTCCTGGGTTCTACAACAATGCAGGCTGAGCAAGGCATGAGGAGCAAGCCAGGAAGCAGCATCCTCCCAGGGCCTCTGCATCAGCTCCTGTCTTCAGGTTCCTTCCATGTTTGACTTCCTGTCCTGACATCTTTTGGTGATAAACAGCAACGTGGAAATATAAACCATCTGTAAATTCTTGCTTTTTGGTCATGGTGTTTCAACACTGCACTAGAAAGCCTGATGAAGATATATGACAACGTAGTAATATCAGTGAGGCCTTCGTTCTATGCTAACATGGTAATACCAGGTGAGAGCTGAAGATGAAGAGAAGGAAGAAATAACGTCCAGAGAGAGGGAAAGCATATGCAAAGGCCCTGTGGTACAGCAGGCAGCATAAGGTGTAGCCAGAATATAAGGTGAGGAGGGCAGGAAATACCCACCTCCGAGCTGGGCCAACACAACCCCATTTTCCTCATTACTGTGTAAGGAAAGCCAGCAAAGAGATCCTAAATAAATAACCTTAATTCATTTTGCCAAGACCTCTCAGACTGCTCAACAAACAGCAGACTGGGGAGAAGCCAGTCAGTCTATGAGATTTTCTTAATGCCCAGTCTTCCTTACTAAAATCTTGTTAGAGGAAAAGACTAAAGAAGATGCTCATGAAATGTTCCATGCAGTTTTGCGAATACACTCCAGGCAACAGGTGGAGCTGGGGTGGGCATGAAGGGGGCTCTGAAATCACACGGCGCGCCCTTGCAGCCCACTCTTGGTTTGGCTCAGAGGTGGCTCATAGGATGCAGATAAACATGTTGAACCCAACCTCTCCCACCATGGAATTTACAGATGGTTTACTCCAGCATCTGTCTTGCCTTGGCGATGCTCCATTCGTATTGATTTTAGATTTCCAATTATCTCTGTATTTGAGCTTCTAGGCTAAGATGTGTAAGACCCGGCACCAAAAAAAAAAAAAAAAAAAAAAAAAAGAAACCCTCCCAAGTTGTCCTCAGAGGAATTAGTGCTGCGCTTCGGGACTATCTTCCCGAGCAGACGCTAAGGATGGCATGGAAAACAGTAAATAACGGACCAGCCACATGAGATCTTAGCTTATCATTCTACCAACCACATGGAGCCTCTTGTGATATTTTTTTTTAAAACTCGCATCTGAGACCATATCAATGTAATACATTTCCAGATTTTAGAAGGAAAAAAAAAAAAAAAGCCCTGTACTCACAGGGAACGGAATTTCTTTTAATCAAAGGAACAGGGAAGAGTTACTGCATCCTGTCATTTTTCTGGCATCTTAGCTGGCCCTGGATGAGCTGCAAGTTTGGGCAGAGCTGAGGCTGTTGGGTTTAATTTGGCCAAATAAAGGAACTCTCAACCCAACGAGCATTTGGTCCTCAGAGCCGAGGCTCTTCCGATTACAGATCAAGGACACCAGCAGTTCTGTTTAGAAAAACTGGCAAAGCTGTTTAGACAAACACCCCGAGAAGACAGACTGTGGATAGGAAATGTGGTCTGTTACACGGTTAGCCTAGTTTTTTTTTTTTTCCTTCTTCTTCTTCCTTCCCCTGTGAGTGCTTTTCATGTAATTTTTACTCATGAAGATGCCAATACTCAGACCACATTTGGCACTACTTTTTCTTGCCAGTTCGACAGTAAAATTCTGTGTGCTTATGGAGTGGTGTGTGTGTATGTGTGTGTGTGTGTGTGTGTGTGTGTGTGTGTGTGTGTGTGTGTATCTATGTGTTTTGCCATTGAATGCCACCTTAAGTTATTCCTATGGCCACAGGCTTGACAAATAAATAACCTATGCAGCATTACACTCATGTGTCTCTACTGACAAACTTGTCTCTATTAAAAAACAATCACACTGAGAGTTGGCCCCAGGTCAGCTTCATGTATGGATCCCCACAAAACCTTCACGGGGGGGGTGGTACAACAAGGGACCACAGAAAAGCTATTTGCATATTCTGCACAGGCTAACAATACCCAAAAGTCAAAGGCTAACTGATGTGGGTTTTTCCCCCTTAGATGATCTATAGCAGAATATTCCCTCACTGGCCCTATAACATAATGAACTGTTAGAGAGCTGGGATCAGGAATCAAGTTGTACGTACAATTGTGTTTTCTTTGGGTTTTTTTGTTTTTGTTTTTTTGGTTTTTTTTAATACTAGTTCTATGCTGGTCCCCCCCCCCCTTAAACTCTGCATGTGATGTGCATACATATGTGTGGGCCCATGGGTGTGAGTACAGGCCTGGGTGTGAACATGGGAAGGCACAGTGTGCAAGTCAGAGGACACCATTGCCTCCCACTTTCTTTGAGGTGAGGTCTCTTATTCACCACCATGAGCTTCCGACGAATTCTATCTCTGTCTCCCACTTTACCACAGGAGCAGTGGAACCCCAGACATGTAGCCTATGTTCCCCACTTCTCATGGTTTCTGGGGATCCAAGCTCTCACCCACATACTTGCATGACAATAACATAACCAACTGAGCCATCTCCCCAACCCTCAATGTTTGCTGGTACTTTTTTTTTTTTTTAATTCTTTTGGAGTGGTAAAAGGGTCGGACCTTCACTTCTACTCTAATAAATACATTAGTGACTATCAAAGCCATAATGTGTTCTTATGCCCCAAAATAGCAGTCTGGTACCAAAACCTCACCAGAAAGGTATAAACTAGGGTTACTCAAGAGCAGATACAATTTGTATCTTTTTTTTTTTTCCAGTTATCCACTTGAGGCCAGATGTTCTTGCTCCTAAAAGACTATGTAATAATATCTTAAGGATTTTAGAATGGTAGATAGTGATCCACAAGGAGAAATGAGAAAAGGATGCCTTCTAACACCTGCAGCAGAATTGAAAAGGAAAACCAATCACAAGTTGATGTTAGTAAAAGTCACAGCCCTGGAGTTGTCTTACGCGTGGACCTGCTCTTGACAGTATGACAGAGACAACATATCCCTGAACATGGTTCATCTCAACCTTCAGTAAGTGAAGGGCCAGTGTCTTACAGTCTGGCCTCTGAAATTCCATACATTGAAATTAAAGGGGCTGGAGAGTTGGCTCAGTGGTTAAGAGCACTGACTGCTCTTCCAGAGGTAATGAGTTTAGTTCCCAGCAACCACATAGCAGCTCACAACCATCTGTATTAGGATATGATGCACTCTCCTGGTGTATGTCTGAAGACAGCTACAATGTACTCATATAAATGAAAACGAAAAGAAAGTAGCAGGCGTCATTCAGTGTCTCCCAACGTATGTGCACTTCAGCATGTGATACACAGCTATCTTCAAGTAACAAACGAGTAAGAATTCATTATTACACATGTGTGTGTGCGCACACACACACATGACATCAAACTAATAAAAGGGGAGTTGGAGCATAGCTTAGTGGCAGAATATTCACCTCACATTTGCAAAGCCTTCGGTCTGATCCTGAGCACTAAAAAATAAAATACGGGCAAGCCACCCCCATCAATATAAACATACAGAAAGAGACACAGAGAGAAAGATCTACATATGCACACAAGTGTCTCTCACCTCTGTGCATACTATACATATATCTTTTGTATAAATGCAGGTTCCTGTAT
Source organism: Mus musculus (assembly GCF_000001635.26). NCBI lineage: Eukaryota > Metazoa > Chordata > Mammalia > Rodentia > Muridae > Mus > Mus musculus. Next base: position 99,366,924 of record NC_000072.6, read on the forward strand.
ATGCAAGTCCATCTGTATCTATGTGGAGATGGATATGGAGACCATGTCCACTTGTCTCTTTGAGACAGGGTTGTTCATGGGCCTGGGATTTGCTAAGCAGTGTAGGCTCAGCTGGCCAGTGAGCTTCAGGGACTTGTTTCCTCTCTACTCTCCCAGCTTTGAAATGACAAGTGTGGGCCATGTGTTTGGCTTTCCTTTGCATGGATTTGAGGAATTCAACTCAGGTCCTCCTGGCTCACACAAACATCCTTATATATTTTACATGCGAAAAGTAGACCCCACCCAAGGTCCTCATCACTCAGGAAAGGTCACAGCTAAGAGTGCCAGGCTCTTCCACCACTCCACTGCCTGTCACAGCAGCATGTCCCAGTCTTATACAATGATGTCACATGTGCTGTTCTTTTCAGTTGCCACATCAGTATTCCATGCAGCCTCATCCTGGAAGGGCCCTTAAGACTGGACCAGATAGGTCCACACCAAAAGTGTTATCAGTCTGGAAGAGACAGAGTTATCAATGGAAAACCTATAATCATTACACCACCATCACCACCACCACCAACAACAACAACAACAACACCAACAACAACAACACCATTACCACTATCTCCAAAGCCTGCTGCTTCCTGAAGACCAACAATCTATGGAAAGAAGGAAGACTGAGGGAGGGAGGGAGGGAGGGAGGGAGGGAGGGAGGGAGGGAGGGAGGGAGGGAGGGAGGGAGGAGAAAGTGATCACATTGATTGAACGCCACTTTCTTCTATTCTGACATCACGATAAAAAAAAATTAACCAAATTAGAGATGAATTTAGCTATGCAATGCCATCCTCTACCCTCAGGTAAATTTATGCCCTGTTCATAATTTCAGGGAAGAAAAAAAAAAAGAATGAAGCTACATGTTTCAATATTTTCTGTATGCCAGGGCAATCTAGTTATCTTTTTATTCAATAAGGCAACTGAAATTGTGTGTTTCCTAAATAATCTTGAATTTATACACGTTGACATTTTTCCAAAGAAACATTCATTATCTGAGGGCCAGCTCCTCAGCACATGACAATAAATTACAGTCCATCCTGTTTTAGGACAACCACAATATGAAAACGTTGCTCCCCAGCCGGCTAGGGACAGAGACACCTGCAGAGTGTTTGCTTTGCTCTAGAAATAGAAAGGTTGTTGCTTTAAGATGTCCTGACCAAAGAAAGGCTGGCTCAACGCTTCTTTCATCAGAATGGCATGATGTCACCAAGCCACTGCCCAAAGCCCTCTCTCAGAATGGCAAATTTACCACCAACTGCATCTCTCTTAAACAAAAACAGATTCATGGGGTTCTTTGAAGATTCAGACCCCACACTGCCTCACAGCTGCTGATGGGGCAGTGCCATCTGACTAGGAGTCTGCACCTTGCAAGCCTCCACTGATGCAGCCTTGGCTTCCCATTGCATCATGCACACATCGTCTTCTTTTGAAATGCTGAGACAGCCTGGTCCAACTTTTAAAGACAGTCTGCAGTCACCAAGAGACATGATGCATCTTCCTAAGCATCTTCCATTCTCAGGGGCTCCTGGCATATCAATGGAGATAAACTACAGGAAACATGAACACCCTCGCTGGTTTCAGTCCTTCATAGCCTTCTGTCAAGTCAAAGATAACACGTAAGGGATTGGAGATTAGAGAATGGCAAGGAAATTACTCTAGAAGAAAGAGGCAAGAACACACATCCTGGAAAAGATGAAATGTCCAACTGACAACCATCCTCTTGCTTTACACTTTTGGTTTGTTTAATTCCCTTTCCATGTGTGTATGCATGTACATGTTTGCAATGCATGTAGGGACCAGTGATCAGTCTGGGGCATAATTCTTCAGGTGCCCTTCACCTTGAGACAGGATCTCCAGCTAGGCTCACTGAACTGGCCCCACCTCCCCCACACTGAGATTGCAAGCACTCTCCACCACTGTCTGTGCCAGGCTTTTTAAACCTGGTTCTGGGGGATCAACCTCAGGTCCTCATGTTTGTGAAGCATGCTCTTCACAAACCGAGTTATCTCTTTAGCCCCTCTTGCTTTACAGTTCTATGGGAAAAAAAAAAGTTCACACAATCTTAAAAGTTCTCCTGCTCTTCAAATAAATATCCACAAATCACCTGTAGATCTTGTGAAAGACAGACCAAGTCAAGATGCCTAGAGGAGAGTCCAGGACTCAGAGCGCAACAAATACCCGGGCAGCTGGACTGCCTGCTGGTCTGAGTCCCACACTTGAAATAGTGAGGGGGCATGTCCCCCTCCCTTCTCTCTCACCTTCCCATAGAGGTCAAGAGAGCCCAGAACTGGAAACAGGTTTCTACCTGCTCAAGAATACCTGTTTCAAAAGAGCCCAGCGTGTAGAAAAATAATGAAAAAGAAAGCCAAAAAGAGAATCCTTCGAGTTACAACAAGTCCCTCCAATTAAAGGTGGAAGTAACTAATTGATATTGCTAGTGAACTCCCACGCTTCTGAGGAAAGATCTAGCAGGCAAAGTTCACCATCAGAAGAACAAAAGAAGGCACTATTGTTTCCCCTGGCCATCCTGAAATTCTTCTCTGCTTCTTGCAATAGCTAGAAGTTACTTGAGAATTCTGGGTCAGTCCTTACAAGCACACAGACACATGTACAAACCCTTTACTTTCTCATGAAAACAAAACAAAACAAAACCAGAATAGCAAGTATCGATCTGGTATCTAAGCTGAGACAGGAAGCCATGGTTTCCTTGGAGAAAACTGGGAGTCCTCTGAAAGGAGGTGGGGGTCACCCACAGGCCAGTGGTCAGCCTCTGAGTCTCTGCTCCAGCACCTGAGATCCGTAATATGGTGATGACTGTGACCCAAGGAGCTGGCAGCATCTCTGAGTTTCCAGAGACATTCCCATCTTCAAGGCTCTTCCTGAGAGCAAATGTGCACACACATACACCCACCGCACCTGTGAGACGTGGATGAGTCCATTTTACAGATGAGGAAAAGCACTGGAGTGCCAGACTCTTCACAGAGCAAGTCCAAGCTGACATCCCATGGCATGGAGGAGGCTCCTAGCTCCCACTCCCAAGACCATCCCAGGCCCTGGGAATATCCACAGGCCCTGCGGGTGGTGTTCCTTTGGCAGGGACAGGCTCATGCTGGACTTCCGCCAAGGACAACTGCTTGAGGCCCAGAGGTGTGCCCTCTGTTTCCCCTCACCAACTGTTCACCTTTATGAGGCTGTGGATTAGACAGACTTCTGGTGACAAAGAACATCTTCTTGCAGATCAGCATGCTCAGACATGTTCCCAGGATAAATATAAGAGACCAGTGGGAGAGTCTAAGGCCAGGAAGCCAGCAGGGGAGAAACAGCTACCCAAGAGTGGATGAGCACCCCAGACTGAAGTATAGATTATAGATATTATCTGAGGATCGATCCTGCTATGTAGCAGGGTCCTGTGCTAGCCTTGGACTGGAAATATAACTATATCCCGTCCTCCTCTACTTATAAACTAGCTGAGTTAATCATCTTAATTGTCTTAAGTCACACAATGTCATGTGTGTGCTGCTAAGAATATCTACACATCTAAAAGAGTGTATTGGGGTTAAAAAAAAAATGTTTCTCCTGACAACATCCATGCCACAGCAGTTCCTCGGTCTCAATAGAAACAAACAAGAACCAGTCCAAGGGATGCTTCAGTGATATTCCAACCAACAGCAGCAAAGGGACACTGACACTGGAAGGTAGCCAATGTGCTACATCTACTCTGGTAGTGACTTGCATCTTTGGCAGTCATGTATGCTCAATCTTCAATTTGAGCTTCCAGTGCTAATGAAGATGAGGTCCATCTTCTGATGTCTCAACTATGGACAGAAACAGAGTAAAGGACCGTCTGTGTCACATCTACAACCTTCATTCTGAACCTCTCACACAGGTAGGATAGACTTCATGTGTGATTCTCCTGACTCTCAGTTCAGGACATGTCTACCACACCACACCACGCTGCAGCAGCACCCGGCAGCGTGTAAGCTAAGGGCTTCCACAAAAGCGTTGTGGGGTTTGAGGCCTAAGAATCATAACCAGCTGTCTAAGTCCGATGATACAGAATCCAAAAGTTCCTGAAAACCTCATAAACATGCTAACTCTAATTTTGTTATGGCTTCTTCACATGGCCTAGGAGCCTGGCATCGCAGAAGAACTACAGAACTGAGAGTCAGAAAACAATGCTCACAGGGTGCCCACTGCCATCAGACCCAAGTAGAGATACTGTCCTTGATCCCGAGAACCAAAGGTTCAGCAAAAAACACAAAACAATGGCGCACGCCTTTAATCGCAGCATTTGGGAGGCAGAGGCAGGCGGATTTCTGAGTTTGAGGCCAGCCTGGTCTACAGAGTGAGTTCCAGGACAGCCAGGGCTACACAGAGAAACCCTGTCTCAAAACAAAACAAAATAAAACAAAACAAAAAAACCAAAACAAAACAAAACAACAACCACAAAACAAAAACAAAACTCAAAAAACAAAAAAACCCAAAACAAGCAAAAGCCATCACTAAACATCACCCAGAGCGGACAGGGAGGAAGCACCAATGTTAAGATATGAGGAGTGCCTGAGAATTGGGGAGCACGTCTGGAGGAAGAGGGCAGTGCATACGATTCTGTTGTACATCTGTCTTTGCTAAGAAACAGATATTTGTAAAGTACTCTTCTAAGATTATATTCATAAGCTGGGAAGACACACAACTGAAAATGTCAGGAAATTAACCTACGAGGTGTCTTCATTTTCCTGCTCTTCACATGGGCTGTGGTTTCAGATTCTGTTTCAAGGGGTCACCTTGAGATGGAAACTGCTAGAAGCTGGAAGCCACTGTACCTCCTGGTGTGGAAGGACATGCCTCCTCACGATCCAGCAGAGTCCCTGGCAACAGAAGCTTTTCCTAAGTACCTGTGGAATGAGAAGACAGGAGGACCGATTCTTTTCATCAGTCAGAAGAACACAACTTCTGTTTATTTTAAATGGGGGGGGGGGGGCTCCAAGGCAGACTTCACTCAGGCAAAGAATCCAAGCCACTTAAAAAAACAAAACTAAAAAGAGACCTGCATTTATGAATATCTCAACATGCCCCCCACACTTTTTTGACTCTACCGTGATAGTCATCCAACATGAAGGGCCATTAAATTGGGCTTGTTTAAACTCAAGCAAATGGACAAAATCCCGACCATGTCGGTTCAGCCACATATCGCTGACCCACATCAATCAATAGCGTGGCCTGTTCAACACTGAGGCCTCCAGGCCAGCTGGGTATGAACCACATGCTGGCTCATACAGATTCTTTCCTGCCAAGGACTGGAGAAAAAAATTAGCAAACTTCAGTATGTGGGTGACACTTCCTTCCAGCGCTACAGAATCATGGGAGGTTGAGAGAGATCAGGAGCCAACACCACCTTTTGACCTAAGGATCTTGAAAAACAAGACACAGTGGAAACCAAGAGAGTTCTGAATGGAGTCACGGGAAAGTGGTGAGCAAGTAGGTTCTAATCTCGAATTACAGTACAGATGTGGCCTAAATAAAAACGTATCAAGTAAACTGTGACTTTCTGTCAGATGGAGCCTCCCCTGTGGAAGAACTGGGGAAGGAGAACAGCAGCAGATTATGCAATGACTTTGTATATATAGAATTCAGATAAGAGTCATTCCATACATTCAGTAGAAGGCTAATCAGAGAGGTGTTATCTGGAAGGATCGACATGGGCCTAGCACACAGCGGGTAGAGATCAGAGCCGAGTGCACTGGAGAAGCTTGATTGGGTTAGCAATCATGCTGGAAATGACTGAAGCACCCCACTGTGTGGAGCCATCTCACATCTGTGAGGACATCTCCTGAGACAGCTAAGTCTCAGGCACCTAATATAAGAAGAGGAAGGACTTCAGGGGAGGGAAACTATCTACCTAGCAATATATCCTTATGAGCTGTAGCTTGCCCTGGCTCTTCTGTGCACCTTTCTTTTGCTACCTGCTATGAAGAATCTCCTCCACCACATATTCCCACCCGCCTGACGTGACACTCTGCCTCACAGTGAGTCCAGAAACTTGGAATCAAATGGGCGTGGGTTGAACCCTCTGAAACTGTGAATGCAGTTAAGAAACTCCTCCGGGCGTGCTCCGTCAGGGCTGTGATCACCTTGCTGAGAAAAATAATCACCGTACAATCTAAAGATGGTTCTGGTGAAAGGCAGAGTCTGTGATACGTGTGTATCGGGGATGGGGGTGGGCCAGAGGCACTGTTTCCCAGGCACAGGCTCACTCTGCCACGGGGTCTTTGTAACTGCTGTCCCTTTGGCTTAGAAAGCTCTTTTCCAGCTCTATAGGTAGTGACCTCCTGCTCACCCTGGAATCCATATATCCAAAATCATACTCTAATCATGGAGAGGGACAGGTTCATGAGGCCCCACCTCTCCCTGAGGAGTTGCTGGCTACACTGAAGTCACTTGTGTCAGTGTTTCCAAGATGCCTGTGAAATAATCCCTGGGTTCATACAAAGAACACTAACTAAACTCAGGAGGTCATGAATGAATGAATGAATGAATGAATGAATCAGCAAGCAAGCAAATGACATAAAAATATGAAAGAAGCTTTTTGAAGAGAAGGTTTCAATGGGAGAAGGGGATGAGAAAAAGGAATGGGAGGATTCAACTGGATGGGAGGGGGATGAGAAAATGGGAAAATGGGAAAGAGCAATGGGGTGCTAACCGGAGAGGGATAAGGCAAAGGACTGGGGGTGGAGATAACCTCAATTCATTACATGCACATATGAAACTGTGGAGGAATTTTTAAAAATACATAACACAAGATTGTGTAGACCCCGATACCTCAAATAAAAATAAAGGAGGAAAGCCCCCCCCCAGGGCAATCAGTCATTCACCTGGAGGGAACCCGTCTCTACCTTCCACTGCCGTATAATATACTGGGTGTCCATGAGGCTGGGCTGGAAAGATAGCTCATCGGTTAAGAGCACTAGCCGCTCTTCCAGAAACCCAAGTTCAATTCCCAACTCCCACACGGTAGTTCACAAGCATCTCTAACTCCAGTTCCAGAGGATATGGCACCCTCGCACAGACATGCAGGCAGAACACTAATGCACATAAAAATAAACAAATCCTAATATGCTGAATGTCCGTTCTTTTTATATCATTAGATTCATACATCTGTGGGTTTTCTTATATGATTCTTCCCTTAATAGAAGAGCATACATGCAGGATCTGGGGCTGCTAGGACTACCTCCAATTAGCCAGTATCAGTGGATGCTTCATGGGGCCTTGGTGGGAGTGAAGGCAAAAGAAAGGCATGTCAATGGAAAGACTAAGGAAAAGCAGAAACCATGGTGGTAAAGATGTTTCTGAAAGCTTATAAGGCAGCCAGGCTGGGCTTTCCTCCCAGTAACAGTTACTAAAGGTTTAAGGCAGATATGTTTGTCCTGATTTAGACAGTTCTTAAAGCGCCACTCTAATAGCCTACATCAAGCCCTGAGGTGAAGGGAAACGGTCTCTCTCCTCCTATGAAACAATGAGATTGTCCTGTCCAGAGCCAAAGTCCTCAGAACAGTAAGTGCAGTAGTGAAAGAGGGGCGGTTATTCTACCTAAGACATCCCAGGAAGCGATTCTGATAGCTGCCCTGTGGTTCCTGGCCACCTAACCCCCAGCTAGGACATCTGTCAGGTCCTCTGAGGCTCTTGTTGGTTTTCAAAACACCCTTGTCATAAATGTTTCCTGTCTAACCAAACTGATGGAACAGCCCAGATATGCACGCCAGTGCGAAATATGGCAGCGGTGAAAGTTGACACAGTTCGTTTTCAATTGTTTGTCCAAACAACTCAGTCCACCCCTTCGGGTTTGGAAAGCAATCAGCTTATTAGCTGAGAAAGGGCCAATGTACCCTGACAAGTCTGTGCCGAGCGAGGCTGCTCTGCGATCTGATGTCATGAAGGTCTGACAGAAAGCCCTCCAGAAAGAAGCTGCCATGTGACACACCATTCACGTGCAAGGTTTTCAAAAGAGCCCTTCGAGAAATACTCAGAAATAGAAAAGACACCCCGTGTCACAAGATGTGGCCTGCACAGACAGACAGAAAAAAAGAACCTTGAAGAGTACATATGGAGACAGAGGTATTTTACACACTTGAGCTTGCACGTGCCCTGCGAACATGCTCAGCCTGGCTGGGACACAAGTGTGTGAGAGTAGGGGCTTTCCCGCCCTGAGGTACAGTTCAGCTGTCCCTTCTACCACACAATTACCGAATCAATAAAATATCCCTTTGAAACTCCCTGGACCAGTGCCGACATGCAGACAGTAGTCGGCTGACTTCTTTTTTTTTTTTTTTTTTACACTATTTCCGTTACTGCAGCCAGCAAACATTCAGAGAAGACATTAAAAAAGGGGGGGGGGAGACAGGGGGCTATAAGGGGGGGTGCAAGCAGACTGGGGAACCAGCAGGGAGTTAGGGGGTCTTCTGACTTCATCAGAGCTGTGCTGGCCTTTACAGCATCACCCAAGGGCCTGATCACTACACCTAGGTGGCATTGTATGGAAGGGAACTAACATGAAGATAGGCAAGCCAAGACAGAATCTGTATTCTGCCTGCTTTCATCCCTATAGGTGGCAGCAAATGGGGCAGCAAGTGACTGCCTGTCTGTCTGTCTGTCTAGCTACCTCTTTGGGTGTGTGAGTCTGTGTGCAGGAACACACCTAGGACTCACAGCTCATGCGTGCTGCTCAGAAGACAACGTACTAACTTCCTTAAGACACTGCCCCTTATGGCCTCTGCATACTCAAGGCGAGCTGACCGAGGCAGCTTCTTCTCTCCATCTCAGAAAGGAGTGCTGATTTATAGAGGTGTGAGGCACATGCAGTCCAGCCTCACACAGGGTCTAGGAATCTGAATTCAGGACCTACGGCTTGCACAGCAAGCACATCACCCAGTGAGCCATCTCCCCAGCCCCAAGAGAGTTTTTTTTTAAGGGGGAAAAAATAAACTTGGACAGGCTCACCTGAGTAACACTTTTTTTTTTCCTGGTCTCCTCTGAGCATTTCAGGAACTACCGGCCTGTGCCAAGAAGCAGGCAGCGAGGCGGAACTCAGCACGGGTGTGTGAGAACTCAGGGGTGGGGGGAGCAGGCAGAGCAGAAGGGGGGGTACTGCATCGTTCCTGCCCATCTGTTGATGTCTGGGTGGCAGGAAATATTGAAATGGAAATAGAAAGTTAGAGAGATGCTTAGGAGCGAAACCTGAAAGACTATTGTATTTGAAAGGGGGCTGTGAGACATTGTATAAAAATGGAAAAACAGAATTAACATGTTCCATAATGCTCCGTCTGTGTGAACTAAATATTGAGCTGAAATTTGGTGAAAACCTCAAAATATGAGTTCCCAAGGAAGCCGCTGTCTTCGGGACGCTGTCTGTGGAGAGCTGAGGTTCCCGGGGGCCTTGCTGCCCACTCACCTGGCTGATGGCGTTTGTGTTCACGTTCTAGAACAAAGCCAAACTCACTCCAAAACCTCAAGACACACTGCTTACCAGCATCCCTCCAACAGATTTGCATAGCCAGTGAAAAACAAAATTCAGATCCTCTCCCAGCTACTTCGGAAGCTGCAAATCCTGCCATCTAGGGAAATGAAGACTCTTCTTTTTTCCTCTAGCAAGAAAGCCCTGCTGAGCTTGCCCTGATGAACTGACCCAGCATTTCTCAGCAGACCACCCTGGGAGTGAAGCAATGCAACCCAGACCCTAAAATAGCCAAGCCACACCACACCGTGGCCATGGAAAACCTGACTGGAAGCCTCTGCTGCATGTACCATCCTGGTCCTGCCAGCTTAAGCCCGCAGTCCTTCCCTGTAAAATACAGACCACAGCCACGCACACATCGTAAAATGAGCAGGCGCAAATCTGGCGCAGGACTGTGAGCCGAGTGAATAATAGTACAAAAATATCAGAAAAAGAAAGGTTACAAAATTGTGTAACAGATGACAAATTGGTAGCTTTTCCCCGCTTTTCTGGAAAGGATTCAGTAACAGATTTGAATCTTGGGCTCTGATGCTTGTCTGTGATATGCAGGGATCCCAAGTTCAAGGGGAAAAAAAAAATAAAAAGCAGGACTCATCTGACTACAGGCTGCTTATCGCAGTGTTAATCCTTTGCCATTTATTCTGGAAATTATCTGGCTGCTGACTGAATTTGCTTTTATTCTAAAATGATATTAAATGCTCAATGTTCAATCTCAGGGTCTTCTGTATTTCAAGACCCCAGTCTCATCTCTAGAAGATGAAGCTACCTACTCAGATTCCAGAGAGATGACCAGAGGAAGCATCTCAGCCTGCCACCTTGAAAACAAGGCTTACAACTCTGCCATATGGCGCCTGTCTGTCACCCAAGCTCTTCAGCTGTGTGGAGACAGCCATGTGAAGCCGAGGGAACTACCAGAGTAGCCACAGGGGACTACAGCACAAGTCACTGGCCAGGCTGCCTTCAGTGCAACAGAGCAGCCCCTGCCACCCCAGCACTGGACAGGCACCCATGGACACCCTCTGGGCCAACAGGTTTTCACTAGGGAAGACTGCTCCCCAGGCCTCTCAGGGACATTTTCATCTTTCCTCCAAAACCTTCAAAAGCCAGGTAGGAAAAAGTATCCACATAAGTGGCAGAGGGGTGCCCCAGGCCTATAAGTAGCTGAGGAAAGGCAGGGAGAAAGGGGGTGGGGTACACAAATGAGCTCAGAAGCTCCTAAATGACAGAAGAAATCTCTTGCGAGAAGAGAGACCCCAGTGCCAATTCATTAGTTGATGGGTGGGAAATCATGATAAAGAACAAGAAGCCAAGTGGGAGGCTCAGTGTGCCCAGGAAAGAGCGACGTGGTCCACCTAGGTTACAGCAGTGGGCATTAGAGTTCCTCTCTAACGAGAGCTGACACAAAGACTTCATGCTCACGTATTAGCTGAATGAAACCATGCAACTGGCTTCCTGCTTCCCAGTCTCACCAGGACTTCTGGCCACTTTCCAAACAGAAAAACTTGAGGTTCCCAGAGACAAAAGTGACTTGCTAGGGTCACCAAAGCAAACAAACAGGGAAGTAGGACTCCATCCCCAAATCCACCTCATCTCCATGGTCAGATTTCCTGGTCTGAATATTTATTTGGCTAAATTAATTTTCTACTTGGTTAGCCTCCAATCAATAGAAACTTACCCTTTACACCAAGTTGTCATTTCCTAAAGGCAGAGACCAACTTTCCACCAAGCCACCCTAGGATGACAGACCAAACTCAAGAATTCAAACCTCTTATCCATTCCTTGGTCCATATTCCCTTTCCTTAGTGGTTTTACTCTGAAATGTTGCATGACCCAACAAAGTCCTGCCAGGCATAGTGGTGCAGATGCGAACTTCAGAACTCTATAGTGGCTGAAGAAGGAGGTAGATCCTAAGTTTGATGTCAGACGAAGTAACACAGAACAGCTGTATTGAAGAAAGAAGGGGGTGAGGGGATAAAGGAAGGAAGGAAAGAAGGAAGGAAGAAAGGAAGGAAGGACGGATGGATAAACAGATGGATGGGTGGATCGATAAAGAAGGAGGGGAGGAAGGACTGGTCAGGAGGTACAGTGTTCTCTTTTCAAGCATGAAGATCTGGGTTCCATGCCAGGAACCTACATTAAAAGATCAGGAAGGCCTGTGAGAGACCTTGTCACATAATAACACAAAGGTAGAAAGGCACCTGAGGAAGGAAGGGTACCTACGGTTGTCCTCTGACCTCTCCATCCTGACACTCATGCACCCATGTATAGACCACACGTGAAAAGGCTGGGGACTGCGGATACTGAATGTCAAAGGTCAAGGGGAATCCCCATCCAACATGCACTTTCAGGTCCTTCACCTGTACATTCGTGGAGCCATTTGAGAAGCAAGGATTTCCTCAGGGCCCATCAATGTGCCAAGGGGACTCCTGGGAGCAGGTTGGTACTTGGAGCAACAGGGCACTGTACCAGATGAACGAGAGGGCACACCCGGTCTGTGGTGGTTCCACCAGACAGACTCAGCCTACACACCTCTCACCCAGGCCCTGCTAGAGCCCACAATCACCCAGCACAGACCCAGAAAATTTCTGTTCCCTCCTTTCCCACATCTATCTGGTTGATTTTTCCATCTCCTCCCAAGCCCACACAGCATTTCCCCCCTTCCCTTACCCTGCCCAGCCAACCTGACCCAGCCCTTGACCTTGTGCCCCTCCCTGCATTCAAAGTACAATTAACGAACCCCTCCCGGGCCCTGGCCCAATGACCCTCATTCTTCTCTCCCTGGAAGCTTCCTTTTCCTGTCCCTCCCAGCCTAATGATCTGCTCTGATTCCACAGGGTCCTCTGGCTGGAGCCCCACCTCACAGGGCAAGGCCTAGCCTGGCTTTGCCTCTTAGGCTGTGCTTTTCCAAACCCTTGGGTATGGGACACCGCCTGCTTTAAAACAGCCCTCCAGTACCATCTCCTCACGTCACAGAACTCTTCGGCATTTACATTAATGTTCAAGCTTAAACATGGAGCTTTAAGTCTAGCCTTCAAAGCAGTTCAACACTTAACTCTGGCAGGAAATGTGAACATGTTTGGGGGGAGGGTGAAAAAAATGTCATGATTTGGCTAAGAATCTGTTCTTTGAAATGGCTCCAGGGAGGAACGCACGAGCACTCAGACAGAGTAACAGTGGGCTTGGGTGAGCCTACTGGTTAGAACTCCCTACCACCTTGGCTTCCAGTTCCTCAAGTGTTGGAAGAATTAGTGACCTGGGAGACTTGTTTCAACTCCTCTTCTCTCCACAGAAACAGAGCCAATCAATGGTGGCAGTAGATTTATAGGTAAGGCTTCAGCCATCTGAGGGTGTAAGTCAACCCATAAAATGCTGATATACAAGGATCCCAGAGAACATACAGCCGGCCAGCCTGAAGTAGCCCAGCCACTTGAAGCATTGTTTTTAAAACTATAAAGTCAAAGAGAGGGTGTCAGACTTTTGATATATTCCTTTTCTAAATATGTGCGAGCATTACAGTGTCCATCAGAGCAGGCTGGGCCTTGCATTTGTTATTATATTGCACATGGTCTCTTGAGGGGAACAATTTTATGAGGTCAACAAGAAGAAACACATTCAAAGGCCCCCAACACTCTGGTATCTGGCATGTACGTAAGAGAAGGGGCAAGTGAGGGAGACTTTGAATAATCTGTGATTGTGTAAGGGAGAAAGGTCTACACACCGAAATAAAGTTATATGCTCAGAAGAGCATCCTATACAAACAAAGCATAAAACGGGCTCAGAGGGGCGGTGTTTTCCTCCCTGGTGACACCAGTCCTCCCAGCTTCCTGTGTGTACTTCAGGCCTGCTAACCTGTTCCTGTGTCACTCACAGGAGCAGCCCAGTACCTCTGGGGGTTTCCTCTTCCCCGTGAAGCTGATGGTGGGCGTGAGCATGCCTGCACTGCAGGTAGGTGTGTGAAGATATGGTCTGTGTTTACCTGCCCTATCTGCCATCCTTTGATGTACAGGGAAGCCTAGATAGAATCAGCCACAGATCCAGACCTTACAGAAACCCAGGGCCACATGATAGCTGGATGCTGACTGGCTTCAAATGTATTTTCTTTCCTATGCAGGGCTCAAATTTTTTTTTTCTAAAATATTATTGTAAAACTAAATATCCTATGAGCAGGCTAGAGAAATAGCTCAGGATATAACAGCACTGGTTGCTCTTGCAGAGGACCTGGGTTCAGTCCCCAGCACCCACATGGCAATGCAAAATTAGCTGTAACTCCAGTCTCAGGTAATCTGATACCCTGTTCTGACCTCCTTGGGCATCAGGTGCACACACTCCATATATACATACACTGAGGCACACACACAAGCAACATAAAATAAATCAATCTTAAAAGATAAAAATCCTAAGCATCATAATGACTGTTTCTACTGTTTATACAAGCAGAGGCTGCCCTCTGAAGTCCACCTGCACATCTACCTGAAAACACACACACACACACACACACAGGGAGCAGGGCAATCTTCTGGCACTGAATAAAAAAGACCAAACTCAGTCCCTTCCCAACATGGACTTCCTATTTGTTCATGCTTAGGTAACTGAATCATGAGGGGACACAGGCCAGGGATGGTGGTGCACACCAGCAAAGCCCTGCTCAGGAGGCTGGGGGGGCGGGGGGATGGTAGTAAAGTGGGACCTGCCTAGACTACATAATGAATTACAAGCCAGTCTGGGGTATATTGTGAGATTATGCCCCCCTACACACACACACACACACACACACACACACACACACACACAAGGAGATTCTAAGACACCAAAGAATACAATCATGACAAGGAATTTACATTGAATTCTGGGAAGCAGGGTAAAAGAAGCTAGGGAGATGGCTCAGTGGGTAAACTACTTCCAGGGCAAATGTGAGGGCCCGAGTTCTGTGGGTCTTCACAACCACTTGAGAAGTGGAAAAAAGAACTTTTCAGGTCAGCTAACCTGTAGTGTATATAGTGGCAAAGAAGGGACACCCCTTCAAACAAGGCAGAAGAGAAAGACTGGCATACCAGGCTGTGCTCTGACCTCAATACATGTACCTTGACAATACACACACACACACACACACACACACACACACACACAGTAAAAATACCTCCAAGGGTATTTTAACTCTGTAAAAGTTAATTTTCTCTCTGCCAAATGAAGGATGCAGATCGTATGAAATTCCTGTGCTACTGTATGTAAATGACTGTCCACAGGTTTGTCCACAGGTTTTGGTATCTGAAGGGGCCTTGGAGAATCTCCTACTTCGGCTGAGATGCTAAACGACCGAGTTCAGTGCTCTGGCGCTTGTATTTATTTGCCATAGATGGCATCACACTGTGCAGACACCGACATTTAAGAGGCTAGATCTCAGACACATCCTGAGCCCTGAACCCGTGTAGGGAACCTTGTGAGGCTAATTAAGGAAAAGCAGCAGCAATGGCTGCTCTTATGCAGGTGAAGGGAAGGCTCTGTGAGGCCATCTTCCTGCCCGAAGTGGACAGTGGCCTCCTCTGGCCTCAATTCCCTAATTCCTAACATCGCATCTTCTGTATTTGGTAACAAGTGAACATTCTGAGAAACAGAAGGCTGGCATTGTAGCTTCTCAGCCCTTCTGATCTAACAATGCCCCTTCAATGAAGCAGGAGAAAGAAAACCAACTGAGCACATGTGCAGAGTTCAGGGCATCCACTCCCCTCACACTCATGGCTGGGACCTCTGATCAAGGCAGGGGGAGGAAACGTGATGGAATCGCATACATAGATCAGGTCCTCTGGGCATTCCCAAGGGAACTGGCATCACGTGAACACACACGCAGCAATGGCTCCATGACCTTCTCTCTCGACACAGAAGCACACAGGCTCCAAAGGGTGGCTGCCCTTATACGAACCGTCACTGCCACACAGGGCATTTCTGGGTATCTGGAAGGATAAAAGGGAGACTGTGCTAAAGACAAACTGTGGAGACTCTCCGGATGGAGCCCAGAGGGGAAAATGATGATCTGAAGAAGAGAAAGGGAGCTGGCACAGACAGACAGGTGGACCTGAAGGGGGTGAAAGGTGATGCAGATGGGCTGAGGTGAGAGGAGCTCAGTAGGGCCCAGCTCCTGATGGAAACAGAAAGAAATTAGAGCAATTAGGAGGCCTGACTTTCCATGGGGGGGGGGGGGAGAGAGAGAGAGAGAGAGAGAGAGAGAGAGAGAAGAGGAACCATTTATCACCTTCAGAAAAACAGACGGGGGAGCTAAGTGGTGAGATAGCTCACTAGGTTTACCACACAGCATGAGAGCCTAATTTTGGTCCCCAGCATCCATGGGCCAAAGCCGAGCCTCTGACAGTAATTTCACCCAGAGGAGGCAGAGTCCCTGCGACATGAGTGAATCCAGGTTCAGAGATGCTCCTGCCAGGTAAAGAGCAACCAAGGAAAATACTTAAATATGACCTCCGGTCTCTGTGTGCATGTATATACAACACACAAGCACATATATGCACACACACACACACACACACACACACACACAGAACAGACCCAGCCAGCCTGTTTATTCACTCGAGGAGTTCATGGGGAGATAATAATCAGTTGGCCCCTAAGGCTACTGGAGATAGTTTTGCCCAACATTGGATTCTCAGCTCTTCAGAAATGTCACGTCTGCAGAAATGAATGGGCAGTGCGCTGTATTCTCAATCTCCAGCAACTCTGTTTAATATGGAGCGTGCCGCTTGCTCAACGGGAAACCACAACCCAAGCCTTAGCACCACTTACTTATCCAGTCTCAGAAAATCCCACTGGAGCACTCGCCTTGGTTCATCCCATTATCTCAGAGCACTGCACTCACTGGCCAGCAGTGAGGAGCGTCATGCCCCGTAAGGACTCTCCAGCACAGGTGGCGTTCCAGATCTGTCATCTTCTCTCCTCTACCAACATGACTGTGAGCCTCCCCACTCCCTGGCCCACACACCCTAGTGTTGATGGCCCAAAACTAGCCCTCATCTTGAGGCTTAATGGACCCAGTCTGCAAATAGAATTACATAGATTTAGGGATGATTTGGTCTAATTTTGAAAGAAAAAAAGAAAGGGAAGGGGAAAAAAAGCAGTCTCCATAGATACCAGCTTTTCAACATATTGCTTTCCTGCTTTCTGTTTTCTTAAATGAGAATCCTGGTGCAGAAGCAGCGTGTTTACAGGGAAACTGCAGCGAGCATGCCACCCAGGCCTCTGCACCCCCACTGGCAGACTGGTAGAGAGATTACAGGGCAGCATGGAAGAACCAGGCAGCAATGTTTTTCCAAGGCTAGGAGGAGGCAGAAGACTCCAGGCTCTCAGAAGGGCTACAGCAAAGAACAGTGGTTTGCCATTCCCATGATAGGAGATCTTTCCTCTCTCTTTAAAACTGACAGTGCTGGGGCTGCCTACATGACTGAGAGATACCAGAGACCTAACTTCACCAGGCCACAGCCCAAGTGGCCAAGGAGGTTGTGACTGACTGCCTGACTGCTATTCAGAGAGCAAAGATGCAAGTGCTTGGCTTGCCCCCTGGGAAGAGCATCAGGCAGCTGGGATGTGCAAACCTTCAGGAAAGGGTGGGAAGGGTGGGTCAAAGGGGCAGGGGAGAGTCTACTTCCCCAGCAAAGAAAGCGGTGCAAGAGCATTTCAAAGTCAACTGGTCAGGATCTAGCAAAAGCATCTCTGCCCACAACCTTAAAGGAACAGAAGTAGGGACTCTCTGGGAGAAGCTGGCCACACACAGGAACTGAAAAGTGGAAAGACTGACTGAGGGCCCACTGACGGCCGATGAGACATCGACAAGAGCTCACAGGGAATGTCAGTCAATCTTCAACAGGAAGGGAGTCCAACACATGCCAGGACATGTTGAGTGAAATAGGCTATCAAAGAAAGACAACCACCATGCAAGTCTCTATATATGTGATAGCTAGAGTAGCCATATCACAGACACAGGGCACAGCAAGAGCTCTCAGGAACAGGAGGGAGAGAACAGGGAAGGGTGAACTGTGGTTTAAACTCTTTGCCCAGAACATAAACTTCTGAACTCAAGTGCTTGAATTTACATCGCACTACTGAACTTATATGCGGAGAATGATTAAGAAGACAATTTATGCTGTGTGCACATTACCATAATTAAACATCTTTATTTTAAAAAAAAAGAAAATAGAGGGTGGGGGAGTTCGGAAGTGGAATTGCCTGGGAGGTAGAGCACATGTCTACCTTGCATGAGTCCCTGAATTCAAACCCACACACGACAGAAAAAGAAGTACTTTTTAACACATAGTCAAATGAGTCCTTATCATTTAGAGCAAAGCTGGTGTTGGATGAGAAGCGCATTCCAGGTATATGCTAGGAATTCTTTCCTGCAAGATGACAGAGCAGCAGGAGAGACTGGTTGACCGGATTTTTTCAAGGTAACCACATTCCCTACTGTAAATAGCCTCGAACTGTGTTCTCCGCTGCCTCGGCGTAATTCCTTTTCCACATCTGAAATGAGCATAGCCTCGATTAGAAAAAAGTTGGTAAGTCACAGCAGCACTGGGACGGTCATCTGGACCACAGTGTGTCATCCCGCTCTCCCTGCTGGATCCCTGGTGTGGCTGAGGTGGTTGCACTTGTTGCACTGAAGAGGCAGGAGGGAAGGTGCTGGCCTCTAGTGGGCAGAGGCCAGGATCTATTTAGTATCCATCCCATAATGCACAGCACAGCCCACAACAGAGAACTTTCTGCCCCAAATGCCAGCCATGAAAGGTTAAGTAAGACAGCTGTGGCTAGGCCTGAGGCTCTGAAACTAGCTTTCCTTGTTCTTTGGCAAAAGGCTTGAAGTGAGAGGCAGAATAAGTGCTTTCACATGTGCCAGGTTAGACAGGCATAGTGGCACAAGCTTTTAATCCCAGCACTCAAGAGTCAGAGGCAGGTGGATCTCTGTGGTAAGGCCAACCTGATCTACATAGTGAGTTCCAGGGCAGACAGGGCTACATACACCGTCTCAAAAAGCAAGCCAAGAACACCAAAACATGACAGGTGTCAGATGCCAGATGCCAGGCTCAGGGCTTTGGACACAGTCAGCTTGTGGTTGTCTGGCATTGCTGGCAGGAGGCACCTGTGAAAGGGGTGAGTTACAGGTCCAAGTCAGTACCACTGGAGGGATTTTATGTCTGGTGACAGTCTATGCTGTCCTACTGAGTCCCTTTCCCAGTCTGCAGACAGGAACCAATTTTTAGAATCCAGGGAACCAATTTGTCCATGTCTTATAAAACTTACTCTCCTTCTGACTTTATAGAAGTCTCCAGATCTGCCCAATGTTATCTGAATTAGGACAACCTTAGCAACTCAATGCCTAACGCTATCTTTTTCAGAACCTTCCATTTCATGAGGTATTCTGAACCAACTCTGAAGACTTCTAAGCACTAAATACCTCAGAGACAGAGCTAGAAACATGTGCAGCTACTGTCCTGGACCATTCTCTTGAATCAACAAAAGACCTGCCTTGAACTCACAGAGATCCACCTGCCTCTGCCTCCCGAATTAAGAACACCGGAATTAAGGGACACCGGGACACCAAAACTTTTAACCACGCTTCAGAATCCACCTCAAGCAGTGAGCTTCTGTAAGGTCCACTCTTTCTCTTCTTCTTCTCTGTCCCAAATGTCACACAACATATATCAAACTTCACCAGTACCACACATGACAACCTTCCTCAACCCATACTTACTTTTCCATAATAACTACTCACCAACCAGAGAGAGGGTGGCTAGACCCAGAGATCCTGACAGTCTCTGTACACATCTGCATGTACATGTAAGCATGTTGATCCATGAAAGCGTGTGTGGAGGGCACAGGTTGATACAGAATAGTTACCTCCTCAATCTCTAGTCCACATTTTTCTTTTCAGACACTCTTACTGAGCCTGAAGCTTACCTGAGACTGGCTTGGCTGTCAGGCACTGGGATCTATCTACCTGTCTCTGATCCCTTAGAGCAGGAGTTATAAGAATACACCCTGGTATCTGGCTTTTATGGGTGCTGGGGATCTGAACTCTGGTCCTTGTGGCTACACAGCATATAAAGCAAAGCCTGTCACCTGTTTCTACCATACTCAGTGGACAAAGCCTGGAAGCTAGCCCTCCTTCCACAGGCGGTTAAAGACTTTTCCTTTCTTTCCTTCCTCTTCCCGCTCCCTCTTTCCTTCTCTCCCTCCCTTCCTTCCTCGAGACACTGTCTCCTATACCAAATATCCCATCCAAGTTGTAAGCTTGTTCTATAAATAAGGATGGCCTTTAACTCCTGCTCCTTCTATCTCCATCTCCCACATCAGAGATTATAGATAATGTGCTACCGTGTCCAGCTTAGGCAGTCACAGCGACAGAACCCACGGCCTCATGCTCGTTAGGCAAGCACTTGACCAACTCATCTACATCCACAGCCCCTGTTATTTCTACATGCCAAAATATCTGTACCTTGGGGCTGGAAAGATTTCCCAGTGGTTAAGAGCACTCGCTGTTGATCTTGCAAGGGACCCAGGTTCAGTTTCCAGCACTACACGGCAGCTCACAACTGTCTTTTACCACAGTTCCAGGAACTCTGACACCCTTTTCTGGCCTCTGAAGGTACTGCACACACATGGTGCATATACACCTATGCAGGCAAAACATTCATACACAGGAAATAAATATCTACAAAGACAAACAAACAAACAAAACTTTTTTTTAAAATCTGCACATTAAAAGGTAAAGTAAAATAGGGAAATAGGGGTAGTGATGGGATGACTGACAGAGGACTGTCTTAGCAGGGTTTCTACTGATTCCATGAAACGCCATGATGAACATAACTTATGAAGGTAAGGGTTTATTAGGCTTACACTTCCATATCACTGTTCATCACCAAAGGAAGTCAGGAAAGGAACTCAAATAGGGCTGGAACGTATAGGCAGGAGCTAATGCAGACATCACGGAGGAATGCTTACTGGCTTGCTCCTCATGGCTTGCTCACCCTGCTTTCTTATACAGAACTTAGATTCACCAGCCCAGGGATGGCACCACCCACAATGAGCTGGGCTCTCCCATCAATCACTAATTAAGAAAGCGCAATATGGGCTTTGCCCACAGCCTGATCTTACAGAGGCATTTTCCTGATTGAGGTCCCTTCTCTAGGACAACTTTACCTTGGGTGGAGCAGACAGCAAACTAGCCAGCATAAGGACATTTGCAATGTCTACTGAGCACTGCCCATATCTGGGTAATTTCAGATATCTCAACAGGGACAAGTCTAGCACTCACAGAAATTCCTCCCAGAAGCCTCCTAGACTGGGCACTGGAAAAATGGGTAGAAAGCCACAGGGATGCCCAGGGCACTGGCAATGTTACTACACCAGGTTCACAGTGTGACTCTGACACCCAGCAAAGGCGTTTCCTCTTCGGCAGGAGCCATTAATCAACAGTACTGATCAGAGCTACTAGGAGGAAGGGGCCTGGAGTAGGGGACACTTGGTCAAAAACTCAGGAAGAGTGCAGACAGGAAGGGAGGCCTGTCTGGAGACTTCAGACCTCCATGGTTAAGGCAGGGCTCCAGCCCCGGAGGTTTCTGAGGCTCCAGAGGATTCTATCGATTCTCTCTGGAGGCAACCCTTCATCTATATCTTACTGTGAGCAACTATGAGAAATCTAGGAAGCTGTGTTAGCCCAGTCTGCCCCCAATTAGCTGCAGGTGTTAACCTGGCCTAGCTGGCCCGACTGCAGGTGTTCACACTCTGAGCGTCTCCAGAGTCCCTGAACTTGCACATCTCATCAGGTGCCCAGTAACTGGAAGGGGGACCTAAGGGGCCCAGAGCCTGAGAGAGGGAGACTTGACATTCTTCTCCCAGCCTTCTGCCGGTTTTGTCTTGCCTTACATATAATTTTTAATGACAAACAGGAAACATAGCAGTAGGCACTGAGTCACTAAGGTTTTCTCTATGTAAATATCACTGGGAACAATGTAAGACTTAATGTCTAAAAGGCAGTCCATGGGAAAACTCTATAGTGCCTTTGGGACTTACAACACCCCAAGAAGGTTCCAGAGTACCGTTCTCCATGACACGCCCGTCTCTCCTGATGTAATAATGACTCCCAAAAGCAAAAGGCACCCCACATTTTGGACCAGTGTGGCCCCTGGTCTGATTTGAAAGGGGGTAGGGGTGAGGACACCAGCTGGCCCTCCCCAAACCAGTTACTAGTAACTCCTTGCTCCTATAAGCTGTAGCTTCATGGCAATTCAAAATAATTTTCCTCTCCAACACCCAGTGCAGCAACTTCAATTGGCACTGGTTCCTGTTAACGAACAGAGCAGCCGCGCCAACCACAGCCTCCAGCACGTGTACCCAACCTACTTCCCTATTTTAAATGCCTAATGATTATTGCTGTGTCTGAACACATCTGCAGGGAGCCGGGCCCACTGGGCTCTGCTCAGGCTACTCCAGGCCCTCCTACAGGGTGCACCCTGAAAAGGCTCCAAGTACAGACAGGTTAGGCAGGGTTGTTCAAGTCACAGTGGAAGCTTGCAACAATCAACGAGATTTCTCTCTCTCTCTCTCTCTTTTTTTTTTTGGAGAAATGATCAAACCCAGGGGTGGGGGACCAAACTTCCTGCAAGAAACCGCATCCTGAACAAGCATCGGCCTCAACTCACTGTAAATAAATATTCTCTCCTTGCAGCACTTCCGTCAACTGTCAGGGCCCTGGCTCCAATCGACTTTCAAGTCCAAACAGGAAAGGGGAGAAAAGAGAGTGAGATGGCAGATAGGAGGTTTAATCTGTTTCTCGCTGCAGTTTTCATTGGTGGGACACTTCCAGTGCGGCATGGCTGCCGACCGCCTGGGACTGCTCGGGGACCCCAGTTTTCCTGTTAACCTTCATAATTGTATTCATGGGGGTCCACCCCTAAGGCTGGGAGGACCAAAGCTCTTCCCTGGATCAGATAAGTTCCCAAGTCCAAAGGGCTGAGAGAGGACAGGCAGGCAGCCTGGGTTCGCAAGGAAGATTTAGGCCATATTCTGATAGAAAGTCAACCCCAGGGAGTGCAGGGAGGGGCCACCAGGCCGCTGCTTTGTGCAAGGCTCCAGAATGGAGCAAGTCACTGATCTCAATTTTCATGACAACGAAGGTAGAGGATATCCTTTTCTAAGCACACAATGTGCCGGGTGTAAAAAGATATGGAAAGGCAGCCATTCATTTCAATAAAGCAAGCAGCCATTTCTCAGTGGTGGACCCAGACACAAATGGACGTTAGAATGCCACCCCACCTATAAGAGACCCACACTGGGGAAAGAAGCACAAGCACAGGCTGGCTCACAAGAGCAGTAGTGGTAAACAAAGAAATTCAAACTCTCTTCTGCCTACATCGGGGCTTGCAGTAGCAAGACCATGAACCGCACCATTCCAAGAGTTACCACCCGCATCAGTGGCAGCGGCAGCAGCAGCCTCTGGCATCTTGCTGCTAGAAGCCCACAGTTCAGCCATCCAATGTGCTGCCTTCTGAACTTCCCGGAAAACAGCAATGGGCTCGATCTGGAGAGCTTCTTAAGGAATCCTGAGATTCAAGGGGAGCTCGCCACAGACTTAACCCACCCTTCTGGAAGGGCAATTCTTGGCTGGGTGTCCAGCTCTCATTTCTCAGCTGTGTCTGTGTTACAGGGACAAGTCTGACTTAATACAACTGAAATACAGACCAAAGGACGAGCAAATAGATGTGCGAATGGTGGGAAGTTTACATGTGTGCATGAACGATAACATGTATGAATCCACATGTTGGATGTGAGGGAGCCAGCCGGCTGTCACGAGAACTGAAACAATAAATACCTCTTACCCCTCTGTGAGCGGCAGCGAGGAGCACCTCTAGAAATGGGGACACTGTCACCCTCTGACTTGGTTTTTCTTTTCATATCACTGTGGAAATGAGGCTCAGGTATGGTGGCATCAGCTAGGGCTGGAGGAGGGAGGTGATATCATGGGTGTTTGGCAGGCTGGGTTGAAGCAGGGAAGGTAATGAGCAGGCATGTTCAGGACAGCAGGAGTGGGTGAGACCTTGTAAACTCCTAGCAGACAGGACTTGACCCTAGAGCCTCTGCCTCAAGGAGGGAGAGAGCCAGGCAGCTTCCCTGAGGCAGAGTAGAGTGAAGCTAGAGACTGAGCCGCACAGCTCAGGGTACCTCCTGCCTCACACAGAAAAAAAAAAATTAAATTAATAAAAGTAAAACTGAGGCCTTACGTGTAGCAGGGAAGTGTTATTAAAACGCTGCAATGTCTCAGAGGGTCCTATGCAGTCATGTTGCTACAACTCACCAAGAATTTAAAGACAACATTATAAGCCTTGTAATCACCCCGTGAGCGTGCTTCTCTGCAGAGCCATTGTTCCAATGGGACACACAGCTTCCAGCAAGGTCCAAACACTTCAGGGATTAAGATACTAGCCCATTCCAGAGATCTCACTGCCAGGACTCAGCACTAATACCAACCATGTCCCTGCTCCATGAACCCTGGGGCAAACACCCCAGGCCACCCTTCCCTGAAGGGCAGCAAACTTAAGTGGCTAAAGAGACCATGTAGCCACTGAAACAAATGAAGCAAGCAGGGCTCAGCACCAGGGAATGGTGACACATGGCCCTAATGGGACCACTATGACACAAACTACCTCATGGGCACTCTGATTTTAACATGTGATAGCACCCACCCTCAGCAAACTATAGTTGCTATCACAAAAAGCTAGAAATCCAAATGCTTTGCTGTTGTTTTAATAAATCTCAGTAACTGTGAGAAAACGCTAAAATATTTCTATTAAACCAAAACTCTATATAAGTCAAATATACATGTGTTTATATGACTGCATTTCTAGACACTACAATCTATGTCAGTGTCCATATTGGCTCATGCACAGGTACTTGCGCACACTGGCACACATCACACACATGCATGTAAATACATGTACACACACACACACAAGCACGCCAGCATGCCTTCATATTTAGCCACTATGTGAGTTAGTCCTCAGCATCCAGCACTACCATGTTAGCTCATGGAAGGTCTCACTAAAAGTAATGTGTGCATCTGTATCTATACATGTGCAGCCAAAGGACAACCTTGGGTGTCATTCTACAGGCACTATGTTTTTTAATGAGACGTGGTCTATCGTTAGCATGGAAGCAGCTAAGCAGGCTAAGCTGACCATACAGTGAACCCCAGGCACCTGCCTGTCTACATTTCCCCAGGGTCAGGATTACAAATGCGCACCATATTTCTAGCTTTTTAAACTATTCTGCAGTTCAAGCACAGGTTCAAGTGATCATCCGGCAAGCACTTGACTGAAAGGAGTCCTCCATACCCAATGCAGGTGGCAGGTAGGCGACCTGCAGATCTGGGCAGTGATGGGCACTATTATTTGAAATTTAAAAAGCCTAAATTAAAGGGAGAAGCCACACACCTGTCGCAATATTTGGAGGTCATAAGTGGGTTGGGCCAGATGGATGTCAGGTCACTGCAAATGTATCCCTGAAGGGGACGCCAGGATCTCAGCTCTTCCCTATCTCTCTCTGACTTCTTGTCATAAAACAGTGAACAGGCCTCTTCTGTACTCTCCCGTCTTGATATACTTTACCAACATAGGCCCAAAGTACCAGGCCAGGCAAACGTGACGCAAAACTATAAGACAGAACAAATCTTTCTTCTGTGTAAGAAGTATCCCAGGCATGGATGGAAATGGGACCAATACAACCAGTACCTAGATGCTCTTTTATAAGGGAGAAGGACCCCAGCTAGCAGCTAGCAGCACTATAGTCAAGAGGCAGATCAAGGGAAGGACCCGAGCTAAGAGCTGGGAGAGCAGGGGACTCCAGAACTCCAAAGACAAGGCTCTACTCCATCACACACACAACTACTTCAGGAGACACCAGACCTTCAGGTGCTACACCAGTGGCCACTACGATCAAAAAGACTTACTCAAGAATTGTGTGCATAAGGCTCCATGCTGGCAGCCAGAGCGGTCAGACAACGGATTGCCTTTCCTGCCTAGGCACACGCTGCAGTACACAAGCAGAGCCATGTTTCAAGACTGCATGGGATAAAGACTGTTGCATTTCATTGCACGCTCACCAGAGGTTGGCAGGTGATGGTGGGTATCCTTCCTCCTCTCACACCCTCTGCAACATCACAGAGAAATTGCAACATTTCAGAATCAGCCAGAGTCAAGTGGAGACATGTTCCCTGGGGTGAACCTCCAGTGACTCATTCAAACAGATTCAGCTTTTAGGAAAGAGGCTTCGTTCAGACACATCACATACCAGCAGCACGCAGCCTCATGGAACCCATCAAGGATAGATGGCTTCATGCAATACTTCCTCTCAAGGGGAATCTGTTGCCAACCTCAGGGAAACCCCAGGATAAAAGATTACCAGCTACCCTGTAGTCTACCAAGATACCTCACACCAGGACCAGAGCTAAGGACCCCTATCCTCTCCTGTCCACTGAAGCACATCTCGGAATATTTTCCACAAAGAATTATACAAAGTCCTGCTCAAGGCTGTGTGCAGCATCTGCCCAGGGCACTCACTGCCTTCATGGCTCCAAAAAGAAAGGTTGTTGACTTCTAAGCTCTAAGCAATCTTTAAGAAGAAAAATTCCCACCCCACTCCCAAATGGTGGGCTGGACCTAGATGAGCATGGTCCTGGGCAACAGGGGTGGGGAGGTGGTGGGGTCCAGCAGGGATTTTGCAGTACGGAAGAATAGCACAAACAAGTACCTGGTTTAAGGGTCAGGCAATCCCTTCATCTGTAAAACCATAGGCAATATGGAAGCTGACAAGATGAGACTTCCTGGGATGAAAACGAGGATTTAAGACCCACTCTTTCCAAGTAGATAGGGTGTCAGTGTTGGTCAGGAAGAAATACTATTCTTGCCAACTCTTTAACTGTCTGGAGTCAGGTGTTTATTACAAAGTTGTCTACTTCATACCCCCCCCCCCATTTTATTCTTCTACAATTCCAGAGCCAAATTAATGCTGGTATTAATCCTCAAGAACCTGCTTAGCAGAGTCCAGGCGGATAATGCTGACACACATCTTCTGGAAGGCCACCATGCAGCAAGTGCCTAACTCAATAAAGCCTATGGATCAAGGCACACCTCAGTTTGGGTGGGATCAGAGAACTAAGTATGTGTTTTGACCAGCCTGAATGCAAATTGCTTTTCGTTCAGACACAAAATGCCTGCCAAGTTGCACACGTTCCATGGAAGGATGCTAACCCAGGCTCACACCCACGGTCATTTTCTAATGGTCAGTGACAGGAGAGGAAAAAGGAAAATGTTCTCAGCTTCAGCAAACACTTTTTTCCCTACTCAAACCTACCAAACAGACAAATAAGCAAACAACAGAAGTGTCCAAGGAGGTTGGAGCTGATTGTACCTAGGATATACATCTTAAAAGGGGAATTTACCCTCTGGGCCAATTAAGTTTAAGGACAACACCCAAGGTCAATGCTTCCTTCCTTGAATCTTGCATCCAAAGCTCCTTTCTGCCTTACCTTCCTTCATCCACTATTAAAGGGAGAGGGAAATGAAATCGTTTCCACACATCTGTGTGAGGCAGTGACTTGCAAGACAGCTCCACGGAATCACACAAGAATGAAACTTTTTTTTTTCAAGTCCATAATCTTGTGGCTAAGAAGTGACCTCCTAGCATCTCACCAGGCCCAAAAGTGGCACTTTGTTACATCTCTAAGCATTTCGTGCTTAGACAACTGCCCCTCATTCTCTCACACACAGGTAGGATGATTCCACAAACAACAGACAATTCCATCAGACATCATGCTGAAACCCTACAGAAGAGCAGGAAAATGTGAAGCAGAGGGAGGTCACTTACTGATCACATGATCTGAGAGCAGGAATCAAGGACTTATTTCCAAGCAGTGTGTAAAGGAACCATTGTTTGATTAGTTAAACTTTCGTGGTGTTTTATTTGTAGAAAAACTAGACAGTAATAAAATATAACTAAGTAGCACAAACCTGTTGAATTTGGGGTAAATGAAAGGTTTTACAAATCTAAGGAGGTAGCATCAACCGTCAGTAAGTGAGCATTAAAGGGAAAGGGGACTTTCTTAAAGCACAAGCCTTTCCTGCTCAAAAAAAAATCCTTTTTGAGGTTTCTGTGTTCAACTCACAAAGCCTTGTTTACAATCAAACATGTTTCTAAATACATAATATGTTAGAACAAGATGCAGGCAGGGCAAAGAACACACACCTGCATATCCAGAGTCAAAATGTGCATCTCTGACTCTCCCTTCTTTACCCAAAGGAAGGATAAACAAACAGACTCTGAACTGAAAAGGCATACGAACTGAAAAAGCATACGTGCTTCTTCCTCCGTGTTGACAATGTTCTCTAAGAGGCACTCAAGAGGAAGAGGTAGGGGGGCGAGTAGCAGACCCCACCTTCTACACCCTGCCCCTCTGAATTAACTATGGTGAAACCACAAACTCACGAACAACAAACAGCACACTCCCAAGTGCTGTATGAATTTGATGTCAGCTGTACTATGCAAATCTGTATAAGTTTCTGCATGCACTGAAAGAAGTCAGTGTGTCAGGATGTGTGTGTGTGTGTGTGTGTGTGTGTGTGTGTGTGTGTGTGTGAGATGCTCCTGGCTTATTGGTGCCTCCCTTTGAAGGAAGGAATGCTTCTTTATATTAATTTCAAACACAAGTAAGAAATGGCCCAGGGAGGCTCCTATGCAAATACCACAACACGGAATGTCCCTTGAAGAATTAAGTGATAAAATAAGTTGGGGTTCCCCCCTTAAACAAAAGGAAGAATAAATAACTTTATAGAATATTCTCTCTCTCCCTCTCTCTGTCTCTCTCTCTCTCTCTCTTTGAAGACCTAATTATAAACTAAGCAAAAAGTAATTTTTCCCTCCTGCCTGCGTTTTATGTTTTGGGCACTTCCATCTCATGTCCCTTGACACCTTTTCCAATAATCCATCTACTTGATATTGGAAAGCCTCACATGAATAAAACTTTATGGCACTACAGGCGTTTAGCCTTCCACCGACATTCCTGGCCTGTTCAATTCTGCAATTCAATCAAAATCAAATCTCAAAATCCTCTTGTCAGCCGGCACTGCTTTCATATGCCTGAGCCTTGTGTAAGGATAACTACATCCAATCTTCCCCCAAGCAGTGCTTATATTGTTTTATTACAGTTCAATGAGTGGAGTTCAAAATTACATGCAGCTGCCTACTACCGTGGTCGGCTGTGTTACGCATGGACACAAGTATTGCCCACCAGGCCTGAAATCACTCACTTACTGGCTGGCCAGAAAAACTGTGAACGCTTCTTTATATGGAAGAACATCCTGTCTGCTCGATCTAAAGAGGGTGATGTTAACAGATCAGTCCCTTTATAAAAGGATTGTGAGAGCCCAATGAAATGCGACGAGGATGTGCTCAAAGTTAAGCGTGTGGCTCGAGCACATAAAAGCCAAGATAAACCTCAGCACGCGCTGCTTATCCTTAGAAAGCTTGTGAAGGAAGATAAAGAGATCCGAGTGAAAGGCATCTTCAAGAATTCTTATATGTGTTTTAAATGATGAGGCTTCATTTAAATGGTTCCCTTTTTAATGCTCTCAATAATCCTTTCATTGAAACAAAAGGATAAAACACAGAGCCCATTAACGACAATTTAGCCTGATGAACAATATGGTAATTAAAGCACCAATGGCTTAAGGATGTTCTGATAAGATGGAAAAGGCGGCAGGATGCGGACACAGCTTCAGAGGGAAGTTGTATTTTCAGTACCTGGTCCAAAATATCAAGTGGTCATCTACTATTTAAAATGCAAGCCAATGAGGAGAATCATTGGAACTAAAAATGGTCCATTAATTACCATGCAGGCCCATGGTAGTTAATTCAATCCTATGTCTTTTTTTGGGGGGGAGGAGGGGTTAGGGGGAGGTCACTTCAAGAATTGACAAAACTCAAATGAAAATGTATGTGCTAGCTCCCGGCTACTGCTGGACTAGTAACTAGCCAGGTAAAACAATGGCCTCCAAGGGTGCCATGTTCTCAGAGAAATGAGTCATACCTCTTTCTTGATGACAGTGTATAGGCCTACATGGGTGGTCAACATCGGTGCCAAAAGCGTACAGATGCCCATACAATCGCAAATTCTTTACCTGCTAGGCCTCTCAAATTCAACATAACTGGAACCCCTGAAAGGGAGGCTTCTATCCATTTCTACCCCCTACCGCCTTCAATCTTGGCAAAGAGTGTTATCAAAAGAACTAAGGAGGGAACATAGAAAGCTCCCCTGCTCAGCAGCCACTCACACATTACAGAAATTAGACAAGTACAGAGTTAATATGCACAACCATGGGTCAAAAGCAGCTCTGGCTGCAGATATGTTTCTAAACACAACGCAGGGAATCACAAAGCACGGGTGCACAGTCATCAGTGCCTCTTGTTTGTTCGTTTGTTTGTTTGTTTGTTTGTTTGTTTTTAATAGCATGGCAGATTCAAAGAGCCAACAAAGCAGAGAGAAATAACTCAGAGTAGGCACAGTGTGTGAATGTCTAGAGCTAATGATATTTTCTCTACATATACTATGTCTTAATATCTGGGAGGGCTTAACTGTGAGGGACATGAGACACTTTGCTGACCTGCGGACACTGAGGGGACAGGTGTATCATTCACCCTCCCAATGATCTGAGAGCTTTCTAATCGCTAAGAAAGTCAGCAGATGCTCCCCAAAATACAAAAGCACTCCACGTCCCCACTATGCTCCCTTCTCGACACGGATACACCGATCAAATCTCCAAGAGAAAAACAGGTTTATTACTTAAGAACACCTACTCTGCCTTCCAGAGTCTAGAAAAGCAAGGAAATTGAAAAATGGGGCTTACATTCCTAACAACAGCTGGCCGGAACTCCTGAGCAGCAAGAACTCCTGATTTCTTTTTTCTCATTGTTTATAAAAAAATCTATGCTAACCTTGGTGCTGGTGGTACTTTCCTTTAATCCCAGCACTCAGGAGGCAGAGGCAGGCAGATCTCTGTGAGTTCAGGAACAGCCTGGTGTACAGGATGAGTTCCAGGACAGTCAGGAAGCCCTACATGGAAAAACAAACAAAAAGTCTATGCTAGACCAAGGAAATGGTTCATTTGGCAAAATGCTTGCTACACAAATCTGAGGACCTGTGCTTGATGCCCAACACCTGAGTCAAGAAGTCAGTCATGGTGGCATGCACTCATAATCCCAGCAATGGGCAGACAGAGAAAGGCAGATATGTGCGGCTTGCTAACTTAAACCAGCCCTGGTGGACAGTGTTTGAGAAACAACAGCCCCAGCTGACCTCTCGCCTACACACAAACACACATATGCACACGCCACACATACACACACGCACACGCATCAACATGCACATATACATAAAATTATGCTCAGTTCTCAGAAAGAACGCCAGCCAGCCAGTCTGCCTGCCTGTGTGTCTAGCCTTTGTTTTCCTACCCAACCCACCTACTTCCTCTCACCTATACGGCTCTAAAAAACAATTTGAATTTGAGCTTCATGGGATAGAAGATACCCGAAGTTACTTCTAGGCCCAAGTTCCACAGTTTTATCACACACTGTGATGTGCACTCCATAATAGTGAATTTTGCCAAACTACCTACTTCTAACATCCTCAGGAAGGCAAATATGCATCCAGATGACATCACACTGAATGCCAAGTCCTGTTGCATGAAGGAGAATGCTCCTTTCCTCCACGTATCAGCCAAAACACATTGGTTCATACTTGAAGCACCCAACCAAAGAATATACACAGGCTGGACCTAGGCCTCCCCACACATATGTAAACAGACGTGCAACTTGATCTTCATGTGGGTCCTGAACTACTGGAGTGGGGGCTATCCCAAAAGTTGTTGCCTGTATGTGGGATATGTTTTTCTAGCTGGGCTGCCTTGTCTGGCCTCAGTGGAAGGGGATGCACCTAGCCTTGTAGTACCAGGGTGAGGGGATACTCAGAGCCCCTCCTCAGAGGAGAGGGGGAAGAGGGAGTGGGGGAAGGGTTGTGGGAAGGAGTGACCAGGAGGTGAGCAGTGAGCCAGATGTAAGGTGAATAAGTGAAAAATAAATAAATTCAAAAAACAAGCAAACAAAAACCAAATCACAAGCTATGTTGCTCAAGCAGAAGGGTGTGCGCCATTGGCTATCCTGAAACTCAGCTGCGTTACATAGCTTTACAACCAGGAGAAGCCCAGTGTGGTGCACTGAGCCCTTTAGACAAACAGAAAGGTAGAGTGGAAGAGAGTCCAAAACAAGAGGGAAAAAAAAGTCTGGTGCCAGGGCGAGGCCTTTAAAGCAAACTTCAGATGAACTCTAGAGTATAACAAATGAAGCCAACCTCAGCGTACACCCTTGCTATCCAAAGCAGGGATAGGATTATATAATCTTTGCAACCTAGAACCCCATTCTCACCTACGAAAGAACCTCTCTCCATAAAACACTAGTGACATTTGCGCTTACTTGTCATAGTGCTTAGCCAAAGAGCCAGAATCTTGAAGACACCGGCATTCAGCTGAGAGAACTAAATTATATGGCGAGGGATCAGAAATGGGGTCGCTTAGGCTAATTCAGAAGGCCTGTGCCTCCACATGCGGTCAGTATTTTTGCCTGGGGTGGAAATGTTCACAATTCTACTTTCATGTCGAAGCAGACACTAAGAGGGAGAACAGAGTGTTTAATAGAAAATCAGAGTGGAAAATATGCACAGCGCCCAAGGAGCTGTCTGGTTGTCTCAATACAAATGATTGGCCACAATGATGATCCAGAGGCAAAGTCAACCAGCAGCAAGGGGCCTCACAGAGTCTGCTCCAGACACTCACAAGGTCTGGCCCCACGCTATATCTTCAATCCAAAGTTCAACTAAAGCCACAGCAGAGACCTCTCTGCACAAAAAGCCTGCTCAGAAAAGTCAAAATGCCACTGACCTCAATAGTGGCCTGGGAAAATCAGGTCTCTACATGAACACATGGAAGGGTCCGTGGAGTGCCTGAGCTGGAACAGACAGGAGGGCGTGTACAAAGTATAGACTCACCAAAGCAGCATCGCTAGTCTCTCATCCTGGGGTCTGCTCCTGTTCCAGAACCTTCTGCATATGGGGCTCTCCTTCAGACTGTATCGGGAAGCTGGCTTCGAAATTCTGGTCGACTGAGGAACACCATAAACTGTAATTTACAAACACTTGGAAAAGTATGTCAGAACTTCACCCTTGTCTCTAAAATGAGGTTGCTAGGGAAAGCAACTGGAGGGTTCTTAGTGAGAGCAGGCATCTCTGTATAAATAGTCAAAAGCTTGAGAGGAAATGTACCTTCCCCTTAATGCATCTCTAAACAGCACAGAGAATGACACAGTTATGCTATGCGACTGTCTGCAGGAGCCACACACCCCCTGCCCCCCAGCAGCACACGCCACACGCCCATAGGAATGGACCCTTTCGAGCAAAACCAACCAGCAGAAGAGGAAAAGCACTCTCCTTCGCTCTCATATGCACTTTGTCTGAGACCAAACCAACTCATTTAACAAGCCGCAATAAATAACCCGTTATGCGCTAGCTTTTAGTCATTAACTACCCTTCCCTCTTAATTAAAGAAAACTTGAAGACCGGCTCTCAAGAGGGTTCTAAATAACTCACTTAATGTTTAAGAAAGCACTGCTTTTGATACAATCTGGATGAAATGAATGATGGAAACCCTCAAGTGGTGGATGAGGTGGTATTTCAAAGAACTAATTGCAGCATGAGGGGGGGAGCACCACTGCTTCTGGGTGCCATTGTCATCTCCTGCTTTTAGAGGCCTCCATCCATCTCAGCTCTGGAGTGCAAACCCCAAAACGCTTTCTGCTGATATAAAGAATCAAAATGCATTTTTAAAGATTTATTTATTTATTATTATCTGTGTGCGTGCGTGTGTGTGTGTGTGTGTGTGTGTGAGCGACCCCTGCGTACTGGGGGTCAAATCTGGGCTTCCTAGAAGAACAGTATATGCTGTGGAGCCATATCTACAGTCCCAAGTCAAAATATTTTAATACAATATTTTCATTAATTCATTGACAACCTTCTATTATATATTTTAATCACTTCTAACTCCTCCCCTAACGGTCCCAGCTCTACTAAGCATCCCTCCCAGGTTTGCACCCCTAGCCTTTAATAACTCACTGAGGACAACTTGCACTACCAATATATTCTCATGTGGGGCTATCCACTTAGCACCTCTAAAGAGTACTGCCCTCCACCCCACTCCACCCCACTCTGTAGACGCCATTAGCCAGCAGTAACTCCTCAGTTAGAGGTGAAGACTAAGTTAAAATACCTTAAAAGGATTGTCTGCGAAGGATTTCACTCTCCCTGATGTAAGGAGAGTTACTCCTGACAGCTCCAGGTGGAAACGAGGTAGGGACACTCTGAAAAGATGTGCTTTCTCCATTCCCTACTGCAGATCCCCAGATGTGTGAGAACGGTTTAATAAATATCACCATTTTAGCTTTTGATTCAAAAAAAGTCTTTTTTTTTTCAACTAAGTGATTAAAACAGGACTATAATTTGACTACATTAACAACACAATGAAGTAAGCCTTCAGTTAAAGTACCTTGGACAGACAAAGGGTTTCCAAAAGGCACAACCAAAAGGCCCTGCCAAGCTGATGGAAAGGGGTTAAGGCCTGTGGGAAGACCAGTCTTTTGTGGCATTATCCAAGTCTTTAGGGGAGGGAGCACCAAGCCATCTCTGGCAATGATTCTGGGCACCTACTTCCTAACCAAGCCCACCAGGCAGCCAGGCCTGCTGGATAGCACAGCACGTGGGCAGCAGGCAACAGAGGAAGAGAAAGAGTGGGACACACTAGTCTGGCAAAACAGGAAATTTGAGGAAACTATTTCTGAAATGTAAATAAGGGTTTCTGTTACTTTCATTATTGCAGAAGCAAAGATACTATCATGGGTGGAAGGCAGGAACCTCTCACCTCCCAGCATATGAGAGTTCATTCACAGTGGACTGAGCTGCCATTTTATATGAGTGGCTAACATCAGAATACGGAATAAAATTGCTTTTAATTGCTCCCTTTACGACCCCCTCCCACTCAGTCCTTCACATATGGGAAAGAAACTATTCAAATCTCTACCATTCCTTATACTGCTTGAGTGTTTAGGATAATCTGTTTGTCTTTTTGCGGGAGAGGGGGAGGGGACGTGGAGGATGTGGTATGTTTTGTGTGTGTGTGTGTGTGTGTGTGTGTGTGTGTGTGTGTGTGTGTGTGTGTGTGTATTATGAATGCTGCCTGTGGAGAATGCGAGGAGACAGCCTTCATTGCTTTATCCCCTGGAGACAGAATCTCTCACTAGGCTGTCCAGCCAGTTTCTGGGTTCTCCCTGTCTCTTCTGGCAGTGCTGTGGTTGAAGGTGCATACAGCAGCCACGCCCTGCTTTTATGTCAACACTGAGGACTCAAACTTACACGTCCTGTGCTTTCGGAGTGGTGTCATGCACTGAGCTCCTCAGCCCGGCACCTGTCTTCTTTAGCAGGAGGAAACACATAAAGGTCCCACTTCGCAAAACTGCTGTGAGATCCCTGAATCATACAGTAAGTGAAATAAAGTAAGTGCTCAATATACTAGAGACTTCTATGTTAACACCAGAGCAAACGGGTGTGGCCATCCATGCCTGTAATGTCCATAATCTCAGAGGCACACAGATTGCAAGCTGGAGACTAGCCTGGGCTGCATCACAAGACTAAAATAAAATAAAATAAAATAAAAATAAACCTTAACAGAACCACAACAAAAACAAACGAACAACACTCATAGTGATCCTACTATCAAAATCAACCTAGAAAATACAAAGGCCTCTCTTTCATCAATGGCTTCATTTTTAAAGATGCAATGTTTGCAGGTTATAGGGGAGGGGAAAGCCACATGTGTAAATGATTGCCTGGCAACTTCCCTCAAAAATACATCTGTAACCTTTACAGAGAGCACAACTCACAAACACAAACTTTCTGAGCAGAAGAGGAAGATGTGGTTGGAGGAGTGCTGACAGGTGGGGACACTGGAGACAACAGGTGTGTGTCCTCACTGGCTTCAATGCTCTTAGAGGCATGGGCTAATCCTCACGGTGACACAGTATTAAAGGATGGGAAAGAGAGAGAGCGAGGGAAGGGGAGAAACGGGGAGAGGAAGGGAGGTGGGAATCCAGGAGTGAGGGTAGAAACTGTATCAATGCCTGGTATAGTCAGATAATATATTCCCATATCAACACAAATGAAAAATGTTTAAGCCCAATCAAATAAAAGCCAAAATTCCTAGCCTAATATATTTATACACACTTGGTTCAAGAAAATCTAAACTTGGGCTGTACACATACAGTTTTAACAGGTTATAAGCACTTCGTTAGGCTGCATTTTTGTTATTAATTACCATGGCCCATGTCCACCCCAAATGAGACAAGTACATCCTTTCTGACAGGGTCATACAGGGAAATATTCCTAGTGGCCACAGCAGAGTACCAAGTCCACAAGCCCAACCCTCATCCCCTTCACAAAAGGGAACCAGCAATGTGACCAAAGTAGCTGGGCCAAGCCACGAGTGATAAATAACAGGGTGTGCCTATTCATAATCTCGGTGCTCTGGCAAATTCCTCCTAGCTCACTCGCATCCAGCCATGGTGCATTTTAGTGCTCTCGGTCTCACATTTCAGCAATCGAGCTTTCACCGTACACACAAACGGTGGTGGAAGCAGCTCAACCGCTGAGTAAAACTGTGCAGTTTATCTGATGTGCTCCACCAAGGCAATCGAAGACATGCCCATAAAATATACTGCTATTGGTATTTGGGGGGAGGTTTGTTTGCCAGAGTCTTACCTGTTCTTTCTTTCTTCCTGACACCAAAGTACACCCTGCTTCCCAGTCCCCAAACACAGCACAAAATGGGGACAATTGGGTTAGACTCCATATAACACACATCCCAACCAGTACTGGCTAGCACTCCTGCACCCGGTGCCAATTTCAGGAAAATGAGAGTTCACCCCCCACCTGGGTGCCTTCATTCTTGTAATCTCACAGAGACATAACAGTTCCAGAAACCACTACACACACACACACACACACACACACACACACACCTCACTACTCAGATATTCACACTGCCCTTCATAAAGGGCTTACTATTGCAAGACACTCTCATTGATACTAAATCATCAAACTGCAACACCCTCCCTCCAAAAAAACCCCAAAACATAGCCCCTCACAAAAAGATGGAACCCAGATGATTTTTTCGTGAGCTTATCTGAGTGGAACACCAACATTTTTGCTTAATGCAATGCAAATCTCAAAAGAGGGCGTTTAACCAGGAAGGACACGTGCAGGCGAAAGCCTTCCAAGCTATACAAATGTGTCCATATGCAGAGCTCACATACATACACCACACTGACACTGGTTGAGATATAAAGAATCACCCTGGGCCAGAATGTTAACCACTGCCAATCTCTCCAGGCAGAGCCCCACAAAAAAAAAAAAAAAAAAAAAAAAA
This sequence comes from Mus musculus, assembly GCF_000001635.26. Classification (NCBI taxonomy): domain Eukaryota; kingdom Metazoa; phylum Chordata; class Mammalia; order Rodentia; family Muridae; genus Mus; species Mus musculus. The sequence goes on from NC_000072.6 coordinate 99,404,085, forward strand.
AAAAAAAAAAAACCTAAGCAAACAACAGGAACTTTAAAAAAAAAAAAAACTATTTGAAAATGATGTAATGTTCTGGTTCATGACAAGGTGGACCATTCTACCTTCTACTTTGATTTACTCCCTCACACAGCCAGGAAAGGAAGAAGTAACAGGATGTCGCATTTACCTGCTCATTGAGCAAATAATATAGAGGGTTGTTCGGCATCTGTATTCAAATGAAAATAGGGCCCAAGCATTTATTTCTGTCACTGGTAGAGACCCCACCCTGTAAGGAACACAAGCCTAAAGCAATCTCTTGCAATGGGCCATTTTACTTATTCTGCAATTTCTTACCCAAATTACACAGGTATAATTATTTTGACACTATAATGAAAAGAAAATGGGATTTGGGCACCGTGGGTTTATCTAATAACACTATTTCTTGCCAGACTTCACAGTACTGACAGCCATAAAGAACCTTGTCCATTCCAATAGGAAATATTTGATTTTACTGTATGAACATTATTTATTTTCACCAAGTTGCTATTATCAGAAGGGATATGATAGCTGAATAATAAAAATGAAATCAAGAAATTCTGGTGTTTCAAGGCTTTATTTTTTTTTCCCCTGCTCTCACTTTTGACATTTTCTTCCCCTGGAGAGACAAGATAAAGTGCTGTCATAAATGGGTGACTTTTCTTGTCAAATGACAGATTTGATTCTCCATGGCAACCACAAATCAAGGTGCTAGTAGGAATTAAAGCTTCTCTTAAAAGGCGTCTTTATGTTTATAAAATGAATTTAAATTAAATGGGTATTAGGTACAGTCTTTACCTCGATGTATTTATTGACTGGAGAGCTTCGGGTGGCGAGCAGCGCATTTGCATTTTTAAGGAAAGATAACATATTGTCCTGACAGATGTATAAACAAAGGAAGCAACAAGGGCAAGCTTCCTCCATGGCTTTGGAGACCCAAGAAGGGTGTACATGCAGACGGACATGGAGCACGCAGGAAGTCTTTAAATACTGAACAAGGTGTAAGAATTACCCACAGGGAACAAGAGAGGAGAATCTCCCCTATTTAATCTCCTCACACGGGCCATCCCTTATTCCCACTTACTAAAGATTTGTGTAAATTATCTCAAACAAAATGCCAAAAGACAATCTCTCTTCCCATCTTGTTTCTCTCTTGTCACAGTTCCAGATTTCCTTCTAAAACCTCATTATCATAGCAAATAAATATTTAATATAAAGGAAATTATTTTAGCCCTCAAGTTCAGGCCATACAGAAATGAAACATTTACCTTCTAATGTTTTCACTAAAGGCAACACACAGGTGTGTTTGTATGTGTGTGTGTGTGTGTGTGTGTGTGTGCGTGTGTGTACACTAGAAAAGCATGTATGGTTTCAGATCAGTAAGATACTATAACACTCATTGCACTCTTCATGAAAAACAAAAGCTGGGTTAGGTTCTTGGCTATGGGAACTTTAGCAGCAAGGCGACATGTTCTTGAACCTGGAAATAATAAACCAGGTCAAATCTTGATACCAAGAAACCCACTACTTCTCTAAAAGAGGGAGACCGTTAAGGTCACAAATAATATGTTCAAAGTGGGCGCACAGCTCGTTTCTGGAAGTTACCAGTGCCGCAGAGGCCACTACTGTCCTGCCTGCAATACATACTATCAGCAATGACTTCACTCCAGATGTAGCCTTGGGATGAAAATGGAGGAAATAAAAGTCTTACACTATACACTGGTCATTGGGGGAATGCAGCATTATACCTGGCACTCATGGAAGCTGAACCAAACTTGACTTTATGCCGACTTTAGTTAAGACAATAGCATGGAAAACAAAATCAAATCTCTTCACTCAACGGTTAACAACAGTGCCTTTCACTGGGAGGTGTGGAGCCTTACTCAAGGGCTGGGGCTGGGGCACTGGGAAGCTAAGGCTGAACAAATAACTTTATATAGGACTTAGGGCCCTAAACCTAAATGTGCATGAGTTCTTTGAGGGTGGGTGGGTGAGGATTTGAAAGGCTATCCACTCAACTTTTATCAGCACCAGCTACATGAAGACAGGGCTAAAAGTTATACATCTCTCTGGAGCTCCATATACAGAGCACATTTTATGGTGGGGTGAGTCACTCAGAACTGTCTATTTTTGTCACAATGGCTTTTGTTTCATATTAGAATAAAGTGGGCTGATGATTTTATTCTCGTTCTGTGTAGGAAGTCATACTAACACTGAGTCAAAAAAGACAGATTGGCCAGTTCCAGGTAAACCCAGGGCTCACATGCTCTTCAGAGGACAGAGCAGGCCCCTAAGGTTCTTCCCCTAGTTTTATAAACACAAACCAAGGCTTCTGGTATTACCAAGCCTTCTGAGCAGCAGCATGCCATGGTAGAGCCTGCCATCTGTACCTCTTCAAGCTCTGCAAGCAACTCTTCCTTTAGGCTGAATCACGGTATCAAGAGCAGGAGGCCGCCAAGGCCTTCCAACACACCTGAGCTCCCCGCCCTGAACTTGATCGTGTCTGCCTTAGACAGTTCCCAAGAGGAAAAAGACAATCAAGGCTGGGGCTACACAGGATTGAATGTCAGCACCCACTGAATAAAATCAAGAAACACTTCGCTAATGCACTACTGGATAAAGCAAGTGGCCCATGAATAAGACCCGTCAGAGAAGGAAAAAAAAAATGGCAATGTTATTCGGCTGGAACAGAAAGTATTTACCATTCTGCTCGAGAGCAGGAAGGAGAAGAATTTATAAACCCATCTCAGTGGGCCAGTTGAACCTGGTTACTTCTGTTTAGATGTTCCTGTCAACTCAAGAATTTCTTGAGAAAAATAAAATATGGTTCACATCAAACAGCACCTTCTACCTGTCTTCTGGGCTTTCCTGAGGTACACACAGTGTCCCAGGGTCACATTTTTCTGACAGGCCAACTGTATGGGAAAATTTCTTCCTATGAAGCTTGTAAAACAGAGTCTAGCATGTGAGAGCCTGTGTGTATAACACTGAAATCCCACCAAGTGGTTTCATCCAGATCCACCGCAAGCTTTGAGAATCAGTTCGGTTGAGAGGAGGCCATTACGTCAGCTCTGCTCAGGATCTGGAAATCATGTCATATTACAGTCATCTGATGAAGGATCATTTGAGCCCATCATGACCCCAGTGTGTTGTTGTCGATTTCCTGGGCTGGACATTAAAGACTCCACAGAGCCACTGAGGAAGCACGGGTTTATCATTCTAGTTGGCCACTTTTGTCTCTTCTCCAACACCCACACTCTGCCAGCCTACCTCTTACCCCATAACCTCCACCATATAAATCAAATAACTCCACAATTTTACCTGAAAGACACTTGCCTCATTTACCAGCCTGGCCCGAGCCTTCCTGCCCTCTCATTCAGCCACTCTCAGACTAAAGAACTCACCAGAGAAGAAAATATCACCAAACACCTGACTAGGGGCTCAGGGTATTTCAGGGCCCACCTCAGGAAAGGATAACATAGAAGCACACCCCATCTTCAGGAGTCACACGTGACCAGGCTTCTTCTATGGCATGACCTTGAGCTCCTCTGAGCTCATGGGAAATGGGCCTAATAACTCTCCCTTGCGGGGGTGCCATGCTTTCAATTACTATCTGTAAAACACTCTGTGATCCCCAGATGAAAGGCAGGGCTGTGTAAAAGCCCAGAAGCAGAGGCTAGGGTGACTGTCATTATTGTGGCTCAACCCCTGGACACAACTCCCATCAAATCATCTTTTTGAGGCTTTGTCTAGCGAAGCCTTCCACACCTGGGAAAAGTCTAGAACTCAAAACACTTCCCACAGAGGTGTGTACTTTAGAAATGAGATGCCGTTGGTGGCAAGCTGGCACAAGTTGCCAAAGAGGCAACCAGCCAGAGCAGTACCTAAGCAGCATCAGGCACACGCTTCCACAGAGAGATGTCCAGCCTGCGGACCTGTAAGTGGGGAGCCTTACTTCAAAAACCAAGTAGAGGACAAGCAGAAAAAGTAGGTAAGACCCCCAGGGAATGCTCAGCTAGGCTTCCTCACAGATACCTGCTAAGATCCACAGCCTCCCACAAAAGGGCTCCTTACACACAAAAGCTCACCCACCCACCCTTAAGACACACAGCAGGACGCACAGTGGAGATGCAAAGGCCAAGCCAGTACTGTTCAATACCTGGTGTCTTTGGGATCTGCCTAAATCTGGAACTCTGGGCTCCTGCAAGCTAGGAATTCAACAAGCAAACAAAGCTAAGACCCCTCCACCAGGCTGGCTCTTCTCCCCATACAGTCAGGAGTCAGTCTGCTTTCTACTCTCCCATCCCCAGCAGGATAAGTAGAGGTGAGTGGCCTCGCAAACATCTGCTCAGCAGCTACTTCTGTGGGGAAAGCTACATACCTCAATGACATTACAATAGTGGCATCGGGTGTGCCAGACAAGGTCTTATAACTCAGCAAGGTCTGTGGAAGGTAACTGTAACTTCCCAAGATGGTTTATACATCTGCACCTTAGTCTTCACATCTGTACAATGAAGATGATAGTACCTGCCTTATAGGACTCTAGCCCGTGGACCCAATGTTATTTATTACTGGTACTTTGGACAAGGGCTGACTAGAACTGCCATTCTCTCCCAGAATCAGTGCCACAGAGAAGATACCAATCCCACCTCCTGTCAGGAAGTGACAACACTAAAGTACCAGAAGGAATTTGCTAAGATAGGTCAGCTCAGGGACTGCCTTAACCACACATCCCAAACCCAAACCTTGAGCTCAGAAGCGAAGCCAGAGTCCCTGACACAGGCCCCATTGCCCATCTTCCTCCTCCTTAGATGCAACCACAATCTGGCATATGCTTACTCCGTGCTCCAGGAGGGGAGGAGGGTTCCTGGATGAAGGAACGGATCTATCATCCTCTTATCCTCAAGAGCGATGTGCTTGTCAGGAAAACCAAACATTTGTAAAGCTGACAACGTAGGACATTTGTGTCACCACCTGTTGAAAACAGATGCTAGCACATGCCATGCCTGCCCCAGACCTTCCCAGGACTCTCTGATGCCACATTCTGTTCCAGATCCCCAAGCCAGGGCCTCTCCAGGTCCTCAGGCCTACCCTTCTTTTTGTCTTTGGATTGGCAAAATCTGAAGTGAGGAGAGCAGCTAAGTTTTCTCTAGCAAACAACTTTCCACAGCTATTTGTCAACTTCTGTCATTCAAAGGGATACAACACAAATGTATATCTTTAATGAAATTCACAGTCAGGAAAAGTTGTCATCATCGAGTTATATCTGTTATGACATACATTTCATTTTGTTCAATACATAACAGAAAAGCTATTTAATCAAACAGAAGATTCTCGCTAAAATGACAGTCCAAGCAATGTCCAAACAACTGCTTATTATGCAATGTGAGTCTGACTGGGATTGGATTGTTTTCAGCGGATTTTCCCCCATCTCTCTCATTGAGAAAATAGCTTGAGGGGCTGGGGTGGCAAAGAAAGGGAGACTATGAAGTGGAGAGCTACAAGGAGGGATCCAGGAGTGCGGGGACTGGAGCCCACCCTGGAGCCTTCTAGAAAAAGGTAAAAGGCATAGCAACATCTAGATGACCATGAAGGGTATGGCTTCTTGGGGCCTGTGTCTGTCTTTTCCTTTACATAGCATGCCACACCTGATGGGATCAAATCCAAAGGCACAGCGCAAGGAGCCACACCTGCGTTCTTCAAGTGACACTCACCCTTAGACACGTGATTTGTTTCCCTTCACCACTGAATGAACTCTCGTCTGCAGTGATAAAACCCAATGTTATATTCTGCAGCAGAGTTTAAAGAACAGGGGAGGTAGCATGCCCATGAAAGAAAACACAGATGAAAAAAAATGTTAAGGGACTAAGTGGGTAGATACTTGAGTTTGGGTGTCACAGATGGTATGTGAGTTTGTAGGAAACCAGAGGTGGGGAGAGGACGAGAAGAAATGGGAGAGGAAAGAGTCTAGGGAGGAGGGGAGAGTGGGTTAGTAATGTAGAGAAGGTACAGATTCCTTCCTTTTGTCTCCCACACAATCCCACCAACATAGTAAGACACCAACAGAAAAGTGGTAGATGGATAGACAGATGGATTTGTGGACATAAGAAGGTAGGTGAGTGGATAGCTGGACAGACAGAATCTCTGCTGACTACAGAAGAGATGACTGCTGAGCTTATCTGAATAGATTAATTACCCTGTGAGACAAAGGCCCACTGTCTCGGGGACTGTCCCTCCTCATTCTCGTTCATAGTCGTATCCCAAGTTCCAACACCTTTTCCAATACAGGGACAGACTTCCTTTTTAAGACAGCTGGGGTTGAACTATGGCTAAGAAACATTCTGTGGTCTTACGCCAGGCTAATTGGTTATCGAGGTAACGATGAATGGCATGCCAAATGGCCCCCAAACCTTTCATCCTTACGGTGATGGCTGAGTCAAAAAAGAGAAGCTGGGACCAGAGATCCTTATATTTAACAACAATGAGATGTGGACCTCTCCCATAGCACAGGTCCCCATAGTCTGGCAGAGGACCCAGGAATTCACAGCTATGCCAGACTTCCAGGTAAAACCACAGCTACTGACCAGCTCTAAGAGGCTTGGACCCTGAGATGTTCCAAATCCATCTATGAGCTAGACATAATCTTCTAAAGTGGTCTTAATCAGACACAGCACTGGTTACTGGTCCACAAGGACAACCCACAGGGTACTGACACATTGATCCTCAGAGGAACATTTTTTCTCCCTGATATTCCGCTCTTTTCTGCACCACCCCCCCTTTTCTTCCCTTTCCTCCCTTGGTTTTGGTTTCTGTCACTGTCTATGTGTTTGTTTATTTTGAGACAGGGTCTCACTGCAGCCAGGCTGGCCTGGAATTCATAATGTAACCGAGGCTGCACCACAACTCACAGCAATGCTGCTGCCTCAGCCTCTCAAGTGCTGGGATTAACATGGTAGACCACCCACTCCTAACTTTTTGAAGAATTAACACTACTTGTCCAGACAACCTCCATCTCAGGAAGTTAGTCTCCCTCTGAGGAACTCAGTGGAATGCCCTAAGCCATTGTCTGACTTCAGAGACAATCTGCCGCCTAGCCACCAAAGGCCTAACTCCACAGTGACCGAAAGGCCACTTGAAAGAGCACAGGCTGTATTTCTCCTTGATGGCATCTGCCTTCCTCCTCGCACCGGGACACTGGGACACCATGCTTCGACTTTCTTCTTATCTGTTTTTTGTTGCTGTTTTGTTTCCATTGCTGTTGTGAAATAGGGTTTCTCTACACATTCCAAGCTGACCTCCAACTCTTGTTTATCCTGCCTCAGCCTCCTGAGTGGTAGGAATCACAGGCATGCTCCACTACACCTGATCCATGCTCCTCACCTTTAAGAGACTCCACAGTCTGACATGACACACAAGTTGTCCTTTGCTGCCTTGTTAATGGCACATCTTAAAGCCCCAGTCAGCCTCCTTATGAAAGAGCCCATGTACAGAAAGGCTTCGTGAAAGTTCCCAGCATGCACCTGCCTGACGTCCCCCTCTGTAAGACGTTCTCCCTCCCTTTACCCTTTCTACAGAGATCCTCCCTTAGTTCCCTTGATGACCTCTCATCCTCCATCCGGGCCCTGGACAGGTCAGTGACTCTTGGTAACTCACTATCTTCTTCCTAAAAGATCCCGAATCACATGCGGTTTTTAAGGACGGTACTTCTCTGCTAACATAAGTGTAACTGGGGTGTGGCAGCAGACCGCGAGGCCACATGACTGAAAATCTGAAAGCAAGAGAAGGTATGGAATGAAGCTGCCAAGCAGGTCCTCCTGCAGGATGCTCTAGAGGCATCCCAGATCCCTGCTCCTGAATGGCAGTTAGTTCCTACAGATGTCTATGGCCTGTGGAGCCCAGACAATCCTGAGCAACTCCACTTTGCTCTGCGGCTGACGGTGGATGCTGGTTTTTAAATGGCAATATCCAAATCAGAAAGGAAATGATAGTGTTCCAAGCTAAATGGCACACATTCAGACAGACTAAGAAAATAACAATAAAAGTGTAAATTTATTCTGCATGTGTGATCATGACTACCATTACATCAGGTTCCATATATGCCCAGCCAGAATAAATATTAACCCATTTCATAAATGACTTTATCCCACATTTGTGGATAGAGCTCCACCCAAACCCAAAACAACACTGTTTCCATAGCAACCAACAGATTTCAAAGGAGGAGGGAAAAAAAAAAAGGAGAAGACTTCAGAACACAGAGCAACCAAATAAAATAGCCAGTATCAACAAAGTATGTCAGCATTATTTAAAAGCATTCAGTGAGGGCCAGTCTATAGTTTAATCTCTTTCCCAGAAGCCAACTCCTCCTAAAGTCACCTTCTCAAAATTCAGTCTTTCCTCAAAGAAACAACTGCACAAATGTTTCCATTTTAACTGAGGAAAGAAGTAAACTTGAGTCATTCCTGGGGTTCGAGTGAAAGACAAGGAAGGGCAATTGTGTCTAGCGCATGATTCTACACACACTGAAATGCAGGGGATGGCGACTGATGATTCTGTGGTCTTAGCCATGCTCTGGTCACCTTATTAGGGAACCATTTCCCATTGCTGGGTTTGGAGGGTGGGGAAGGGGGGAGGTAGCAAAAGCCACATCTGAAAGCCTGGGTGCTCACAACCTTGGATGCAGCAGCTCGGTACCAGACCTAGCACGGAGCTTTCTCAATAACCTGTGTCAGTGAGCCCCAGCCACACATTTCGTAAGGCCTTCTGTGAGAACCTATATTCAAATTCAAAGCAACGGCCACAGGGATTGTCCTACTGAGCCACAGAGACCTTGGTGAACTCTACTCAGAATCAATCAACCTCCCCTCTCCCACTACTGACTCCTAATTTCAGAGTTACATGGGTTTCATTGTTGGTTTTCTTGTTTTTGTTATTATCTGTTTTTTAGCAATGAACCACGCTCCTAAGATGTAAAGGGTATTTTGAGCCCTTGGTGCCTGTTATCTTCCTGAAAGAAATTATACAGTGACTCAGGTCCATCCCATGTGCTAGCTGAGCGGCTTGGCTAAATGTTATTTAGACTCTCTCACCTTGCAGAGTTTGTTTCCTGCCTGTAAAACATAATGAATAAAAGTACTTTCTCCCTTGTAGAGTTGTTGCAAAGGTAACTGAACAAACTCATTCATAATGCAGTCTAACTCACAACAGATGGGATGGTGTTCCCACTGTTGTTACAATTAATTCTTCTCTTAAGTATTAGTTACATCTGGCTGGCTTTCCCGTCTATTACTGCAGAAAGCAATACTACTGAAAACACAGCTTAGGGACAGTATCCCAGAGAGAGGTCACAAGTCCCACTGGCTCAGCATCAGCTGGTCTTCAATGCCATGTGTCTGACAAGAAGAACCAGGCAACCATTGGCCACAATTTTGTCCCTTAGCATTCTTAAGCCTCAACTTCCTACCACAACACCAGGAGCACCTGATGTGATGATGTGAAGACCCTCGGCGAGGATGAACTGAGAGGAACCTTGGAGTAGGACTTTACACCCCCATGCCAGCCCATACCAGCCTGTTCCAGTCACTGCAGCTGCCAGGAACACCCCGGGGATGGTTGTGGATGAGAATGGCCCCCAGAGACTCTTCATGTGACTACCTTGTCATCAGTTGGTACAGCTGGCTGTGTGGGAAGTATTAGGGGGTGTGTTCTTGTTAGGGGAGGTGTGTCACCGAGGGGCAGTCTTAGAGGTTTCAAAACACTATTCCCAGGGTTCTCCTTCTTAGGTTTGAGACATTGTTGCTCCCACCATACCTTCACTCTCCTGTCATGGACTCTAACCCTCTAGAACCATAGGCCCAATTAAGCACTCTTTTTTATAAAGTTGCCTTGGTCATGGTGTCTCATCGCAGTGGTAGAACAGAAACTCATACACTCATCATGATAGAACAGAAACTAATACAATCATCATGATACTTGATGAGACACAACACCAATTCAACACCTATTTACTCACTATGACCGTGCGTCAGATGGTATGTAGCTATGGAAAAAAAAAAAAATCCATGTACTCACTAAATTTGCAGGCCAAAGGGGGTTACTGTGAAGAAAGAGGGCTGGGGGAGTGTGCACACTGCTGTTCTGTTGGGAAAGGGCAGAAATGAATTCCTGAAGTTTATCAGTGACAACACTGCCATATTTTAAAGATTTTCCTCCTGCATCTCACGTAAGGCAACATCATTACATCTCCCCAACAATCCAGACTTCCGAGCATCCCGCATGTCCTCCTCCTGTGCTTCCGGAGTCTCCACCCCATAAGGGCACAGCGCAGAGATGTGGCTCTATGAAGCATGGCGGTGATCAGAGAAAAACCTACTCTGGTGGCTCAGTGTACATGGGATAAGGCTGCAGCAAACATCAGGTGACTCCCAAGTTTAAAGATTTAACGGATTTTGCTCCACAACCCTATTAGCGGTGTGCCTAATGGTAAAAGAGGCACAAAAGTTAATTACATTTATACTTCATGATGAAGTCCCGAGTCTCCAAAAGCACGTGCACAACCGCACACTTTTATTGTTTTTCATTACAGGCTGTGTGCTTCATTGCCCCGAGAGCCATGCTGTTGTCGGGGGAGGAGGCATGAGTAGGGAAAGCTGATTTTGTGGAGGATGGACCATCATGTTGGGATTGTGTGCTCACCAATGCAGCATCACTGTCACTGGACTCCCTGAATTCTGCCATTTCAGTGTGGCGCATTATTCATAACAGGAAATAAAGACTTAAAATATGTGGGGGTGTATGTGTGCATACACTTGTGTTCATGTGTGCAAGTGTGTGTGGAAACCAGAGGTTAACCGTGTTGTTCACCATGACATTATCCGCCTAGGATTTTTTTGAGATTGAGTCTCACAATGACCTGGAATTCACTAAGTAGGATACTGGGTTGGTTATCCAGGAAAAAAATCCAACTGTCTCTGCCTCTTCAACATCCCCATGCCTGTCTTTTGAATGTGGTTCTGGGTAATGAACTGAAGATCGCATGATTGCTCTGTAAGCTCCTTACTAGTTGAGCCCACTCACTGAGCATAACTCAAGATTTTTAAAACACAGCCTATAAAGCTGTTCACATACAACCATGACCCCCCCCAAACATACAAATGTGAGTGCAGAAGAAAAGAAAAAACCTGGTTGATGAGGAAGGACTCTGCACACATGGCAAGAACACCCCCAGCCAGTGGCCCCTCACCCTGCGAGCTCTGTTTTAAAGTATATTAAACAGATGAGAACTGCTTCCCTTTAACACATATGGTTCCAGAGACAGAAAAGATGCTAAGCTTGAGTGGAGACGTCTTCCTATGTCTCTCAGCATTGCAACCCTGAAACAAGCTGGGTTTCCCTTGGAGATTAAACAACGACAAAATTCGAGTTCACTGTTTGACTCATACCAAGGTGTTTTGTTCATGAAAATGATCCCAGCCCATACATAAGTGTGTAAGTGAATGTGAAAATGGAAATGTAGACTGTTTCCCCTCCAAGTGGGAAGACACAAGAAAAAGCCGGTTCACATCATCCATCATCCACTGATAACCACCTGGCCAGCCTCTGCTACCTCCACAACTGTTATTTCTGCACAATGCACATCTCACAGGAATCGCACAGATCCACACCCTCAGCTTGTCCTAGGAGTGATAAAGACAGGTATTTTCCTTTCAGTTCTCTTTCTCAGAGCTGGATGCTAGGAGGTAAGCATAGCAAAATCAACAAGACAGTGGAGGTGCATGCACTCAATCCCAGCACTCAGGAGGTAGAGGGGGGCAGAGCTCTGCGAGTTCAAGGCCAGCCTGGTCTACAGAGCAAGTTCTACAACACCCAGTGCTACATAGATGCTGTCTCAAAAAAGAAAAAAAAAAGAAAAAGAAAAAAGAAAGAAAAGAAAAGAGAGGAAAAGAAAAGAAAAGAAAAGAAAAGAAAAGAAAAGAAAAGAAAAGAAAAGAAAAGAAAAGAAAAGAGAATAGCTAAATAACATATAACCAGGTTAGATGGTTAAGATATGGGTCAAAATTTGAACCCAGAGCTCATTCCAATATGGCTCTCCACCTAAAGTAACAGAATGGCTTCAGGCCTTGCTCTCTGGTTATTGCCAGGCCTTTTAGGGGTGTATGTTACCAAGATGGTAAAAGAAAAAGAAAGAAAAGTTGGTGAGATGCATAAGCCAAAGATGCACAACTTGATGTGAGAAGTAAACCATGGAGTGAGGTGTCTTAATAAATCTCAAGTGCCAAGTCTTCCTCTCCCTGGGGTTGCCTGCTCCCTACCCCTGTCTTTTGCCTCCAGTCCTAAAGGTGCTCAGTACATGTTACTGGAGAGTCTTCAAAGGCTCACAGTTCTGATCTTCACTTAACACACGAAGAAGAAACAATCTAAAAGCCTAAGCCAAGGGGAGCATATATACTCAAGAAGTGTCATGACCAACATTTAAAACCTTACACTGAAGAGCTAGATGGACTAAAGTTTAGTGGAGAAGCATCCAGCTAGCATGTGTGAGGCCCCGTGCATCTCCAGGACCAGAAAACCACACATAATATATGCACTTCGGTGTATATATTTACACATATATGATATGCCCACACAGAGCATTTTATGGGCAGCATTAGCTGGATCACTTAAATTATAAAAGCGATATCCTTTCCAACAAAAATCATCAAGAAAAATAGAGATATACTAGAATTGTATTTTCCCATTTTAGGAGAAAGCTTTATTACTCAGAAAGAGAACAGAGGTGAATGCATCCCAGTTTAAGACACACAGGTTTGCATGGTGAGAGGGGTACTGGTTGGTTCTGTGTGTCAACTTGACACAAGCTGGAGTTATCACAAAGAAAGGAGCCTCCCTTGGAGAAATGCTTCCGTGAGATCCAGCTGAGGGGCATTTTCTTGGTTGGTGATCAAGGGTGGAGGGCCCATTAGGGTGGCGCCATCCCTGGGCTGGTAGTCTTGGGTTCTATAAGACAGCAGGCTGAGCAAGCCAATGGAAGCAAGCCAGTAAGGTACATCCCTCCATGGCTTCTGCATCAGCTCCTGCTTTCTGACCTGCTTGAGTTCCAGTCCTGACTTCCTTTGGTGATGAACAGCAAGCAGTATGGAAGTGTAAGCCGAATAAACCCTTTCCTCCCCAATTTGCATCTTGGTCATGATGTTTGTGCAGGAATAAAAATCCTGACTAAGGGGGGCTGGTGAGATGGCTCAGTGGGTAAGAGCACCCGACTGCTCTTCCAAAGGTTCGAAGTTCAAATCCCAGCAACCACATGGTGGCTTACAACCACCCATAATGAGATCTGACTCCCTCTTCTGGAGTGTCTGAAGACAGCTACAGTGTACTTACATATAATAAATAAATAAATAAATAAATAAATAAATAAATAGAAAGAAAGAAAGAAAGAGTGATTTCTTTAAAAAAAAAAATCCTGACTAAGACAAGAGAGTAGTTTTAAAAAAATAGATAGATAGATAGATAGATAGATAGATAGATAGATAGATAGATAGATAGATGAGACTGTGTAATAAAATTCTGTTCACTATATGAATGTCAACTACCTGACTGGTTAAGTAGACAGGTCACATCACAGCATATAAGAAATGGAAATGACTGAAACTGATTTGCTTGCAATGAGATGATAATCAATAAAGGGATATTTTTAATTGTTATATTTATGGCTGATAAAATTAGCTGGTTTAGGAAACACTGTGCCCCTTTAAAAACAGGAATTGTGATTTTAAACCATGAGTGTGACAGGTTCTTTAATGGGCTCACACAACAAAAATCAAAGGCGAGCCACTCATGCCATTTGAAATTTTCTGCCATCCACACATAACAAAAGGCAACAGGTCAAACTGCAGATGATGCAGCTCACCTAACAGCGCACCCCAAATCTTCTCACTGCATCGTGCGCTGAGCCAGGGTGTACCCTCCCACTTAGCCACCTCACTGTCACTGCCATACACACATCAAGCACCCCGAAGCCAGTTAGTCTGTAAGAGGTATTGGAAAACGCATTGGCAGCAGATCATTTTGTGACATCTTTAGCAAAGAAAATACCTAGAAAAAAAAAAAACCCAGCAGGTTCTATTTCAGAGAATTAACAATATCATCAGAGTTGGCTCTATTTAAGGGGATGAGGGGCTCAGTTAATGTATGCATGTGTTTATGAACCACAGCATACATGCACAGGTACGTTCACACACATGGAGCACAGAGGACAACCTGAAATATTAACTCCTCAGATGCCGCTCACCTATTTTTGATTTTGAAACTGGCCTGAAGCTCCCCAAGTTGGCTAGGTTGGCTGGCTGGGAACTGTGATGGATCCCCCTATCTTGGCCTCCCAGAGCTGAGATTTTAAGTGGGTCCTGGGGATCAAACTGAAGTCCTCTTGTTCACACAGCAAGCAATTCATCAACTGAACCATGCCATCCACCATCTTTGCTTCTACAGGCAACTTCTCCACCAAATCCAGACAAGGAGACTAAGGAAATCCTATAAGACACACAAGGCTTTTACTACTGAAACTGTAACTGTCTCCTTAAATTCAAAACAAAACCAGCATTCAGTCAGTGGTTAATCAGGCCTTTTCTGTGTCTCTGTTTTTAGGAGAAGGTTCCTGTTTCTTATTCTGGTTCTCAGTTCAATAGTTAGTTAAGTCTATGACACCCCCTAGGAGCCTAGCACCTCAAGAAATAACTTCATAATGAAATTATTCAACCTAAAGGAAACTTGTTGACACTTACCTCCTTTTTCCACTTGAACTTGGCAAGAGATACCTGTGGCTTTCAAAGACTCATGTCCAGAGATGAGGGCTTTTTGTATATGACCTTGAGCTACTATGGCGGACACAGCTTCCTCTACGGTAGTGGTTCTCAACCTTCCTAATGCCTTGACCATTTAAGACAGTTCTTCAGGTTGTGGTCACCTCCACCCATAAAATTATTTTCACTTTTCCTTTTTAATTGTAATTTTCTACTGTTATGAATCATAATGTGAAGACCCGTGTTTTCTGAGGTCTTAGACAGCACAGGCGAGTGGGGCATTTGGCCCACCAGACTTGTAGGTTGAGAACCACCGCTCTAGCAAGTTTACACCATCGCCATTCTACAGCAATGGTGTAACAAGGAGGACAGGACCTGGTCCTCCCCACACATACCCCAAGGATCCAAGAGAAACACTATAAAATTCCGCAGCTCCCAGTGAGATTCAAGGCTCGAAGGGCTGGAAAGGTCCGCAGTCTAGACAGACTCTCAAGTTCTGAACACTTAAATCCCTTCTCATTTCTATAGAAGTTGTTCCTTTCCAAGTACTGGTCTGTGGAGTACTGAAAGCTCTCATATTCAGATGTACAGTAAAGTAAGAAGTCTGGGGAACTGTGAGCAGGCTGCCATGCCTTGGCTCACAAGTCTCTTCTCCCTAATAAAACACACCATCAAGAGCTGTCGATATTCGTATAGGAAGAATATAAAGCAAATGCATGACATTTTTGACTCAGATAAAACATGTAGGCAACCTCAGCAAAAACAGTTCTGAACCTGTACAACCAAACCCCATCACAAAACGCTCCTGACATCCTAGAAAATACCTCTCTCCTATGATACACAGCACTGCACGCGCAAAACAGGATTGATGACTGTATCACCGCACATAACCACAAAGCCTCAACTGCTAACACCCCACAGAAACAATGCTTATTCAGACCACGCAAGGGAGAAGAGAATTGCAAGGTAATTTCTAATACCGAGAATCTCTATCCATATATAACAGCACCAACTGAAGCAAATCTCCCGAATTAACTTTCCAAAATGATTAAGGGGAACTGTGAAACATCACAGTTTATACAAGACAAGAAACATTTGGCTGCAAATGGATTTATAATTTTGCTAATTAAAAATTATCCCATTTTCACGTTGGATCCATCACTGCACAGAAACAGAAATAACCTCGCCATGCCAGAAACACAAGCAAATGATTAAAGTTCTACTAAAAAGGAAAAAAAAATCTTTAAAAGTTGGGAAAACATTTCATTAGGCTACAAATCAAAACCCGTCTGTCCTTGACATCTCTTTAATGTCTTCCAGATTCCACGTCGACTTTTTTAATCACTCACTGAATCACTCAGAAATTAAAATATGTTAAAATACTATCCATCTTGGACCTCTAACACAGTCCTTTGATATAATAGAACCTTCAGGCCCCTATATGAGCAATAGTCGCATACTACACCCTGTCTCTGATTTATGGATCCTATATATTTCACAATGAGAAAAATAATATTCCCAGAATCATGCCTTCATCAGTAAATCTGCTACATGTGAAGAATATAAATAAATACTAAAAGGGGCCACCGTGAACTCTCTCCTGTTACGTGTGCCAAGTAGACATGGATATAGCTTGGATTAAAAATAAAAATCATTTTCAAGCTTCCAAGGTGTTAACAACAAAATATGCTTTTCAAAGGAGAGAAAGGATGTGAGTGGCAAGAAGGGTGACTGATGAACAAGTAGTTCTCTGCAAAGCTAATGAAGGCAATGTTTACAGCACACTCTTATTTATTTACGCTTCCCTTCCTCGAGCCCTCCATGCGCCATGGGCGTCAGTGTTCAGAAATGGCACTGAAAAGCCCAGAACCTTCCAACTGCAAGTTACAGTAGTCACTGTGTCAGTGGAAACAATGAGTCACAGGCGTTCAACCTGGGATGAGCTGTGACAGCACCTCACATGTGTCACTGGGGTGTCATGTGACATGGCTGTTGCCATGGTGAGGCTCCATGTTCAGGAAATGTGTTAAGAATCATAGAAGGCACCCAGCCATCCCTCAAGATACTGTACATGCCCAAAAACGTACTCTGAAATCTTCCTACTGCCACTATCATTGTGATTGGCTTCCTCTCTGGGACGCATGCTGGATGGACGGGGAAGGCAAGTCACAGGGAAGAAGCTGGAAGGAAATGAAGCACCCATTCCTGGTATCAGGGAGAGGAGGCTGAGGCTGACAGAAGCTTCCAAACAATAGTTTCAAACAGTTTCAAAGAATAAAAATCAACTGTGCCCAACAGGAGGTTATTTTGTATTACGAGTACAATTTTCAGGCATTAAAACAAAGGGAAAAGCAAAAGATATCATAAATGGCATCATTTTTTAGGCTGAATGAAGAAATTATACAATTTAAGTATATATGATAAATAGTTCTTGTCACACTCACAAAGGAAGGAAGGGAAGGAGGGAGGGAGGGAAGGAGGGAGGGAGGGAAAAAAATCAAGTAAAATCAAATTCTGCAGTTGAACTTGTCTAAGCCAAGTCTCCAACTCAACCCAAGCGGCATTGCTTTTGACATCTTGAAACAAGAAGCAAATACTCACAGACTTCCTGTCATGGCGACGAAGGAACTGACTGGGAAGAAAGGACGGAACACTGACTGGTACTCACTCAACCTTTACCTTAGGGAACAGATCCATGGTTATCGCTAAGACTGCCTCACAGGTGCCTGCCTTCAAACAAAGACAAGCCTATTCCAGCAAAGGGAATTTACAACTTTCTAGCAGCAGACTCTCTAGATGCCAGCTTCCCAGATTTGAAATTTAGGAAGTGGGTTAAGGATAGTCAAAACATTTCACTTCCAAATGCAGAAGATGGTTTTGCCAGAAAAAGGCACCTTTTAAGTGAATTACAGATCAATAATGATACGCACACAAATCTGCTGGTGCCCTGAGAGGCAACCAAGGTGGTCATTGGGCACAAAAACCTACACAGGACAGAGATAGCATCTGTAGGAACGCAACACAATGAATTAGTAGGAGGCTTACCGGTGGCAGATTGGAGCCTAGCTTTTAAAAGAACTTCCTAGCTTTAAGGCTCAGCCAAAGATGTACATCTATAACCTATCTCCAAGATTCAAGGGCTGGAGACTTGGCTCAGCAGTTAGGAATTCTCACTACTCTTCCAAAGTACTGGTTTAGTTCCCAGCACCCATGTTGGATGGCCTACAGCCACCCATAACTCAAGATCTAGGGAATTTAATAGAAATTAAATGGCCTCCATGGTCAAAAGCACATGTGCACAGGCGCGCAGTCACACAAACACACACACATCTCACACAAACACACACACACACACACACACACACACACACACACACACACAAACATACCAAATAATGAAGTCTTAAAAAGAAAATTCAAGTACACCATACCTACAGTTATTCAAATACACTGAAGTCCACACAAGATTGAAGCATAAAATTCACACCGGGTAGAGAGAAGCCTTGAGATTCATCCTCCACTGAATGTAGAAATTACAAGGGTCTTTGGATGTGCTATGAATGCTGTGACAATCACCTGATGTAGACAGAGGCAGGCAGACCAGCAGGCAGACACAGACACACACTCTCACATCCTGAACACCCTGGAGGGGAGAATGAAATAGTCTACCATACTGACTACAAATCACTTTCTTAAATTTTAGATCAAGCTGCCAGGCTTTAGGGCCAGTCCTGAGCTGCTTGCTATTTATTGAGAATACAGTCTCTGCCGACTCTGTGTTTTCTGTCCCTTCACACTCTTAATTCCACAATCACCTAAAACTTCTCTTTCAAAAGTAAGTTGAAGTACAGAGAGATGTGACTTACCAAAGGTGATAGGACTCAAAGACAAGCTTTCAGATTAACAGCCTGCGTCAGCAACCACCGCACTTGGCTATTTCCTATTAAAGGTTCCACATCTTGGCCCTAGATCCTGGCATGCATTTGTGTTTAACAAAGAGAAGGTAAGCAATCTGAAGGGCTGTCAGCACACAACTACCTTTGAGGGCTCTCTCTCCCACTCCCTAACCTTTTTCATTACAATGAAGGCCTGTGTGAAAACCCAGTGTTAGTCTCAGAGAGGCTCATCTCCTCTCAGGATGTTTGTTCTCCGACTGCATTAACAATACGCTGGTTTACAAATCCTGGATGGCTGACAATCAGAAACTTTCCCTTGCATATCCAATCCAGTTTTACCCTGACACAGATGAGGAACAGTCTTCTCAACTACTCTCTGATTTTCTCCATTTCTCTGTTAGGCTTCCATCGCCCCTTAAGAATGGGATGTCGGGAGAACTGTGCCACACACAGTTGTCTTTGAACATTTCCTCTCACTCATAGCTCTACCCTTGGAATTGATGATGAAAAATGTCTACAAACTCTTCTTCCCCATTCCAATCCCCCCTACCTGGACTTGCCACCAGTTTAGAGGAAACACTGAGATACCCAACAAAATTGGATGTGTAACTCCGGGGCCTCACAACGTGAGACAAATTCTACCTCTAAGATATAGCCTCTACCCAAGCCAACATCTACCCAGAATTCCAGTCTCTTCTGATCATTCTTATGCTATACAAATTTTTTCACCTGATAAGGAACTACTCTTCTTGGAACTACTTTAATCAGAATATATTCTTAAGCTTTAATTATATATGCATTTATTGACTTGTTTGTGTGTGTGTGTGTGTGTGTGTGATGTGCACTACATACCTGTATAAACCTGCAGAGGCTAGAAGAGGAACTGGAGTCACAGGTGGTTGTAAGTCACCATGCGAATGTTAGGAACCAAACCTAGGTCTTTTGCAAGATTAGTAAGTTTGCTAAACCATTGAACCACCTCTCTAGCTCCCTGAAGATATATGTTAATGGTCATTTAAAAGAAAATTTCCTATTCATAATCACCATAACAATTCTGCTACAGCCAAGTACCTACCACTTGAACAATAATTCTGTTTTCTTAAAACCTCTAAAACTTTTATTAAAGCCGGGCGTGGTGGCGAACGCCTTTAATCCCAGCACTTGGGAGGCAGAGGCAGGCGGATTTCTGAGTTCGAGACCAGCCTGGTCTACAAAGTGAGTTCCAGGACAGACAGGGCTACAGAGAAACCCTGTCTCGAAAAACCAAAAAAAAAAAAAAAAAAAAAAAGACCAAAAACAAAACACTTGTATTAAACATTGCATTTAAGCAATATTATCTGAGAAACAAGATGATGTGCTAATTCTATTTTTGCCACAGATTTAATATACACTGAATGTATTAAAATAATATGTAAGTCTCTCCTTTTTAAAACTTTCATTTGCATCTACTAGGAAACGTAAACTTTCCTGGTGTGGTATGCAATGGCTTCTAGAACATTCTGGCTGTGAAGGGAATAGGGACAGATCACACAATGGGTTTTTAATGTCCTGCTCCTTCCATGGCTTCTCTTTCACTGGGTTAGCCATTCCCAGCCTTGCTTCTACCTCAAAAAGGAGGAGAGGCTCATAAAATGTCACTCTAAATTAATCAATACCAATACAGGACAGCTTACCTCAAAATGGAAAGTATTTGCAATGTTTCTCCCATTGAAAGCCCATGCAAAGCTGCTAAGTGTGGAGCTGTGCACACGCTGGAGAGGTAGAGAAGCAGCAGCTCCTTGCTGCTCCCTAGTTGGCCAGTCTAGCCTACTTGGCTGATCTGGACCAATGAGAGACCCTGTCTTGTAGGAGATAGATGGCAAACCTGAGGACGGTCTAGGGTGGTCTTCTGTGTTCCACTGGTGTACATCCATGCACAGGTGCACATGCAAACACAGAACACGTTTTTAAAAGGGGGTTGGAAAGATGCCTCAGTGGGTAAGGGTGCTTGTTCCCAAGCCTACCAACCTGAGTTCAATCCTGAGGACCCCTGTGGTAGGAGAGAAATGACTCCTGCTAGCTGACCTTAGATCTTCAAGACATGGGCAATGTGGCACCTGCATCCACCCTACATACATAACACCCAGTGCGTGCGTGTGCAGGCACCCTACATACACACACAGATATACACAGTAATTTTATTGGTACAAATAACAGAATCTTATGATTCCTGGGTACTCTCTGACCTCTTGGACGAGGTCTTGGCAAAAGCCATACTCCAGGCCAAATCCAACTTGCTACCAATGAGCTACATGCAGCTTTATTCTTAAATGGACGAGGATGAAATGAAAACAGTATTACTCCTTTATGACATGGGGAAAAGGCCTGACATTCATATTTCAATGTCTATAAATAAGTGTGACTTTGGAACTCAGCCACGCCCACTCATTTGCATATGGCCCTTGCAGCACTGCTCCATGGTGCCAGAGGGGAACAGCTGTAATCACCCAGGCAGCTCATAAACCTAAATCAATCATTCCTTTGTTGTTTCTAGAAAAGGACTGCTCTTCTCGAACAGAGACAGAGAAGCCAGAGTTGCCTTCATCCACATAACACATCTGATTTTCATTCACAGTGCTGAAGTCAGAGGACATCCTTGGGTCCTCTGCCCCATCCCGTCTGAGACAGGGTCTCTTAACTGTTTGCTGCCCTGTACCACAGGCTGTGAGCGTCTGGATTCTCCTGTCTCAGCCTCCCATCTTCCCACAGAAGTGCAGGGATTACAAACATGCACTGACGTGTCTGACTTTCACCTGGCTTCTGGGGGTCCGAGTTCAGATCGCCAATCCGGTTTTCACAGCAAGTACCTCACCCACTGAGCAGGCTCACGGTGGTGCACACACACCAGTGCCACTCCGAGCTACCCACGCTCAGTTTCCACCAGCCCGAGCACCGGCCTTCTTACTTTCCCGTGCAATTCGGTAGACTATTTATTAACCACCCTACAAATAAGCTAGCCTGACACCTTTTTAAAGCGGCAACATTATTAATTAAAAATCTGCCGACACCCATGCACAATAACTTCCTTATATCTTAATATGCATATCCATAGACTGATTATAACAGCGCTGAGAGATTGACAGGAAATGACTGAGAGTAATGGCCCAGAGGAGACACCGCATTGATCAGTAAATAATACACGTTTCTTCAAACTGTCTACCTGCATATTTACACATGTCAACTCACACGGGCTTTTATGACAGAATGCTTTCTTCAAAGATCTATGTAAAAATTCTAATACCAATTCAAAATAAAATTTTTTAAATCACACACACAAAAAGCACCTTCTGAGGCTACAGAAGGTGGGAATTTTATCCGTCAAATAGTACAACCTGGAGCTTTGACCCTTTCACCTGCAATGATCCTGATCGTTAAAAGAAAATCTGCAAATGTCTCAGGAGCTCAAAACATATTCCTGGTCATAAAGTCATAACTCTGCTACAGACTTTTCACAACCTTGCCCCCACTTGCCAGATGAGAAAACTGAGACTTTAGAAAGATCAGTGTGTTAGCCAGGCTTAATACTGTTAGGGAGATCTGAAGCTGTCCAGCCTGGTTCAGTGATCATGTTCCCTTGAGAGAACCTGTGGACCTGACAATATAAATATAACACTGTCCCTGGCAGTCTCAGTTTGGGCAGGTCTCAGGCCAAAGCATTGAGAAGTGTGCCCCACCAAGTACTTGGAGGTCACTGAGAAGTGTGGCCCCCAAGTACTTGGAGGACGTGACCTCTGGACTGAAGCTCCTGCACCATGCTCCCTGACAGAACCGTTCTCTCTCCATCCTCATACTGGATGCAATTCCCACTGCTGAAGAGAAATTGCAGTTATCTTCCCAAGTCTACACGAGGGAACCCCCACACCACCCAGTAGGCCTGAACTCTCCTCAGAGCCTCCACAAACCTGCTGTCTACCAATACCTATCTATACCTGTCCTGATAAATATCTGGCCTCCCTTTCCCCCCACCCCCTTAAAGCCCTACGTTGAGGCCTTACAGAGTGAGAGAAGAGAAACGGAGTCTCAAGCTTAGGCTTCCTTCAGCTACTATGACACGATTCAGGGGACTATTAGAGGAAGATCTCTACCACAAGTATTATAACCCTTGGCCTGCCACAATTACCCCAGTATGTCAACTCCTGCTATTGGGTAGGTTAGACACAGAATGTTCAAGGACCAGGTAAACCACTGTATCTGCATTGTTTAGAAAATTAACTCAAGGCATGCTGCCCCTCAGTTTCCCATCCTCTCTGAGTAGGTGCAGAGAAACCACAAGTGGCGTGTCACTCATGGTTATATAACCTAGTCTGCAACTTTCAGAAATATATAGAGAAAAGTTCCCTTATTAATACCCAAGCGCACCTGACGTTAAAAATAGTATGAAATCCCACACATTCCTGGAACGAGTCTCGGCTGCCTATGCTGCAGCGCTATCCAAAGAGCAGAAGTCCCTGTTGCCTATAGGCATGGGCCATGAATGTCACACACAGCGCTCAGCCTTCCCACCACCACAAAGGTCTCACATCAGGTTCCCTCCAACACCTGTTCTCTCTTGGGTTGGGCTAATATTCCTATTACGTTTATGTTCCTGAGGGCCAGACACTCAGGCACTGCTGCTCCAAGGGGCTGCCAATAGACAGAAAGGCATTCCACACTGAGTCATTCCATGGCCAGAATCTTGGCTAGAAAATGAGAAATACAGGGGGCAGGGGGGGAATTTGGAAGAAACAGTTCTCCTTTCTGCTATGGGCTTCGTGTGCAGAGTGAGCTTCAGTTTCACGTCTTTGTGTGTGTGTGTCTGCTATGTGTACCAATGCACACACAGGCATACACATGAAGGCATGTAAAAGCTAAAGGAGGATATTTAGCAGTCCCTGCCTCTGTCCCCTGAGACAGGGTCACTGAACCTGAAGCGAGGCTGGCAATGAACAAGCCCCGATAATCCTAGACTTCGTGGTGCTGTGGCTGAGGGGAAGCCTACGGTCATACTCAGCTTGGCAGGTGGTGCTGGGAACTTGAACTCAGTCCTCACACCTGTATGGCATGTGCTCTTTCCCCCTGAGCTACCTCTCCAGCGCCATAGTCCTTTTTTTTTTTTTACTCTCTCAAAGATAAATACAAACTACACAAGCTTCATTGCGGAGTAGCATAAGCAAACCCTGGATGGCCATGAAACACACTAGACCAGGAGCATAGCAGGTGCTCAATAGTCAGGTCGATGTGGACCCTGGCCCAAGCCTCTGTAGGACCCACTTCTGATGCTCTGCGATTCTGTACGTGGGACCTGAGTACTTCGCTTCTGCCTTGACAATAACTCCAGAATGATAATATGCACCACACAGAGGTGCTGTTAGGAGTAAATGAGATAACCAATGTGGTACTTAAGCTAGTGCTGGGGAAAAATAAGTGTCTAATGGATGTCTGCTATGATTACTTCCTACAAACATTACTAAACTCACAGAACGCAGGAGGGATACAAAGATTCCATCTCATGAGCCCGTTCCAATCAATCAGACAGAACTGCATAGCCTACTGTGCAGAGAGAAATCTAAGAGCCGCCGGCAGAGCAGAACACGGCCAGAGGTCTAGGAGTTTTGGTCAGCCTTGACCAAGGTCAAGCCTTCTGAAGAAGGGCTGAGAGGTGACCAGCCCACATCTTCACCTGCGACTGCTTTCCAGAACTCTGGTGACATAATCAACACAAATAATAATACATTGCACACTGAAATGAAATTAAAATGTACATTAACTAAATGATAGCTTAAATGTGCTAATTGCTCATTTTTCTTTAAGAAGGAATTAAAATGATGGCAGTTCTCAACAGGCAGCTCAGAAGCCTGCATATGAAACGAGGTGGAAATTTCCTTCCCGTGGCCTCTGCACAGAACTCCAACCAAGTTCACAGAAAGCACAGTGGTTTTATAACAAATGTGTGATATAGCCTAAGTTCCTAGAATCTTACCCCATGAAAGGCACCATGTATGTGTAGATATATAAAAAGGCCGAATTCCTTCCTCCCAGGTGTTACAGCTTATTGGGAAGCAGGCTTTGCTCGAGAAAGGAGAAGGGAAGAGTTACCCCTCAGGGTCAGCACCTGGCACCCGCGGTTGCCCGCCCGCCCGCCCTTCAGGAAAGACACTGTGTTGGCAGAATTAAAGTCACCCACCAGTTCTCACAGCTCCACTTCCTCACCAAGTCAGAGTCAGGCTTGACACATAGGTGAAAGGAAGATGAGAACAGCCCCCCTCCCCCTCCCCCTCCCCCCGACTGATCTTCTCCAAACATCACAGAAATTAAAAACAAATGAACCCCACAACGTCACCATGGGTCTCACCTAAAACACCCAAACCAGAAGAAAAGAAACCAAGGAGAAAAGAAATTACCCAGCAGACTCAGGGGACAAGGTGTAGGCATGTTTGTCAAAGAATCCTCTGGACATGAGGGTGTGGACACAGCACTCAGGAGTTAGAAGTGAGAGGACAACACAGTACAACACTGTCTGGGAAAAAAACAACAGGTTGAGGATGTAGCTTACTTAGCACAGTTTAATCCCCAGCACCCAAAATATATATGTATGCATATATGCATATAGATGTATACTTACGCATTCATATATTAACAGCTCAATATCAACATTGCCAGCATTTGAGCATACCAGGACACACTTGTGGAGGTCAGGGTACAACCTCGGGAGTTGGTTCTCACTTTCTAGCCTGTTGAGACAGGACCGCTCTAGCCACTTCTGATCTGCACTTCATGCACCAGGGCAACTCGCCTGCTAGCTTTCAAGCAATCCTACTTCAGCCTCCTCCTCCACTGTAGGGATGCTAAGACTGTAGATGCAGGGTACAACGCACAGCATTTACGGTGGGTTCCAGGGACTGAACTCAAAATCCTCAGGCACCCCCACCTAACGCTCTGCCACCTCCCTCACCCTCACTGACAGAGGAAGCACAGGAATGTGACATAGGAAGACTTTCAGTGACTGTGTGCCAGTAAGGGTGAGCTGGGCAAACAAAGGCCAACTCGAAAGACTCCTCTAAAGCTACTGGCTTTACACATGACGACATCTCCGATTTCCCAAATGGTGAGCTGATAACCTACAAGATTGTGGGTGGGAAATCCCCACAGACTAACACCTGCTCCCAGTGCCCGCCCCGAGCACACTGACCTCCTGACACAGAGGGAAACGATAAAATCCTGGATTTAGCCAAGAGATGCGTGTAGGTGTCAAACGAACAAAAGCTACCCAATAGATTAAACGTTTATTCTAAAGCAAATTAGTATGTCTAGAAAAATGCTTCTATAACCCCACAAGGGGCTTCCAGAAGAATGGGGAATACCTGCAACAGAAACACAGATCTCCTTTATTACAAAGTTGGGTCATATTCTCATTCCTAGCCTAATTTCCTATATCATAAGAACCTATATTCAACTTTATAAATAGCATATAGCAAGAAACATAAATTTAGTTAATGCAGAGATTTAACAGATTTTTTTTAAATGAGCGAGAAACGACTGTTTCAGAGCAAGTATCAGAAAGGGTTCTTTCTTTGAAGCTATGATTTTCCCTCTGACGCCACCTCCTTGGGGACATAAGTAGAGAGAAATAAATTTCACAGCTAATATATATGAAGTAACATGTTTAACATTATCCTATGAATTTATATCTACCTACACCCATATAAATTTATTCCACATAAACCGTCGCCTCCAACAGAATTCATTAAAATAACGTCAGAGCTTCTGAATTAAACGCAATCTTCTAATTGGAATTTAATCTTACAATAGTAGTCGGTGGGCTTTCTTTTTTAATTGACAAACGGAATAATTCATTCATGAGCTACATGGTTCCTTCTGAAGGACATAACGGCACATTTGACACGGGTTGGCTGGTCACTGCCGAGAGGCTAGAGGATCCTTCACGGCTGTCCTGCTTCTGCTAGTGAGCGGGACGGGATGGACACCGTCCACGCTGAATAAACGCGTTGCTAATATATTCCATTATTTCCATGAAAATGTCATGTTAATTTCTGATCTTCATCAAGCCAGACAATGGCTTCTATCATTGGCCATTAGCCAATTAGCTATGTGGAAAATATTCCACCAATTACATTCCTTGTATTAGGTTAGGGGCTGGAGAGAGAGGAAAAATAAATGTGTTGAAAATACTGGGGAGATAAAATTTAAGTTGACACTGTCTCCGCATGCTGGAGCCCAAGTTATACAATCTGATAGGCAGCTGCCAGTGCTTATAAATGCTTATTAAATCTCGCTTCTCTTTATGGCATGAGCGAAGATCTGTATTTTTACCAATATTAGCTTCATTGTGTTATGAAAGAGACCAAAATACTTAAGATCATTCTCTCCAGCTTATAAGACATATTATATAGTTTATTAAATTGTTAAAATTACTTTTCAAAGTCAAAATTTCACAAACTGGAAGCTTAAGCACAACCAAGTAGCTTGGCCGAAGTTGACATGCTGCAACCCAAGGTGGCCCAGAGAGGGAGGGATGTGTCGGCTTGCATTCCTTTCTCAGACCTCTGGCAAGCTGCATGCATCTTCTCCTAAAATGTGAATGGTTGTGACCCCCTCCCGAAATGATTTGTGAAAGAAGCAAATTAAGAAAAGAAAGCCAGGCGTGGTGGCACACGCCTTTAATCCCAGCACAGAGGCAGAGGCAGGCGGGTTTCTGAGTTTGAGGCCAGCCTGGGCTATACAGAGAAACCCTGTCTCAAAAAGCCAGAAAGCCAGAAAGCAAGAAAGCAAGAAAGCAAGCAGGAAAGCAGGAAAGCAGGAAAGGAAAGAAAGGAAAGAAAGGAAAGAAAAAGGAAAGAAAAAGGAAAGAAAGGAAAGAAAGGAAAGAAAGGAAAGAAGAAAGGAAGAAAGGAAGAAAGGAAGAAAGGAAGAAAGGAAGAAAGGAAGAAAGAAAAGAAGGAAGGAAGGAAGGAAGGAAGGAAGGAAGGAAGGAAGGAAGAAAGAAAGAAAGAAAGAAAGAAAGAAAGAAAGAAAGAAAGAAAGAAAGAAAGAGGGAGGGAGGGAGGGAGGGAGGGAGGGAGGGAGGGAGGGAGGGAGGGAGGGAAAGGATGTGACTGTTCTTAAGTTTTACTTAAAAAGCAAAGGATGTCCAGATTCACAAAGTACACAGCCTCTTGCCTGATTTGAAGTGAGGTGGGTTTGTATTTTTGCAAGTTTCTACTTCTTTGCAAGTCCAAAGTTAAGAATGTGATGAGAAAGATCAAAGAGAAACTGAAACTAGGAAGATGGCACGTGCAAGGCAAGCATAAGGGCCTGTGTTGAGATCCCCAGCTACCACGTATAAAAACTGTACTTGTAATCTTAGCTCTAGGAAGGTAGAAACAGACTCAACAATACTAGCCCCTTCTGTAAGTTCCAAGCAAGGAAGAGACCCGGTTTCAAAGAACAAGTGGATGCTGTATGAGGCTGACCCACGAGGTTGTCCTCTGGCCTCAAAGAAACAGAGACAGACAGACAACAAGACAGACAGGGAGACACACAAATATACAGACAAACTGAACAAAAACAAGTAGAAACCTCATGAACAATGTGAACAAACCCCATACACCATGTTATGCTTACAGTCTCGCCAGAGTTTAGTGGTAGGGACAGTACAAGGCCAGATCACAGCCTGACAAACAAGCCAGAACCTCTGCCAGCCCTCGTCAATCTTCTCAGGAACACTATGCAAATCCAGACTGTTATTATCACATTTATTAATAACCATGGCTAGCTGCCTATTAAATATGCAACAGACTTAGCCGCTCTTCACTCCCTGCCGCAGACAGGGAACGACACTAACTAATGGTTCACAATCACACCAGGCAAACAGGAACCAACTCAGAGGTCTGCCAGGTGAGTGGGGGCCTTAAAGAGCCACAGCCCACAGGCAGACAGCCTCACTTTGTGTCACAGGCACTGTTCAGTGACAACACAGATTCAGGACATTACCCATCTTCTGACCCTAACAATTCTGCTATGATGATCTATGGGCAAACCTTTTATCTCAGTTTCATTCCCCTGAACTTCAATGTGCCATTTAAACCGCCCACCCCTGTGGCTCTGACCTGCCTCACCATAAGGACACATTCCAGGAAATGCTTCACTCAGAACAAGAGTTGATGATGAGACTAAAGACTCCAAATGATCAGCTATCTTTTGGTTACTCAGTAGACTGTAAGTGGCACAACACTATGAAGGAGGTGACTCTGAAAGGGCTTAACCAGGTGTGCAGCACCTGGGCAGGACAAGTCACCGCATCACAGAGAATTCATCCTCTACTGGGCCTCAAAGCCCACTCAGGGCACAGCGGACGTAGCAGAACGAGTTCTAGCTCACAGGGCCTCTACTTCTTACTAAAACCACAGCCACGGGACGTTCATTGCAGTCTGAGAAACACAAGCTAACACTGCTATTCAATAGGGCCTCGTGGTAGCTTTTGATTTGTTTTGTTTTTGTTTTTGTTTTTTTCTTTTTCCTCAAAGAAGCATTTTCCATCACAGTCCTTCTGACTGATTTTTCCGACAGTCTTAACAACTGAAATTGACGAGCAAAAATAAGCCGAGTATTCAGTAAACCAATTCATGTGGTTTTGTTCAATTTCATACAACAATTTCATGACAGCGAGACTGAGTCAGACTCTCAGTACTGAAGTCAGGGGTGACAAGTAAGAGGCTGGGCTCCGTCACATTTCAAGAACTTCAGAATTCCAGCCATTTCTATGGATTCTCCAGATGGATTCAAGCTTTATTCTCAACTCTACCTGTGCGTGTGCCTAACGTGTGCCATCTGCTCCCCATCTACAGGCCATGCACCAAAGCCTGGCGAAGGGCTCTTGCTCTGGACACCCTATATAAGGGAGGGAACCCCAGACCTGGCTAGGGACCCCCCCACAATGATCCCACTGAGCTCTAACACCCCAGGACTCCACTGGGCATTTTTTAATTGTACCATGGACATCATCACCTTTTGTTTAGCGTTAATTATTTGCCTACTTCTTGACAATGAAAGAAAAACTACTGCGCAGACAGTAACAGGATGATATTTTCTCCCTGAAAAGTATGGCCAGTCTGATATGAAACAGGAAAGCCAGCAGGCTTCTGAAGGACAGGACAGTTTAAGCAGTGGGTCTTGTCTAACGTTGGGTGAAACCAGAGGTTTGTCAGCATGCTACCGGGCTATAAAATCTACAACCATCTGCCCCCGACACCTGGGTGCCTAACAGTGTTTTCAAGAGACTCTCATCACCAGAAGACATGTCCTGACAAGAGAAGAAAGTTGAGGACCAATTCCTATGTCTACTTGTAAAGAAGTCCAGGGAGCTCAGCAGCCGGCTCAGACTGGGTGGGCTTTGGCAGTGCTGTTTGTAAATGAAGAAAGTTTGAGCAGACTCCCAGAACCTTCTTAGTACAGACACCATCTGACCCATTACCATACTTTGTACAGAATACAGGGAATCAAAGGCAAGAGATATATACCTGTCAGTTCATTATTAAAGTTTGAATATGTGATCTCTCTGACCTATTCTGCTTCTCCCCACGATGCGTGTTTTGAATACAGTTCCATTCATGAGATGAGTTTATGCCAATGGTTCTCAGCACCTCAGTAAATATCTGACAATAAGTTGCTCCCATAAATTGGCCCTATTCTAGGACAAAATTAGCACAAGATGCCAGACATTCCTCCACAAACGTCTCCCTCAATAAGCTACTGGGTGTAAGGGCAGGTCACGGTCACAATTATTCTTTATTATGGGTAAGCACTGGCTTCTGAGGAACATGGTAGATCATATCCAATATGGAAAGTACGCATGACAGGAAAGCGTCATGCTCCTTCTAATGTGACACCAATGACCTGATGAGGCTGGTGACAGTGGTAAAAGTCCCCAAATATTTTTAGGAAAGTTGCCGAGAAATCAAACCTTACAACCCGTTGGCTTTCTCAGGAGCCCATTATGTGAGGGTTGAGGATTGGGATGCTGTCCATGAGGAACCTGGGACTCAAGATGAAGTAACCAGAGCCTTACTGCAGCAGGCCTCGTGTCACTGTGAAGTTATGATAGGACTCAAAAAGCAAGTATGCAGACACTGGTGCATTCGTGCCAACATCTCAAGTGCCCACACCTCAGCGTCTTATTAGAACCAAAAGGATGAGCGAGAAAAGCTCCCCCTCGTCTTTCCTCTGAGTTCACTAAGAATTATCCCAAAGGGTTTAACAATGAGATCAACACAACGGTGTGTCCCTGCTCTCAAAACGTGGGAATCTCCCCGCAGTGGGCTGCTGTCTTCACTGGCTTGCTTGCTTGCTTGCTTTTTTCTTTTCTTTTCGGCTTGTGACTTTCCAGAGAGTAGTCACCAACTTTCACTCACCCTTTAGGCTAGCAGGCATCACACCCATCCGCTCATGGTTGACCGCAAGGCAGAGAAGGGAGCGCAGCCCTCACCATGGCCGAAAGGGTTCCCTCGGAAACCAGGAGAGTCAGCAGAAGCTCCTGGGACGCTGCAACACAAGAATATTTTTTACACATAACTAAGATGTAACTTCTAAAACCACTACTTCCTTAAACTTGCAAACAACAACATAGACACCCCTCTAGAGATGGAGGAAACGCCATTCTGACGGTGTGGCTACAGCAAGCGTAAGGCTCACAAGCAGGGGTTAGAAACTGGCTTTCAAAGCTTTCAAAGCTTTACATAGGTCATTATTTTTTTTTTATCTTGTTTTTGTTTTTGTTTTTTCCTGAGACAGGGTTTCTCTATGTAACCTTCGCTGTCCTGGAATTCACTCTGTAGACCAGGTTGGCCTCGAACTCAAAGATCTACCTACCTCTGTCCTACACCCCCAAATGTTGGGATTAGAGTGCCCCCCCCCCCCACACACACACACACACACACTCAGCTTTCTATCATTTTGGTTTGGTTTGGTTTGGTTTGGTTTTTTTCGAGGCAGGGTTTCTCTGTGTAGCCCTGGCTGTCCTGGAGCTCACTCTGTAGACCAGGCTGGCCTAGAACCCAGAAATCTGCCTGCCTCTGCCTCCCAAGTGCTGGGATTAAAGGCGTGCGTGCACCACCACTGCCTGGCCATTCTATCATTTTTTAAAAATAGCTCAGAATCTCAAATGCACTATGTCCCATCAGAAAGTGCCTGGGTAATATGAAACCATGTTAACTTGAATCACATATATAAAAGCACCTTTTCTTATTAGATCCCGCTCTTTGCTAAAGGATGAAAAAAAAATCATGCAAAATTTATTAAAATTAATGATTTAAAATCATTTGAGATGATAATAATCATTAAAAAGAAAACTAATACGAGAAAAAGTTATGATCCTTTATGTAAAATAATTCAATTTTCATCTTCAGATGGCCTAGAGTTCTGCAAGGATTATACTCACATAGGCATTTCCCCTGAGAGAGAAGATACACTGTACTGTACTGTACTGATTGAGGAGCCTCAGGCCTGCCCTCAGAATTGTCACTGCTGAACTGCATGGCCCTAGAGACCCTTTTAACATCTTGAGATTCTAGCCCTGAGCTTACCTACCTCCTCCTACTGTTCTTTGCCGATCTATCATAAAGCATGATTGTTTTTAAGGAACTTCAACTATTAGCTTCTCCTTTAAACATCATGATTAAGAGGTTTATGAAATGAATCACTCTTATGTCCAACTGTCATCAACACCAAAGCTGGGCTGTGGGCAGAATGTTGCAAGCATTTAGAAAGACTTTCACTCTGGCGTGAGGCCCTTGTACTGTTAAACTGGCACTCAGAGGCAAACTGCATTCCCGGGGTATCCAGAGGCAGCTTCCCGTCCTCCCCAGACCACAGCACCAACTCCAGAGAAACCGTCTCAGGCTATTCCAGACTGAATCTTCTTGGCCTTTGGAGATGGTAGCGTTGAAAGCTGTTCAAAATGCAGACAGCGGGCCCTGAGACTACAGGAGATACAGTAACTACAACAACAGACCGTACTAAAACCAAATGACAAGTCCTCTATTCCAGTTGGCACAAATATCCTTGAGTCCCTCAAATTATCTCCCAAATTTAGATAAGTTCCCAAAACTAGGGACTCTACCTCACATAGCAAAAAGTCATATATGCTAGGCTGGTCCCTCATTCTCTGAGTAAAATCCAAGCACAGTTTAAAGAGCCCTACATAATCTGCTGTCTCAAAATCCCCTGATATGACCTCAAACTACCAATTCACCTCCTCACTGCTATCAAGGCAGAGCTTCCTTCTGCTCAAAATGAGCCATAGGTCTAGTGACCTTATTAGTCCAATCCCCTGAGACCCTACTACTCTACTCCTTATGGGGGGGGGGATTTAAGAAGGGAGGGGATGTCTTTCTCATCTCTGAGTATTATGGGTGTAAGGCACATAAAGGGACTGTCCTGACCAATATTGTAACCATAATGTTCAATTTGCCTCCTCAAGAACTGCTGGCAATATTTCCAAACCTTTGCCTCACTTATTCAACCTGTGTTCCTCACTAGACTATCAGCCCCATGAGATAAAGGCTTTGTCCATCCCTTCAAAACTCCCAGAAAAGGACTGCCACATAAATGTTAAGTCAACAAATGACTCAAAATTAATGAACAAGCATCTCCTAAAATATCACTGCCACTGATGGTCATCCAGGTAGAAGGCACCATCTCAAGGACGTCACAGTTCTTCTTCCATTTCATAAAATCTGTGTTACAGGGCCAGAGAGATAACTCAGAGGTTAAGTGAACTGGCTGTGCTTTCAGAGAGACGGTTTGATTCCCAGCACTCACATGGTGGCTCACAATCCTATGTAACCACAGCTCTAGGGAATATGACACCTTCTTCTGGCCTGTGTAGGCACCAAACATGCAAGCTATACTAATACACATGCAGGTAAAACATCCATACACACAACAGTGTATTATAAAATGTCTAATATAGATACCAAGGCCCAGAGAATCCCAGTTTATTTTGAGAAATGTAGACTTTATCAAGCCACTTCCCAAATACAGAATCTCAGATCCTGAAGCCTGACAGTCTTCTGAAGCAGGCTGGGACACCTCAAGAAAGACATTCACCTCTCTTCAAGGAAACCTCCTTTTTAGTATAGGAAGCATAGGGGCTTCGGTCGAGCGCCCCCCCCCCCAATCACCAGACACAGAGCACACAGCAGGGTTTATGGCGCATTCATACTACAAACACTTCTTTCCTCCCAGAAGAATTCCAGAATTGTTGAAGAGGAGGAGGAGGAGGAGGAGGAGGAGGAGGAGGAAGAGGAAGAAGGAAGAGGAAGAGGAAGAAGGAAGAGGAAGAGGAAGAAGGAAGAGGAGGAGAAACAGCAGCAGCAAAGGAAGGTTAAAGTTACTCTTGTCTTTGATGCCAGAACAATTTCAGAAGCCCAGAGGCACAGTAGCGCCAGTGAACAGCAGACGGGGAGGGGTTAACCACAGGAAGTTTCTGGTCAGTTGATTCCTTTCTAAAGGAACTGTTTTCAGTGAGTTTTAGAAGGAATTAGAAACTGGGATAGAAGTCCAAATCCCTACTAAAAGAGCCTGGGGCTAGGCAGCAAGGGACCCGGCAAAGCAGAGTGCAGACAGGGCCCTAAGTGACTGGGGTAGCTTTCCAGTCAAGTCACCTGTGGGTCAAGCCACAGCCTGGGACTCTACTCAGCAACTCTGACCTGCATCACTTAAAATGCAGAAGAATAACTGGGAATACCCAAAAATAAAGGACCAAGTTCCACTGTGGTTTGTGGGACAATTCTGTTTGGTTTTGGGATGATTTGTTGAGCGTCCGACATAGAAACTCTCCACTTAGCTCTGGAACTAACTAAAAACACTTAACTGTTCTGAGCCCCAGAAATGGGGAGAAAAAAAATACAGCCACCGTAGAAAGACAGATATCCAAATAGATTATCCAGAACACTGCCCAGAGGCAAAAGCTGTCTACCTAGAATTGTATACCCAGAAAAACTATCTTTCAAAACAGAAGGTAAAGAGAGAGCCTTTCAGACTAAAAGGGACTTATCACTTCTTTATAAGGACAATCTGAGAGATTAATGGCAAGCTAAAAGAAAATTAGTTCAAAGGTTGGTTCTTTGATTTCAGTATGTAGAGGCATGCTACAATGGCAGAGGGGCTTGAGAGGGGCACACAAATGCACTCACAGAGCCAAGGGGAGGACTCAAAAACTTAAATATATATGTATATGTGTGCACACATGCTCTCACTCGCTCATGCAGACACACATTTGTACACAAGTGCACACATACACACCCTACAGTACCAGGCTTCCCACTCGAGCGCATTTCTTCTTCCCTCACACTGTAATATGACAGTCATGGAAGCCAGAAGCAGCCCATTCAGACTGAGGCAGTAGCCTCAGAAGCAGAACCCTGCACTCCACGCAGACCTTCTCCATCACCCCATTTCTACCAGACACTCCAGGTAACTGCAGCTCACCGCATTTCTCCCTGAGCCCTGGGCCAAAGCCCTTGGAGCTCAGTCGTGGGCAGTTTTGGCTGCAAGCCCCAGAGGCATTGTTCTCTTCCACTCCCCTAGAGCCCCACAGCGGCCCGAGCCCAGGAGGTCAGCTGTAACAGGGCTCCAACCTGCTAATCAAGAGCTGCAATAAATTAAAAGCCCATTAAAATATTTTAGAAAGAGCCTAGAAGTGCTCAAACATTAATTGTGCCATATTCAATCTGTTTTCCTAGAGATTTGAAAAGCCAGATTACCACCCTGGGGGTCATTAGAAAGAATGAAGCTTTCTCCCTTTTCCATTTACATATTTAAAAATGCATGCATCCTGGCAGTGGTCAGCAAGTCCTTTCCAAGGCTTTGCAAGTCCTGTGGCTACTTCCAAATGCCACTGTCTAGCCACGCAGAAGGGAGGAAGCCCGTGGGAGCCTGCCTTGTTTTGTTTTGCAGTTTCGTTTGTTTTTTAAAGCAAAAGAGCCAAAGCCCAGGGCCCTTGGTTGCAAAACAGCTCTGGGAAAAACAGGTAGAGGCAGCAACAAAACAACGGGGATGTTTTCTTGTTTTGTTCTCCCTGTTTATTCTCCCCTGAAGCAATCACTGCTTGGTACAAAAGTCTGCAGGGAGCTGGGAAGAGCAGCTGCGGTTCCCTGGAGGCCAGGACCCGGCAATCAAGTTGTTTACCAAACACTGCCAGGCACCGGGAAAACAACAACAGCTCGGGTTGGGTTTGCATCTATTTTTCAAAAACAACCTCCCAAAGCCTGGGTTGCCCGGGAACCGCCCTACTCGGCTCTGGCTGAGAGGAGAAGGGGGAAATGAAAGGCCCTGGCTGCACTGACTGACTGCCCGCCTGTTTGCCTGCCTCCCCCAAGGTCTGCATGTAATCAGGATTCCATTTCTACTAAAGACAGTCTATCCGGAAAGGGAGGACTGTGGGCCAGCAGAATTGCAAGCAGTGTATTCATGCATGAGGCATTTCCAAGCTTACATTCCAGTGAGGCTCTGTCCATAAGCCTCCAGGGGTGGTTTTCCATTTTGATCAAGCAAGAGGGTCTACTGGGGCTTTCTAAAGCACAGGTCCTAGCTGTTTATTCAGGAGGTTGATCTAACACAGGGCCTGGGAATGTCTAGAAAGTTCTTAAGTGATGGTGGTATTCCTGATGAGAGTCTCTTCTGTGAAGCTAGACACCCCTCTACTTATCCCTGTGGAAGATTAGGAGCTATGTTTTCTAATCAGAATTCTTCTGAGTGGCCCAGTAGGGAGAGCAAGACAGAGTAATATGCAGAGATGTTTCCCAAAGGAGATACAGTGGTGGGTCTCTATTGGCTTTCCAGGTTGTCTGTCCAATACTTCCCACCCTGGTCTGGGTCCAGAGGGTTCCCTTTGGCTTCTAGTTGGGTTTAACCAATGACAGGTGTCATCTCTGTAGTATAAGAAGTCAGGACATTCATTCCCCTAGCTCTGGCACTGCTGGGCACTGCAGGTTGACGAAGCACCTCTCTGACTGGGCACAATTCCTGCCTGGTAGTCAATACCAATTACTGCTCCCCTGTACAGGCTGAGACCCACCCTGCCCTTGTCCCTTCCGCTTTACAAGAAATAACAAGCCATCCATTTCCTTCCTTCCAACCCTGACTCAAAAGTTTTATTCAGTATACAGCCTGGGTTTATGAATGCAAAATCTACAAAGTTGTGCACACGTAATAGAAACACACAGGCCACATGGTTAGCTATAAATCCAACCAGATAGTGAGAGGGTTTCATGAAACGTGTAAATCAAATTAGTGAGAAGACCTCGAGTCCCTTGACCAAGGACATCTCCTCAGTTTCAGACCCGTTCCTTCTGCCCCCCAGGTGCTACAGGAGTGGGCCCATGAGTCTAAACCCTTATACAACCTGAGAAGCAAGCCTGCCAGAGCTGCAAGCCTGCACTAATTTACTAACTTCTTTCCTTTGTTGCAAATGGCACCAAAATAGAAAAGGAACAGAGGTGGGCGGAGCAGGCTCCATCACCACTCCTGTGAATAACTTTCTGACAACAGTGAACCCAGTTCAAAAAGCACCTCGGCTGAAGGCAAAGGAAAAAAAAAAAAAACACGCCACAAATGGCGTGCTGTCAGCTCATAAATAAAGCGCCAATCTGCCTCAACTAAGACTGCTGGGAGAAGAACAAATAATACTGCTCTTTTTAGGCCCGCGACAATAACTCAGGTGTGCTCTGAACTCACAGTAAGCGAGGTCCCCGAGGTTCTGGTCCCCTAGTGAACACTGTCACCTTACCTACTCAGATGGGCCATGGCACCTATACTTGTGGCAATTAGGTTCTTAAGAACTAATCACTATTCCTGTAAACTCTACAAAGAATTCTCTCAACTCATCAGAGGACGTACTGGTATGTTTGCTCAAAAACAAGGTTTTAAGTGAACCCTCTAGATTAATTAGGCGGAGAAAAGAATATGATGTCTCCATAATTACTTTCCTCCATCACCTAGGCTTAACCAGAACTCTTCTGGCTTGTTTATGTCTCTCTTTTACATGCATACCCAAAACAATACGCAGGATGCTCCCTCTGAAATCTGAAGGCTGTTACCTCTATCCCTACCTGAGTTCAGACCTCCCTGTTCAACCTAGTCCCTCTTCAGAGAGAGGCAGAGCAGCATCCCACCCTCCCTGACCCCTCTGTACCTCTCAACACTCACACCCCCAACCCACCCCAAACCAGCATCCCAGTGGAAGCAGTCTCGGCTTTTTTCCTCATACATGTTACTCTTTTTATGAAGCCATGTTCACACCGGCACATAAATAAAGGAGAAAGAGCCGGAGCCTTTGACGCCTCTACTGAAGCTAATGTAATGCCCCTCGCTTTTCTCAGCCTCCATGGAGGTGCCACAGGAAGATTCTAGTACTCTTACACACCGTGATGCCTGATCCAACAAAACCCTTGTTCCCGTGACCCCATGCAAGGACTGCTGTCCCCCAGGTCTGCCATATAGCATCTACCTTCCAATGTGAAAGGCAGCCTACTAGATACATCTCCTGGGGATCTTCTTAGGAGCCTTGCAGTTTCTGTCTATCTGCTGTCTTTCAGGTGGGCACCTGAAGATGGTCCCACCATCTGACAGCCAGGTCAAGGCTCAAGCAGGTCTGACAGACAGGAAACAAGACACTCAGTGACTCCAGACTTACTCATCCTGGAAGCTCTAGCACATTTTCAAAGCAGTATCTAGTGCGGTATCCAGGAGAGTCGGCTGCACACTTGACTTTGCTTTGTCCTAGCTGTGCCACTCAGTGGGTGTAACCTGGAAGCTCCTTTTTGTCTGAAAACTGGAATGATGTTTATCTCAACACTGTAGGTTTATCTTGTTGCTATGAGTTTCAAAAAAAATGCACCCCCTCGGCACAGGTGCCATGTATGGGGCTTTGTTCCCTTATAGGTACAGATGGGTTTGGAAGAAGTCATTCGATTCTGAGAGTTCTGTCTTAATCAACAGTTAATCCCTTGATGGATATATATATATATATATATATATATATGTATATGTATATGTATATATATATATATATATATATATATATATATATATATATATATATATAATAGTATTGCTGGGAGTTATTAAATGTAGGTCCCAAGTTAAGGGAAGTACGTCACTGGGGGCAGGGCACGGCTCATCCCCTCTTCCTACTGTCTGTCAGGAGGGTGAGGAATTGGTTTGGCCACAATCTCCCTGTTATGCTATCCACCCTCATCTGACGTCCATGTGATGGAACCGGCTGACCATGGACTGAATCCATGAGCTAAAGTAAATCTTATCTTCTCTGCTTTATTATACGTCTTGATTGAGTATTTGTCACAGCAGTGAAAGATCTGTTTATTCGGTTCACAAAAATCTCATCCACTCCCTTCCACATCTGACGCCATGGTCAGAGTCTGACCATCCCACATGCTTGCTCTAACCCTAAAGTCTCCAAGTCCTGAAACCTTCCTCAGATTAGCAGCTACTTCCTGCTGGGTCACTCCTCTGCAGCTAATTCCCTGAAGCTGACATCCACCACTGATACCTCAGGTAGCACTGGCTCAGACTCATCTCTGGTACCCAGGATCCTGAAAGCCATGTGTGCATGACTGAGGAAGCCTCCGTCCATTCTTCAGTTTCTCATCTTAGCTTTATAGTTCCCTCATGAGAAGAGCGTGAGACAGGAGACTATGATTCATAGTTTATACTCTACTTACACAACAGTACAGGGCACTGAGGGCCTCACATGTGATGCTCATCCGGGGCTCCTGCAGGAGCCAGGAAGAACCCCCACGAGCCTGCTTGGCAGCCAAACTAGAGAAAGCGGCCACTAATAGAACACAGGGATCTCAGGCTCAATTTCACAAGTACCCTCCACTCATGATCCAACTCAACACCACGAAGTGTGAACCCCAACCCCCCTTCCCAAGACAAGCTAGGTTTAGCTAGGCCAGCAGGGTTGCCTAAGGTTTGCAGTCTGCTGGCAGGGAAGGTGATGTCCCTGTCCCTAAGGCCCAAGGGAGCATGAAATGACAGGCAAGTGAACACAGTGCTGGCTGCCATCTGGGTCCTTTATAAGGTTTCTGTGGTAAACATATTTGATTGGCCAGGCTTATCATAATAAAGTATTTTGTTTTGTGTTCTGTTCTCTAGACATGTTTATTTGGAGGGAGAGCTTTTTTGATAGCTAGTTTTTCACACTTTAAAATTCAAAACATATTTTTCCAGTCTGTGGTAAACAACTCAAGGTGGTAAACAAATTACATTACTTCTTCTTCACAGGGGGGTGCAGAACCTATATTTTTATTCAAATGCCTGATGGAGTCTGAAGCAAGGCTCTCTGCTCCAGGAGAACAAGAGCCTCACTAATTGTGATGATAAAAAAGATACTACAGAAAAAAATAGGAATTAAAACGCTGATTCCCACAGAAGGCAGGAAGGGGCAGACATGTTTCACTGGCCCAGCCGGAACCTGGAAGGGGAAGTCTGCCACTGCACCAGAGGTAGCCATGTTAATTCTTAACAATCCTGCTTTCTGTGAAGTCATGTAATTCACACAACAGTTGACAAGAAAGGGAAAATGGAACATCAGAAAGGATGGAGCAAGCAACCAGGGTCCAGGGTTTGTGGCCAGTCTTTTACGACCTGTTTTGAGTGATTATTTCCATCTACTTTAACATTAGTAAGAAGACTAGTAACTCAAATTAAGATGAAATAATATAACGTGTTTACCACCTTGAGATGGCTTTGAACATAAAAATTACAATTCCTTCCATCACCAGAAAGAGAGAAATATAAATCAAGAAAAGGCATAAAAACTAAAACATCTTTGAGAAAATCCTGGAGGCCACTGTCAAGTCCAAGTGTGCCCAGGCCAAATCTCTCTTCTAGAGAATTCTTTTTTTTTTTTTATTTCTTGGTTTTAGGAGACAGGGTTTCTTTGTGTAGCCCTGGCTGTCCTGGAACTAGCTCTGCAGACCAGGCTGGCCTGGAACTCACAGAGATCTGCCTGACCCTGCCTCCCGAGTGCTGGGATTAAAGGAGTGTAGCACCATCTCCCAGCTTCTAGAGAGTTATTTGTGTTGTAATGTTCCAATCAGAAACAAAAAGATATCTAATCATAGGGGGTTGGAGTTAATTACAAATTACTTGAAAGAAAAAAAGAATAGATGCAGAAAGTCTTTGATTAAACAAATACTCTCAACCCCTAACGTGGTTCATCAGTTTAAGTCGAAGTTAAGTCAAAACACACAAAAA
This sequence comes from Mus musculus, assembly GCF_000001635.26. Lineage (NCBI taxonomy): Eukaryota > Metazoa > Chordata > Mammalia > Rodentia > Muridae > Mus > Mus musculus. The sequence goes on from NC_000072.6 coordinate 99,445,087, forward strand.
AACCCAAAAAACAAAAACAAACAAACAAACAAACCCAAAGCTGAGAAAATGGCTCAGTTAATAAAGTAGTTGCTATGCAAGCATGAGGACCCAAGTTCAATCCCTAGGATCCCCTGGGTGGGTGGGAGGGCTTGAGGAGAGGACCTAAAAACAGGCAGGAGGAGGCAGGAGCAGGTGGATCTCTGAGTTCAAGGTCAGTCTGGACTACACAGCTCAATAGTTGAAAGCAGTAGCTGCTGTCCCAGACTCGGCTTTGATTATCAGCATACACACACCCTCTTCTGGCCCCACAGGCACCAGGCACAAACATGGTAGAAACAAAACACTCATATGTGTAAAATAAAAATTCCTAGTAAAACTTTGTAACAATAACAACAACAATAATAATAAAGCTGGGGGTAGGAGCATGCGCATGCAATCCCAGTACAAGGGATGTGGAGAGAGGATGATCCCTAGGACTTGCTGACCAACCTGTCTCCCTGCATCAGTAGGCTCCAAGTTCTGTGTGAGGTGATGTCCCAGCAAATAAGATGTAAAGAGGTTGAGATGAGGGCTGGAGAGATGATGGCTCAGAGGTGAAGAGCACTGACCGCTCTTCCAGTGGTCCTGAGTTCAATTCCCAGCAACCACATGGTGGCTCACAACCATCTGCAATGGGACGATGTCCTCTCCTGGTGTGTCTAAAGAGAATGAGTGTACTCACATACATAAAATAAATAAATCTTTAAAAAAGAAAAAAAAAAGGTTGAAGGGGACACCTGATGTTGATTTCTGGCCTCATACACGTGTGTGTGTGTGTGTGTGTGTGTGTGTGTGTGTGTACGTTCAAGTACACCCACACATATGCATACACAAATAAGTGAATAATTTGAAGCCCACTAAGCTGTTGTACCAATATATCTTCCTTAGTTATCAAGCTGTGTTCAAGCATATGTGGCCCTAGAAAGAGAAGGAGGAGGGAGGGAAGGAGAGGGAGGGAGGGAGGGAGGGAGGGAGGGAGGAGGAGGAGAAGGAGGAGGAGGAGGAGGAAGGAAGAAAGAAGAAAGAAGAAGAGGAGGAGGAAGAAGAAGAAGGGGGAGGAGGAGGAGGAGGAGGTGGTGGTGGTGGAGGAGGAGGAGGAGACAGCAAAAGGCAGAGACACCATTGCAGAGAGTAATGCACAGTGCTCACAGACACAAGAATGCAAATACATAAAATGCGCTTTCCACAGTGTCCGCATGCTGTAAGGCTGTGCCACACCGGGTTAGAAGGAGCCAAGAGCCGGGCGTGGTGGCGCACACCTTTAATTCCAGCACTCGGGAGGCAGAGGCAGGTGGATTTCTGAATTCAAGGCCAGCCTGGTCTACAAAATGAGTTCCAGGACAGCCAGGGCTATACAAAGAAACCCTGTCTTGAAACACACACCCCCTCCAAAAAAAGAAGGAGCCAAGAGAGGATGGAGGCGTTCACCATTCCCACCATTCCTATCAAGGAAATCCATCATAGATTGCTCCTCGGCTGAATTTAGTTGAAAACAGTGGCCCACAACTGAGTATATGTCACATTAGCAGGAAGGTCTCATCTGTCTCAGCTTTACTGATAACTTTCTTGAGACCTCCCACAGGTCAGATAGCTTCTCAAAGCCTGGGTCCCTTCAGTATAAACACAGCATTAGTACCCATCTTTTTCTAATGATACCAAAATCACGCATCATGCCTCAAGAAGGAGGCAGCTTTTGAAAATTCTAGGCTACATCAGCCTTGGAACTGCCCCCAATAGAATCTGAGCTCCCATCCCTTAAAAGACTCAGGAATGACATTTCAAACTTAGCGGCATTCACCATGGCCGAGTCATCAGACATGGGTCAGTCTTTCGTGTCTGAGCAGACAGGTGACTCAACCAAAAACGAGTTCCCAGCTAGACACTCTCTGACCCTCAACCTCTGAAGTCATTTTCCTTGGTCTTTAAAATTAAGAAAGTACATGAGTAATGAAATGGCTGAGAAAGAACTTCCAGAAAATTCCACAAACAGGACAACAGTGTAGAGATAAGAAGGAAAGGACTAGCCCATGGTATGCTATTGGGAAAGGACGAGCGTGCATGCCAAGGCCAGAAGGATGGGATACGTCATTCTGCATCACTGGATGCCAGAAGAGCTGCTGAGGACCATGTGGGTATCATTTAGGGAAGTGTCCAAGACTGACAGAGGTGAAAGACCTGTTGGCAAGAGAAAAAGAAGGGACGGCCTGGCTTCCGCTGGGGTGTTGTACAGAGAACAACCAGTTCTAGCACAAGGACACAGGAAACCCTCGCTGCAGAGCATGCCGTACTCATGCACACGCATGACTGTCACCCTGCTCTTTACTATGCCTAAAAGAACAGCAAAAGTCAACATCATCATTTTGCAGACAGGAAAATCCAGGCTGGAGAAGTGAGCAAGTGACTTAGCCACAGCTAGGAAGCCCAGGTCTCCTCCACTAACACTGGCTACCACAAGGGCCAGCTTGCAGGGAAATGTGAGCGTGCTTGGAAAGGCTCCTGAGACAGAGTCAAACGGGAATGCAGGGCTACAGTTCTGCTCGGAGCTCCAGATTGCCCTCCCACAGTCTAAAATCTCTTAGTTTTGGAAGCAGGCAAATCCTGGGAAGCAGGAAAACATGAAGCCATGTCAACCAATCCCCTGGTGCTGCTCAAGGTACTATGGGCAAGTCCCTGGAGGTGGGGGTGGGGAGACGGCTGCACAGCCCATCAGGGTGTGCAAGGGGGTGCTTTCTAGCACCTGGGCAACTCAGGATTCTCTCTTCCTTCTGACTCACGCCCAAGCACTCGCCCAACCTCCTCTCTTTGCCTTTCTTCAGGGAGTCTATAGGAGGAGAGCAGGAAGCCAGGGTGACAGCCTGTGACCTGGAAAGTTGCCTGGCAGTGGACAGCCCTGAGTTCCACCACTGTCTGAAAAGGGAAGAATGAGATTATGACTTCTAACCAGAAGCTTTTCCAGCAAAGCCAACCCTTTAGGGTATTGGTGCACACCAGACAGCAGAAGAAGAGCAACAGGAAAGGAAAGGGCAATGGGATGGGGGAGGGGGCACGGAAGAACTGGAAAAACCACTCAGCAGTTAAGAATACATGCTATTCTTGCACAGGGCACAGGCTCAGTTCCCAGCACCACAGGAGACAGCTCAAAACTTCCTCTAAGTCCACTTCCAGGGCATCTAATGTCCTCTTCCAGCCTTGGCAGACATCTGTAAGCACATGGTGCATATACACAAAGGCAGGCGCACACACACATTCACGTAAAATGAAGAGGAAGATGCCAGGGCCAGTGGCTGAGGCCAGTGCACGCACAGACACATACCTGACATCCACTCCTCTCTCTGCTTGGACAATGAAGTGAACACTGTTGTCCCCAGCTTCTCTCTCTCACTCAAGCCTAAGAGTTGCAAGGGTTTTGTTTGCTGCCTTGTTTTAGTTTTTCTGACACAAGATATGGGTCAAGGGCCCCAATACCATTATTATTCCTGTTTTATTTTGTGCCACAGATGTGAGAAAAATAGCCAGATTTCCCAAGCAGAAGTAGGCACCTCTCTTAAAGGGTAATTTAATGCTGTTTCAATGGACAGAAAACCATGCATCCCTGTCCAGCCTTCAGAATGGATCCTAATGAAACAGTGGTCACTGGGGGGAAATTCAGTGCCAAGTTGCAAAGAGATACATCACAACATTATCTACAGTACATAAAACCTGAGGGAAGTGTCACTACAAACCAAATAAATTATCAGTATTCATAATGAGAAGCGCTAAACAAGGACATGGAAGGACCCATGACACCCCCCAAATCACTTGTTGAATGATATATTGCAAAGGAATAAAACTGCATTATATTACAAAAAAAAAAGTATTCTCCAATTGATGGTTTGATTAATCTGCTGTGTAATAGCAGCTACAAATGAGCCTGTTACATAGGCTATCCCAGAACCCCTGAAGTAAGGTTTATCAGCCCCACTTTAAAGGAAGAAAACAGTAACAGAGAAATAACTTATCCAAAGTCAAGTTCTAAGTAACTGACATCAGAGTTTACATCCAAGACTTATGGCAAAGCCCTTGGCGTCTTCCTACCAGTTGCCCCTCATGAAGGTATGAGTGTACTTAAAGCTATGGTAAGCCTATTTTCCTAAGTTGGAAAAAAAAAGATGAGAAAAGCAGTCAGGAGAAAGAAAGAAAGAAAGAAAGAGAGAGAGAGAGAGAGAGAGAGAGAGAGAGAGAGAGAGAGAGAGAGAGAGAGAGAGATATCCAGGCTAGCAGTAACCCTTCCTGGGGTGAAGCTTTGGACTTATTTTTACTTTGCCTTCATTTAATTTTTTTAAAACACTTGTCATAAATCACTTTAGCAATAAGAGGAAAGAGGAAATATGTTTTTTATTTGTTTGCTTTAAACGGAGGCTGGGGAGACAGCTCAGTTGCTAAAGTAGTTGCCTTGTATAAGAACCTGAATTGGATTCCCAAAACCTACATAAAAAATCTGATAAATAATCTCACCGATGGAGTAGTAGGGCCGAGTGGATCCCTGGGGCTAACTGGCTATCCAGTCTAGCTTACTTGGCAAGCTCTATGCAAATGAGAAGCCCTTACTTATATGTCTCTCTGTCTGTCTCTCTGTCTCTCCCCCTCTCCCTCCCCCTCCCCCTCACACACTGGCTTTAGAAATTCTAGTCACTCCTTCACAAGGCTGAAAATCCCTCTCTAGAGATGAAAGTCAAGATTGTCCTGACATCTGCACACAGGACTGGTTCCAGGGTCCCATCCGCCTCAACCCAAACTCTCAGCAGCTGAAGAAACAATTTGGACAGATGCATGGAATAACACTTGGTTTCACATACCGTAAACTTGTACAGCAGGCTGGCTCTCAGCATCCTGGGTGCCACTGACCCTGCTTACCTAAGTCTCTCCAATCAACTGACAGGGGACCTGAGAGCATCTACAGTACAGGACCACCAGTCACAGTGACAGACAGATCACGCACACACTCTCTATCCAGCCCCCGAGTTCTCAGTCCTGGTCTCTGTGACTACCCCTTCCATGCATGGCAACACACCTCCCCTCTGTGTGCATGCTGTCAGTCCTCATCAGAATTTCTCCCTGGAAGTGTTCTCTTGCCACCCTTTCCGAATTTAACCACGGTGATCAGATTTTTCAAGTGACGAGTGCCCTGTGAACATCCTCATTGTCTCCAAGGGATGAAACATCAAACTCATTTCCTTATCATTCCAGAGGCCCCAACTCTGAGACCAAGGCATTAGCAAATATGACCCTTTCCAAGGCCCTCTCTCCTTGAATTATATACACGGGGGTCTTTCTCTCACCTCATCGCACACTCTTCTCTCTGAGCATGTCACATGGGATTAGAGACTATCACAGTGATCACATTTTACCTCCTGTTTACCTTTATGTGCATATGCCTCCCTATGGGGGTCAGAAGTCAATCTCCAGTGTCACTTTGCTCAAGTGCCACCCTGATGAAAAATGTGCACTCTGCCTATCTATTATAACACTTCAAGTCAACCTCTCCATGTTTCGAAGTCCTTTCTTTTGGTGATAATAATTAAAAAAAACAAGCCTCCCCCACCTTGGTATATATAAAGTCAAACACTGTGTGTTAAATAACCTCCTGAGGCCATCTGTATGCTATGGATCCTGTATGATGTGACACTCTCCAATTCAGTGTCATGGCTGGCCAGTGTGCCCCAGGAAATTCACTTAAACTCTCTCTTCCCAGCTCTGGGTGTACAAGTGGAGACCACCATGCTGAGGTGCCTACCTGTGTTCAGTGTAGATGGAGACACGGAGGTAAAAGATGGCACCCCCACCCCCAGATCTCCATGTATAACCCATTCCTACCAGCATGGTAGATGCCAAAAGTACCCATACTAGCCCCCGATCTGCAGAGGTACGCCTACCAAACAAAATAGCCACCAATGAATGCTGTGGCCAGTCAGGTCTGGAGACCCAGCTTGGCCTCTTGTTTCTGTTTGTACAAAGGCAGGGCAGGAAAGTACTCCTGGCCAGAGCTCCGAATCTAGGCCATGAGACAAACATAAATCAAAGGAAGAGGTCGGGTTTTCAAACTCAGTGCATTCTTCATTAAAACCAATTTTTTAATAAATGAAGCTTCTTGAACCACAGCATATAATTTACAAAGTGCAAATGTCTGATATATGTGTGGGAAATTCAAAGAAACAACCTTTATTAAACACCCCATTATGTAAGCTGAGGAAATACATTTGCAGTCTGTGCATCGGTTACAATATTTCCACCAAGCCTCCCAATGTTTGGCAGTTCCTTCCTTTGGTGATAATAAAGGGCTTTTCTTTCCATTAAGTATCTAAATTAAGTCAAATAGTGTATGTTAAATAAGCTCGTAAGTTCTTTTGTATGATGCAATGCTGTCTTGAAATGCTTATCTACTGAGCACTCCGACTTATAGGCCAGCGGTTTGTGTCCCCTGCAGAGCCCTGGGACCCCGCTGGCTTGGCCAGACTGTGAAAATAAGCTTCAAATGACCAAATGTAACTACAACTTTAAAAGTAGGAACCGGGGCAGACACAACAAACCCCAGTGCAGCCAGCTTGCTTGTCATAATTCATGTGTGTGGAATTCAACTGTGAAAGCATTCACGGCGAGCTCTGTTTCCTCCACGGGGCACTCGTGTGGAATGTCCAGAGTTTGAAAAGTTGCTGATAAGCTGCTCCTGATTACAAGTCTACAAGTTGTAGAGTTAATCGAAAAAATATTTATTCCCACCCCATAACGACTTAGTCTGTGCCATGTAACCCCAAACAATGCAAAGCAACTCCAGTGTCAACTCCAGCTAGGAAACCATGGGCTCTGGTGCCAGGGAGCTGATAGGTCAGCTAGTCCCCAGGATTCACAGTGCATCTCTGTAAGCCTGTGCTCCCACGGCGTGAGGAGAGGTCAATCAGGGAGACTCCCCAGGCAGCCTGGCACTCGCAGTGACAATAAGAGACTCTATTTCAGACAGGTGAAAGATCAAGATGAATGCCCAAAGTTGCCCTCTGACCTCCACAGATAGATCATGGCATAAATACACCCACAATCACCACAGTAATACACACAGCACACATACCAAGATCTGTCTCTTTGTTCGTTCCTTTGTTTGTTTAATGCACTACTGTTGCTGGCCCTGTTTTAACACTAAGGTGGATCTCTTGGTTTCTTCTCCCCACGCCCACCCCCCACCTTGGTTTCCTCTTAACTTCCATTTGCAAGTGATTTTTCATCTGGGTGGCCTATATCATTACTCACAATGATGGGTTGGAGGGGGGAAGGGGTATGTTCAACAAGTTTTAATGATTACAAAACATAATCCCACAGTTTTTTTTAACAAGAGAAAGTTACATGGATCTAGGTAAGTATAGATATGAAAGCCATGCATGAATATCCAAGCATAAATACAGAAAAAGGTAATAATCCAATTAACACCTAATCAAGCTACTTAACAAAGCCAGCTTCAGCCTCAGATGGAAGTGGAGAGGGCTGAGAGTGGTGACGGCCATGATGATACCTGTCATTTCTCTAGCATTAACTGCGTACCAAAGGCAGTGTGCAGACCTTGACACTTGATCTCTCACTTGGCTCCACACAGTAACACTACTGTATAGGCATGCATCCTTAACAGATGAGCACTGAGACACAGGGATGGGAAACCACCAGCTCAAGGTCACACAGAATCCTGTGGAGGAACCTGGGCTAAAGCTGGCTCACCCTGTGCTAGGATGCCTCCCAGTGGTGCCTAGGAGGTAAGATACAGAGGAAAGGCCCATTGTGTGGGGCCCACACCTGGCCCCACAATGACCTCTTATGTTGGCTAAGGGACACAAAACCCCACCCACGTCCCATTTTAGGAAAAGATCCAAGAGCAGAAATGTTCTGCAAGTGAGTGGGAGGCTAAGAACCTACATCCTAACCCTCCCTGGAGCAAGAGAGCAAGAAAGCCCAGCCTCTTCTTTTCTGCTGCCATGACTTGACTGCAATGCTCCCAAACTCATTGAGAGAAAGTTTCTGAAGAGTTTAAATAGCCCTATGTGAAAACCATTCCAGAAGCACCCATCTAAGACAAGGAAGTACTGGGAGAAGTCTGCTGTAAGAATACAATTCTGTTTGATAAACAGTGGGTGGAAAAATGGAGCCAGGGGCTGTAGAGCAGGCTCGGTTAGCAAAGTGCTTCCAACTTCCCAGGAAGGTCTGGATCCGCCTCCGGAACCTCTGTGATAAAGACAGGTACGGTGGCATATCCTTGTAATACTAGCTTCAGGCATGCGGAGATGGTAGATCCTAGGGGCTCGTCAGTGGCCAGCCTCACCTATTTGGCAGGTTCCAGGCCCATTAAAGACCCATGTTACACATTAAAGGACATCTGGGTAGATAGTATCTAAAGAATAATACCTAAGGTTGACCTTTGGCCCCTACAGGAAAGCAGACTCACAAGCAAAAATGGTGGACTATCCTTTGTCGAGTGGTTATTCAAACTGGACAGTCGCCGCCTCTTAGGGTAGAAAGAACACTGCAAAGAGTGGACTAGATCGCACACGAATGCCAGTTTCCATCAGAGAAGAGAGAGAGCTTCTTGGGGGCGCAGGGAAGCAGCACCCCTCATCTGCAAAGCCTGGAAGCTAAAAGCCCAGCAGTACGACATCCGTTTTAAGAACTCCATAATGCATATCCTCACAAGGGAGAGTTGTAATAGCAGCGCACTCCCCCAATAGCCTGGGGGTCAGAGGCAGAACAGCAATCTGCTCTGTGGCAATTAACTTGGCATTCTCCAGACCTGGGTGTCTACTGCCTTCATAGCCTTTCTTACAGGACCTCAGGTTCAACCTACCAGGAACTTGATGTCTCCCTAGCACAGGCTCCACCCACTTCCTTCCCAATTACAGTCTATGACCACTCTGTTCTTCTTCCTTTACAAATCCTGATGTGTCAATAATGAATACTAGCTTTCTCTCAAATCCTGCCTTTACTTCACTAGGAAATCCTGCCCTCTGTACAACTGTCCAAATATCATTACACCTCACCTTACTGCAAAGCCACCAGCTCCAACATCACTCTACCTTCACTGGGGAAGAGAACTCAAGCACCCCCACCCACTTCCTATTTCCAACAAAGTGGTCATTAAAATCTCAGTTGGGGGCCAGAAGGTGGCTATGCACACCTCTAATCCCAGCACTCAGGAGGCAGAGGCAGGCAGAGCTCTCGCCAGTCAGAGACTAGCCTGATCTACATAGTGAGTTCTACTACAACAAGGGCTGTTACACAGAGAAATTCTATGACAAAACAAAAGGGGCTGGGCAGAGATGGCTCGGCAGTTAACAGCACTGACTGTTCTTCCAGAGGTTCCAAGTTCAATTCCCAGTAACCACATGGTGGCTCACAACGATCCGTAATGAGATCAGATGCCCTCTTCTGGTGTGTCTGAAAACATCGACAGTGTACTCGTATACATAAAATAAATAAATAAATCTTAAAAAAAAAAAGGAGAAAAAGGAAAACAAAACAAAAAAGGAATACAGAGAGGGACAGAGCAGAACACCCAATATCCTGCTCTGCTTCCAGCATGCACGTAAGCACACACATGCGCACACACACACTCACACTCACATATACTTGTATATACATCCTTTCTTCCCTTCCTTACCCTTTCCTCCCCCCCCCCCCAATCCCCTGCACTATTAAAAAAAAAAAAAAGCATAATCCATTCCCACTCACAGGTGGAACAGGAATCAAAGTTTGAGTCCCTTCCTGGCCGGACCCACCAACAGAGCTCCTAATCCACCAAGTTCTACCTACTTCACCACAAGTAGCCTTTGCAGCCTCCACAACAATCCTCCACCATCCAGGGCATGGCTCCTACCAGAGGGCCCCTTCTGTTAACTATTCCCTCTGCCTGGAACACCAAGGCTAACTTCCATACCACCTTCAAGGTTTCACTCAAATAGCACATCATTTAAGGAGGGCTGGCTGGCTACAGTCCTTAAGCATGGCTCCCACATCGGCAGTACCAACCTCACATTCCTTCTTAGCCACATCCCATCCAACACACTAAACCGTTAATGGATTACATCAACCTGTCAACCAACCTTCTCTCTTTCCCAAAGATGAGCATGCATTGGGCCAGGCACTTGTTTTCCTCACTGGTCTGTCTGCCATGCCAGAATAAAATGAGCACAAAACAGGCAGGTAGGCCCCAGGTAATCATTTGTTGAATAAAGGACAGGATGGCGTGGACTGCCCTTTTCCAGTTTGCTTGTGGTTTGGTTTAATTTGCTCTGGCAGGATCTTGTGTATCTGATTGGCCTTTAATTTGTTAGGTAGGCTACCATGCCTAATTTATGCAGTTCTGGAGATTAAATATACAATCTCATGCATGTTATACAAGCATACTACCAACTTATCTACACCCCTAGCTCTTAATCCCCTTTAAGATACCCCAAGTCCTGGAGGGAACACATTCAAGCCACAACAAGGGGGTGCTTGGATATCTCCCAAGAGCATAGTGAGATGATTTCTAATTCAAGAAAGGCCTAGTTGGGAGAGAGTAGAGATATTCATGGGCTTCCACTCTGTGTGCAACTCTCAGACCTGGAGGAGGGTGCCGGGTTTGTACAGAGTAGAGAAAAACCTACCTTCTGCCTTCTTATCTCTCCCTGTCCAATCCTTGGAGCCAAGGATATAGCTAAGCTAGGACACACTTGTTTTGTGTGTAAAACGTTTTAGGTTCTATAAAGAGCACCTTGCAAACCATGGTGGTGCATACCTGCGATCTCAGCATTTGAGAAGTCAGGAGGATCTGAAGTTCAAGGTCATCTTCAACCACAATATGTGTTCCTTGTCAGCCCATGATACATACCCAGGGCCAAACCAAAATGATAAGATTATTCAAAAAGGGCAGTCCTACCAAATGGAATTAACAGATTTATTAGAGAACAAGGGAAGGCCTTCCTTTCTTCCTTACCTATCTATTTCTGCTCTGTATTCTTGCCTTGTGGAAGATATAGCCTTCTTGGTGTCACCTCAATAGGAAAGGATGGAGACTACAGAGATGGCTCTGCAGTTAAAAGCACTTGCAGTAGACCTAGGATCAGATTCCAACACTGGCACATCTGTTCACAACCATTTATGACTCCTTTTCCAAGAACTCTGATGATCTCTTCTGGTGTCCTTGAGTACCAAGCACACATATACACTGCTCTTTCGTACATATAAGTAAATACTCATCCACATAAATTAAGCACATTGGGGCAGAGAGAAAAGACCCTTATCAACCAACCAGTGGGCAGTTTAATATGGACTCTCTTGCTTCTTTAGTGTTAATAAATTACCTCGTCTCGGGTATTTTCTTATAGCATCCCAGCCTGCCACTTCCGTCTCCCAATACTCTCTTCTACTTGCTCACAAGACACCCAGTCCAAACACGATGAAAACACAGGTCCAGTTCAGAAAACTGTTACAGAATAAAAATGAGTCGGACTCACAGCAAGCTCAAAAGAAAAATGGAAATTTCTCTAAAAATGAAAATTTTAATTCAACAATATAAACATAATCATGGCAACAGCTTTTAAGTTTTATGTTAACACAGAAATGTTAGGATGAAGCATCATCTTATCTCACCCCCCCCCCCACACACACACACCATCCCAATAAAAGCTGGCATTTCTAGATCCCCTCATAATTGGATCATAACTGTGAAAATATGGGCTTAGGTCTATTTCTCATGACATCTGTCCCACACGTTATGCTCCAATCAAAGCTGCCTGCAGAAGGTGCTAGGGACACTTCTAGGGGGGACCAGGAACTCTCACTGTTTTTGAATCGTAGACTCATTTACCAATGCCATTTTAGTTCTGCGTATTGGTTTACATTCAGAAGTAATTAAATTTAAAAGAAACATTCAACTGAATGTTAAACGCATTTCCCTTTGATCAAAATTTACACAGCAAAAACCGTACTGCCTATTTATACAGCTGAGCTCTCCGGGCGTCTCTGGAATCAGACTCATGGAATAAGAGTCATTTTCTAGCTTTTATTAGTTACTATAATGATTGGAGACATGGGTCATCAAAATGCCTGCGCCAGAACCAATCTAATGTTGCTGTGAAGTTGCATTGTGAAATTAAAAGAGGTCGAGGGAGGGAGGAGGGAAAGGGGCCGGTTTTTTTTGCTGTGTGGGCAGAAAAGAAAAGAAGTAACACAAGGATCTAACACTGGTCAGGGAGCAAACTTACTTAGAGTTCTAGCTAACTCATTTCTGCTTCCACACAAGGGAAGACACATCTGTTAGTAACGCAGTAAGTACCAGAGATAGATTACACCAAGGAGACTTGTAACACTCTAGAACAATGACTGTAACTAAGAAATGAATATCTTCTTAGGAAAGCAAAGGTTAGAACGCAGTGTTGCTAACATTTAAGAGTATTTTATAGACCAGTGAGATGATTTCATTGATCAATGCACCTGCCTGACAAACCTAGAAACCCGAGTTTCATCCTTGGAATTCAGGTAAAGGCCGGAGGGAGTTAGTTGACTTTATAAAGTTGACCCACCACATCAACACATACACAAACACAATAATAAATATCTTCTATTAAAAGTCATTCTGTCTGAAGTCAAGCAAGATGATCAGTGTAGTCTAGTTGAAGTTCTACAGATTTTGACTACTGAAATGATGTTTATAGAATAGGAATTTATGAGACACAGCAGCTAAATATGATATATGATCCCCTTTGGATTCTGGATGGACACAAACAGCAGCTCCCAAAGTCTTTGCTGAGAGCCTGAGAAAGTCTGGCAATGGTCTTTCATGGCCTTGATTTGCTTCTGGTAAGGTAGGAGCTGATCACACACAGTTCAATAGTGTTTGCTGATGGAGTTTTGAGATGCAGTGTGTCTGACTGCCTGTGTCTGAGAACATGGGAGAGAAAGCAAGGAAGAGAACTGGAGAAGATGAAGTGATGGATGAAGGTGAAGCAACTCCCACATTACATTTCTAAAACATATGCACATATTTGAAATCATATTGGAAGAAAACTGAATTCAAGCTCCATCTCCTTATTTCCCTTCAAGAACACATGATCCTGGTTCTTTTTCTAGACAACAAAATTCACCAGAATGAAATATAGTCTTCTGTTCTTTCATTTATAGTCACTCGACAAATATGGAAAAAGCACCTACCCAGGTTCCATGGAGGGTGGGTCTGTCAAAGCTGCCCCCAACCCCAGGAAATCCAAATAACTCCGTTATTGGTTCTAGAAAAATATGGCTTCCTGATTTCTATGTGCAGCCAGGCACTCTAATGGGTCCAGAGAAAATGACCCATTCTTGAATACACGGCTTCAGGTTGTCAAAATAGGGTTAAAAAATTACACATTGGCCAAAAATATTACATTACAATGAAGGTGGTCTGCCAAAAGGAGGATGGGGGTAGAGACACATAGGCAAAGCCAGTTGACAGTCATAAGGCAGCAGCAAGCCAGAGTCCATACACATTCGGTGCAAAGGGACAGTAATAACCGCATGCTTTCAAATGATGGAAACGCTGTCGTGTTATGTGTGACATGAGCTAAATAAGTAACAAGGCAAGAATGGATCTACCATCGCCCAGGGGTTTCCTGGGTTTAGTAGGCAAACTGGCAACAGGAATTATATTATCAAGTACTACCCTGTGCCACTTTATTAACTGTCAGGGCAATGTCTATTATGAGTGTCAGTGGGAAGATACTGATCTTACCACTGCCAGAGCAACTTGGCCAATCAAACAGAAATGCTTCGCCCAGAACACACCCGGCCTTCCAGGAACACTGAGCTGTGATGCCACCTCTCCTTAAGAATGAGTCTTGGGGAGATAGTTCAGTGATTAACAGCACCAGCTGCTCGACCAAAGGACCTAGTTTCAATTCCCAGCCCCGCATGACTGTCTGTAGCTCCAATTCCAGGGGATCTGATACCCTTACACAGACATGCAGGCAAAACACCAACACATAAAATAAAAATAAATAAATCTTAAAAAAAAAAGAGCTTCATGTTCATATCAGAAGCACTCTCTTTTACTATGTACTATGTACTGTGTACTGGCTCCAAAGTTTCCTGGTTCAAATTCTGGCTGCTTGGCCTTAGCCACGTTGTCTTAGACAAGTTGCTTAGCCATTCCAGATCTAGTTTCTTCCACTGTAAGATGGAGAAACAAACTCATTGGGTTATTGCAAAGCTAAAATTCATTCATTCAAGTCTGGGGAGATGACTCAATGGATAAAGCATTTTGCAAAGTGAGAGGATTGAAATTCAGATCCCTGAAACCCATGTAATGGCTGGGCAGACACAGAGCTTGCCTATAATCCCACTAGAGATAGGGGATGCCCAGATCTACTAACCAGTGAACTCAGGTTCTATTAAGAGACCCTCCCTCAAGAAATAAAGGGGGAAGAATGAGAAAGACATCCCACATCAATTTTGAGCCTTCATATTTGCCCATACATATATGTGCACTTACACACACATATATACACACATGTTAACACACATTCATATATGCATGCACACCACACACACACACACACACACACACACACACACACACACACACACACATCATAAAAACAGAACCATCTCTCCAAATCTCCCTCCACCTGTCCTGAAAGATGAGCTCACCAGTCACATTGTTCTGTGGCACTCTTTGCTCTGTCTTAAAAACACGCAGGGATTGTGGCAGGGAGAGGGGAGGTTTCCAACTTCTCAGGCCCCTGTCTACTCACTATTTGTAAACAGTGTGTCAACCCTCCTCAGAAGCAAACTTTTTCCAGAAAAGAAAAAAAGAAAAAAAATCACCTCTTATTTCATCTTCTTCATGAACAATGGTTTGAGTAAGCTAGTCAGAATTCTGCCTTTTCAGTTTAACAACCCACCACATACATGGCGAAGGTGGGGTGTGTGTGCGTGTGCATGTGTGTGTGTGTATTAGAGGACAGTTTTCATGAGTCAGTACTCAGTTCTCTTTCCCACTATGAGGTCCTGAGAAGTGAAGTTAGGTGTCAGGCATGGCATCCCGAGCCTGGACTTTCTGGGCCGTTCCATCATCCCAGACCCCTGCCGTGTCTTCTGTACGTGATATAGCTGTGACTTAGTGACTAGCTATAGTCAGATGAACACACTGATCCCGTCAGACCTCTAGCAGCAAAGAAACTCCTAGACTCCCCATTTCTACCTTTGTCAGGCCAGCAGAATTCCACCTCGAGTTGGAAAACTCAAGGTTGATCCGTCAAACTTTCCCTCTCAGTCAGGTGGTAGAAGCAGGGGTGGTGCACGCCTTTAATCCCAGCACCTGAGAGGCAGAAGCAGGCAGATCTCTGAGTTCAAGGTCATCCTGGTCTATAGAACTAGTTCCAGGGCAGCTACGGATACACAGAGAAACCCTGTCTCAAAAACCAAAAAAACAAAACAACAAAACAAAAACAAAAACAAAAACAGCAACAAAAGCTTTCATTCTCTTGCTATTTGCTTAGAGGACATATAGCTGGATTTGGCAGTACATGCCTTTAAATCTAGAACTCTCTACACGTTAGAGGCCAGGCTGGTATACATAGTGAGTTCTAGGCCAGACAGAGTTACACAGTGAGACCCGTGCTGAAAATCATAAAAAATTCCATGCTTGCTCTCTAGCCAATTGTAGTCTAGCTCCACAGAGGAGTAAGTTCACAAATTATTTGCTCATCTTTTTCTCAACACCTTTCACCTGATTAAAGGATATACTTATTGGTGTACACTAACCTCCAAGGTTGTCCACAAATCATTCAGTGGTTCTCTGTGGTGGCTACATCATGGAAGAGCCTAAACCAATGCAGACAAGACAGGCCAGGACATTTGGGAGTAACCACGTTTAACAGGTGTGAGGTTGTTACCACGACTAGCCTGACCTTAACCAACCTCCATTCCTCTCTGACTTTGCAGTCAGCTACACAAACACTTAATGCATGTCTGTGAAATGTCAGACTCCATGAAAGCGACAAGAAACACATATTACGAAAGAAAATAACAACAAAATAATACAACTGAGAACGAGGCGGTAGTGATGAATGCCTTTCCCAGCACTTGGAAGCCAGAGCTCTGAGTTCAAGGCCAGCCTAGCCTACAGATCAAGTTCCAGGACAGCCAGAGCTACAGAGAGGAGGAAGAGGAGGAGGAGGAGGGAGAGGAGGAGGGGGAGGAGGGAGAGGAGGAGGAGGAGGAGGAGGAGGAGGAAACAGAAAACATACACGATTCTCTCATATAGTACACCGTCTGAACTGCCTACACAGTAGAAAGAGCAGCTGATACACAACTGTTCCCAAAGATTTCTCAGTATATAGCATCTCAGAAGGATCTTGCAGGCTTAGATATCATGTTCAAAACCTTATTCTACACGCTAAAGATGCACTGCCTCTACTCTCTTTAAGTCTCTTACACTAGAGGCCAAATCACATGGTGATGACGCACTTTGACAGCATTCTCGAGGGAAGGCATATGTCTTTCATAAGCACCTGTCTCAGCTCATTCCCTCATTAGCAGGACTACCTCTGGCTCTATGAACGTAATCTACACATTATGATACCTAAGCTAGTGTCGCTTTATACATTAGGGCTTATGAAATCAGTCTTTAAGCATCTCCAGGAACACATACAGGTCCAGTTTCTACCATATAAAACCAAGAATTCAATGTTGAAATGAATACCTGAAACCATGAGACACTGATTTGGGCTCCATCTACAGAAAGGAGCTGACTAGATCCATTGGTTGTACACTGTTGTCCTCTGAGGAATCCAAAATTCCTTTCTGTTATTACGGCTGCCAGACGTTGTCAAAGGCACGAGCCAGGTACCAAAGCATTCCTGTGACGATGCTCCGACCGAGTGCTAAGTCGGTGATCAGACAATCTTCAGTTTTCCCAATAAAATTCAATAAGGTTATACAAAGAATAAAGTAAAAGAAGAGGTGGCAGAGGCTCCTGCTCTGCAGCCTCCCCCCCATCTCCAGTTTATGCAGCACAATTACCTTGGGGCATTTCTTCATCGTATTATGAGTGTCTGAAACACAGAACACATTCTTTCCTAACCTACCAATAAGCCACTTAGACTCCTGTTTGTCTCATCAGTTTCTACACCTTTTTGAAAAACGATGATTTTTACATTCCTTTCCAGTGATGGAAAGGGGCTCTCATTTTTATTTTTTTTTAAGGCACATATCCATTTCTTCCCATGCGTTCCCATGACTTCCCAGCGGGAAGCTGGCTGAACCTTCTAAATGTTCTCCTTCCCGCAAAGTAAAGCCCATCTCGGGGAACTCCACAGGAATCCTTACAGCATTCTATCTGAACCCCTCAGCCGCTGCCCAGAACTGCCTGCTCCTGTCACTGGTGCAAACCTTGAGGGAGTCTTTACAAAAGAAAACAAAAACAAACAAACAAACAAACAAAACAAGAGGTGCTTCCCCCGACTTTTTCAAGGACAACAACCGAATACTACTGCACCTGCCCTAAAAATGTGATCGTGAGACTGCCCCAGAGAAATCAACTTCAGATGGAAAGCGTTCCAGTCAGGGCCTGAGTCAGTCAGGTCCCCAAATGCTGAGAACACTGTGTATCAGGGACCTGTCAGTCTTCCTCTCAGCCGCTGGGAACCTCTGGGTGACACAGACAAGTCAATTGAAATTTCTATGACATGTATTCTTTCTCCCCTCTGAAGCAACTCAGGTAAAGTCACAAGGCATAATCAACAGTGACAGTTGCCATCTGAGAACAAAAGGATGACCTGACTCCCTGCCACCCACTCCAAGAAGCACATATGCAAATGAGAGAAGAAAGAAAAACAGCCAAGTGAAAAAATAAGAATCCAATCTCCCCCACCTCACCCCCACTCCAGCCACCCCTTAAGCTACAAGTGTGTGCCTGTACCAAGGGCAACTGGCAAAGGAAGCAAAGTCGGGGGGGGGGGGGGGAGCAAAAGGGATCAAAGAAGATTTATATAGAGAGGGATGGGATGATGGCCCAGAGGGTTAAATGCTTGCCATATAAGGACAAGGACCCAAGTTAGATCCCCACCACCCATGTAAAGAGAAAGATGGGTGTGGTGGCATACATGCATTCCCGGGGGAGCTGCCCCAGGATGACCCCTGGGGCTCACTGGCCAGGCAGGCTCAGCTACTTGGTGAGTTCCAGGCCAGAGATCCTGTCTCAAAAACGAAGGAAGAGACAAACAAAACTAGGTAGATGGCATCTGAGAAAAGGGGAGGCTGTCTTCTGTCCCCAACAACACTGAGAGCTGCAAGGTACGGAAACAAACAATAAAGCATGAATGTAATATGACAATAGTCAACAGCAAGGGCTCCTGGGAAGAGGGCAGCCACCATCAGACCTCAAACAAATGGGGAGGGGCGAGGGTGGGAGGTACAGGAGTCCTACTCAGCTTTAACCTGAGAGCCAGCTATACTCCAGGGAGGTGCTTTGCTCAAGCCAGGCTAGACAACTTGGTTTTTACTCAGATTCCAAAATATGATGCGTTCAAACTTTTCTTTCTTTCATTCTTTTTTTTTTTTTTTTTAATTTGAGCTTTCTTATTTCTCTGAAAGACACGAGAAAGGCACATAGTCAGCTAACATTTCTCCATAGCTCCTCTAAGGCTGTTTGCTTGCCCCACTGGCTTCTAGATGAAGGGATCCGCATGCGCAAAGGCCCTGGGGTTGTTCTAACACTTCAGTGGTGCTCCCCCCCAAAAAAAGCTCAGCCTTGGCTCCAAGGCACCCAACTTTTTACGAATCCCTCTGACTTGGTAAATTTTCAAATCTCTTCTCTTGAAAGCCGTAGAATATCTGAGCAAGGAGAAACGGTGCCAGAGTTACTATGACAAAGGGCAGAGAACAAAACCAAAATACAAAACAGCCACCCACAAACATCCCAGACACCACACACCAGCAACTGCAAGCAAAGCCTCGGACCTGGCAGAAGCTCCCAGATAGACACTGGCAGCAGGAGCTCAGAGCGGTGGGAAGCAGTCCAGCCACAAAGGCAAGGGGCCCTGAGCTCGTCTGTCCATGTTGGCACGTCCAATCTAGAGGCTTTTTTTTTTTTTTTGGTAATATTCATATTGCACAGAGTAGACACTGCTTAAGAAGAGCCAAAGACAGAAAATACTACCAGGCTCTTCCCCATGATGCTATGTTCTATGAGAAGCTAATAGACCTTGGGCCTTTTATTGTAAGCCAGGAATAGGATGAAGACAAGCTCCCTGAACGTCCATCTTGAATGAGCTCTGGGATCTGAAGGCAGGGAGGGAAGTCACCCGAGTCTCTGTATCTTCCTCCCTACGGCAGCAAAGGTAACACCGAGCCCCTGAACTGACTTTGTGGTTTATGTAAAAGGGGTACAGTGAGAGGCTATGGCAGGTGGCACCAGAAAGCTGGAGGAGGGCAACCATAATCCAGATCTTTCTGGACCTCTGCCAGCCTGTCAATCACACACTAACATCATATGGAAAGAAAGAAGTGTGACCCTGTGACTTGAGTCCATTCATTGAACATCTGTGCACACACTTGCACAGAGGGAAGACAGGGTGGTTTGATGCCAAGCCTAGCGTCCCACGGCACATATGAACACCAGCACATGGCTTCCCCCAGCATTCTCCTTCCACAGCCTCATGGGCATTGCAGTTGCAGCATTTGAGCCCTGAGCTCTCCAGAAAAGAACAGGTTCAGACTGTAACATAATTTGAAATTCCATCAATGTCGGTCTCCTCCTTTAAGATGAGCTCATACCAAATGAACTGGGGTGAGCCCCTCTCGGGACAGAACTGGTGTCCTTACAACAGGGGAACGGACATGGAGATGCACACAGGAGAGGATCATTGATATCCCTGACAGCAGAGAGCACAAAATGTTCACAGTAGGCAAGGAACAACAGAGATCGTCAACGAGTCATGCTAAGCTGGGAGAGAGGCCCAGATCATTTCACAGTAACAGAAGCAGCCTTCCCTGAGACAGGCCTAACCTCCAAAAAGGCAGGACCAGTCCGTTCTGATGTTTCAGCCAGAGGGGCACAGCAACAGTTGCACTAGTGAGCTGTCCTTCTCCTCTGTGAGATGAGCCTTCACTGACGTGGGTATGTCCCTGTGAGGTATGACAAACAACAGGGGGCATCCTATGCCTCCTGTCTTACCAAGGACGTCTTAGTATATATAATATGTACAACAAGGCTATCCACCCTCCTGAAGGACTGGGGCTAGAGTTCACACAGCTGGCCAGCATCAAGAGACAGACTGCAAAGGAATTTCACCAGCCTGGGGGAAAACTCCCAACTCTAACTTCAAAGTACCATTTCAATTGACTGTGTATCACTTCCACATTATTGCAAAGGTGAAGAAAGCATAAGACAAGCCATTAATGAGCTGGAGAGACGGCTTGGCTTAGTAAAGCAAACATGAGGACCTGAGTTTTGATTCCCAGCACCCACCTAAAAAGTTAGGTACTGCACACCTACTATCTCCGTGATGGGGAAGTGGATACAAGAACATCCATCCCTGGGGCTGCCAAGCCAGCTGGGCTTTCAGGATTAGTGAGCTCCAGATTCAGTGAGAGATCTGGTCTCAAAGAGTAAGACACTTGATGCAACCTCTCACCCTCACGAAGAACTGTGTGCACATATGGAGAGTCCTAAGTTAGAGATTACTTCCATGTATATTTCTAAAAGTGCATGTATATTTCTATATGTACATCTAAAATACCAGGAAATCCCCAGGCAGCGTCTCAGACAGGTGAGGTGAGACATCTTAGTTCTAAGCCAGGCAGGATGACATGCATGCTGGAGTGCCAATGCTCAGCAGGCAAGATCTAGACCAGCCAGGGACACGGAGGAAAACACTGACTAAATAGAACAAAAAAATAAAGAAAAAGAAAAAATGAAAGAGAAAGTGTGTGTGTGTGTGTGTGTGTGTGTGTGTGTGTGTCCTGACTTCAGATTAACAAAGTAGTCCAGATATTACTTTGATTACTGCAGTAAAGAAGAGTCAGTAGTGGGGTGGAGACAAGAAGACAACTGAAGTCAGTCTGAGTGACTCAGTGAATCTGATGCCAGCCTAACATACAGTGAAACTCTCTGCAAATAAAACATTATTATCTTACTTTGGGCTGATATCCAGGTCACTTTAACTGACAGGCTAAATACCTCATCCATAAGGCTCTGCCTCTCTCTTCTTGCTGTCAGGTTTTCCGGCTGAACTTCTTCACATACGCATTTTCAGAAAACCTACTACGTGAAGGGCCCAAGGGCAAAGCAGAGACATGAGCAGGGACACAGTTATGGAAAGCTAATGTGCAGAACTGTGCCCTGCCTCTGCCGGGGCTTACCTTCCAAGTTCCTCCATCCCTTCAGCAGCATCCTGTGAATCCAGGGGCGGACCCAGCTGCCAAGAGCCAAGATGACTCATAAGGCTGAGAGATATGTCATCGACTCAGGTTACCTAACTCATCATAGACGCGGAGGAATGTGTCCAGGTTACAACTAGAAAGAGATTTATTATATTACCTACCAAGAAGAAAGAAATATGAAATAATACAGTGGCCTCAAAAAACAAAGGGTACAAACACCCTCAGCCAGGAAAAGTCTCAACTTGTGAGTGAATGGGCAGAAGACATCTTTCTGGAAAGGTGTATCACAGCTCACTGCCCAGCCAGATACAGGTGCTTAAAACCAGGAACAAAAGCATCTCCCCCAAACCAAGTCAAAGCATCCCATGGACTAACTTAGCTGGGTTTCCACAGTAGTTAATTTCAACTTGCCAGCAAATGCAAATATGTTAAAAAGGAAGAAAAAAAAAGCAAGCCAATTAAGACACAAGTGTTTAAAGACACAAGAAGTAATTACAAATGTATTATTCATACCTAATTTACAAGATGAAGTTCTTTCCGTAAAATATTAAACTGTTTACATGCAGGCTGGGGAGAGACAATTTTCAAACTGCCCGTGTTCCACTACAAAGCAGAGAAGATTAACAGTCATGGCGCAGGGGCTTCTGGGGTACATACAGTGTGGACGCTCCGTAGTAATCAGAAAATGTTTGACCTCGAGATATCTACTTGACCCCAGAAAAATGCAGACTTGCCTGCTATAAAATCCTAAACAATGGGGCAGACAAGGTCACAGGGTCAACACAAGTATTAACAGGTCACCAGGCAGCCCACTTGGGAGCAATTACTTCCAGTCATGGCTAAGTGGACACTTGATTGAATGCCACTAAGACAGCTCACATCCCACGGATAACAATCCTCACAGCGATTAAGAATTAAAGCCCCCATGATTCAGCCTTTATTACTCAAATGAACCTAGCTCTTCCATAAAGAACTCGTGGTATATGCCTGATGCAAGGTCTGAACTGAAATGCCACCTCATTAAACAATAATATCTAATTTTATCTAAATGAATTTTCATGAAAGTGCGCCACACAGCTCAGGAATTTTTAAAATGAATTATCACAAGTGATACATAATTTCACCAAAACTGGGGCAGAAAAAAAAATTCATTTTAGGGAATAAAAGGAAACATCAAAGCTGAAACGGATGTCTGTTCCTCTATGGTCACAGCGATGGACAGAGGCCATGGGCCACTACAGAACAAGTGCAGCTTATCATTAAGAAATTCTCTAGTCTTCTATCTAGACTCATGCCAGATAACAACCAATAAAGGCAGTGGGTCTATCAGCTGGCTGATCACTGGGAGAACTTTTAAAAATGCATAGCTTCCAGCCTTCCTGTGAAATCAACTAGATTGTTGTCACACAGAATGGACACTGTAGTAAAATTCCCAAGGGACTCTCATATCCAGTCACTTCTGGGAGCCCCAGGGCACAT
Source organism: Mus musculus (assembly GCF_000001635.26). Lineage (NCBI taxonomy): Eukaryota > Metazoa > Chordata > Mammalia > Rodentia > Muridae > Mus > Mus musculus. Next base: position 99,467,998 of record NC_000072.6, read on the forward strand.
GGTTAACGGCAGGGGAATGAGGAAGCCCGTCCCTCCTCATTTCACAATGGTTCCAGACACTGGTGTGTGGTTTTTTGCCATCACTTTCTACACTAGCCAGTGATTCATTTTCTAACAGTAAGGATCAAATGAAAAGTTTCTTTCGATTGCAGGGTAAGGAATATATTCAAGAAACCAAATAAATTATTAATTTTTGTGGATGCCAACAAGTGCTTACTGACAGAAGCCTGTTATAGCTGTCACCGGAGAGGATCCACCAGTGCCTGACAAATACAGAGGTGGATCCTCGCAGCCTATCACTGGACTGAGCACAGGGTCCCCAATGAAGGAGCTAGAGTAAGGACCCAGGGGCTGAAGGGGTTAGCAGCCCCATAGGAGGAACAACAATATGAACTAACCAGAACCCCCAGAGCTACCAGGGACTAAATCAACAACCAAAGAGTACACATGGTGGGACTCCTGGCTCCAGCTGCATAAGTAGAAGAGGATGTCCTAGTCAGTCATCAATGGAAGGAGAGGCCCTTGGTCCTGTGAAGGTTCTATGCCCCAGTGTAGGGGAATGCCATGGGGAGGAGGTGGGAATGGGTGGATATGTGAACAGGGGGAGGGGGCAGGGGATAGGGGGGTTTCAGAGGGGAAACCATGAAAGGGGACAACATTTGAAATGTAAATAAAGTAAATATCTAAGAAAAAAAGAAAATAAGAAAAACCATAGTAGTGGCGTCTACTTCAAGCCAACAGGATGCACAAGCTTACAGCGCTCATAATACATAGTACTCTCCAGGGCCGGTGTGGCCCTTTTCCTCCAGGTCACTACAAATTCCAGTGCCACATACATATAACTAAGGACTTCAGAATCCATCCTTCATGTGACACAAGGCAACTCTCTACCAGAGGAAATGTGAAAACTCCAACAGGAGACGTAGAAATTAGCTCTTGTAATTAGTAGCCATCTCAATATAAAGTATATATCTTAAAGAAACCTGTACAGACTAAACAATGCGTCAGTGGGGGTTAATATTGTAAAACAATCCGATTCAAAGCAGAAATATGGGGTGCTAAGAGGCAAATAAATCATCCTAGGTCCTGTACTATAACCACCACTTAGTAACTTTGTTGGAACTGGCTATGGAGACTTGCACTGAGTTGTCTTCTAGGTCTGGGCCATGCCACCACACATTTGTATGAACTAGGAAGAGGAAACAGCCCTGTATAAAAGCCATGCTCTCCTTCCTCTGTGATGTCCCAGGTTTCTAAGTAGTGACAAGTGAAGCAAGCCTCTACTCACCCGTCATCCGAGCACGCTTGTGCACGCAGCCATCACAACTTCACACCGGAGAGGTCAGGGAAGGAACAACGGGTGATTTATGACTAGCAGGCAATGCCAGGACGGGAACAGCAATGGTTATTAACTTTGAGACAGCTAATGGATGTCCCAACCCTCATAAGCAAGATCAACTGTTTTAAAAAAAAAAAAAAAAAAAAAAAGGCACAGCCCTGCCTTCCAGCAGCTCCCTCCCACCCAGCAGACTGGAAAGAGGTCTGTAACAAAGATCTGTTCCCTACCTGTGAGGCTCAATCAAGCCCTTAACCAATCAAGGCATTACTGTTCACAGCCCAGGTACAGGACTGCAGGAGCTCTCACCAAGAAGTGTAGTTCCATAAGCTAAAGTTCACGCTCTTGTTAAAAACGAAGGGAAAGGGGTCAAGGTTCATGCAGACTCAGGTAAATCCAACCCCGTGCATTTGTCATTTATGGCAGATGAAAAGTGGCAAAATGGGAAGAGAAGTACAACCACTGCACACCTCTTCTGCGCTAAGGGGACAGACACGCAGCACTGCCTCGGCGGTCTGAGTACACGTAAGATCCCACTGCCTTGGGGAAGAAATGTGCGCAATGCAATAAGAAGAAAAGAAAAATAACATGTTTACTGGCACTTCTTTGACGAATAATTGAAAATGGAATCCCAAGAAAACCCCCAACTTTCAGCCGTTTTCCTCTGTGAAACCTAGAGAGTCTGATTTCAGTGAAAAGTTCCCTTCTACATGACAGTCACCCAAACGGCTTCACGGTTTTCTCCCTATCCCGTTTTAATTTACAGAAAAGACTGCAATAATACAACCAGGGCCCCTGGAAGGAAAAAAAAAAAACCTTTGATGTGTTCAAGGCATAAAGATGCAAGGGACCCCTTTATGTCCCACACAGATGTGCGCCTTGCCCATTCATCTGACCACGCATGCAATCCTGTACCTTCCTTTGTGTTCCTTTCTGAAAGCATGTCTGTGCTTCCACCTCCCGGCACTCCACGGCGCTAAATAAACACAACTCCCATAAATCCCTCACAAACAGGTAAGCCAAGGAGAAATAATTTCCTAACTTTCAAACTCTCAGCTTAGGAAAAGAAGGAGGTGGGGTGAGGTGGGGGATGGGGGACAACTTGAAGTTAAAAGATGGCCCCAAAGTCATCTGGTAAACACGCTTCCCATAGAGAATGTGTACTGCATAGCAAAACAGACACTTCACTAATTTTAAATGCCTAATTATATACTGCCTAAACAGAATTATCAAGAGATTTGATTGACTTCTACAGAGCTGTGATTGCCATCAAGCCAACTCAGAGAAATAATAAATAATGTTTGACCTTCGGCTGTCCTCCACAATTACTCTCGGTATCAAAATATGTGGGGTGCAGGCATTCTACTCCAGCCCTGCCAGGGAACATGCAGGTCACAGACTAATTTGAAGTTCGTGATTCAGACTCATTTACCCTGATTTATGGGGGGAGGGATGGCAATTTGAAAAAAAAAATAAAACCACACTTTAGTTGGGCAAAAAGAAATTAATGAAGGAGTTGGACTTCATGAAAAGAAGAAAGGGATAAGCAAGCTTAGGAACTGTGTGATTCTTAAGATACCCACCCAAAGGAAGAGGAGGCTGCAGAGAGCCTAAAAAGTCACTTTGACTGGAAGGAAGGGCCACCGGAGGCAGGCAGAAGGCAAAGGCAGCATCCTCCGCTGGCTGTTTCCTCGCAGAGTCTTTGAGGCTTAAGCATCTTCAACAAATAGTGATTGTGAAATGTGTGACTAGAAGCAGCAATGCTGAGCTAAGAGGCATTTCTGGTTTTGAAAGATAATGCCATATAAGGCAAAACTTTGCCCCAACTGGTGTACGATGTCTGTAAGACACACAGTCTGGATTTCAATACAGGAGATTTTTCTGTGCTGGATAAAAAGACAAGGGCAAGTCAAACCTCCTGACATTGACATCAGACTGTGAACAGCCACATTCCTCTCATCCACCTAACCGCGTGGGTAGTGTACTGACATGACTTCCCAAAAGTTTTCAGTCGGTGAATCAAAGCTACGGCTTTAAACCTTCACTGTTCTGAGCGTTAGTCCATGTCATCGTGAGTGCACCTCAGCCCAAACCATTCAACTCACATTTATGTCTAAGTTAAACCAAAGTCCAAAAGAAAACCATAGTGAAGGCTAGGAAGACAACCCAATCAGTAAAATATTCACTACGCAAGCATGAAGACCTGAGTCTGATCCCAACAACCCACACAGAAAACCTGGGTATGGTGGCACACAGTAGCATGTACTTGTAACCACATCCCTGGGGTTAGCTGTCCAGCCAGCCTACACTCCTTATTCAGTGGGTTCCAGGTCAATGAGAAACACTTCTCAAAAAAACCTCAAGGTAGATGGTGTCCAAATACCAACACCCAAGGGTTATCTATGGCTTGCATACACATGCACACCTCTGCATCTACATGCCATCCCTTATGCCCACAAACTGACATGCCAGCATGTACGTACGCACACACACACACACACACACACACACACACACACACACACACACGATGAATATATAGGCTGAGTACCTCTAATCCAAAAATTCTGAAATTTTAATCACTTTGAGAATCATACAAACATTCAAAAATTTTTAGATTTTAGATTTTTTTGGAATAAATATGTCTAACCAGTAAGTTTACACAAATAGTCCCCCCAAAATAGTTCAAACATTTTGATCCCAAGCACTTGGACATGAGACATTCAACCTGAGTAACGATGGGTGTTGTCTGATCCCTGTTCTTTGACCTACTTCTGGAAAACAGCGTTACGATGCCTGCCGGTGACATGCTGAGAACTTGGTGTTTATTCTGTTTCTGGTATATTCTCCAAAGTCGCTTGGCTTCACATGCTAACAGACAGAAGACTCTAACAACAACCTCTGGAGAAGTGGCTACCTGCCAAGGAGACCAATGAAAAGGCAGGAACTTGCAGCTTCCACCCCCTGATCCCAGAAGGAGGCTGGAACTGAAGGTTGAGCTGAGCACCAATGGCCACGAAAGTACTCTATCATACCAACGTGATGAAATATCCATCAATACCCAAAAGGACAGGCTTGGAAAGCTCCGAGAGCGTAAATGCCTGGAAGGTATACATCCAGAGAGGCCACTGAGGCCCGGAACTCCCTCCTTATACAATAGCCTAGGCTCTTTCATCTAGGTTAGTCCTTAGCAAATATGTTTTTAAAAAATATGTGTACATACATGTGTAGTGAAGACACGCATGTAGAGCCCAGGTCACATACCTCCTTTTAGAGAGGGAGCACACTAATAATGCTAGACTAGCTGGCCACGGAGTCTCCCCAGTGGTGGTGGCATTATAAGCATAGACAGTTTTACAACTGGCTCAAAGTATTGAACTAGCAGCCTTAAGGTTTGAGTCTACAGCTGGGTGTTAACTTTTCTTTCTTTTCTCTTTTCTTTTCTTTTCTTTTTTTTTTTTTTTTTTTTTTTTTTTTTTTTGTTTTTGAGACAGGGTTTCTCTGTATAGTCCTGGCTGTCCTGGAACTCACTTTGTAGATGAGGCTTGCCTCGAACTCAGAAATCTGCCTGCCTCTGCCTGCCGAGTGCTGGGATTAAAGGCGTGTGCCACCATGCCCAGATCTAACTTTTCTATTCCATGCTCAAGCTGGCTCCAGCACAGCAAAGAAGAGATTATCAATTTGCAGTCAAAATCTCCCCGTCGAGCATCATTTGATCAGCACCACCAAAACTTGGCCCTGACTTCCACATGCTCACACCTGAGCGCAGGGGTAGGTGGTACAGAATGCAGATGAGTGAGACCATTGTCTGTGCCAGCCACTCTATGTACCTCTTAGGACAGACACAATTTCTTAAGACTCAGCCAAAGTAGGAGACTGCCATCCACAGGGAGGCTTGACCTCCTTTCTAGGCCCTAATAAGACAGAGTCTGCAAGGACACCACCTCCCCAGGTCACCTGAGAGGGGCTTGCCACTGTCACCTGCCAGTCAGTTCCTCTTGGAAAGAAGCTCTTGGGAGATGAAGAAGAGGTGGCTCGGCAGGGAAAGGTGCCTGGAGGCCAGCCTGATGACCCGAGTTCAACCCCTCATGATGGAGTCCGCACGATGGAAACAGAGAATGACTCGCCACTCCCACATGTTGTCCTCTGACCTTTACATACCATTACATGTGCACAAGCAATGCACCCACATCCACACCCACAAGAAATAAATGTAATTTTTTAAAAAAATTGAAAGGAAGGGGGCTGGAGAGATGGTTCAGCAGTTAAGGGCACTAACTGATCTTCCAGAGGTCCTGAGTTCAATTCTCAGCAACCACATGGTGGCTCACAACCATCTGTATGGGATCCAATGCTCTCTTCTGGTGTGTCTGAAGCCAGCTACCGTGTACTTACATACATAAAATAATTTCTGAAAAAAATTAAAAGAAAGAAAGCACTCAGGTACCTGTTTGGTTTTAGCTAAGAGTAAAGCAACCACTGATCTCAGAGAAGAATCTAGAACACAGTTTCACAAAAGGCCCCAGGAGTCGTAAGAGACCTTCCAGCCTACCGTTAGGGAATTAAGATAGAAGAGTTACAGTATATGGGGGAAACTGGAGAAACATGCTGAAGGGGTGAGGGAAGAAGAAGGGGAAAAAGGAAGAAGGGAAAGGAAGCAAAAGGGAGAGAGGAGGAATCAGGAAGAAAGAAAAGCAGAGAGGCTGAAGGAAAGCAAAAGAAGAGAAAGCAAGGCAGCTAGCACAGAAGTGGAGGGCTCTCGGGTCAGGACACAGAGGAGCATGGCCTCCTGCGGACCCATCCCTGACTCCATCCACAGTGACGGGAAAGCCTACGAGAGTGTCAACTAATTCTGACTAGGTGAAGGGTCAAGCAGGAAGCCAAGTGTTTGGGATGGGCCAAGATGCTGGCACCTGCATAGGAAGTGCCTGATAGGAAACGTCTATAGACGTAGGCAGAGAAATCCTGCGATCTCTGTGGCCTCTAGACCTGGCATTTTATGTGGCACTACCTTAGTCTGTAGGTAAACGGGAAGCAGACACGTGAGATGAGTGGCCAACTTCAAGGTTCATGTATTCTATTATCTTAGAATGCTATTTAAAAACAAAAACCCAACAACAACAGAACAACTGTAATCTGCGTGATTTCCTGTGTTCCATTCTCCCTTCCCTTTCATGCTGCTGCTATTGCTTTATGTTTGGTGTCTTTGTTGTTTGCTTCTTGTTTGTTGTTTCTATGAATTTTTGGACATCTCCAGGATGGTGCAGAGGTTAGGCACCCCTGTTCTCCCTTACACTCAAGCGGTAGATGATAAACACACAGACCCCATTCCCACACGCTTAGCTTTCCTCACTCTATCATGGTTGGTTATCACTCAAGATGATTGACAAGACAAATCCAAAATTAATATGGTAGGGGCTGAAGAGGAAGCTCAGTCAGTAAAGTATCTGTCACACAAGCATGAGGATCTGAGTTCAAATCCCCACCATCCCTGTAAAAGCCCATCATGGTAGGTAGCACATGCCTGCAATCCCAGCTGCTGGGAGCCAGAGAGAGGTGCCAGGCCCTGGACCGTGCTAGCCAGTTAACACTGCCAAATCAGCAGGCTCTGGGTTCATCAAGAGATCCTTTCTCACAAAGTAAGGGGGGAAACTACAGAGAAAGATATGACATCAACTTCTAGACTCTAGAAACCCATGAGTGCATGTGTGCGTACACGCAATTGGGTTCGATCTGGGATTCATTAAGTTAGAAAATTATAAAAATAACTCCCTTACTAAATCTCTAGGTGTTATGGAAAGTGCCGTCCCAACTCCAGCCTCCCAGTGTTTGGATGTGAAGAGAAGGTGGGGCTTTTTTGCTGCTGCTTTTGGCAACAAAAGCAGAGAGAAACTGCTTCTCCCAGCTCCCCACAGCCCCGCCCTTCTCCTCTACCTAGAACAAAATATGCCTTAGGGAGGATTGAATTCGAGTTGGCCACTGCAACCCACCGCTGGCATCTGGCAATCACTTCAAGACTCGTTCTTAAGCAAACATTTTTTGGAGGGTGGGGGAGCACAATCTATCAAGGACCACGCCTCATCTGTGAGAAAAAGTGAGGAGTCACAGTTAGACAACTCAAGGGATCTGCCACCTTTAACCAAAGACGTGGACTTCAGAATGTCCCTGTCCCAGAAGTTAACACCATGCCAGTAGATTTATTAAACAACTGGAGGCAGCTAAAGACATATGAAGTATCATATGGAATAAAGTGGGATTCCTCTCTGTAATCCTGCAGGATCAACTTTTGGATGTTGTTTAAGGGGTCAAGACTTCTGATGTAGAATACATGACATGCAAAGCATCTTCCAGACAAATTTCCAAGATACGAGGTAGAAGGCCTGGCTAGTCTGAAGAGATGATAGAATCTCAAAAAGAAGTGAGAGAAACCACTTCTGTCCTACTTCCCCCAAACTGAATTCAGGTGACTTTAGTCCATGAGGAGCATGGGAAAGCCCTTAGCCCTTGGCACCATTCGGTCATCAAAGATTCAAAAGAGAAAGGAATATAATGGTCACCGGGGCTGCGAGCTTTACCCTTTCCAGTATTTCTTTTGCCTTCAGGTTTTTCTTTTGTTTTGTTTGTTCATTTACTTGAGGAGGCAGGCAGGCACACACGCACACATGCGCACGTGCACACACACACAGCACCTACACAGAGGTCAAAGGACAACTTGTGGAAGTCTATTGCCTCCTAATACAACTTGAGCCCCAGGAACGAATCGCAGGTCATTAGGCTTGCCATAGTAACTTTACTGTGTTACATGAGTCATCTCACCCCCATTCCTCTTTGGGGATTTAGATTTTTATGCAGGGTCTCACTTTTTAGCCCCAGCTGGCCTAGAAACACTCGAACATACAGTGAGCCACCTGCCTCAGTCTCCTGAGTGCTAGGATTACAGACTTAGGTCATCAATCTTGGCTTTAAAACTTTTTTTTTTACCATTACATAGAAGCAGTAGCTTCCCCTAGAAATCAGTGATCCTCAAAACTTAATGTGGACGGACCGGATCACATTTGTGAAGTTAACACACACACACCTCTGGCTCAGAGTAGGAAAGGAAATCCATAGACCCGGAATAGCTGGCGAGGAGCAAGCTCTGGGGTGCAACTGCACCATCAGGCAACACACACGTACACCAGGATGCACTACACATTTCTAAGCTACAAAACAGGAGTTACAAAGTTCCTCCCACAAACAGCTGTTGACTGTTTGAGGAGAGGGGCTCCAGATTTAAATATTACACAATGCATACATGTGTCAAAACATCACTTACTGCATTACATATAAGTATGGCCCATTTATGCTTTTATGTATCAGTTAAACATTTATTTCAAGGTTTTGTTGTTTTTAAAAAATAAATAAATAAATAAGTACTCAGGCTGGGGAGATAGCTCAATCTGAAAAGTACTCCCTCTGTAAGGATAAGGAATCGAATCCCATCACGAAACTCAAATTTAAAAAACAAAAAACAAAAGAACAAAAGAAAGGAAAGGAAAGGAAAAGCTGACAGGGCAAAGCAGAGATGTCATCCCCAGGCAGCTCCCTGGGCTCACGGCCACTCAATAGAGCCTACGTGGTGAGCTCCAGGCTAGTGAGAGACCACAGCTCAGGAAACAAGGTGGTCGGGACATAGGGTGTGCTCTGGTCTCCACATATAACATACACACACACACACACACACACACAATTTCTCGGCACTACTACTACAATCAGGCTGGGCAGGTGGGGAGGGGCTATAAACCTGCCTTTTTACAATCTACTCAAGGGCTTGGGGTTGTCACTCAGTGGTAGAACATTCTTGGTGACATCACCTACCAACTGCAGGGTCTGAGGCCTTGGGTTCAATCCCAGCACTGCTCTAAAACAAGCACAAAACAACAACAATCAACAAATAGCAATTGTACAGATGCTGGGAACAAATCATAACTGCCACTTTTTAAATTTCCAGCCCATCTTCATATTTGTTTCACAGCCCTCTCCCTCCTTCTCCAGCCCTTCAAGAACAGCCTGAGCATCTCTCAGATACCGTCATGCACACTGAGCTAGCCCAGGACATGCACTGGACCTGAGTGGAGTCGGATCCTTCTTTATACCTCGGGGATAAACTGGGTGATGGTGATGAGCAGACAGCAGGGCTTGGTGATGTCACACAGGACCAAACTTAGCTGGTGCAATCACACCAACAATACTCCTTCAACAGTAGCCTTTGTGCATGGGAAGAGCACAATCTAACAATGAAGCTATGATCAAAGGCCCCAGAACAAGCAGACCTGGAAAACTGCTGTTCCCTTCTCTTCCCTTCTTAGGTCTCTGTCCCCACATGCCCAAGGACTGAGCACCTCTTCTCATTCACTGGTAATGTCCGAGACAGTCAGAAAGAAGTGTAACTTGACACAATTTTCACCTGCCATGCTGACTTCAGAAGATAACCCCCAGGTAAGAAGGATTTCACTAGAGAGGACAGCCTGGGTCCAGGGTCAGCATGCTACCACCTAACAGGCAGGGGAGGCAGTGAACCTAGCGAGCACACTGCAGATCCACCAGAGAACAGTCATAAGGCACATGAGAACTTAAGAGAATTCCTGGGCACTCCACATAACAGCACCTCCTTCAGCATCCTTTCAACAGCCACCTACATCCTGTCCTGCCCTGTGGGGCTTCTCCCTTAGCACCTACCATGCCAAAGCTGCAACTGAGAACATGGTCCAAAACCAGTAACACAAGATGGTATCCCCACCCTCAAAGTCTCAGAAACCAAAGGTGACCCTTGGGGACTGTCATAGGGGACCATTTTCAAACTTACTGTCTGGGAAGTTAGCAAGAAGAAAGAAGAACAAAGTCAAGGCAGAGATATTAGAAGAGAAGGGAGAACTTCTCCTTCTGACTGACTCCAGTTCCACAGACTCCCAATAGAACTACTTATAATCAAATAATGTCACCACACACTAGTTTTTCAATATTCCAGGCCCCAAAAATCTGAATTGCTGGACTTAGACTAATTCACTTATAACCAAGGAACTTCAGATAGATACACCTATGATCCTCTCTTCAAAGATAGATTGGTGCCTTGTCCTTGAAATCCACAGACTCTAGGGAGCCACTGATGGGGGCTTTTTTTTGGATAGATGCCACATTTCAGGACCACAAACATGTAAAGGATTCACAGCTAACACTTCTAAAGTCACAGGGACTCTTCTCAATCACACTGTGAGTCTTAAGCAAACACATTCATCATTTAAGCACTTCTTAATTATTTCCTTTGGGGCATCATGGGGGTGGGTAGTGTTGCTCTGTCTTGGAAGAACACACAACATACCACTTTACAGAGGACAATCCTAAGCGTAAAGATGGCAGGAGTGTTTAAGAAACGTTACCACTAGCCAGGTGTTGTGGCACATGCCTTTAATCCCAGCACTCAGGAGGCAGAGGCAGGCAAATTTCTGAGTTCGAAGCCAGCCTGGTTTACAGAATGAGTTCCAGGACAGCCAGGGCTATACAGAGAAATCCTGTCTCAACCCGCCACCCCCAAAAGAAAAAGAAATGCTACCACTCCATGAAAAAGACTCACTTAACACATGCGTGACTTTGAGAGAACCTTTCATAAGAACAGTACACCCACGACGTGGCGTGGGGGAGACACGCTGCATGCTATGTCCCAGATCCCCAAGTAACAGCACCTGTGCCCAACAATAACAATGACAGGCATGCAGAGACAGAAGACTGACTTACCAACCCAGCTGACCCTGCCTCTCGTGCATCTGTGCCATGGAGGGAAGCTGTGATACACATCCACAGACAGGAGATAGAGCCAGGACAGGCAGACACAATGCTGTGGCTACACAAGGCACTAAGAGGAAAACGCCATGGCTTTTAACTCCCCTCAAGTTCCTACCCAAGTTCTGGGCACTAAATGAAACAAAGACACTCTAACCAAAGGGAAAAAAAAAAATCTCTGCAGAGGGTTTCCAGTGGTGAACAGCCACGGAAGACAGATGACACCCGGAGAACACAGCAGCCAGCAAGGCGGCCTCCATTCCAAAGGGATCTCAGGTCAAGAGGTGGCTGAGACATCGCCTTCCCAGCAGGAGTGAGTCACTGGGAGAGTCAGAGGGAGGCAAGGTGGTGGGCCTAAATTTCCCCAGGCTCAGTGGCCTAGCATTGGCTTAGCATTGTGGAAATAGAAGTGGGGAAAGAAAATAAAAGTGACTGTTCAGAAAGACCAGCATCCTACGCAGTGGGGACAGAGGCCAAGCCTGGGAGGCACAGCTACAAGGGTGTCTGATGCCTGCTTGATGTACGGAGCCTAGGCCAAAGAAAGTGACATGTGTCACATTCTAAAACCCATCAGGATGAAGGCTGCCCCCCTCAGTAACTATAGGGGTGACTTGCATAGGCCTCCAGAGATACCTCCGCCCCCAGAGACTGTCAAAATGTTCCTAAAGTTTAAATTCAGAACCACGAGGAAAAACACTAACCTAAACTCAGCTCATACGTTGATGCTCAACCTAGGAGCTAAGAAAGACTGCTGCGCTCTAATGCGGCTGGGGGAGGAGAGGAAATAATACTAGTAGCTCAGGAACACATATGACAACCGATAGTAGCTCAGGAACACATATGACAACCGATAGTAGCTCAGGAACACATATGACAACCGATCTCAGGGTGTTCACACGAATACCAGGTCTACTCAGTCCCAGGTCCTACCACATGGACAGAAAAATGCAAAGGTTCACAGTATTTACAGCCTACCCATCAGTGTGTGTGTGTGTGTGTGTGTGTGTGTTTGTGTGTGTGTGTGTGTGTGTGTGTTGTGGGGGGGAGGTTATGGGAGGTTGCAGGAAATACTAACAACTGCATTCACTTTACCACAGAAACTCAGAGATACTGAATTCTTCTTCCAGAGACTTAACTCTCAACTTAAAATCCTACCAGCTAAGCAATACAACGGGTCTCCACAGCATATTCAAGACTTATGAAACCATCACCACTATTAAGCAAGGAGCATCTTTACTTTCCCAGAAAGAAACCCTGTACCGATCGGCAAGCACTCTGATCCTTCTCTGCCCAGCTCCCCACAAATACAGATCCATTTCTTGGTCACTATATACGCCAAGAATGATCTTTACGTGTCAGTGGGATAACGTTATCTTTAAACATCTGGCTTTGTTGTGTAATCAGTAGTCCATTCCTTTTCATGGCTGAATAATATTCCACTGTATGCATAAACCACACTATTTGCTCATTGTTCGTGGGTACTTGGACTGTCTCTTCTGCCTATTATGAATAATTCTATGAATGTTTTTGTGATCAGATTTTTGTGGGGACAGATGATCTTATCCTCCTTGGGTACATGCTAAGGAACTAAACTACTCACACGGTAAGTTTTTTTTTTTTTAACCTTCAAGAGAGCATCTCAACAGTCTCTTGAAGTAGCAACATAAACTTTATAATCCACGAGAAAGTTTAAATTTTTTGAAAATAGCCAGTACCAGTCTATGTAAGCTGCACTTCCCTATGGATTTGACAGTTTCCTAATGACTAATAACCCGAGTCTCATCATGGTACTCTCTCCCCCTGTGTAGTCTTCAGGAAAGCTTTCTCTTGTTGTCTGAGTTATCATTTTATTAATGATAAATGTTCTTTATATATGTTGGGTGCTAGACCCTTATGAGACATATGACGTGCAAGTATGTTAGCTCACTCCTTAGCTATCTTTTTACTTTTGAAAGTGTCATAAAGACTCACTCCTCAGTTCCTTCTCCAATCTTTGAACACTTCACCTTCCCATCGCAACCTTGGCTGTGGATGCTATGAGCTGGGTGGCTGCCCTTCATGTTTTCCTGACTGAGCAGCCTGTTGAGTTTGTTTTGTTTGTGATCAGCTTCTGACTATCCATCAACCATAAACACAAGGGTTTGTCTCTGGATTCCTAGTCCTGCCTGCCCTATTAATCTGTACTGCCGTCCTTATTTTAGTACCACTTTTCAATTTTTTACATTTAAATGTAAAAAGCAGGGTCTCCCGTAATCCCAGGCTGCTCCAGACCACATAAGAGAGACAGAGGGTGACCTTGAACTCCTGCCGCTCCAGCTCTTACTTCAAAGTTCCAGGGGTTACAGGTGTGAGCCACACCTGGCTAGCAGTGCCCTGTTCTCCTTATAGTAAGCTTTCTAATCAAGAAGCTTAAACCTCCCAACTTTGTTCTTTAAAAAAAAAAAAAATTGTTTTGCCTATCCCGTGTTCTCTGTATTTCCATATGGCTTTCAGGATCACCTTGCCAACATCTGGGGTTTAGACAGGCACTGCCCTGAACGTGGAGGTCAGAGGACAATGCGTGGGAGGTGACTCTCTCCTTCCACCATCTGGGTTCCAAGGAATCAATTTCAGGCCACTGGTTTTGGCAGCAGATGCCTTTACCCACTGCGAATCGCACCAGCCCCCAGGGTTTTAGTTTCCCAAGCTTTTCTGACAGTACTGTAAATGCTCACTGCTGGAAGTCCCTGTCATTAGTGTAAATTCTAGTCTGGAATTACAAGAAACACAGCGAGTGGATGCACAGGAAGCAATGACAGAAGCCTAAGAGAAACCAACGCAAAGCTGGATTCACAGGAAGACTCTCAGAGTAGACCTCCCAGGGGGAGAATCTCAGAGGAGGCCTCCCAGACACTAACATTCCTATGGGGGTGAGGCCGTGTCTGTTCTCCTCACCTATACCCACATGCCCACCTATACCCACATGCCCACAGAAGGCACCAAAGAAACACTGAATGAATATTCCTCAACATTAACAGATAATATTTCACTCTGTATTTCCTACATCAGGTAACAAATACATTTTCAAACTTTGATTGCTTTCAAGGCAGGTTGTTCCTCACGCTGTGGATTGTTGATTATTAATAATAAGGAAAATATTATCAAGTAAAAAAAAAAGTCTGTTGAAGGACAAATAAGAAGCTTAAGAAAAGGTCATGAGACAAGAACCAACAAATGGGCAAACAGACAAAGCCATACAGTCTCAACAACGGCATCAGAGCAGTAGACTCACAGTTGGGCTGCTGTAGAAGGGGCTACACTGTAGGGGTTAAAACCAAATGACCAAATGACAGTCTTCTGTCATCAGAGACAGTGGTAGTCAACACAAGCGTTTCATGAACATCTTCTCATTGGGTCCTTGTGACAGTACCCAGGCAAGTTCACAGGGTTGTGGCCCCCTTCCAAATGCTCAGCCTCTGCCGACTTACAATGCTGTCAGAACAATCCATAGCCAGAAGGATGCATAGGAGGAATTTTGGATTGTGGTCTTTTCCCAGGCCTGTCATTCCGGTCCATGAGCCACGTGGTAGACAGTGGCAGCAGCGAGCCAGAGCCCAGTCAAGTCACAGGATCAACAGAGCACACAACGGAGACTCCATGGTAGAAGTCCTTGCTGCTGAGCTGGCTACTCAGGTCCCTGTAGGAAGCAAAATTCCTGCTAGGATCCCCTGGACACTGCCTGGACTGAGGAGCCGCTCCAGTCATCATCGAAATATGGACAGCAGAGAGCTAGAGGTTTTCACAGGCCAACATGACCAAGGACCGGCCAACCTGCTTCCAAGAGCACATCCTACTCTTTGTATAAATACAGATATAAGTACACATTGAATATATAGGCACACCACAAATACACTTAAAATGTAGCAAACATTCAACATCCTTAAACCAAAAGAGTATGAAGCGCATAACCAAAAAGATTTAAAAATTTTTGCTACCAAACCCCATACCAACCATGGGGCCTGAGACAGTGTTTTTCCCCATGTAGGGCAGTGCTGGGCTTGGATACAGAGGCTGGCTCAAATGCAGCATGTCCCTTGTAAGAGTAAATCCACTCCCCTTGTATGCAAGGCCTTTGCATCCCTATATGATTCCACTGATCGGTTCTTCTAGATTTTCAATTACTAAGTCATCAACTCTCTGCATGTAATATTTACGCCTTGCAGTCAATTGACTCTCTGCAGCCAAAACTAACTAAAATGAAGAATATATGGGCATATTTGGAAGCACCCCTGATCAGCAGCCATTTCTTCTGAAAAGAAAAAAGAATAGGATAGGAGTTGGGAGGAGGATTCCTGCTTTGACAAAGTTCATCTCGAGACCTTTCTCCCTCGCTGGTCCAAATTTTAAATCATTTTCTTGCTTTCACATAGTAAATTTGCTGCTACACGTCCAGATACGCTGGGGATCAGGTTACAGTGTGAAGGAGAGACGATAAAAACAATCTGCATGCTTCCATCTGGCTCTCCTGAGCAAGGTCTAGAGATGTGTAATATGAGAGACCATGCTAGCACTGCAGTGGACAAGACAGACCGTCACCGAAACAAATCTTCCAAGACGATCTGAGAAGCCGGGAGGGTATCAGTCACCAAAATTTACTGTGAGGGCATTTAAAAAGAAAAGAAGAAGAAAGACCAGACATTGCACGCCGCAGCGTGTTGTTTCAGAAGTGGATGAAGAGTTGAGTACTAACCAATACATCCAGGAAGTCCACCCTAGAGAGGCACTGTTCTTACTGAAGTCAGATGCAGGGGTAGGGGCATGAGGACAAAGGGAGGAGGGAGAGGGGAAGGGAGGGAAGGACAGATGGAGGGAGGGAGGGAGGGAGGGAGGGGGGAGGGAGGGAGAGAGGGAGAGAGGGAGAGGGGGAGAGAGGGAGAGAGGGAGAGAGGGAGAGAGGGAGAGAAGAAAGTTAAGAAGGCAGGCAGGCGGATGGACTGGGAAGATGGCACATCTGCTGAAGTGCTTACCAAGAGGATCTGAGTTTGATGCCCAGAATTCAGGTAAAAAAGCCTGGCACAGTGACCCATTCCTATAATCTCAGCACCATGGAAGGGGAAGCCAGGCAGATAGATCTCTAGGGCTGAGCCCCAGGACAGTGAGCAACCCTATCTCAAAAAGACAGACAGCACCTAAGACACAACACCCTTCATACACGCCCACACACATGCATACACACGCACACATGCACAGACACATGCACATGAACACACAGACATACACACACTTGCAGGCTTGTGTGCACGAGCGCACACATACACACACAGAGACACTCATGCCCCCAGGGTATTTATTACCACAGTCTTATCCAACTTTCAGGACTCAAGATTCAAGCTCTAACTATGGTCAGACTTTGCCTCTGCCACATGGCACTGTGCCACACGACACAGATTTTTTTTTTCCCCCAGTATGAAAGAAACCAACAAGTCCAATACAAACACAGGCTTTCCAATATATAAAACTTAAGAAAAGCCAGGGTCTGCTCAGAAGACATTAAAACGCTTTATACATCAAAATCACGAGGGTTAGGCAGAAATGCAGCATTAAAATAATTTACAAAATGGCTCGACAATGAACATTTTCCTCCATGAAAAAACAACACCCTTAATGTTTTTCATATGGCACATAAATTTTACAATACCTGCAGGAATATTTTCATTGGTTAAGCCAACACCATTGGTCTTTTTAGCTCTTAAGCATATTACGATTTTTTTGCCTTTTTATGGCATTTTTTGTTGTTGTTTGCACCCAATGTAATAAGCTTTTGAGAACAAGAAACAAACCGCAATAAAAAGAAGAAAGGAGAGCCCTTGTGGACTGCCACTTTCAGTGGAGGCGGAGTGATCTGAATCTTGCTTTTATGGCTGCTATCTTGAGGCAATTAGTGTAAAATAATTGTCTGCGAAGGCCAGGGAGAGAGGCTAAGTTGAGGCACTCGACTGCCTTCCGCCTTCCCGAAAAGGCTCTCCCTGCAGCCTGCTGCAGCAGATGTTGGCTGTTAAGGCTCGCAGACAACACAGTTCATGACTCTTCGAAGACGGCTGTGTGCCACATCTGCAGCCGGTGAAACAGAGAGCAGAAGCGTGGCAGACACACAGAGGGGAGTGTGAGCAGCCGGGCCAGAGGAACTGTCTTGAAGGCTGGCCTAAAAATAGACACACACTCATACTCCTCCTCCCTCCTCAGCCAGCTCATAAAACCGGGCCTGCCTGTCCTATTATGGAGTCAGTCTATGGCAGGCACTTCCTGCGTCCAGCTAGGGCTTCGGGTAATTCAAGAGCAAGAGGCAGGAGTGGAGGGAGGCAGGGCTGTGCCGCATCCTCCAACTGCAGCCCGGAGCTCCGAGCCTCGGTACAACTGGGCTGTGCTCCAAGTTCAGCTGGGCCCCCAGAGAAAGGCAATGCTTGTGTTTAGCCCGCACAATACTGACATAACATTAACAGATTTACATATGCAAAACTGTGAAGCAACAGGCATTCCCCCTCAATTGACCCACAGCTTGTAGTGTCTGCCGAGTTATTCCCCGCTCCGGCTCTGTAACCAAGTGGGCGGCATGCGAATACCATCTGGGTACCACTTATTGAAAACTGGCAGTCGCTCTGTAATAGGCAAGCTGGCAATAAGAGGGAAGGGAATAAATTGCATCATTTAGTTAACATCCACTTGCTCTGCGGCTGTTAAAAACCCATGACTGAATAATAATTTGGTTATTCCTTTTGCCAGAAACTGCTGTCAGCCAGCTTGTACCAGGCCTGCTGCTGAAGCCAGCTAGCAAAATTTCCACTTCAACAGAATTGGGAAGGAGCAGATGAAATAGGCATGGGTCTCTGGGCGTGAACAGTGGCGACTCCGGTGGTGACATGGATTTCTGCAGCCTTCTACTGTCCTGGTCATCTCTGAAACTGGTTGACACCAAGCCCTGGTGAGCCACATAGCCAGGCTGGGCCACAGAGCCAAGCTGTGGTGTACAGTAAAGCCTTTGATTAGCTCGGATCGGAGGGTGACTGTGTTAAGTGACAACTCGTGGCTCTCAGAGGGCTGCGGAAGCAGATGTGGTCAAGCAAGGATTGTTCCATGCTCCCAAGTCCTACCTCAAAACAAACTGGGCTGGCCCCTAGGAAACCTGTGTGTCCTCGTAAGCCTGTGCTCACAGCCACATGTCCTACTTCTCTCTGGTTTGTTTGACAGCTTCCAAAGACAACTGACAAAGAAGGTGACAGGGACCTTAGCCCACCACATAAAGGCAGAAGTGAGGCTCGCTAAAATCCCCCGTGTTTGAAGTGGTTCTCTTTTGGATGTATTCATAAGGAAATTCTCTTACTACACACCACTGTGGAGGCGCCCATATACACATGCGTAGACAGTACTTTCCTTTTCTATCTCTTTTAGAAAACTTGGGGCTGAAAGAGACAGAAACAACCAATGTTATAAATCTTCCACTTATTTTTTTTGTTTTTTGTTTTTGTTTTGTTTTGTTTTTTTGAGACAGGGTTTCTCTGTATAGCCCCGACTGTCCTGGAACTCACTCTGTAGACCAGGCTGGCCTCAGACTCAGAAATCTGCCTGTCTCTGCCTTCTGAGTGCTGGGATCGAAGGCGTGCGCCACCACTGCCCGGCGATATATCTTTTAAAGAGACATAAAAATATATAAGTATTACTGAGTAGGTAGCTCAGTTGGTAGAATATTTACGTAGCATGCATGAAGTACTGGCTTAGATTCCCAGGACCACATGAAGTAAGAGCAGAGATGCACACCTGTAATGCCAGCAGTCAGGAGGTAATGACAAGGGAATAAGATGTTCAGTCACCCTCACCTACAGTGGGAGTTCAAGGACAGCCTAGGATACAGGAGAAACTGTCTCAAAACAAACAAACAAACAAACAAAAACCCAACAAATCATTTACAAAAGATACAAATACTCTTGTGTGATATAAATCTCTTTCTAATTATCTTTTACTTACCTTTCAATAGTTTATATTTTTATGTAGCTATAGCATGAGTCAATTACTCTTTAGGGTCTGAAAGGTAGCCAGCATCTGTGGCATGGGCTGGAATCCCAGCTACTTTAGAGGTAGAAGCAGAGGACCACAGTTTCAAGGCCTGCCTGGGCTATAGAGCAAACTGGAGTCCGGGCAGTGCAAGTTAGTGAGACCCTGTCTCAAGATTAAAAACACAAATAGGGTTGGTTATGTACCTCAGTGGTAGGGAGTCGACCTAGCATGCCTTATACTGTGAGTAAAACCTCAGTAAAACAAAACAAAACAAACAAACAAAAAAAAACATTCAGAACAAAAGGGGCCACAGTCAAGAAAAAGGCAGCTTGCTGATCGTGTGTTTAATCCAAGTTTTACAAAGGCAAGACAAGGGCATCTGCAGTGTTGTTAGTGGCAAAAATATACATTTACCAAACCTAAGCCTACAGTCCCTCTGACGTCTAAATTTGGGGAAGAAAAGTTAAACAATGTTTCAAAGCCCCAAACAGATTAAAGACTGCTCAGTTTTCTAAGCAGGGTGGTCTTGCTGACAAGAACTCAAGTCTGCTGTTGGTGGATGGAAACAGGCAGAATTCCATCATGAACCAGAAGGAAGATAAAGGAGACGAGACCAAATTGTTATGTATTTGACAAACCACCGCAGTTGTAACTTACCATGTGTTTAGGGAAACTCTGGTAATGGTTATTTTCAAAGGAACAACAGTAGCCAAGAAAGATAATAGGCTGGGTTTTTCCTCCCAGAGTCAGCTTATGATTGTAATCTCACCTTGCTCTAAATAGCTTACAAGGCAAAGAAAAGACAAAGTCAATTCTCTATCTAGAGATATCACAAGATTGCTAAAACTGTAAAGCAATAAGCTGAATTTGTTCCGGGAAAGGATAAGAAAACGATCCTTCCAAGACACTAAGCTAACAATAAATTTGTTAAAAGGAAGCAAAACAGCTATTTGGTTTGGAGGATTTGTTTATTTTCTGAGACAAGGTCTTACAAGATAGCCCTCGCTGGCCTGAAGCTTTCTATGTGGACCAGGCTGGCCTCATAAAGATTCTCCTGCCTCTGCCTCCCAGAGTGTTGGGATTAAAGGTGTTTATCACACACCAGCTCAGAACAGCTATTTATTCACATGTAAACATGTGCAGACAGATCTATAATAACAAAATCAGTAGGCTGTCCCGGAAGTGTCACTAGCGTGAGTTGGGGAAATGGATATGTAGCAAAGTTCTGTCACTAACTGACCCCAAGCAAGTCACAGCTTCTCTGAGACAGGATTTATATATCCAAAGAGTAGCCCAGGCTGGCCAAAAAGTCACAAGGTAGCCAGAATGACTCAATTTCTGATCCTCGAGCCAGTGCCATGCCTCTAATGCTGAGATTAAAGATTTGGCCACCATACCCAGTTTATGCAGGGCTGGGGGCTGGAGCTGGAGCCAAGGGCTGCATGGATGCTAGGTAACCATTTACCAACTTCAACAACCACTCCAGTCCCCATCTATCAGGACAATGCAAAGGTACCCTATGAAAACAATCCCAGTTACCAAGGGTTTCAAAAGGTCCCCTTTTACGTGGTGAACTGCCTCTGGAGTAAACATGGGTCAGGTTGTGATTGTTTGTTGTTTTTTAAGCATGCATGTTGAAGGACTAGACTGCCTTAGGCAAATTCTCATCTTCAGAACAGTATATATTCTTCAACACTTACTTAAAATCCAAAAAGTATCCAGTGGCTCGAGGTTACTTTTTAGTATCAATTCCGTAGTAAATGGCAATACACAAAATTCACCTAATAGAAGAGGCCATTCTGGTAACATGCAGAAACCAAGAGTTGACAAGTCTAAAGAATTTACAAGCTTAGTTTTGGTAGAATTTGGAAAATACAGCTTTCCTAGAATCAGTGTTTTTAAGCTGTGGTGGCTCCCCCCTCACCCCCCATTCCATGTTTAAAGGAGCCAGGGTCCCATCTCCCTTTCCTCTGCCTCATTCACCCTGACTTTTTCTTCCAGTAAACTATCATGTTTTGTTTTCCTAAATCACTTTAAATAATACCTGTATCTCCTGGAAACTGTCTGAAAGCCAGGCCAGTTTCTCATTAACCCTCACCACTCTACTGTCTTTCAGGGGAGGAGACAATGTATGCGTGGGACTACTGGGCAGTGAAGTGGGTGATGGTTTGCCCCAGGAGGGGTCAGGGTGTGAGCTACTAGCCACAGCACCCAACTTCTGACACTTCACATTCACAAGCCAGCTGGCCAGAACTAGTGGTCAGTTCCCCAGGAAAGAAAGTGAAGGCAGCCAGCCCACAAGAAGCAGGAATTCCCACTTTGGCCTCATTAACAAAGAAGCTTATCGGCTACGATGGAGTCACTGTTAGCCAAGTCCACCTGGCTGATCTTGTAAAGAATGAAGAACTACTCACTGAGTCTGGAAAGTGTAACCAACACACCTGAAGGGCTGTTTCTGCGATGTTAATGACCCAACTTCTGCGATCAAGTTACGGTTCCACGTGTTTCTCCTAAGGTCCCTTTGAAAAGCTGTGGTGATAGACGGCTGGGCCTGTGGCCATATCTGCCGTGCGCACTCCTCAGTTCTATGATACAGAGTCAATACAGTACGACTTGTAGGTTGGGTGCATGAATCTTGCCCCCTCTCTGTGGCTGATGAGATGCCAGGGTGTGTAAAGTGCACTGCCCGTACTCAAAGCTCACTTCTCAGAGGCCCTGGACCCCAAAGCCAGGGAGCTGTGGCGCCTGTAGAACCCACTCCACAGACATTCACTGTTGCACCGCCTGAGCCACTACCCCGTGGTACATTGCAGCCACACAACTAGTCTTCATGAAAAAAAAAAAAAATCTAAGGGTCCGTCATCACTATGATCTAGAGAAAAGGGGAAATTACAAAGGCAAGTGAGGAGAGGCAGGGCAAGCCTCAGGGAGGGAGGGAAGGAAGGGAAGAAAGGGGAAGAAGAAAGCCCACAATGAAGACAAACAAATTGTGAAACCTAGAAATAAATACTCAAGGCTGAATTCCAACACAACTGTCATGGCTGTCACTTTAAGGAAATAAAACTCTTATCAAACACAAAAAGGGTTCCAGTGAATTCAATCTATGTGGGATTTACATAAATTGAAAATTAGAGGATTCTGAAACAATTCAGATTAAGTAACATACTCTTCCCCCAGGCAGTTAGGGTGTTTATCCCCACCCCCATTCTGACCTACCAGGAGGCTTTTCTAGACAATGTGACAAGGGACTCCCCCACTTCCAGGTCAAGGGTCAAACAGCTGGGTCGGAGAGCAGATGTGTGGGAACTCAAAGAAAAGGCCCTTTTGCGTGTGGCAAGGTAGACAACCATGGGGGCTTCCCCAGGGGTAGAGTGGGATGCTCTCCCAGGCATCTTCAGGATTCTATGTTCCTGCAGTCTGAGCTTAGCGGATTCTTCCATGGCTCTGCATAGCACTGAGAACTAGCTACGGAGAGCCACATACAAGAGCAACAGGTATGGTTTCTTTCTTCAGTGACACCCCAAGCCAAAGAGCCCTTCTTGGGGACCTGAGCATACAGAGGTCAGTGCAAAAGAGAAACACAAGGAATTCTTGTGGGGAATTCCTCCTGACAGGATTGCCTGACACCTTGTTGACCTAACTCAAGGCCGGGCCACTGATGAGCAAGGCCAGGAAAGCTTCGGGACCTCTCTGTAAGCAGGGTGGCCAGCATTGCTTCTCCTACTGATGGCATCTTTTGGTAATGGGGCTCCAACTCTTTGGGGGCTTGGTTCCCCCCAAAAGAGGTTGAGTAGTAATGGTGATTGATTCGTTGCCTTAACTTTTAAATTTAAGCACTTAAAAACACATGGATACTATACATTTTCATCGGCTTGTTTTTTCCCTCTGAGTTCTATTTTGTATCGATACTATCTCAAAAGGCTGCAAAAACCAAAAACGAAACAAAACAACAACAAAACAACATATATACTTTCCCCACTCCTCTATTTCTCTCCTTTTACTCCTTCCTCTCTAATCCTCACAACAGCTAGAATCAGTCCTTACTGCCCTGGGAGAAATGAGACACAGGTCAAAGGGAAAGCAGGCTGCGCACAGTGGAGAACACCTGTAATCCTAGCTTTACAGAGATGGTGACTACAGGGTCGGAAATTCAAGCTCAGCCTATGTCATACGCTAAATCTGGGCCCAGCCTGAGTCACAAGTGACCCTGGCTCAAAAAAAAAAAAAAAATCATAATAAACTGGGAATAGATAAGTGGCTCAGCAGTTAAGAGTACTTGCTGCTCTTGCAAAGGACCCAGTTCATAACTGCCTTTAACTCCAGTTCCCAGGGTAAGACACATTTTTCTGGTCTCTACAGACACTGCAAGCATGTGGTACACACACACACAGACTCACACACACACAGACTGACACAGAGACACATACACAGGCACACACATATTTATAAAAATAAACTTTTAAACAAAACAAACAAGCCAGTAAGTAACATCAGAGTGGATACCAGGAGAAATCACACTGCTGCTAAGGAATTAGCACTTGCCAAATATGAAGAAAAAGTCCTTTGAATCATACTCTATTTACGATTTACTCAGGGAAAGTAAGGACCTGGAGAGGTACCCAGGGCCCTTTACAGGTATGGGAACTGAGGCAGAGCGTGCACCTCTCCCAACTCATAAACGAGAGACAGGGTTGGGATAAAGCTGGCTAAGTTCATCCCTAGCCATGCACAGTTGGTCCCCCTGCAGGTTTTGGTCCCTACTGGCAGACTGAAGCAAGTGAGATGGAAAGTATGCAAAAAATTAAAATAAAAAAAAAAATTAAAACAAGAACCCTGTAACGTTCAAACTGTGGGAAGACAGTCCCCATCCCTGAACAATACAGTCTAAAAACTGCACAGAGCATTCACAAAGCTCTCAGTCTTAGGATATCTAGAGGGAAAGGTACAGGGGCTATGGAGCTACTGTGCTGCTGTCTGTAAAAGGTTGGAGCACCTGTGTGCCTGAGAACAGCCCTGCAGAGATACCTAGAGGTATCTCAAAGATACATTAACTCAAAAAGTTAATTTTTGACCTCTGAGCAACTGAGAGTCCACCATTTGGTTATATATTGAATCCTTATGGTTAATCTTAACTTGTGAGATCTATGTCCTGCCTTTACATATGAGATAACAGGACACTTGCAGACGCCAACTTCAGCAGCGTTGTGTCAGCGTCATCCTTCAGAGCCTACTAGGGCTCTTTCCACAAGAACCGAGTCCCCAGGTCTTCCCCTCGTCTCTCCATTTCTGTGCTGGGTGAATGAATGTGCATTGTATTTTTACATTACAAACCAAATGTATCTCAGTGGCAAAGGCTTCAAATATTTTATTTGACATGTTAGATACAATAATGAGAATGAAATCATTTTTCAGTTCTGACTCTACCTCATAATCTTCACATGAACCAGACTTGCTGAGAGCCCTTGAGGAGCACAAAAAGCGATAAAGAATATTCCAATTCTCGAAATAAAAGCTTTAGGAAAAAACTTTCTGGTAAGCTTTCTCATCTTCCTAAGCTTTTCTGAAATGCCTTTCAAAACTTTCAAACTAAGCACATATCAAAAGATGTTTGTCAAAGTCAACGTTTCTTTTTTAAAACCATAACTACCAAAGTAAAACAAGTTCATTGTATAAAAGACTGTAAACAAAGCAGCATAAATAAACTCAGGGCCAGGGTGCAGGCCTGAGGCTCCCACCTCCACTGTGGAGACAATGAGTAGAGGAACAGCCACCGGGGTGGGCAGAGGCTGCTACAGGCATGTTCTAGATTCCTTTACCCCACCCCCCTTCTCCCAGAGAAATGGTTTAAAATTTCCTAGTAAAGTAGGTTCAGTATACAGACCCTTGAATGCCTGGGTTCAAATTCTAACTCACTTATCAGACACATGAGCCTAAAGTAATGAACTAGTGACCTCTTCAGGCCTCAGTTTCCACAACAGCAAGGCTAATGGCACAGAGCTGATAAAGCACCGTTTATCTCTCAGAGTCATGTGGTGAGGATTAAAGAAATGTCCCAAGCTATGTTTACAGGACAAGCTAATGTTTACAGCCAAGACCAGCAGAAAAGTCCTCTTCACTTTCAGAATGAATCGGTATCCAGTAGGGACAAAACAAAAGTATGTATCCCAAGGGCTCAGGAAACTTAACTTGGAGAAAAAACAAAACCCAAAACCCAGGAAAAATATGAAGACATGAAAACAGATTCACTCTAGAAACCCATAGCTAAACAGAGACAGATTTTTCTCTTTCATTTTTCTTTTTATTTTTCACTCTATCTTACTTTGTGGTTCAAATCCTAATGAGTCACTGACTCACCTCAGATACATGCTAACTTCTCAAGGTCTGGGAATGGTTCTATCCGCAATTCTGTCCTTGACTTATTGATTTATTTACTTATCGCCACTGAATATCAAATAACTGAGGATTAAAAAGAGAAAGAATTAAAAGAAAGGAAGGAAAAGAAAAGGAGTGGAAAGAAAGAAAAAGGAAGAGAGAAAGAAAATAGAGACAGACAGACAAGAGGATAGAGGAAGGGAGGGAGGGAGGGAGGGAGGGAGGGAGGGAAGGAGAGAACAAGATACCAGGTGGCAGGTTTGGGAAACCACTGCCACTCTGAGGTGACTTCAGTGGGGTATACTCACTCTGCAGCCCCAACCAACCAGGCAGAAGCCACTATGAAGGAGCAGCCTTCTAGAATTGAGATTCTCTCAAGAGACAAATTATGTAACTAGAGGCATAAAATCTCCTGGCCACTTCAAAAATATTACCAACAAATACAGAGAAAATGGTTTTCTCTAATATTTATGCACTTCAGAGATTCTGAGGAGACTAACACCTAAAGTGGGTAGCCTGAGTGTTGAGTTTGGCGTTCGTGTTCCAGCTTCAACCCCCCCAAAGGAGTAAACAGAAAAATGTCCAAAGGAAACAATTTCTGCAGTGTAAGACTCTCAAGACTCCATCCACAAAAACATTCTATAAAATGTCAAGACATTTATAAGAGTAAAGTGTGCTATAAAACAAAATGACACAAATTACAGGATATTCTATTTGTTGATTCTGAACACACAATATGTAACCACCCTTCCCCTAAAGTATGTCTGGAGTGATTCGAACACAGGGCCAAGTCCACAGCACCATCGCAGTCTGGTGAGTGGTGTGACTCTGTTCAAATGAAAAGCTCGAATGTACATCAAAATACAAAGCACTGGACGGAGAGATGGCTCAGTCGGTAAAGTACAGGCCACAAAGGCATGAGGGCCTGAGTTCAGAGCGCCAGCATCCATGGAAAAATCCAGGCAAGGCGTGGTGGGGGGGGGGGCGATACACCCCCATAATCCAGTGCGAGGGAGCTGGAGACAGAAGGACCCCTGGGGTTTGTTGCTTGCCAATCTAAGCTCAGGTTCAGTGAGAGACCAGTCTCAAAAAATAAGGTAGAAAGAGATTGAAGATTGCACCCACCATTAACCTGTAGTCAGCTCTCTCTCTCTCTCTCTCTCTCACACACACACACACACACACAGAGAGAGAGAGACAGAGACAGAGACAGAGAGACAGAGAGAGAAGAGAGAGAAGAGAGAGAAGAGAGATAAACAAACACACACCCATGACAATGGCCTAGACAGACAGATGTCGGTGGTCTAAGCCATGAGTCTCATGAATCTTCCCAGGTTTCTCAAGGCACAGCCTATGTATGAAGTCATAATGAACATTTCACCTTCCTGGTTTAAGTAGAACATTGCATTTTTTTCACTCAAAAACCTAATTTTAATAATTTCAGAGACAACTATCAAAACAGAGGACAGTTCAGTCTCCTTGGGGCTGCTGAACACCAATCCAACAAAACTGCTGTAGACACCGACCCGACCCTTCCCATCTCTTCACCGCTACTCTCTACCACTCAGCTACCCAAACAGTGCAGGCAGAATTAAAAGGATGAAAATGTATTACTAATGCAAATCTCGATAAGGATTTTCACACTATTTCTTCAAATGTATCAATGGCCTCTTAATAGTTTCCTTCACTCTACATATATACTTCAGCTTTCTGGAACAAAATTATCATGACAACTTCACCACACATGGAAATTATCTTTTAGTACATACCTGCCCCTAAAAGAAACCTCAGGTAGACAGTGAGAGAAATACATAATGCGGAGCTCTTGACAAATTAACTCAGCTCCAAACAGAACCACATGAGAACAAGTCCACTCAAAGCTATTCCACCACACAGAAACCATGCAAGAAGACAAGAAAACTAAACATGGAGAGACACTCCAATCTATGAGAAGTCAGGCCTCCTTTTGTTTAAATGCCATAACAAGTCCTAAGGAAAATTCAACAAGATGATCAAATATGAAAGACACAAAGCCACAGAGCTGTCGCCCTACAGAAATAATTACTAAGAGACCGCAAACAGACTGCCGGTTCTAGCTGTGAACATACTGTCCTAAAATGCTTGTGAGAGAAACATCAGAAATAAAGGATCGACTGTTTTGCTGGTCAGAGAGAGAGAGACACAGATTCTTCAGAGATCATTAGCTATTTCAAACCTCAACCCACCAAGAGGAAAATGAAAATTGTTTATAGCCTAAAATTCAAAAGGTAGTTTAGAAAAACCACCATCACTGAAACGGTGTAGAGCCAGCTAAGAGACGGGAGACAAATGGATGGAAATACTGGTCGTTACGAGAATGGGAAGCATCTGAGTGTTCCTGCAGGCCACGAGCTTCCTATTCTGAGTTATCAGATAGTTTATCATCCTATTCTTGACTCTTTGGAAACTAGCTGTTGTGATAGCAGGGGCAGCATCCCTCTGATATCTGCTCCGGCGTTTCAGCCTCCTGGCCTTCACCCTCTCCTTTACCACATTACTGCTAAGTTTCCAGAAGGCTAACAGGAAAAATATGAACCATATTGTTTTTATTATTTTTATCTGAAGGCTTGAATTATTCCTGAAAGTTCTTCTTTGTGATCAGCAATACAGATTTCTGACACCTTTGAATGCCATTATCTCTGGCCCATAATATTAACTGAGAAGACAGGCTCTGCCAGGTTCGCTAGCATATCTGCTGGGTGTGGTCAGCTCCCTCAACGTCAGCTCTCAGTTTTCCTGGTCTGTATTGAGTTTCTTAGGTAGTGTTGCCCAGTGTGCCACAGGTCAGAGTTAACTCCATGCTAAGCCATGAAAAATTCATTACTCAAATGAACGTGTGTGAGCGTTTCTTGTGACAGTGGCCAAATTTAGATACTGTAAAATCGCAAGGCTTATTAATTTCACTTCATTTCTGCACCAGATTTTAATCAGTGCACTTGGGGGGGGGGGAGCACCATGCAAAGGTTCTTCCCACCAGTAGGAAACATCTACGGGTGTTCCAGGATGGAACGGCAAAACGCGTTCACTTTCTCAGGTTTCATCATTAGCTGGTTCATTTTTTTCCCTTTGTCTTTGCTGGAGGAAACAATGTAAGACTCTTCTGTTTTTCATTCTTTTTTCCAGTGATTATAATCTGCTAACAGTGCCAGCAGACGCAGTATATGCCTCCCTGTGTCCCAGGATTTGATTTATTAATTTTTCCCCAACAGATCATGGACACGTTGCAACCAAAATATATAATCATTTTCTTTGCATGTGTGTGAGCACTACGAGTGTGTGTATGTGTCTGTGTGTGTGTGTGTGTGTGTGTGTGTGTGTGTGTGTGTGTGTGTACTGTGGGGTATGTGCACGAACGCGAACCGCGGCCTGAGGTTGTCAGACTGTCAGCTCTCTAAAATGTATATATTGAGGCCGGCTCTCCCACTAACCCTGGAGTTCACAGCTTGAAAGACTTGCCCTGGGGAGGCCCTGTGTCTGCTTCTCGTGTTCTGAGATTGCAGGCAGGCTGCAACGCCCACCTGACTTTAACCATGGCTGCTAGGAACTCAAACTCCGGTCCTCGGGTTATGCACCAAATGCTTTCCACGCCAAGCCCTCCCTCCCTCCTGGCCCTGGAGTTTCCAAGTTTGGAACCATCACAGAAAACTTACACTGCCTTACAAACCAAACCCATCACCCAATGCCTCAAACATTGCTATAATCTGAGAGGTAAGTGTCTGCGATTATTCAACATTAGTCTGAACATAAAAATCTTTCTTTTTAGCTGCCTGTGAACACAAAAATATTTGGAATGCTGGCCGTTAGGTACAGTTTCTATTCAAGGGACCTCATTAAGAGTCTGGATGGGAGTTATGAAATCTGCAGCCTCGACCAGGAACATCTGACTCCACAAGTTTCTTAATCTAGGATGAATAGGCGTTCCACAGTATGTTCTCCAAAAAATTTCAAGTTTTATTTCTCCACCGCAAAAACAAATCACTTGCTCTTCAACTCTCTGTAGCAATTACAATCATAACATGAGCATCCTATCTTTGACAGAATGAAATTGCAAGAGCTTTAATCTGGTTTCATCAGTTAATTAGATTTAATAAATACTATTATTGGCTTCACCTTCTGTGAGTTTCTTCTTGAGGTGCCCAATGGTATTGCTTGGGTCTGGCATCCTTCACTATTTAGAGAAAAAAGTTCTGTCAAGAGCCCAGCCCGTTAAAAGCTTTCAATTCCTCTTTGGGGTGTGTTTTTAAAGAAATCTTGAAACTGAACATGAGTGAAATTATGTCGGAAAATATCATTTGATCTAAATGAAAAGACCTGTGTGAAAGTGGAGCATAAACCCTTTCTGCTGCTGGGTGGGAGCCCCAGTCTCCCTAAAAGAAAGCAGTGAGACCTGTTGGGAGGGGGAGGTTCCTCTGGGTTTTTCATTTTTAGATTCCAGTGTTTCAATTAGTTCCTCACAATACAGAAGAAAAAATCAAAACCATCTCATGGTGACCAGGGATGTCGCTCAGTGGGTAGCGCGCTCACTCAGCAGACTTGATCCCAGCCCTACTCAGGGGTGGTGCAAGCCTGTAATCCCAGCATTCAGGACCCAGGAAGATGAGAATTCAGGGGCATCCTCAGGCACCTAGGGAATTCCAGGCCAGCTGCAGCTAGGTGAGACTTTGTCTCAAAACTAAACTAAACTAAACTAAAACCTCTTTGAAGTTACTGTTTGTGGTCAACCTCCTGGGGGAGGGGGCGGGAGGGAAACGGGAGGAAAACCACATAATAGCTCACCGAACAAGTTCTAGTGTTTCGATGTCACCTCTGCCACCAGGTTCCCTATAAAACATAATTTTTAAACTTGAATAAACAATAAAAAGAGATGTTGAGAAGTTCACAGGGTTTGGCAGTGAGAAAATGCTCATGGCAGCTGTGGCAGAACACTCAGAGAGCATTGAACCTCTCCTCCCTGATGTCCGAGGGCTTTAGCCCTCCACTCAAGGTCGAGCATAAAACAGGCATCCGTGATTGTGTGCTCAGAAAGGAACAGAGACAGGGGGATGACTTGTGGGTCACTTTCAGAGATCCACTACCTCAATACCATTTGGCAAGATCCATGCAGAGAGAGAATATCAGTAATGTCTGCTTATAGTAACACATTAAAAAAAAAAAGATTTATTATATGTAAGTATACTGTAGCAGGTTTTCTTTCTGAGATGATGTGACCTCATATGAATATTACAGATCCCAAACCCATCCCCTGC
Organism: Mus musculus; assembly: GCF_000001635.26. NCBI lineage: Eukaryota > Metazoa > Chordata > Mammalia > Rodentia > Muridae > Mus > Mus musculus. The sequence continues at coordinate 99,498,835 of NC_000072.6, forward strand.
CTTGCAAATTCTGTGATTTCGTTTTTCCTTAGAGTATTATTCCATGTTTTTAGATATAGTAATTTTTATTACCCGTTCATCTGCTGGCGAATAACTATGCTGCTTCCAATCCTTTGCTCTAGTGAATAAAGCAGCAATAAACTGAATTGCACACCCCTTTCACCTAGAAAACCGTGAGAACTAAAAAGGGAGAGCGCCCATTCACCTGGTGTCGAACTGAGTAAGGACAACGAGTAAAAACCATCACAAGCTTTTAAAGGAAATAATCAGAATAGAGTGACCAAGATGTCCCACTCCCAGCATGTTTTGAACTGTGTTCCGGTTTCCTTTTCTTAAACTGTGATAAAACACTCTTGACCATAGACAACTTGATGGGTAAAGGGCTTACTTCACCTTATAGTTCCAAATGACATTCTATCGCTGAAGGAAGCCAGGGCAGAAACTCAAGGCACATCCAGAGTCAGGAGCTGAAAGTAGATGCTATGGAGGGTGGCCGCTAGCTAGACTAAGCTGCCAGGCTCAAGATCAGCCCAGGCCCACCTGACAAGGACTGGTTCCACCCACACTGGGCTGGGCCCTCCTCAGTCAATTAGCAAGCCAGACAATGCCCTACAGACATGTCTATAGACTAATCTGATAGAAGCAATTCTTCAACTGAGGTTCCTTCTTCCCAGGTGTATCAAACTGCAGCCAAGATTTGCTATCAGCATGGTAAAGCCAATGAAACTTTGCAAGCGGACACTCCTGCAATATTCTGCATGTGGGCTAAGACTGGACGAAAAAGACAGGACTAAAACAAAACAAGGGGTCCATGAATCCTGTTAACTGAGAGGGACCGCAGCAGCCCTCAGGAAGCATTTTACAGACAAGATTTACAGAGAATGGTCCTGGGGTAACCTGAACAGAAGCAAGAGATAAAACTGCTTAATCTCATTTACAGGTGTTTAATTCATAAGAATGAATTATAAAAAAAAAATACATATACATAGTAATAACCATTTTACATATGTATATATTGATCTGTGTGTGTGTGTGTGTGTGTGAGAGAGAGAGAGAGAGAGAGAGAGAGCGCATGCACACCTGGTGTCCATGTGCAGGTCAAAGGTCATCATGGAACAGATTTGTCAATTGGTCTCCATACTGTTTTTGGAGACCAAGTCTCTCAGTGAAACTGGAGCTCACCAATTCTGCTAGAGCTGCAGGCCAGTGAGCCCCCAGGCTCCTTCTACTTGGGCTGGGGTTACAGGAGTGTACTGCAGTGCTAGCCTTTTACATGGGTGATGGGGGTCTGAGCTCCGGTCTTCATGTTTGTAGACAGAGCAAGCAACTTCACTGACTCTGCAAACTCCCTAAGGCCTATAGTGCAGTCGTTTGAAGACCATCACCCCAGGAGACACACTGCTACCTGGAATTACTAAACACATCAAGCACCAGGACACGACCCAGCCACCAAATGTTTTTCTTATGGATAGAAGATAAGATGAAGAATCTTTACAATTAATTATTCTAAAAACTGGTCCTTTACAAATGGTCTTTCTGAATAAGTAACTGGAAAATGACTAGTTTCCAGTTTGAGTTAAGAGGGAAATGGCAGAATTAGTTAAGTAATATTTCTAGAAGAAATCATTATGCACAATTTGGGCAGCCCCCAGACTACTGCCTTCTATATATCAAATGGTGAATTTATATGTTTCCCTGAAAAAAGGTTCGTTATATAATAATCGTTTCTCTCCAACTACAGCAACAAAACACTGGTTCCTCTAAACAAACAAACAAAAAAGCTCCTGCAAACTCACTGTCAACCTTGGTTAAGTCTGAGTTAGGAATTATCAGTATCTACCAGGTCTGGGTACAGTGCATCTACTTAGAGAGTTGACTTCCAAGGTCATGGCTGCCTGCACCTGTAACTTTGTTCCTGCATTGTACAGGCAAGCAGGGATTGAGCAAAAGGTCAACAGTGCCCCTTTGGGACCAAACAACCTTTTCACAGGGGTTGCCTAAGACCATCAGCTGTTTACATGAAAAGGTATTTACATTCAGATTCATAACAGTAGCAAAGTTACAGTTATGAAGTATCAATGGAAATACTGTTATGTGGGGGAGGGGGTCACCACAACATGAGAATTCATATTAAAGGGTCAAAACATTAGGAGAGTTTGAGAACCACTGCCCTAGATAATGTGGCAGCGTTGTGTCTGCTCCACTAGTTGCCATAGCTACCAGGTCAAGGTACTCTCTACTCCAAGATGGAGATCGCCTCATACCTGGAGAGAAAGCCACACTGTTACATAAGAGCAAAGGCCCACCATTACCCTTGATGGCCGGAATGACCATAGTCACCATAACCTGTGTATGGCTGACTGTTCCCTAGACAATGAGCTGCTATGGAAGTACCATAATTTTTCTATCTTTGTATTTCCCACTCACAGAACATAACCTGTGTTATACAGAAGCAGGAATGGTCATTGAAGCAAGTCATTCAGACTATCCCCAGATCCCAGGGCACGGTGGTGACTCACACACATGGGAAAGAGCAGTGAGAACAGTGAGAAACTGGAGTCCTCCACATTGCTGTGGGAATGGAAAGCAGGCGGGTGGGAGGCTCCTCAATGGTTAAATACAGCAGGTACCATATCCCAGCAATTCCACTTAGGTATGTACCCAGGAGAACTGAAAACATACGTCCACACAAGAACCCATACGTGAATGCTCACGCTAGCCTTGCTTGAAAAAGCCACAAGCCAAAGACAGGCCAAGCATCTATCAACACGTGGATGAAAAGCACAGCCAACAGATACAATGGGATGGTACTCAGCCCTAAGGAGGGATGGAGTACTGACTCATGCTACAACATGGATAAACACTGGAAACATTATACAGACATGCAAGGCCACACAGATAACTCCGCTCACAGGCAATATCCAGAAGAGACAAGATATAGAGTGAAAAGTATGTCAGAGAGCTGCCTAGGGATGAGGAGATGGGAGGAGAGGGAAGAGGCTGCTAAGTGGTAGGCAGGGACCCTTAACCGGTGGTCTCTACCTTCCTAGTTTTCCATTACTTGAGATCGGGCACAGAATGAAATTCTTAAATGGGTATTTTGGGAGAGCTAGACACTCATGTCATTTTTATCATAGCACATTGTACTAATTACTGTTAATTTCTTGCTGAGCCTCATTTATAAATTAAACTTTAACCTAAGTATACAAGGGTCAGTCCTGTCCATAGACTGAGCATGCAGAGGGCACTTTAGAATAGATGACCCATGGGTGAGAGAGACTGTGTGTGACCCCAGACAGCACCACACCCACCGGACTCCATTGCCTTTATCCCAGGACATCCTCTGTGTTGTTCCTTCACTGCCCACATCAAGGCCACATTTCCACTTTCATGTACGGGGAGGAGGAAGAAACGTCAAGTCAGCGGTGCAATGAACAAGCTGACATTTCTCCTCTTTGCAGAGCTAGAGCTGCTATCCACTGCTGCAAACTGTGTCCCACTCCGAGGCAAAAGAAAGTGGCCGAATGTGAAAACCTGATGAGAGCTCCGGTTTAGAACCAAGACTCTGCAAATACGGCTCTGCCTTGGACTTCTGCTTCCTATGCTGGGAAGCCACAGCAGGATCTGAAAGCATTCAACTAGAGTCCACTAGATGGCTGCTCTGCCCTCACTGTGGGCCCCACCCTGGCAACCACTGGAGGCCCTGTGATGGGCCTAGGGCTCACCATGTTCTAGGCCCTCTGCCCTGTGCTAAGTGTGTTACAAGCCTTCCCTTCGCTAATCCTCACCACTGGCCGTATGGGTTCAACACTAAGGTAGCATTTTGTGGGAAAGGAAAATGAAGCAGAGAAATGTATAATAGCAGGGCAGTGTCATGTGGCCTGTGAGTGGTGAGGCTGGGGGTCAGAACCTGACCTTCAGGCTCAGAATCTGAGGCACTATGTGTGGAACAGGACTCACCAATGCACGGTGATCCTGCTGCTCCTGGGCACAGTCACAGACACCACTACATTCACCTGTGCCTGAAGGCTGAGGCTGGGCCAGGCTGGGCCCTGCCCACACATTATGCCAGCATGCAGAGAGTGCAGAGAAACCTACCCAAGGTCATGCAAATACTGACTACTAAACAAGACCTGATCCCGCTCTGTCTGGTTCAGACAGTGAAGTCTGGTTGTTCATGCTCAGGTCTGTAGCTAACCTGTGGTTTACTAACCTCAGGGTTATATGACCAGGACCAAAGAAGCATGCCCTTCCACTCACTCCTTGGAGACAACAGGAAAAGATGAGCAGTGCCCTTGGTAAATGAGACTTCTAGATAAATCAGTACGAACCTAGTAAGGTTAAAGTAAAGGAGCCAGTCTGGCCATGCAAGACAAGGGGAGTGTGTGTGTCTGTGTGTGTGTGTGTGTGTGTGTGTACATGTATGTGTGTGCACAGCCAGTGAGCAGTCACAACGAACCAGGGTCACACGAGTGGACTGAGATAATCTTTCAGCCAAGGCAGGAGATGTATGGGTACTCCACACACGTACATGTTGCCAAAGGTAGAGCGGACCCTCCCAGAGAATGGGTTAATCTGTGTAAACTTTATTCAATGCATTCTATGTCCAAGAGGTCACCAGAACTAGGTCAAGAACAGAGGGACTTTATCTCTTCTACAGACAGGACAACCATGGGCTTTTCTGAAATCTTATGACAAAGACCAGAGTAAACCTGAAAGATAGCACTCTTTCTAGATATACCACTGGTCAACTGGAGGCGCACGCAAACATTTGGAAAGCCCAGTTTCCAAGCCTCAGGTCTGAATGAGGAAATGTGGAATGGAGTCTCAAGCTCTGAGACTTTTCAGCTCTAACCCAATGCTCCTTCTCTGCGCACGGCTGAGGATCTTCAGCAATAGTGTGACATTCTAGGGCCCCTGGAAAGATAGAGCTGTGAGTTCATACCAACCTCCTCCCAGAGCCAGAGTTTGCCACCCACACCTTCAAAGGAGCCTTGCAAGCTGATGCCAACCAGTGGTGTGACTTCCCCCTTACAACCCTCCTGGCACATGTGAATGCCCAGGGCATGCCAGATTACTGGTAAGGTGATAATGGTGGTGGCATATACCTGCTTGGCACCATTGGAATGAGGCTCCCTTGGCCCACCTAAGGTTTCACTTCCTGTCATCTGCACCTACCACAGTGGCAGAAGAAAACAGAAACACCCAGCAAACCCAGATGTCAGAAGCTTAGCCAAAAGCAGAGACTCAGCTAAAACAAATCAACCCGACTTTCAAAACACAGCAAGACAATCAACTTGGGTCTCCATTGCCTATATCTCGGGAATTGAGGTGTTGTCTTCCAACTTTGAATAATCCTTGCAAAATCCATCCTTCCTTCTGAGCTTTGCCCACTTCATATACCTTTTAGCCAAAAGAGATGCACACATAGTAAATCAAAAGAGTAACATATACACTGATGGTTTTGGCAGAACTAATTTACTCCACAGAACAAACGAAATATGTTAGATTATGTCTGTTTAGGTTGGTGGTTATTTTTAGGGTTTTGTTTGTTTGGGGTTTTTTGTTTTGTTTTGTTTTTTTGTGGGGGATGGTGGGTCTTTTGGTTGTTTTGGTTTTGGTTTGGTTTAGTTTTTGTTTCGTTCTCTTTGTTTTGTTTTGTTTTGTTTTTCATGGTAAGGTTTCTCTGTGTAACCCTGGTCATTCTGGAACTCATTGTGTAGACCAGGCTGACCTCAAACTCACAGAGATACACCTGCCTCTGCCTCCCAAGGGTTTTGTTTGTTTTTGGAGATGGAGCCAAGGCTGACATGAAACTCTCGGTACACAGCCCGGGCCAGCCTCAAATTCACAATCTTTCTACCTCAGCCTCCCAAATGCTGGCAGTACAGGCATGCACCACCATATCAGGCTATTATACACATGCACTTATCAAAGAGGAAAAGCAATGGAGAAGTTAAAAGCCCCAACAAGTGTTAACCAGTTCTTCAACCCACAGTGCCTGGATTCAGGCTGTGGCTGTTCACCACAGCACAGTGGTGTGACTGGACATGAGAACAAGTGGTCAGGATTCAGCTACACACCCGCCGGCGCTCCAAGCTCAGGGCCCTCAGCCGTAACCCAACTTTGTGTAACAAGAATGAAATGGTTTTAGCAGAGCTCGGGTTTGTTCTAATGAACTGAACTGGGAATTCAAATTTCACTGTGAATGCTAACAATCCTTTGGGGAAGTTACTTTCATTCTTTCCCGAAGAGATGGGCAAATGGAGAGAAAACCACTCAGGAGTCAGGTCTGTTGATGGAGTGAAGGGTCAGAAAATGAAAGGTCGTATTCTTTACAGCACACGTCAGCATTCCCCAAGCAGACACTGTACATGGACCCTAGGCCCTCAGCACGTGGTGAGGCGATTCCATCAGTAAATTCCTCATGGAACTCACCACAAGGATGTCTGATTTAGATTTTAAGCAATTTGTTGTATACAATTTACTCTCTCAAGGAGTCTTGCTAGCTATACATATTTTGTATGTGTGGGGGGTGGGGGGTGGAGCTAAACAGACTCTTAATAAGAAATTCAAATCAAGGCGACACCTGCCTTCTGGCCTAATGGAAAAATCAATCTGTCAGGTCTTAATTAAGTACCCAGGCTAGAAAAAGGCCCCTGCTCACTCTTTGTATACTAACCTCCCAGATTTTAGGTCGTCAACTGTAAACGAGGGCCCTGTGATTCAGAAATCAGGACTACCATAAAGAAGACTCATAGGATTCTGGTCAGTCATATATTTAGTAAACCACAGATTAGAGATGAATGAGGTAAGACCGTTGACAAGGAATCCTGTGAATAATGAATGACATTGCTTTTGGGCATCCAAGTGATATTTGTATCAAAAACACCTGAGGTTATCCCAAAGCAAGCTGGGACAGCTGGTGGTCAGAAAGGAATGTTTGCTGGCCCAGTGCTAATTCTGAGAAAATGGATGAAAAGGTAAATAAATATGGAACTTATAAACAAGTGAATGGCTGAATGAATGAATGAATGAATGAACAAATAAATAAATAAATACACATATTTTACTTCTACAAGGGTAAATAAAATCCCTCACATCCCCTTCTATGTTTCATACCATCCCTAAGAATGGAATTGCAGAGGTGAGAACTCCGACTGATGACCTGGGAGATGACTTCAGCCAGGAAAGTGCCCACCCGGCAAGCATGAAGACCTCAGATGGATCGCCAGTATCTCTGTGAAAAGTCAGGCGTAGCGGCATCCTCTTACTATCTCAGTGCTGGGAGGCGGAGACCATGGGTCCCTAGGGCTCACTGAGCAGCCGGCCTACCTACTTGGCAGGTTCCTAGTCCACTGAGAGAGTTATCTCAAAACAATAAGGTAGACTGCACTTGAAGAGCAACACTCGGGGTTGGCCTCTAGGTTCTACACATGTGCCCGTGGAAAAATAATGTAACTCAAATCTAAAATCAGAGAGAACCCCCCCCCCTTAGGTTGTCTAACTTTGGGGCCACTGCAGTAACATCAGTAGTTGCCATAGTGATTACAAAGATGATATACAACGGGCATCCAATGGAAATATGAAAATACCCTGAAGGAAGGTTCTCGTGCGGCAGAACCACCCCTGCTTAAGGGACCACAGGGGTCACTCTCTGTGGCTGATTTGTGCTTCCTTTTCTCCTATTAGCACATCCTGGGCTGATAAAGTCAACCCTTGTTCTTTGTGGGAAACACTCCAAACCTCACTTGGTCCCATAAGCACGTCCTCCTATAGATCACAACGTGCGTGATACCGATTTCCCTCCCTGCTACCTCCAAGGCCACAGAGACGAAGAACATCCATTCCAGCTAGTCCTCTGCATGCTCGACACAAACTCTTTACAGCCCTTCCCCTTGGCTCTAGGCAGACAGAGCACCAGAAGAGTTGATCCCATCCTTGCACGGAGGAAATGTTAGGCACAGCTGGAAGAAAGGAAGAGAGTTCGAAGGGTTAAGAATTCTTTTTGTCAGCTCTCATCATCAAACAACCACAGGGAAAGGAAGACGTGACTACAGTGCCTTGTCATAAAAGGTGAACTCAGGTCATTGGAAGGATAACGATTACCAACACCCAACCACCAAAATACAATGTTTGCATGGGCTGATGATACTTTGATAAAGGCTTTGCCTAGGCTGCTCACGTGCACCTACTGCTGGCCAACACCAGCCACTGGCCCTGCCAGTAAGACCATCAAACTCAAGAAACCCCTTGAAACTCAAACAGTAACTACTCACTCAGGATGCCAGAATCTAAGATGTAGAAACTCGAAACCAGTTACAGAAGAGACTCAAAACCACTTGGTTCAAGGTGATGCCGTTAATAGTTTAAAATTCAGAATTAGCTAATTAATTAATTAAAAATCCCTTCTCAGCTTCCAACTCAAAGCTTGAACCCCCATAAGGGAAGCTCACTTCATCCTCCTGGACAGTACACCCTTGCTGGTTGCTAGAGCATCTGCCTCCTCAGGCTTACCGGCTGGCTTGGGTCAACTATTCCAGAGCATGAATAATTAACTCCTCAAAGCAGAAGCACTCTCTCTGCACCTTCCCTAATTCACACACTGGAATAAGACAATAGATGTTGGCTCTTTCCTGAGGCTGAAATCCAATTTAACATCCAGAAACCTCCTTCGGGAATAAAGGCCAGGGCAGGTGACCGAGTAGAGGCTAATGGGGACAGGAGGTAGTCAAAAGGTGAGAGCCCGGGGGAGGACTAGAGGAAAGAGAGAAAGGCCGTAGGGTACATGGGCAGAATCAAAGCCTTGAAAGCCATCACTACATCATCTTGCAGAGAAGAACCTGCATCAGTGGTGGTGGCTGTGAGCAAAGCTACCGCACACTTCTCTCTGACTTCGCACCACACGTCTCTGGTCTACCTCACGTTCTGTGTCTTTACTGAAAGGTCAAAGGGCTGGCTCATGGACTCAAACTTTCTACACGGTCAGAGGAATTTGTTTCATAGAATTCTGGCACTCTGACACCTAAGTTCCTGCTTCTCCAAAGTTGATATAGAGAGAAGAGACAAAACAGTTGTTTATCATTGCGCCCGAAATCCATGCCCCAACCTGCAATCCAACATGATGCTGCTAACAGAACACAGGAAAAGCAAGACACGGGTGCCACTGAGAGACTGAATGCTGGCCTATAACAGGATCATATAGCCATAACTAACCTCAGGAGCTGTGACCATGTGAACATTCTCTCAAGTCATTCCCTGATACTTTACACTATGCTACCTACAATCAGGCCCCTGACTTCCATCAACATGGCTCTAAAGGCCTACTCTATACATCTCAGGACTCCTATAGACACACCAAACAGCAGAGAACATCTGGCCTTCCTGGTACTGCTCTCAGAAAGAAGCGAATGACATATAAATACATTTACTGAAGGACGAAGTAGTCATTATCAATTACATAGGATACATTATGATATGAGAAAGTGCCCCTGGGATAGAAACGTAGCTCTGTGGTAGAGCTCTTGCTCAGCCTGCCCACGAGCCTGGGCACAATCTCAGCACCACCGATCTTTGTTATAGTGAGAAGCAAGTCTGATGGGTGGGGGCCGACAGTTCAGAGGGAGCCTGCCATGATAAGGACCTAAGCTTCTACACAGCACCTATGTAAAAAAATAGCCACGATGGCCTGTGCTTGTAATCTAGCACCAGAAAGGTGGAGACGGGTGGATCTCTGGGGCTCACTGGCCAGCCTAGATTAACTGGCAAACCCTGTAAAATAGTTTGTCATTTTCCAAAAATATATCCATATGTCCATACAGTATATAGCTATGTACACAAACACATTTCCCTTAGATACATGCATGTGAATTTATACATCAATGTCACATCCCCTCTCTAGATTCCAGTCTCCTAGGGACAAAGGTGCAACTGGCTTGGAGCATCAGTGAGGTCCTATGGAGAGCTGACAGGTCCCCCACACCTACCTCTGACACTAGGATGTCAAAAGCCCAGCAAACTCCCCCATTAACACTGCATGGCTCAAAAACAAACTGGCTCCCACTTGCCTCCTCATTCCAATACAAAACTTTTAATGCTCACTTGGCAAAGGAAAAGAGAAAGAAAATACTTTTACAGATACGTCTATAGATAATGGATATGACAAACTACAAATAGTTTAAAGACATCATTTCTGACTTACTTATTGTAAAAGTAGCCCACAGTCTAAAGATACTTTTCAGGGCTCAAGTTCAAGGTCAAAAGAAAGGGTCACCCTTTTTGATTCTCTGTCCACATGTGGAAGCATGGTCAGGCCCCCTGGGATTTCCCTAATCAAGAAGAGAAGAAGGTGCCAGAGCAGGGCTCCTCCGTGACCACCCAGGATCTGCGCTGTACACAGGTGCTGGAAGATCCTGCGAGATCGCATAATTAGGAGCATTAAGCAACCATCTCTGCACTCAGGCAGCTGGAGAAAGGAAAAGCAGGGTCTGGGCGGCGCTCTGGGAGATAAATTCCACAGCTTTTCACCAAGTTGAAATCTTGGCTTTGGACACACATAAAAATGAGCCTGGCTGATCTTAGCTCCCAGTGGATATCTGCCAGATCGCAATGGTTGACCCAGTTGGCCCGCCTTACCACAGGGAAGACCACTGTTGGAAGAGCAGATGGCAGAGCTGGACAGAGCCAGCATGGGCCCTGTACAAGGGACAGAAGCAAGGGAAGGCAGGACTCACTGGCCCAGGCCAGGGTGCGACTGTGCTTTCCAGAGAATCTATAATAATGCATCCTTGGAAGAAGTGTTCTCCAAGCAGGCTCCCATCAGACTCTCTCGTATCTTTCAATCACCGGTTCTTACAGCCTATAAAACACAGCTCATTATTCTCTTCTTCTCTCTTGTCACTTAGTACAACTATGCATCAACAAAACAAGTGCTGACTCCCATTTACAGAGACGCAGTATCTGCTACAGATTAGGTTCACTGCTTCCCAGAAGGTTTAAAGATGTCATGGTGCCAGTGCAACTAACTCCTCGCTGAAAAATCACGACCAAGTACAACCTTCTTTGCTACAAGCAAGCCACTTTTTGCCTAAATCAAACCTGTTGTTCAATGGCTAACAAGCTCTACCGTCCACACTGAACATGTCCTTCATTCCCAAAGAGCACTGTCCACACATTCCATTCTGTTAGGTCTCCCTCCCTTCCGCAGAGAAACATTAGCTACCTTTAGAATGTTTTGTTTAACATCTCCAGCCATTTGTGCTATTTACTGAGTACCTGATACTCTAATAAAATGTCAGCACAAATAACCAAGTTGTCCAGGAAAAAAAAAAAATCGTAAGTTTTCCCAGCCCTCTCTGGCTTGACAAGGTAAACATTTCGAGATGGCCTCTGTTAGTCCTGCTGACACAAACGCCTTTTCTCTTTCCTCTCAAATTACCAAAGATTATCATTTTACTCTGCAATGAGCCTGATGAAATTGAAACTCTGTACATCAGAATTAAATATGTTCCATCTACTCAGAATGAACAGTGCATTATTTATCACTAATACTTAATGACAAAAAAGAGAGAGAGAGAGAGAAAGAAAAAACCCGGGTAACTTTCCCCGATTATACCGCTGATGACATCCTGCCTCGCACCATCGATTCTCATGGTCATTAGCATAATCACGGAGCCTCAACTCCAGCTTCTGCAGCAAGTTTGGTAACAGAGCTGAAAGTAGACACGCACACTATTTTAAAAACATGTTCTGATTCCCATCTAAGCATATCTTTATTTATATGGCTTTCTTACCATCAAAATGCCAGCCCTTTAAATTATGCAGAAATCACTTTCTCCACTGAAGAACAAGGTGCTACATCATACCAAGGCTACAGACGTATAAAGAGCCTGTTAATTAAACGTCGCTCTTTAACTCACTACCCTGCATATGCAACTCTTAAGTTCTAAGCCAACTCTCTAAATAAGAATGAGGAAATGGACAGGCTCCTTCAAATGAACGTCTATTCCCCCACTCCCACTCCTCCCTAACAGAAAAGACCAGCCACTTGAAAGATTATTTTTAATCGAACCCCCTGATAAATGGTTGACATTATTTAAGGTTATTTTCCTCTGAAAGTACACACAAACAAGCAAATTACAGAATAGGAGTCAGGAGTGAAGGCTTAGCCCACATTTTACACTGCTAGGTTTGGGGTTCAAATGTCAAGCATTTGTTTTGGGTTAAAATTCAACACTACAAATGGATCACATGGAAAGGGGAACTCGGGAGCTGGAAAGCTGGCCCAGGGGGAAGAGCATTTGTTGCTCTTGTAGAGGACCCGGGTTCAATTCTTAGCTCTCACATGATGGCACATAGCCTTCATCACTCTGGCTCCAAGGGATCTGACTTTCTCTTATGACCCTCCCCCTCCCCATCTAATTTCTGCACACACATGGTCCATATATATGCAGGAAAAACATACATAGCTAAAATAAGAAAGGAAAAAGGGAAATTAGCTACTGCTATACGTACCCATATGGAAGAATTTCACTAGCTATACTGAATACTTTTTTTTAAAACCAGGTTGCCAAAGAATACATCCAGTAAATTACTATAATATAAACCTTTGCACATGAATGTAAGATCCTCTTAGGAGGAATGTATACTTTATATATTAAACATGTATGTGTCTGTGTGTGTCTGTGTGTATATAATACACACACACACACACACACACACACACACACGGAGCAAAAACCTGCCAACTGAGTATGATGTCCCTCCTCTGAAGAGCTGAGGACAGGTGAGACCAGCAGCCTTTTTACCAAAACACTGTGACTTTCAAAGCTGAGCTACAGACACAAAATGCTCCAAATAACTATTCTTTGTTCCTTCGGTGCCTTACATATTTCATAACCCATATTTAAAAATACAAACATATAGCTTTTAAGACAAAGGTCTGTCCAATACTTTCCTCTAAAGTCTTCCTCAGGGATGGATGGAGCCAGCAACTTTGCACTCGGCAGTGACCCTAAAGCCTTGTGTCCCCAAAACAAATCTATTTCCAAGGCTTTCAAAATCACTTATTATTACCTCATGCTTAAGGAATTCTTTACCAGTAGGACTATACTATGGGAAAGTCAGCTCCACCACAGAAAGTTTCTATATTTAGTAGAAGTAACTGTCCTGTTTCCGAAGCAAAACAAAACAAAAGCGGACTCTGAGCTGAGACGTCCCCTCGGGGATCTGTGCAGTGTTCAGTTGTTCAGCAGTCCCTGTGTGTGACATCCGAACACAGGGAGGACAGGGAATGATGAACTTCTGCCTGGTTGGGAGGACCCCCCCCCCCATGCAGGTCCTGGAATGTTAAGAAACTGCACTGGAGTTAACTCAGACAGAGAGGTGGTGGTGGCAGAAGCAGCCCCCCACCTTGCCGACCCCTGCCCCTTAACTCCCTTCCCTACCCCCAGCCTCCACCCCTGACCACAGGGAGGAACAGAACTTGCTCCTGGTACACTGAACCCAAATGAGAGCCTCATATGTACCGTTAGCGTGCATCCTGCTGCAACCAAAGCCATTATTTAGAAAAGACAGCACACTTAGACAGCCGAACCTTCCTTAAACACAGAGAAGACGCGCGCACAAAATGGAAACAAATCTAGAAGCATACCAGAGAAGCCCCTGCAAGAAACTATTTTAATACATGTGTTTTTTTCTCCCACCCTCTCTGCACCATACACGGACAGTGATAGTTTCTCAAAGTGCGGTGTCCCCTACCTTACAATGTTCGACAACCTGTTCTCTGTGTAATTAAACACAGCCAACTTCCTATTCAAAAAATCACTAGAACACATCACTAAAACGGGACTGCTATTGATTCCCTAATGAAATATCAGTTAATTACTTAATCTTTCTTAATGAAATGATTAACATCCTTTCAACAAGCAAGACACCTCAGTCACTAGCACGCTGAGATTTCCAGGGCTGAAGTTTAATCTACTGGAGAATTTTTTTTTTTAAGTGCATAAACGTTTGAACAGAAGCAAGTAAACTTTGTGTCACCTAATTATCCCAAAGGGCACCAGAACCCAGCACCAACCTAAATGGAAAGTCCTAAACAGCAAGATCAGTTTTCAGCTGTTATTAAAATGAGGCCACACCAGAATTAAAATGCAAATTAGAAAACCAGTTAAGAGAAGTCTGGGTAACTTCAAAAGGTCCATGACAAACACAGACCCCACCCACACCCAAATGTCAGGACAACTTTCATGTAGGTAACTCTTGGATCTGAGTAGGGAGAGCTACAGCTGAAGAGCTAAGTACCTACACAGGCCTCCTTAGCACCTGATCTCCCTTATCTCATAATCTTGGAGGAGGCATTCTTGATAGGATTCACATCTGTATTTGTGTGGCATCCTTGGCTGGGCTCTTTCCATCAATATCTGTGCATGTCCCATCACATACACAGAGAATCTCCCAACATGCTTAGGGAAATCAAAGTACTTGTGCCAGCAGGTTAATCTAAGGAATAGACAGTTTAGATCTTGAAATCAAACTTGAATGATGAAAGTAGAGAGGAAATCCCAGAATGCCATTTGATGGTAACTAACAGCCATAAGGTGATCACATCGCCCAGGAATACGGAGGGAGACGAATCATGAAGGGGAAGACCGCACTCTTGGTAGAAGGAAATGACACTCTGCAATGTTCCTTCTACTTGGCTGAATCCTGAGGCTCTTATGTAGTCTGTGCATCTCAAAGTCATGTTTCCTTCTGTGCCTAACTCTGAGAAAGAAGCTTGCCCACCTTTGTTAAGGCAGTGGCCAAGCATGCAAATCCTCCTGAAGGGTGGCAGCAGGTACTTCTGTGACTCTTGAGCACTGAGTAATCAGTCTGCTTTCTCCTCTCCCTGCCTCATTGCCCGTGAAACTGTGGGTGGTGTTTTCCTCAAGCACAAAGCCTGGCCCCATCCCATATGTGGGGAATCAGGAGCTGTGTGACCTCTGTGTTTGAACTACAGCCCTTTTGAGAGCTCATGGTGGGTTAAAAACAATTGGTCTTCACTCTAAATACAAACAACAACAACACAGGACTAGCTTCTAAACAAAAATGGTCAGTAACCCCCAGCAGGGTAGGCTTTGGTGCCTCCATCCAGTAACAGCAATCACCTGGGACCATGGGTGTCCATTCTGTAGGCATCTGAACTACATCAGAAATGTTACAAATGTACTCTACTTGTGAGTCTTCAATAATTCTGATTCAAGGGCTGGGCAGATGGCCAGTGGCTTTGGTGCTCGTTCCACAAGCAGGGGGACCCGAGTTCAGATCCAGTACCCAGGTAAAAGCCAGGAGGGGCTGCATGCACCTGTAACTCTAGCACTCTGATAGGAAAAGACACATATGCTCACTGGCCAGGCAGCCTACCTCAAAAAGAGCCAACTCCAAGATCAGAAAGAACCCCCATCGCAAGGAAAGAAAGCAGAAAGCAATAGATAGAACAGAATACCTGGCCGCCTCCTCCTGGCTCAGTACACACTGGTGCACACATGCACACACTCAAGAGTTCTGATTCACGAATGAGTACTTTAATTAAACTATCCTATCCATATGCATTCTCAAATTCATTCTTTGTCCGTTTGTCTGTCTGTCTGTATCTCTCTCTCTCCCTCCCCCACCCCCTCTCTCTTACACACACACACACACACACACACAACACAGGTGAATAAAGAAACTTGTTGGCTGCCTCGGGCTGTGGTGGTGCACACCTTTAATCCTAGTGATCAACCCTTGGCAAACAGAAGCAGGCAGATCTGAGTTCGAGGGCAGCTTGGTCTACAGAGCGAGTTCCAGAAGAACCAAGACTACATAGTGAAACCCTGTCGTGGAAACAAACAAAATCCCCACAAGCCTGCCTGCAACCTCCATCCACCCCTAATAAGAGTATCTACCTGGATCGCTATGCTCACCTTGCTCAGGGGATGCACGGCTCCAGCAAAACGGACAAAACACTCTTCCTCTATGCACTTCACTCACTGACCTGAAACTGTAAAACAAGCCCCTGTTGTTGAATTACTGAGCTCAAAGGATAGCCCTCCATCACGGAACTCACGGGCAGGAGCCTTGAAGAGACTGGAAGCAGTCAAAGTAATGCTGGGATGTATGGGTGAGAGGAAGACATTGGGAATCCACACTAGGTTTGATGCTGGAACTAGAACCCAGTGTGCTAGTCATTGAGCACACGGTTAGTAAAAACCAGAGAACCTGGCAAAAATGGCACTGGTAACAAATAAGCATGTATCCAGACACAAAATTCAGAAGACAATCCCTATTTTAAAGGAAGAGAATCTGCTCTAAAATATAAACAGGGATCCTCAGCAAACCGTTCTTGTCTTCTGTTAGAGCCTCTGAAAGCCAAGCTAGCCTTTAACATCTTCAAACAGGAGGACACGCTTGCCAATCAGTGGCCCCTCCACCTCAGCTACTGATTTAACAGCAATCTGAGAGAATAAGCCCATCCCAGAAGGATCCTGTAGGGAAAGACTGGAGTAGTAAACAGAACTCTGGAACAGGATTGTGTGTGCATTCGTTCTTTCTTTCTTTTTTTTTTTTTTTCTTAAAAAAAAAAAAACTATTTTATTAAAACTGTGATTTGGAAAGAAAGTGCAATTAGCTCAGGACAGGCACTGCTGAGATGCACCGAACACACCAGACATATGTAAATATTTCACGGTATCAGTTCCGTTTGAGTAGACCTGTCAGGATATTTACAGGGCTTGACAGTACTTGGGTCTTTAATTAAAATTTTGCCCAGATACTTTAATGTAATTTAAATAGATTATTAGTTGTCAGGATCTAATATAAATTTTGTTTACGATTTAGTTACTTTAAGTACTGGGATTGAGGAAACTAATTTAACCCAACAACTGAGTGGCCTGGAAGAGCAAGATCAAGCCACAGGAAAGCCCCCAGTGCGTCCTCTGCACTCCGCCCCAGCCTTGCCTGACTACAGCATCATGGGACACCTCACCAGGTGAAAACAGCTTTCCCCTCCCTCCCACCCCACCCAGTGCCCTCAGCAGTGCTTCTGTGAAACACAATGACTGGGGAGGTCAGAGGCAGGCATGTGCACCTGTTCGGGGTCCTGGCCTTGTCTTCACATGCACGTCTTTCTTTTCCTGCCTGCCTAAGAAATCATCTTCTCACTTTCAGAACCACACGCTAAGAACCCAAGAAGCACCTGTTGTGTTCCAGAGGCAAAGCATATGCTAAAAACCAGTGTCAGGACTGCAGAAAGAAAAACAAGTCTGGCAGAGATGTCTACAAGCTAACCTGGCCCACACACCTCACGTTCAGGAAAAGTGGTTAGAAAGGAACACAGCTTCCAGCCCTCTCATGCATGATTGGGAGCCTGCCTTTTTACACAAGGTTTGAAAATGCCTCCCCACAAACGGACAGTAATTAATAAGAATAATTTACTAAAGAAACAAAGAAAGCTGTCTACTTGTCTTTCCTAGTTGCCGTACGCTTGACCTCCGTGGGTTTCCTCTCTGCGGAGCACCAGCCTGGAGCCCACAGAGCAAGATCACCATCGGAGGGAGCAAAAGCAAAGCGATTCTTGAAATCAAATGTTCCTTACATTTATTTTCAGGTTGGGGACACAAGCCAAATGGGCACTATATCCCATTAACCCTGTGGTCACGTGCACACTGAGACAAAGAATCTCCTACGGACCAGAAGGGTTAACTGGCGTGCAGAAGGCATCCTAATTTGGCCAGGTTTGCCCCTATTTTAAGAAGTCGTCGCATCTCACACACTGCTGCTGCTGCACCAGCTTTTGGCATTCCTAACTTTAATTCATCCAAGTATCAGACAAGAAGTAATTTTCACAATTCAGTTGAAGATGGCTCTTTGCATACCACGCCTGGCCTGTGGCTGAGTGGCCTTCAGATGATTGAACAAGCAAAGGGAAGGATCATTTGGGAAAACGTGCAAACCTTTCTGGCTGGCTTTTCTCACACGCTCAGTGTTTGATCTCGGTGGGATTTACTGCACTCAAAAAAAAAAACAAAAAAAAAAAAAAACAAAAACAAAACAAAAACAAAAAAACCAAGAAAACAAAAACCAAACACAAATAATAAATGTATACACAAAAAATCTCAATGTATGGAATTCACTTGTTCAGTCATCAAATGCTTTTCTTGGATTTATTTTCTTTACACAACCAACTGTTATTTATAATCTAGATTTTAAGACATGCTCAAAGACAATGGATACTATTGCTTACTTAGCAAAACTGGCCTTTACTCTGACTGAAATGTATAAAAGGGGTATGATATGTAACAGAATAAGAAAGTATGAAAAAGGTACTCAGGAAAAAAATTGTCTTAAATAAAGATACCACCTGTGTAAACGAAGTTAAGCTCTGGAAACCCTTCTGAAACCTGCAGAAACAGCCCATATTCAATGCCTTGAAGTTGCAATTAAATTGTAGTAATTTAAGATTAGCTGGAGAGCAGAGGGCAGCTGAAGGCCTTTGCAGGGCCTCCCTCCCTACTTAATGTTCTGCACTTGGGTTAAATGAGTTTCTTTAATGTAAGTACCTTAAAGGAACCAAATCATAAACAAAATTTATACTATTTTCTGTTAGTCTGAAATCTATTGAAATTTGATTAATGTGTGCCTAAAATTATTTTTAATTGGTAAAACTCTGGCTATTCCCTATAAATTCTCTCGCTATAGCCACTGAAATGGAATCAGACCTCTAGCACCTAAACTTTTCAGAATACAGGGGAGGGGGCGGGGCAGAAGGTGAGGGAGAGACAGAGATAGAGAAGAGACAGAAGTAGAAAGACAATGGTACAAAATTAAGTTTAAGTTTCAAGTGAACCATGCAAACCAACTAGATGTGCATGTATTAGGGATGTCTGCAAAGGGAAGCTGGGCTCCAAAGGTTGTCAAATGTGCTAGCCCCTCCCTTCTCTTTCCTAACGCTGGTCCTGATCATGCTGTAGTAAAATGTATTTGTTTAGGAAATAGCCCAGTTGTTCTGTTCACTTCAACAACTGCTGCCAACACAACACCCTTCCACAGAGCCTGGGAGCACAAATGTACAAAGGGGTCTGGGAAGAAGCAAGGAAAACCTGAGTCACAGGCAAAATAAAAATGCTAAGGCCCAATATTAACTCGATTAACTTCTGCTATTGTTGGTACAAATGGTTTAACTAGAAAATATTTACAGCTTTTAAAACAACATGATATAGTACAGAAAATTGCCTAATACCATCCATGTGTATGTTTAACCCACATTGCTTAATTATACAATAAAGGTAGACCAATAAAAGGGTCAGACTTTGAAACATGTTGTGTACCATGGTTATGAAACTCTAGCTTATTAAAAAAAAAAAGAAAGAAAAGTAGTCACTATGTGACAGGCCGTAGGTAATTAAAAATACAAGCCTGATGTGACAGTGACTTTTACTCTTCTGTGTTTACTTGTCCTATTTCATACTTTGTTCTACTTAATTAAAGATGACATTTAATTTATAGATAGTTTGTAACTGGAAATAAAGTGTTACATAGTTTACACTTCAGGATTTAAATATAAACATACTATCTTGAGGATATCTTCCCAATGTAAACAGTCACTTTGAATAATTGATGCTTCATTGATATTACTTTGATAAATCTGTGAAAATAAAAATGCTAAAGAAATGACTGTTACTCTCCTTTAAAATGTGAAATACTTAAAATTTCCTAGACAACAAGGGAGGCCAAGTTACAAAGAAACTGAATAAAGTAGCAGCTGGTCATACTGAATGTCAATCAAAAAAAAAAAAAAAAAAAAAAAAAAGAGGTCCTGTGTAATGTAGAGAAGGCTCTCTCCTCTTTTCCTCTTTTTACATTCCGAAGATGGGCTTTATCACTTGAGTTTCTTCTTTTTGCTTTTAACCACAACAGCAAATTTAAACCCTCATATATAAAACTCTGGCTCCCTAAGAAGGCAAATCTTCTAAGCAAGATGTGAGAAAATGTTATCTAACTGGTGTGGGAGTCTAATGCTGGGAAAAAGAATCCCATGCTGAGGTTCTGGTTAACATGTAAGACAGAATTCAGATGACTTCATATTTTTGGATACCTTTTTGGGTGTGTTCTCCTAAAAAAAAAAAGAAAGAAAGAAAAAGAAAAAAAAAAGAAAGAAAGAAATGTATTACAAAATAGTAACTTACTTAGCATCCATAGGAACTCGAAAGCAGCCCAGAGGCTGGGCATTTCCTTCCAAGGGAATGCTTCCCTTGCACAATAAAGACAAGCATTTGCAATGGCCCATTTCTGCATAAGTGAACATATAGCCTTGCTGGGTTCTCCCTCATAGCAGTTCTTGACAACAACCCGGCAGTAGCCCTGTTTGATCTCCCCTGCTTCCTTAATTTGGGTTGTCAAGGTTCAGCAGTTGGAAGCTGTTTACTTTACTTTTCAAAAAAAAAAGTGATTTTCCCCCCTCTCTCATACAATGACTAATCCAAAGGGGCGGGGGTGGTGGTGGTGAGGGAGTTGTAGCCACTGGCGAGATGCTAAACCTTCCCCTACTTGCACTAAGATTTTATTGACACTTTTTGAATGGTGTTTGAATTTTATTTATACTTTTAATGCTCTTTAATTATAAGACGTTTCAAAGAAGGGAGGGCAAACCCACCCACCCCTTTATAAAAAAAAAATCTGGGCCCAGTTTTCTTTTTCCAGACTCTAAAGAGATACATGCACTTCAAAATCAAAACTCAATGGAATTCTTGAAAATGATCTGAAAGAGAAATTAGCAAGGAGTCTGCTGCCTCCATCAAGCAAGACATCCCTGGATAGAAAATATCTCAAGCCTTACTAGCTCTCTTAGATTCTCATCAAGCCAGTCCCCAAACTGATTCTCGCTGTGAAAAAAAAAAAAAAAAAATGAAGAGTAAAAAAAAAAGTCAAGAATTTGGGATCCTCCAATACGTTTTTCAAAAACAGAAAGAAAAAAAAATCTTAAATATCCTTGGGTTTTTCTCAGCTCATCTATTTTGCGAGTTCTTCCAGGCTATGGCCCAAGGAAGATGAAGTACAAGGGTTTCAACCGGCAGACTCCTCAACCGGAATCCAAAATGTTCCCGCAGCCTTCTTGCTTGAAGAGCAGCAACAAAATAAGAAATCAGAACTCGGAAAATACCTGGAGCTTGCCGTGAGAGCAACCCTGGGCCCTATTGCAGTGTCCTGGGTAAGCTCAAAATGCAACCCAATGAAATGTTCATTAATTTCATTATTCTAACTAAAGCACCCAGATGAAGGGACTGGGGGTGGGGTGGAAGGAAAAAGGAAGAAACAAGTTTCATTTTGGGTCCTCTAGTCAAGCCGTAAGAAAATAAATTAGGATGAAAGCGTAGGATGAGCCTAGCCTAAATCAATACACTTTGAAATCAGCCCAGCTAGGGTATTGGACACAATGGCTTGGAAATAATTAATAGTTATAAGGGGGGAGCGGGCTGAGAAGTAGAGCGAGGGATGTCACATTTTACACTTCACATTGCACGCTAACTTTGATCTCCAGATTTTCGGATTCCGGGAGGAAAGTGAGAGAAAAAGGGAGAAAGCAGGTCCTGTATTGGCTTGCACCTACCAGCCGGATGGGCACATTCCTTGCTCTCCGCGCCTGGTCGGGGATCTCTGGTTGCCCAAGCTGGCTGGTACAGCGCCCGGGCTCCCTGACTTCTCCCCCACACCCGCGCGCCTGCCACAACCACCTCGACTTACCCACCGAGTCCGGGGAGGAGGCGCCGGCAGCCCCACGCTTCTCCGCGCCGCCGCCGCCGCCGCCGCCGCCGCTGCCCCTCGCCCGCTCGCCCGCTCGCCCGCCGCGCGCCGTCCTCCTGGGGCAAAGTTTCGGGGTCTGCGATCGACAAGAGACCGGGGCGACCCTCAGCAATTCTTCCTTCCGTGAAGGTTGTGGGGGGGGGGGGCTCGAAGGGGACGAGGTGATTAGGCGGAGGGGGCCAGGAGCAAAGATAGAAGGTGCAGCAAGAAGGAGAGGACCCCCGAGCTCCAGGGAATAGGGAAAGAGGATGCGCCGCGGGGGATCCCTGCAGGGATCGGGAAACCCGGAGCCCGGCCTGAGCCTTAGTCTCAGCACCTTCCCGGGATCTTACAAAGTTGCAACAACAAAAAAGGAGGGGCAGGACTGGTGGAAAGGGGTGGGATAGGGCTGCGGTGGCAGGCGCAAGGTTTGGAGTTACAACTGTTTATTTAGTCCTTAGGCTCCCAGGGGGCGGGAGCTGCGCGGGAATGGGGGTGCTGCAGGCAGCAATTTCCAAGCAAACACTGGGGTGGGGGGGCATGAGACTTTGTTTCTGGGCGCGGAGCTCCCTGGCGCCCGTGTGTGTCACCGCCAGTCTCCCGGGACTGAGGCGGAGCTCACAACAGGTGGGGAGGGGGGACAAGGAATCAAAGTTTCCGAGCGCAGCAGGGTGTGGGGGGAGAGGGGGGGGAGGCGGGGGCGCGAGGAGGCGGAGGCAGCAGATGACCACGACCCTGCGGCAGCTGGCAAACTCCTCGGCTCTCGGCGCCGCCGCCACCGCCTCGGTCCCCACCCGAAGCGCGCGCCGCCTGGTCTGGTCGGCTCCGGAGAGACGTCTCCGAGGGACAGGAACGGAATATCGAGAACACGGGAGGAAAGCTGCGCGCAGGCGAGAAACGGAGAGCCATCGGTGGCCGGGACAGGGCCGGAGGGGCGCGGTGGCACGCGCGTGTCGCAGAGAAGAGCTTAAAAGGCGCAGGGGTCAGAAGCGAAAGTGTGAGGTGGCGGGGGTATCGAGAGGACGAGCGCCGAGGGTTCTCGCGGTGCGCCCTGTCCCCAAGCCCACTCGCGATCTTGCTACGGCTGGCGCGGGCTCTGTCTCTGACAAGCGGGGGCCGACCGCGTGGGGTGCGTGTCTGGCAGAGGGTGTGCGGGTGTGTGTTTGAGTTTTCCAGGCTCTTAGGGGTTAGCTAGAGAGCGTCCACACCGCTGAGTTCGGACCAAAACACGCGTGGCTGCAGGGATGTCGCCAAGCTTCGGGCCCAGGGCGCAGGCGTCCCTGCTCAGCCCTCCAGCGTTCTCGGGGCAGCCCGGGGGCACAGAAGGGGCACGCACCCTTGGATAGCAGGGGAAAAGTTTGCTCTAAGTTCAAACTTTGAGCTCAGGAGATGATGCCACACGCCCCCGCCTACCGCGGCCGGGTCCCGCGTACCCGCACCAGGCGGCCACCAAACGCTGACACTGGGCACTCAAAGTTGCGACAGGCGGCCTGGGCTTATTGATCGCTCTACCCGAGCGACTCAAGCGAGTGCAGAGAGGCGTGAGGAGCTGAGGGAAAGGCGAGTTGGTCTGTGAGGCCACCACCGCACCCCACAGTGACTTATGCAAATAGACCCAAGGGTGCGGGAGCCTCCCGCGCTTCCTCCAGCCCGGCGCCGCGCGCGGCCCCCACCCACGCAGAGCCTGGGCCCCGACTCCGGAGCGAGTGGAGGATAGAGGGTTGGGGGAGATGCACGTGGAGCGTGGAGATTAAAAGTAGGAATTTTTTTCTTTTTTCTTTTTCTTTTTCTTTTCCCTTTTTTTTTTTTTTTTTTGTGCTGGTTGTTGTTGTTGTTTAAAGTGGCGGAAACAAGGCAGGAGGCGGCTTGGGGAAAAAAAAAGTGGAGCAGAAATGGAAAAATACGAACTCACCCGCGGCAAATGGTCTCTCGGTGCAAACTAAGGTGTTTTCGGGGCCTTTCCCCGCGCGCGCCCACTCCCGCCCGCGCGCGCCCCCCGCTCACACACGCACACGCGCGCACACACGCACTCGCGGGCGAGGGCCGGGCCGCGAGCACAGCGTGCAGCTGCCACACAATAAATAACAATAGATTCCTCCGCTCGGGACTCGTTCCGGAGCCGCGCCAGCGCCGCCGGCCGCGAGGCGCCCCCAACCCGCCCCGGCCCCTCGCCGGCCCCAAGCCCCGCTGTCCGCGCTCTCAAAGCCCCTGTGACCCGCCGAGCGCGATCTGCACCCCGATGCGGCGCCCTTGGGTCGCCTGCCCCCTTCCCCCCGCATCCCGGAACAAATAAATAAATAAGGCGCGCAAGAGAGGCCATCGCGTCGCGGAGGGAGATGTTGTTATTTTTTGCTGTTGTGCGTCCCTGACGTCACATCCACCTGCTGGGTAAACAACAGAGCTCGCGGGGGGCGGGGGGGGGAGGGTGAAAAAAATCGCAATTGCCAAGTGAGGGACATGGGGAGGGGAAGAGGAGGAGAGGGAGACAGAACCCCAAGACCCGGGAGGGAAACGCCACAACAGTTCCTAGGCAGAAGGAGCCTGGAGGAGAAAAGCTGGGAAATGAGGGGCCTGGGCTGGAGGGGTCCTCTCAGAAGACGGGGAGAGGGTCCCATTTCAGAGCCTGGGAAATGGAGATCAAGAGTGGCAGCAACTAGGACGTAGAAGGGAAAGCCGAGACGATTCGCTAGGTTCTGAGCTAAGAAAATCCAGGAGGGAAGAGGATAGGCAGGGATAGAGTTTCCTCCAGTTAAAAGTGAAAGTGCTTCGCCTGGGTGACAGTTGGAGCGGAGGGCGGCAGGGGCGGCGTTCCAGCCCGGCGCCTGCTCCCGGGTCCTCCCTCGGTCTCTCCCCTTTCTTTCTGCACTTTGTCCAATGAAAGAAGGCGAGTTCGGAAGGTGAAAGTTCAGCTGAAGGACAAACCCCTGATTGCAAGGAAACAGAAACCCCTCCAGCCAGGGGGATTTTCCCCTGCGTCGCGGAATCGGGAGAGAGTGATGGGAGCAAGAACTTACTCCCTCGGGCCTTGTCAGCCCCTGCAGGAATGTTATCCCTGTCGCCAGGTCCGCTTGGGGGATGGGGGGGGGGGTAGGGGGGAAAGTGGCTGCAAAGGAGAACTGTTTTCTCCACAGCTCCTCTTAAGAAAACACCCGGGGGCTAGCATGTCAATCACTTGTTTAACACAAATTACCTGCTCTCAAGAACATCAGTCACGTGAGCAAAAAAAAAAAAAAAAGCTTTGTGCAATTCTTTGGGAAGGTGAGATTCTTTTTTTCTTTTTTGCTGTTCTGAAGTTTGTCTGAGTATGTAAATAAGGTATCCAAGGTGCCCGGATGAAATATTTTGTGAGCTATAAATAAAAATACATAAGACAAAAAAACCCACTTTCATCAACATATACGGGGAAGCTGTTTGTTTGTTGGTTTGGTTTGGTTTTTGGTGTTTCCAACACGGGACTTAGGTATAGTACCTCTGTGGCTTCTAGTGACCAGGAATTATTTCTTTATACCCATCATCCCAGAGGCTGCCAAACTCCCAAGCCAGGGTTTCCAGCCACTGACTGGCTAGTATGTCTACTAAGCTAATTCTTTATGAGAATATTCTGAAAATCACCCTATGGTTTTCCCCAAAGCACTAAGGGAACTGGGGCGTGCCTACTGCCATTGGCATCTTCAGACGAGCACGGATGTAAATAATACCCTGGATAGATTATAATAGATTCTCTTGGATAATGTTTTTCAACAAATATTATTAAACGTTCATTTGCAGAGTTTAAATCTAAATTGAAATGAGAATGTGAGACTACCATTTAAATTTCTATCATGCTTAGAAAGTAAAATAATTAACAACAACACTGCTGTTGCAGAATAAAGCTAGAGAAGGTAGTGCACACTAAGGTATATGGCCTGGCAGAATTCATGCTATAAAATACTCGATGCCAGGCAAACAAGACCGGGCATCCCATTTTTTATACTAGAATCTGTGTACATGAAATATATTTTAGGTCCTGTAAAAGGTTCGTGGGTTTTTTTTTTTTTTTGGTTAAGACATTAATATGTATTCTATAATATTTCAGACCATCTAGTGAGTTCTTTAAAATATACAAAGTTAGTTCCGGCTACCGCGCCTCTCCCAGGCCACTGCTGACAGTAATAACATCTACTATTTATTGAATGTTTGCTACGGCCTAGGCTCTGATATAAAGGTTTCTGTCAAGTTGGTTGATAGTGTTACAAAACCTCAGACATCACTGGAAAGTCCATATTTGGAGTCACATAGAATTAAATAAGAATCTACAGTGTAGCCAGTCCTTGGAGAAAAATACATTGTTTTTAATTTCTATGATGGCCCTGCCAAATATAACTTAGATATGGTATGTAGCTGGTTGTACAGTTGTAACTCTGGGAAATAGCACTTTATTTAAATGTGACATCTCTGTGCATAGTCTGTGAAGCACTATTCCTACTGTGATCTTCTTTACCAGATTCAGCTATAATTTGTGTTTTTCTGTTTTATTTTTTTCTTTTTGTCCCCAGCTATAACTATGAACCAACAATGAAATTCTTAGCTTGCTACTGATCTTGGTCTGAATTTTAACTGTCTTAAATTCTACCTTCACCAAGAAGAGGCTACAGACAGATTGGCAATATGATTTAAAGACAAAAGGGAAGGCTGGCTGTAAATCCCAGGATCTATGGCACTGGCTTGGGCTATGATAGTGTCTGATGTGCAAGCTTACTGGAGAACCCCACACCCATTTGGTTTACGTTACAGAGACACTTCACTCTGGCTCGAGACACTGTCCATTTTCAACACTGCCACCATGTTCACAGGGAACAGGCTTTTAATTTCTTTATCAATAATCTACTAGAAGTTTCTCTTTAAAGCAAGGAATGGTGCGTGCGTGCGTGCATGTGTGTGTGTGTGTGTGTGTGTGTGTGTGTTTGAAAAAAAGGGCATGGGGGTAGGACGCCACCTTTTGGTGATAAAACAAATAGAAATCCCCTTTTTAAACCTGCTGCTGACATCATTCTAGTTTTAATTACACCAAGGCGAAGGAGCTTGTCCTCATTTCCGTATATATTAAGTAGTGTGTGTGTGTGGGGGGGGGGGTGCACAATTAGCTAATTAAAGTTAACCAAAGCCAGTATTTCCCTAGAGGCATCAGCATGTGTCCCGGTCCTGCCATGTACTATTAAAATAAACATCAAATGTGAACTTCATTCTCCAAGTGCTGCGCCAGTGCACATCCCCACAGCTTGGGGAAGGGAAGGAGACTGGATGTTTGCCACCTATGAGATGCTGAATGTTCTGGTAAGTTTAGAGTTAATAAAATCACAAGATTTGGTGGTTGTGCGTTCCTGGATTTGTTCTAATTCTCGAATAGCATACTATGTTCACGGGAGTACAGTTACTACACTAACTGTCCTAAATATTTTCATTTACTTCAACTCTTTTATTTTTCCTGTTATGTTACGTGGGAAAGCCAGATCTCCCCTCCTCAGTTAAACACAAGCACAGTGGAGAGAGAGAGCAAGTCACCAATTGCTCTTTGTGAGCATTTCAAAAGAAAAATTAAAAGTGAACTTCAAAAGAAAATATGTGACAAGAGTGTGGAGCTGTCATGACTGAAAGCCCGGCCCCACCCCTTTTGACAATTTGAAGGATGGGACAGTGACTGGAAGGGAATATGGTTGTCAGTATGCTATGCAAGTTGATGTTAACACTCCCGCAGTGGGAAAAGGGTGTGTACGTCCCTGCACCACCAACTGCAGGTGAAAAGGTGAGGCTGGAGCGTGGAAACCTTTCGACAAGGCCAAATAACTGTCAGTGGTCTAACCAGGGTTAGAAGCCAGGTGGCCGGACTTCGTGCCTTTCTTCCTGACAGCCCCACCCAATCAAAGTATGAAGTCATTGTATCGTAAGCAGGTGGTCTGGCACTCCACAAACACCCACTGTGGTGGCGAAAGTGAGACCACCGTAAGTCGAGTCTAGCCTCCTCAGCCTTTCTCTCAGTGTGAATAAACAGCCTAGAGGAGAGAAGGGCAGAGAGGACATGACACCCATATGGACTGCTCTTACAACTGGAAGTTCAAACTCTTTCCTTCCGAGATGAAACTGGCTCGTGGTCAGCATGTGCCTCACTGGAAGTAAACAGAGGAGCCACTGTCTGAGCCTTGACGTCCCTGACAGTTCATATAGGCCAGCAGTAGCAGAGTGAGCGCTCATTTTACAAGATATAGAATTATTAGGCAAAGAGAGACAGTTTGGGGCCCTTGGAGAGAAGCTGAGTCACAGAACATGACGGACTCTGCTTCACAAAGGTGTTCCTCAAAAGCTGGCCAAAAAGGCTCAGCTTTTCACGGGTTCCTAAATGTGTGTGTGTGTGTGTGTGTGTGTGTGTACATGCACACTGAGGTATTCCTCAGAAGCTAGCCACCTTGATTTCTGAAGTAGGGTCTATCTTGACCTTCCGATCACCACATACAGACTAAGCTAAAGAATCCACCTGAGATTTTAAGTGTGTACCATCATACCCCGCTTAGTAGGAGAGGGTACAGATCTGGTGCATGGATCTGAGTGTACGTGGACAGGCTCGTGTCCATCCTTGTGGAAGATAGAGTTGGGTGTCTCCCTCTAACACTGCCTTACTGCCTTTAAACACATTTTCTCATTGATTCGGAAGCCAACCTCATCCCCACAAACCCCACCCCTGCTTCAGTTAGGGTGGCTGTCTAATCAGCTCTCCAGATCTGTCTGTCTCTACCCCCTATGCTGGGGCACAGGCATGGTCAGCTCTTTGTGTAGGTATTAGGAATTTGAGATCAAGTCCTGGTTCTTGCTGAGAAAGCACTGAGTTGTGTCCCCAGCCATAGTCCTGGCTTGTTGTTTGTTTGTTTGTTTGTTTGTTTGTTTAATGTGTTCTGGGATCAGACTCAGGTGCAGCAGCTGAGCACTTGCTACTCAGGCAGAGGATCCCACTTTGGTCCCCAGCGCCCCCTTTAGGCAACTGACAACTGCCTGTAACTCCAACTTCAGAGGATCTGATGCCCTCTTATGGCCTCCATTGGCACTGCATTCATATGTACAATTATATACACACATGCACATAATTTAAAATAAACCAAAAAGTGTTCTCAGTGTGTGGGTTTAAATGCTGAGGAGGCTAGGGAGATGCTTCAGTCAGGAAACTTCCTGCTGTGCAAGCATGGGAAACCGAGTTCAAGGTCCAGCATCCACGTAAAAAGCCAGGCCCGGCAGCAGCAGGATAGCCCCAGTGAGGCAGCAGGATAGCCCCAGTGATGGGGAGGCAGAGAATGAAAAAGCCCCTGGGAAAACAAAACAAACAGCTGTGAGTGGTCACGGAGCACACCCACCTCTAGTCTGGCAAACAGGGAAGGTGAAAGGCCTGGTGGCTCACATTTGTAACCTCACAACCAAGAGGACAAGACGGAAGGATTCTGAGTTGGAGGCCAGCCTGGGCTACATTGACAAAGCTGCTGAGTAGAGGGCAAAGCAGGATCTCAGAGGCCACCTTCAACAGACAGAACCAAAAGCTTCATTTTTAAACTGAGCCCCATGCTGATTCAAGCAGAGGACTCACATGTGATAATAGCTCACGTCTTTTAGAACAGCTCACATCTCAACAGCTAGCTCTCTGTGCCCTGCCTAATTCTCCACACAAGCTTCTTTGGTAAAACTCTTGGTTGGTTTCTTGTTTTTCAGCCACTTGCAAAGTTAAGCTACTAAATCACCTATGTAAACCATGATTAATTCCTTTGACATTAATAACAGGGTGACTTCTCTCTCCTGTTACCCCGAAGAGCCTGCTAATTGCCCTCCGATTGTTTACCTTTGTATTGTTTTATGAGAGCCCAGAGAAAGATGGCAGATAGCCCCCACCGGGCCTGAAACAAATGCCAGGCGGGCTTTGGGAAGGGTGAGCACATACATGCTATGACTACACCTTGTTAGCAGAAGGGCTTTGCTGTCTTTGTTTTGTTTTCTTTTTTATGGAAGGGATGACGCCTCCATAATTATAGGTGTTGCTGTTTAAAACTCAAAATGTTTTCCAAACCACCAAAGGGCCACACCTCCAGCACCCAGGAGCCATCCAGCCCTCTTTACTTCTCTAAACAGTTGGTAGAGACACATCTTAAGCACGATGAGGTTTATATCCAGCATAATGAGGGGCAGAGGGCCAGCATCCAGGTAAGGTTGCTTCCTGCATAAACAAGACGAAACCACAGGCTCACCCCCCAACCCCAGACCATGGTGGCTTTTTATCTGAAATTCTCAAAAGATGGGCAGCTCACCTTCCTGACAAGACAACAGGTTACTGTTGTAAACCCCCCAAAAATAATTAAAACCATTGTTTTAATACTATCCTAAGGCAGTGTAATTAAGTCAGGGTGAGTAATTGTGTATCTGAATTCAAAATAAGATTTTGCATGTAGAGCAAAGTTCTGATGGTAATCTCAGAGAAGTGCCTTGGCTTATGTTTCCGAGACACAAGTGCCAGCTCAGCATTACAATAGGCATTGTGAGAAGGCTGGAGACAGAATGTGTTTGTGGAAGAGCAGCAGGCAGGTCTGCCCACCTTCAGGAACAGGAGGCCCTGTGTTCCAAGAAGAGTTTAGGAGGATGGGGGATGGACGAGCCAACATTTTTATTGATTAGAACAACTGAACATGGGATTGTTTGTTGTTGTTTAAATAATGTCTACAGAATAACTATCAAGGGAAGCTTCCTCATTTCCGTCTACCCTCCCCTGGAGGTATTCTTGACCTATTATTAAAAAAAAAAAAAAAAAAAAAAAAAAAAGCTTTACAAACATCCAAATCTGATTTGCCAAAGGCTCAGTCCTGTGGTATTAGATCGGAATGGAAGGTATTCATGTGGACACTCTTCTTAAAATTGACAGACCCAAGATAAATAAATACAGAAACCATCCCAGATGTATGGACACAGGAGAGCTGATATGCAAACACACTTCCTAGCTCTGTCCACTGGTGCAGGTGAGAAGCAACAACATTCTTGTATCAGTGAACACGCCCAGCACCCCAAACTTACTTTCGCAGTACCTTTCTCCAATAAAGAAAAGAGGGCTTCATGAGGAGCTGGTTTGTTCTGCAGAATGGAGAAGGATGCCTGGAGCATCTCACAGTGTAGGGACAGAGGAAGGAGGAGCCTTAGGGGAAGCACACACGATCTACATCCCAAGGTTAAGTGGTCTTCAGTGGAAAAAGAAACAGAATTAGGGTTTCATATATATGGAGAAGAGGCGTCACATCCCTAGGGATAACTAGGGGTCAGTGTTCTGTGTCCAACATATTACAGGTAACACTGGCAGCACAAACTACAGAGTTCGTTCAGGTGGATAATGTTCTTGAAGAAGTCCGAACTGGGAAATTTGACTATACAGGGCCCCCAATGAAAAAAAAAAGAGACAAATGCTGGTGACTACTGTCATCCAGAAAGAAAGCCCAGGGCAGGCAGAGCCTATACATGTTCAGGAAAGGCAAAGAACTCAGATTTTTATCTAAACATCAGTTTTTAAATTTAAGCTATGCCGAATCAATACCAGCCACAGAGTATACTGAGCCCCCGCATTTATGGTGCTCGTTTGGGAGAACCAAGTAACCATGTCATTTTAGTGTGGCAAGATTTGCTTCTTAACTAAATAAACAGAAAACAGGCAAAAGAAGAGAACCATGAAGAGTATGTTGAGATGTTCCTCAGTTCCTTCCCAGGCATGAGTAAGTCGTTCCAGTTACCCTCATGAAGAGAGTCATCTACAGTCTTGTTTTGAGACAGTCTTGCTATATAGCCCAGTCTAGCCTCAAACGCCCAAGTGCTGGGATTACAGGGATGTGCTAACACTACATCCCGAATCACATCATTAGATGTACACCCTACATCTGTGTTTGCTACTGTCTGCTTTCCAGTCAGTGCAGAGCCATGAAGTTGCATTCCTGCTTCCTAGAACGTCCTAGAACTCTAACTCTTTAAGATGCACGGTGGATGAAAACAGGTCATAACATAAAGGCTTTGTGGCATTGTGAGTGTGTGTGTGTGTGTGTTCACTCATGTGTGTTCGCATATGTGTGTACATTCACGTGGAGGGAGGTTAGAGGACAACCTCTGGTGCCATTCCTTAGGACAGAGTTTCTTATTGGCCTGGAATTCACTGAGTAACTCAGGCTGGCTGGCCAGTGACCCCTAGTTATCTGCTTGTCTCCATCTCCCCACGACTGGAATTACAGGCATGGGCACATACTATCACACCTGGCTTTTATATGTGGGTTCTGGGAACTGAAATGAGGTACTGATGCTGGCAGACACTTGACCCACTGGGCTGTGTGCCCAGCCCAGGATGAAAGCCTTTAGAGAAATATCCAGAGCAGAAAGACCACATCCTGAGGGATAGTGAAGGTCCCATCTGGAAGGACAGTACAATGAAGAGCCAGCATCCTTTTCTAGAACAATTCAATAGATTAAGCCAAGAACAGTTCTACCCAGGGGATCTAAAGTCAATAGTGCTCTTCAGCAAAGCCTCCAGACCCTGCAGATTAGAATCGCCTGGGCAGAGAAGGGTCATAGCAATTCTACCCCAATTCTAAAGTATTAGAAAGGTGCCAGGTGGTTCTGGTGCACATCAGAACAGAAGAGAAACTTTACAAAGGGCAAGACTTAAAGGGACAAATCGGGATGTCACAGCATTGTCAAAGTTTCCTACACATAATGAACTCTAATGGCCTTTGTTTCCACAGATGGAAATAGAGTCACCACCAAGTTAGTTGAAATGCCCAGGAGTCAGAAAGGGTACAGTCTGGGCTTCTTGCTGAGTCCCGTATCTACCCAAAATGCCAGCACCAGTTGTGTTTAGTCAGCACATCATGATGAACAAATTCCTGGATCTTTCCCACCCTTGGTGATAGCATTCCTCTTTCAGAGGATGGAGTAAAACAGAGTGTACTCCGTGTGTTCCCTAATGTCTCAGCTGGTTCAAACCCCAGGACTCTCTTCTGCTAGTGAAAGTACTCCGTGTGTTCCCTAATGTCTCAGCTAGGTTCAAACCCCAGGACTCTCTTCTGCTAGTGAAAGTTTACTTGGGAAGAATCGTAGGCTAGATCAGAACGTGTGTGCGCGCGCGCGCGCACGCGCGCGTGCGTGTGCAGATGCATGCTCATTTGCAGATAGAGAACAACTCATCTGTCATTCTTCATTTGTTTTCTACCTTGCTTTTTGAGACAGGATTCCTTTGTGGTCGGGAGCTTAACAAATAGGCTGGGCTTGCTGGCCAGAAATCCACTTGTCTCTACCCCTCACCCCACGAATACAAGCATGTACCATCAAGTCCAGCTTTTTTTAAACATGGGTTCTTGGGATCAAACTCAGATTCTCAAGATTGTTCCACCAACTGAAGAATCCCCCCAGTGCTGTCCTCTATCCTCTCACCATGCTCAGAGAGATAAATCAGACACACAAACACAAATACCCTTCACCAACTCTTCATGCAAGAATGAGACAGAGCCAGACATAGTGGCCCACACCTGTTATCCCAGCACTTAGGAGCCCAAAGTAGGAAGATTAGGAAAGAAGAAAGAGATGGAAGGAAAAGAGAAAGGAAAAAAGAAAACAGGAAGAGATGGTTGGTGACAGTTATTTCTATTGGGCCTGGAAGGCAGTACAGAAGATTCTCCTTCTCTAGCAAAGACGTTCGCTTGGAGCTGGGCTAACTTCCTCAGGTCTGACTCTCAACCTGTTCACTGCCTTGTGGAGCCAGAGAGGTTTTGGATTTGGGGTCCTGTGCATTGTAGGATGCTGAGCAATACAGGCCTGGTAGCTGCCTCCAGTTAAGACAACCAAAAATGTCTCTAGACTTAGACAAAAATCCCCAAGGGTCAAAATTGCCCTATAGCGAGAACCACTGCTTTCGGTGGACCTCAGGGCGGCGGGCAAGCAGTCTCTCTGTCCATCACAGTGTTCCAGTCCTTGCCAAAGGTATTTATCTGATCACTTCCCCTCCCAGGAAGAGCAGTGGCCAGCCTGTTTCTATCTGTAATTGAGTAACCAGGTCATTTCCTTTGCAAACAGACTAGCTGGAGATGAGGCCCTTTCAGTGTGCATAGAGCTTTGAGGTGGGCTCCTCTGCTTAGGGGCTACCAACCCATTTCCAGATAGGCAATCTCCTGCTAGCAGGGCTGCTTCCACCCCAAGGAAGCCGGTTTTATGAGAGTCAGACACTTAATAAACAAAGTACTATGTGTGGTGAGCCTCAGTCTACAACCAAAATACAATACAGGAAGTGGCAACCAATGGAATCCAGACCAGGGTATGGCCTCTTATAAAGACACTCAGATTAAAGTTCCCCCATCCCTTGGCAAGCCTGGGGCATTCTAGGGCTGGCGGCTTTCAAAGTGACTGGATAGATTTTATGGGTAGGGTCAGACACTCTCACCTCTTCCTTTACTCACAGGTTCCAGTGTTTGCTAAGCAGCAAATATTGCCTAACTGAAGCTGCTATCTTAATGAGCAGTTGTGAAAATGAAGAGATGGAAGGCTAGACCAAAAGAACAATTTGGAAAAGGGAACTTGTTCCCAACGCCTTGGCTAACCTTGGCATCTAACACAATGACCGAAGCAACCTTTGACTTTGGAGGGTCTCCTGCAGAGCAGGTCTCCTGCTTGGCCCCTTCCAAAGCAAGATGGATATTGCTGTCACTCAGGCACTCACTCAACAAACACCCAGTGTGGCTTACAGAGAACTGGGCACCACTGACGGCGCTAGAAAACAGCAATAAATGAAAAACAGAAATCCCTGGTCTTCCACTGGGATTCTGTCCCAGGGAGTGTCTTGGTGAACTATGTCATCTTTTAGTGGAGCATTATCTGTGCAGGATATCTGTGTATACATCTGTGGAAGGAACACACATGCCCTCATATATGGAGGCCTGAAGTCCACCTTTGGTGTTCTCTCTCTCTCTCTCTCTCTCTCTCTCTCTCTCTCTCTCTCTCGCTCGCCTGAAACCCCAGGGATCTGTCTCTGCTTCCCAAGTCTTGGGATTATAAGTGTGCACTACCACTGCCTAGCTTTTTTAGTGTAGGTGGTGCTGGGAATCAAACTCAGGTCCTTGCTTGCATGGCAAGCACTTCACAAACTGAGCCATCTTCCGATGCTCTCCCAATCCCCCATTTTTTTTTCCTAAAGAAGATACCTTGAAGTGTTCATTGTTAATATAAATGGAGCAGGTCAGCAAAAGGATACCAATTAAAACTCTATAGATCATGAGATGCTAGGGCTACCTAGAGCAAATGGATGCTAATGGTAAGATGGTTCAGGACATACCACAAGGGCATCAAAAAGTTAAGTTACCAACTGCAGACAAAAAGTCAGGACACCATCATCTTTGCCCTCAGCACACCTGGGCATCCTGACACAGAAAAGAAAGGGATGCAAAAATAATTAGAGGGAAAGGGAGGGAAAAAAGGAGGGGAAAGGAAGGAGAGAGGAAGAGTAGTGGGATGGAAAGGGTGAGGAAAGGGATGGGGGAGAGAGAGATCATGGGCGAGAGGGAGAGGCAGAGAGAGGAAGGGAGAGGAAGAGGGAAAGGGAGAGGGGGAGAGAGAGAGGGGGAGGGATTACTCGGCTGGTGTACCTACAGCACTCCAACTGGCACAACAAAACCAGCCCTTCCTCCAGGCAACAGAAAATAGCCTCTACTACAAGCTTGTCTCAGCACACAGAACAGCAGAAGGCCGGAGAGGCCAATCAAATCTTCTGTGCTCTCTCTAGCAGGTGCCAGGGCAGCGGGAATCTTATGCTCCAGGGGAATGCATTGTGGATTTTCTGGGTCAGAATTCAGAAGTTCGAATTCTGGGCAAGTGATGATAATGGTCTGTATCATTTATATTGTGGTCCCCAAGGAAGATGCAGAATCAAGGCTCCAAGAACATGGAGCCAGGCTGGCCAGCTGTTTGCCCAGTGGAGCTCTGTGCTGGCTCAGAGGTCACATGCTTCTCAAAGCTTGCCAGCACAGTACCCGGTTGTTTGTTTGTTTCCATCTTCCCTGTAAACAGTTTGGTCTCCTTCCAGGGGAACAAAGCTAATGTGAGCAGAGCAAACACACGCACATGCTACCCACAGGGATCTACCCTGGCATCTAAGAAAGCCAGCTTTTTCTAGGGCAAGAAGAGGCTTAAAGAGGAAGAACCTGGCTTTTCTCAGGGCCTCAGCTCCTGCTGAGGATGGAATAATACATTTGAAAAACACACCGGAGCCCTTTCGTTAGGGAGTGATGCTAAAATTGGCTCTTCCAGTTTGTAATAAAAGAAAACAGACCTTAGGATTCTAGCTTGTCTAGCATTCTTACAGAGTCTTCTAAAATTCGCCCCCATTCAGGATCACCTCATGTATGGCAAGAATAGTATATGTCTATGTTATATATTAATGGTGAAATTATTCTATGCAGTTGAGGCTGTGCTGGGGATATTGGTACATTCCTATTTTTAGTTTGATATTATTATATTATTGTGTGTACATAATTGGGAGGGGTGTGTGTCATGGTGCATGTATGGAGGTCTGAGGATAGTGTTGTAGATGGCTGCCTCCTTCCACCATTACATGGGTCCTGGAGAGAGAATGCTGGTCACAAGAATCAGTAAATTCTTTACTTGCTGAGACACCTTGCTGGCCCTCCTTTTTGCCTCTATCTGACTTCATCTTCTCTAGTCTTGGCACTACTGACCCTTGCTATCCCTTCTGGACTCAGCTGAAACGTCCCATCCTTGGAGACCTTTCCTGACTTGGTTTCCCCCTTCTTATTTAATATTGAAATTCCTCACTTGTTTCCTGTTTTATATATTCATGTATGGCCCATCTCCCTTCAGAGAAATCTTCCCCATGTGGCCACAGACGGAAAACTACTGTGCTCACTTGGAACTCCTCAGGGGCAGTGTTTGAAAGAATGATGAATGGACTACCAAGTGACAGGGCCATTCTGCCATCAGGAGCCCCTATCTCTTCTGGTCTGTTCTCCATCCACATGAGGTGATGATAATGACACTTGACGTAGAAGTGAGGTTTGTAGAGGCTAGAAAGATGGCCCGGTGGTTAAGAGGTCCAGAGTTCAATTCCCAGCAACCATGTGGTGTCTCACAGATATCTTTAATGGGATCCAATGCCCTCTTCTGGTGTGTCTGAAGACAGGGACAATGTACTCATATACACAATTTTTTTTTAAGTGAGTGTTGTAGGTTGGTCTCAGCCTGCTATGTATTCAAATGCTATCTATTGGCACGCACACCCCCCCCCAAGATCTCATTGCCCCCAATGAGCAGATCCTCGTGCATACCAAGTGATGCTATCTAAACTTTGCTCCTCAAATTAAAACTTTTGATTAAATAAAGGTGGCTAAAGCGAATTACTAGGGAAAATAGAAGAGGCAGAGTTTCAGTCACTGGGCCCCAGTTACAGGGTCACAGATAGGGACCATGAAGAGGAAGGAAAAGAGAGTAGAGGAGGAGGAAGACAGAGAGAACAACAATGGTCCAGGAGCACATGCCAGAGTGGATTCCCCGCAGAGCAGAAGGAACACGGGCAAGACTGAGACAGCAAGTACACATCTGGGAAGAATACAGTCTAGTGATTAGAAAAATCAATTTAGGGATCATCTCGCAATAATTGTGCTAGAGCTGATTTTAAAAAATCCATAGGGCTCTGCCTTGATTATTGGTGGGGAGGATAGCCAGGTCATATTAATAACTAATAGACCTTATTAAAAGCCATTTACAAGTGAGAGATTCAAGGCTGGGAAGATAGCTCAGTTACTAAAGTGTCACACAAGCACGACAACCTGAGTTCCATTTGAAGAACTCACACTAAAAGGCTCACACTAAAAGGCTCACAAATAGTAGCTGGGGAAGCAGAGACAGACAGATCTCTGAGGGTCCCTGGCCTGTATAATGCAGGAGCCCCAAGCCAATGAGATGCCTTGTTGTAAAAAAACAAACAAACAAAAAAACAAAAAAAAACAAAAACAAAAAACAAAACAAAACAAGCTAGATAGCGCCTGAAGAATGGCAGTTAAGGTTAACTTTGTGGCTTCTAAATGCATATGTGCATCCACATATGTACACACACAAACAATAACACACACATACAGGAAGGAAGGAAGGAAGGAAGGAAGGAAGGAAGGAAGGAAGGAAGAAAGGAAGGAAGGAAGGAAGGAAAGAGATAATGAGTTGGCATGGAAAGTTCTGTTGACAGGACCCACAGTGGCAGTGTGCCTGTGCTGTGTGAGAGCTCAGGAGGCCAGCAAGAGATGAAGAATCTCTGGAACCACATAGGACTTCCACATGCCCGTGACTAACAGCTCAGTGGCATGTGATGGATGTGATAGCAAACCAAAGAGCAGACACACAGAACCTGGGCCTCTGGTCTCTCTTTTCATGTGTTCTAATAGACGTAAAGGAGTGGACACCAGGGTCACCAACACCTTCTAATGATGTGAATAGGCACATAGAAGACCTAGTTACATCTTACAAGATTGAAAACATGCCACGTGAATAAAGCAAAAAAAGATTATATTCTGAACTGAAGTACACAATGTAGCCATGAAAGAAGGCAAATGACTGCACATAAAATGAATGTATGATGCAAGTGTTATATACAAGCATGGCACAAACACTACACAC
Organism: Mus musculus; assembly: GCF_000001635.26. Classification (NCBI taxonomy): domain Eukaryota; kingdom Metazoa; phylum Chordata; class Mammalia; order Rodentia; family Muridae; genus Mus; species Mus musculus. The sequence continues at coordinate 99,537,334 of NC_000072.6, forward strand.
TATGCAAGGCATACCTTACAGAGACATAATATACACATCACATATAATTATAAATACATACTATATGAATGACACACCATATATGTGTGGGTGTGTATATATATCATATATTCCCACTGTACATATCCATTGTACACTGGATACACATATATTGTACATACCCTTCCACATATCATACACTATAGACATACAAACACGACACACAAATATATACATGATACATAATCTGACATACTGATACATTGCACATATATCATATACTACTATGTGTATATGATAAACACAGCATACACACATCATATGCTGCTATATGTACATGCTACATGCACATATATCATATATTACTATGTGTATATGATAAACACAGCATACACACATCATATGCTGCTATATGTACATGCTATCTAAACTTTGCTCCCCAAACACATGGCATATGCATACACACACATCATCTGTACACAGATCATACACATTGTACACACATCATACACTGCATAGACCTATGATATATATACTATACATATACCATATGCACTATATATACAGTATATCACATACAGCACATACATCATACATACTATACACACATGATACACATACCATACACACATAGTACACACAAACAGTCCAAATACCTCATCCTCTCTCATAGATCATTCCTACTCACACAAGGTACATATTTATGCTCTCACTTGAATGTAGTTCCTTTGAACCCACACCCTTAAGCTACCTGCCCTTATCCTAACAACGATTCCATTCATCAAGGTATTTGCAGGACTCTCTTTTCAGAATTTCCATGATGAAATGAAAATACTACCTAAAATGTTGCCTCTTCTGGAAACATTAACCATATGGCTCTGTTTGATATTTGAAAATGACCAAACAGAAGCAGAGATACCCTGGGGTGGGGGTATTGAGCAGCTAATCCCCCATGTTTCTGAAAAGTGGCCTCCCCGGCTCAGAAAGCATCTGCTTTCCCAAGGTATGGAATCCTGACGTACAGCATTCTTTGGCATCTCTAAAGCTCACTGTGCTCATGTAAACATTCAATATGGTCCCTGACAGAACACCCTTATATGGACAAAACAGCTTACAAATGCATGCGTGCGCGCGCACGCGTGCACACACACACACACACACACACACACACACACACACTGTAATGTGCTATGTGTTCCTCCAAGGGCCTGCATTTCCATTCTGGGAACTAAAATGACACTTGAACATGTCACCCCGGCTGCTTCTCTGTCAGGAGAGAACGGTCAGGATGCAGATGACTTGCTCTGTCCGTTACTGGGCTACTAATCATAAGTTCACTTCTCCCCATTGGAAAATAATGAATGCTCAGGCAGAGGAGCTGCAAGACCATGCATGTATGTATTGCATAACTGTTTGTCGGATCAAGTAACACTTCTCAGTGTCCTTCCTCATCTCTCTCTGGTACCAGTGTGTGGCGTGCTTTGAGGAGAATAAACTCGGAATGGCAGGTCCATTCTGCCGTTTGTTAGCTGTGGGACCACAGGCAAGCAACTTTTTGCCTCTCTCTGGGAATGGCGTGTGTGTATGCTAGGAGGAACACAGACGTTACTGGAGAACACAAAAAAAAAACACAGCCCAGTGTCTGACACAGGCTAAGTATCCAAATTAATTATGTTCATGGTCTTATCATTTTACAGTGTGGAAGGCAGCTGTTATCGCCAAAAGTTATATTGTGAGCTTTTTCCTTGACAGACGTTGAATTCTGTTACTCGAGCATATTCAAATGAGGAGCTATTAATCTGTTAGTTGGAACCATCTACAGGTTGGTAAACAGAAAAAGCTGTAGCCTGGGAGGAAGGAGTGCCATCAAAGCCACTGGAAAGAATTTAAAAAATAAAAAAATAATTTAAAGAGTCCTAGAAATTCACTACTCACAGACTCAGGATCTCAGACAGTGGATACAAGCGCAGACTTGTTTATATGTTTAAAACTCAATCAAATTAGGGGGGATATGTGTGCAAATGTGTCACTCTGGGAACAGGCGGGTGTTAGTGGTACCTGGTGCTGCTGAGCATGTCTACATTGCTCAGGACCACTGTCCACTCAAATGCTTTTCTGGACATTTGAGATAGCAATGCTGAAAGTGAGAAGCCAAATCTACCCCTAGCCAGTGCTCTGACCCCAAACCATCTGGATACGGCATACATGAAGCAGGAACCACACGAATGCTTCATGTGAGTTGTTTTGGAAGCACCTTCTCGATAGGCCCATGAAGATTGAGACCCTCACCCAAATTCCACAACTCACGAGTGGCTGAACTCATGCCACTGAGCCTGCCATCTTAGCTCTTACAAGTCTTGCCTCCCTTCGGACTTCTAGAAGTCCTTATACATTTTTATGGAGCTATGCTAAACTCAATGTCTACAAAGAGCCTACCAGACACTCAAACTCCTATGAAGAGAAGGATTAGTCACGTAGAATAAAACAAACTTGATCAATTCTTGATGTCTGCCCCAGGCATGGGGGATGTTTGTAGTGGTACTCTTGCCACGGGTTTGTCATCCTTAGATTCCTAGACCTTTATTTAAGGTCTAGCCAAGTGCCAGCCATCCATGTTCCTATATTCCTCTCTATGAACATCCTCACTTCTTTTGGCCAAGAGCCCATTTCTTGCCAAGTTGTGCACATCAAAGTGAATCAAGGATTGAAGAGTCTACTAAAAGGATTTATTCTATCCAAGGCTGTCCCTGGTTGCAGAGAAACTGCTGAAGTCTCCCGGTTCCTCACCCACATCACCCACACAAGATAGGAAACATCAAAGTTCATAAAAAAAAAAAGAAAAAACAAACAAACAAAAAAAGTCCTAACACACACTTCCACCCAAAGTTAAAGCCGAAGACCAAACAACCCTGGCGGTTGGGCTGATTTCATAAAACAGCCGGAGTGGCAAACAGCGGTGACTCTGAACTTGTGGGAGGCCAGAAAATAATTGACATTTTAAAGGAATTATGCAATGGTGGGCAAACTGAGATGGCTGGGGTTCAGGGTGGGAGAGGAAGACAAAGTCACATACCAACACACACTTAAACCACTCCAGCTCAGATATGAAACCAAAGCCCATTTTTTAGTTACAAAGATCTGAGGCTTGTGGGAGGAAATGAACAAAAATCCTAAGAGAAAATCATTAACAAACCACTCGGAACTACTGTCCCACAAGTAGTACTGTTAAGTAGGCTCCACTCGGTGTTTAAAAAGGAAAAAAAAAGGCAAATTTCCTACACTCCTGTGCAAAAAAACATCTCCTTGTAAGCACTCAACAACAACAACAAACTTATTAAAATACCATTGTCCTGGCGTTTATTATATCTATGAGGTACAACTTAAAATCTCCAAAACAGTCAAACCAAGCTGGGCGAGTAACTGAGGGCTGTGTAATGAATAAGGAAAGAAAACGAAGGAAGTCAAACCCCACCCCAGAAGAAACTAAAAGAAAACTTGGCCTGGCAACCTTGAAGTGTATAATCTCACCAGCTTCCTGTTTACTGACAACACAGACGCACACAAAACCACCCACATTAAGTTTTCCAGGAAGTTAAATATGTAAATAAAACAATTTGGACTTCTTTGGATTTTTTTTCCTAAACCACCTCCAAAGCTGACGAATGAGTTGAGGCAGCTTTCATTTAAAAAACAAGATCCCAGGGTCATAGTTTGACCTTCCCGAAGACTGCTGAGATATACCAAGATGAATCAGAGAGAACACTTTGTTTTTCTTATAAAACAAGCTAATTTTTTAAAGTCAGTTATCTGAAAGCAAAACAATCTATTATTTAGGCAACATAAAAAGTAAATAACTATTGAAAACTTTTAAAGTAAGATGGGTTTCTGCTAATGTCACCCTTAAAAGTGACTGCACTAAGTTCTTTCTTTTCCTGACATCCGAGCTGCTTCTACAAGGCCCATTGTGATGAAAAGAAAGTCGGTAATTACCCAGATGTTGTGTCTAGTCACCAAGGGCTGGAATTTCCCATATTTGCCCTTAGTGGCTCTGGAGTTGGCTGAAGAGGCTTTTCCAGCGTTTTCAGGCTCCCCAAGCCATGCAGGGTAACTTGCACCTGATGTGAGAGCTTTCAGATTCTCAGCCTGAGTTATGCAGAGTTTCACTGGGATGGTCCTTGTAGGTAGGCCTCAAAGAATGCAAATTTTCTAACTATGGAAATTGAGAAATATTTTGTCTACCTTTCTGGTCATTCTATGAGATGGAGAAGGAATGAACTACCCGTCTTTACCCTTTTCCTTTCTTCCAATCGCCCTTCCCACCAGAACCTGCAGAAATATCTCTTCTATACCTGAAGGCCACTGCTTCCTCAAGCCTCCATATCTTGAATGGCTGAGAGGCAGAATGAGCCTTGGCTCAACCCCCTCAACCCCCTCCCTCAACCCCCTCCCTCAACCCCCTCCCTCAACCCCCTCCCCCACCAGACTTCCTTCAGTCATCCATTTCATTCCGGAGGCTCCACTTACTCTAAAGCCACCACATGTGCATCCACTGAGACCCAGGGGTAACAGGACAGCACAAACTTGAGTCACACAGCCCCAAGAGCTCATCCTGCTTCAGCAAATAAGTGAGTGGTGAGACCCCTCACACACCCCTCGAGTCATCCCCCCCACACACACACATACATCCCACGCCCCAATCCCTGAACTGGTCCATGGAATGGGTGCAGTGAGCTTCCTGGCATCCTAGAGCTCTTTGAGGGTTATGCTGGTTGAAGTTCTCAGAGCAACACACATTGAGAAGGGCGTGGTGTGTGGGAAAGCAACCTTAGAGATGCCTGTGAGCAAGCACAGGAGGCCGACGGAACCCTGAAGAGCTGTCAGGGTGAGGGACACTTGCTTTTCCTCTCATGGTAACAAAACAACCAACAGATCGCCTTAACAAAAAGAGGTTCACTGTGCCTCTCAGCTTCAGAGCCGTTTGTCTCTCATGGCAGAAAAGGCCCTGCAGTAGAAATAGCTCAGTCCATGTCAACAGGAAAGTGAGGCAGCTGCTCACATCATGGTGGCCAAACGGGAAGCAGGGACCTACACTAGAGCCAGCGGCAGACATAACCTTCAAAAGCTGTTCTGATTCGTACATTTCTGCCAATCAAACCTCACCTCTTAAAGGTTCCACAGCCTCCCCCAAACCAGGATACCAACTAAGGACCAAATAAATGAGCTTGGGGAGACAGTTAAAGCCTCAAAGACCATGTGGCAGGCAGGTCCACTGCAGGAGGGAGATGGGAAGATGGGAGTTCAAACACAAAACTTCTTAGGCCCTGTGCAGTTCCAAAAAACGTTCTCTGTGAGGTCAATGATGTCCTGATGTTTGGTCACTGTGGGCCATGGTAACAGTGAATCTAAGAAGCCACCACCATCATTATATAATAGTGTACATGACAATCCAGCCTACACAGCAAATGAGCTCCATAAGACACAGTGGTGACAGCTGTGATGATGATGACGATAATGACATCACTTCCTATAATACTGACATCATTTTTAAAAGATTTGTTTGTTTGTTTGTTTGTTTGTTTATTAGGTATACAGTGCTCTGCCTGCATGTATGCCTGCAGGCCAGAAGAGGGCACCAGATCACATTATAAATGGTTGTGAGCCACCATGTGATTGCTGGGAATTGAACTCAGTGCTCTTCCTGGAAGAGTATCTAGTGCTCTTAACCTCTGGGCCATCTCTCAGCCCAATATTGACATTGTTTCAAAGTAGCTTACTATTTTCACCCTTACACATGTGATATAAAGTTCAGAGGTAATACAATCTTTACTCCTGAGCTACTCTGGCACATCCTTGTCACCCTGCAGGTAACTGACCTTCCCTTGCAAACAACTACTGGACAATAAGCTGTATTGTATTATCCCCAAACACTCAAGATAAGCCTTATGATCATCCCAGATATTTGAAAGCATTCTAGTCAGAATGAACTCAACCCAGTCTGGAGAAGTACTCCAGACCACAGATGTGGGAAGAAGGGATGGAGACAAAACCTGCCAGTTCCTCGAGTCATGAGTGGAAGGTTTGGAGGTGAAACCAAGGTGGCTAAAGTTCACAGGGCAGAGTAACAAAGGAGAGAGCTATAGAGGGTGTCTCTCAGAGCTACAGAGGGTGTCCCATAGATTGGCAAAGCCCCTTCCCCTCCCAGACTATGCAGCTAGGAACTTCACAGAGCTGGGCTCCAAACAAACACAGAGATTGGAAGGGACCAATCTCACTGCAGAAACTTGTGAAGACAACTAGGAATAATGAACATCCATATATTCAAAGTAGAAGACCAACAGGAAACTCACAGGGCAACAGACAGAGTGGAAGAGGAATCCGTAAAAGCCTAGAGCAGAGGCAGATCTGGTCCCATGCAATAAAATTTAAAAGCAAGACCCACAAGAAACAATTGTTACTCCAAGTCACTTAGCTTTGCGCTCAAAATGAGGTACAAGAATGTTTCTAAGAATATAGTGCCCAAGGTAGTCTCCTCTTTTATGACATGTGACCTCCTGCCAGAGATGGCTCAGCAAATTAAAGGATTAGCACAGAGAAGATAGCTGGGCATCTGAAACAAGAGAGACACTGCACTCAATTGGATGGTGAGAAGTGGCTCCCAGGAGCTGCTGTCTGACCTGCACATGAGACCATGCCATATGCAACATGCATGCTTACAGGTACTCACATATAACTGATTAATTTTTAAGAATCATAAGACATGCAAAACAATAGGGAAATGAAATTCACACAGAAACTAGGAAGCAGTCAAAGTCATCTCAGAACTGCACAGATGTAAAAATTACCAGACTTCCCCCCCCAAAAAAACATCAAAAGTAGACAAGAGGGGAATACATTACACCGAGAAAGTAAGTGTGCAAGGTCACACTTGACATAAAAATAGAGGGGAGGCTGGGGAGAGAGAGGAAGACACTAAAGATGGAGGGGGTGGGAGAAAAAGGATTGCGAGGAAGAACAAAAACAAATCATGTGTGGGAAATGCCATGATAAAATGCACCTCATGGATGGCAGGACTAGGAATGTGAGTGGGTGGGTTGGGGAGTTGGGGAGCGGGGGAAGGGGGAAAGGGATAGGGGGTTTTCAGAGGGGGACTAGGAAAGGGGATAACCTTTGAAATGTAAATAAAAAATATCTAATAAAATAAATAAATAAATAAATAAAATTTTAAAATGCACCTCATGGTAAGCAAACCACAATTTTAATTAAAAAGTTAAAAATTAAGTAAAAAGCAAAAGGTTATGATAACCATGTACCAAGGGGAAGTAGAAACTAGTTTTAAATGAGTAAAAAGCACAACACAATCAGTATGTGCCAGACACAGTTAGAGAAGTGGTCAGGTAAATGTTACAGCATCTCTTGTATGATAGGAGGGAAAGGATCCCATGGAAACTCAGCCGTCAAGTTATAAAACAACAAAATAAGAGCAGATACCTGTACGGCAGACAGAGGCAGACCTGGGAAGTACAGTAATTACTGAGATCAAAACCAACAACTAGGTTTCTGTGAGTCAAGGAACTGCCAGTAGAATAGACCAAACGCACGCAAGTCACCAACACCACACATGAAGAGTACAGTCCATGCAGATGCCCAAATGATCATAACGAACATTATGCTCAAGGCCACAGACATCAATTCAGAGCTACAGAACTAAGGTCTGGGTGGGGGGTGGGGGTGGGGGTGGGTGGCTCAATAGTTAAAAGCGCTTGTTGTTCTTGCCTAGGACCCAGGTTCGATTCCCATCACTCTGCATGGTGGTTCAAAACTATCCATAGCTCCAGTTCCAAAGGATCCCACACATTCTTCTGACATCTGCAGGTTCCTGGTGCACATACATTCATGTAGGCAAAACTTGCATATGCACCCAATAAAATAAGTAAATCTAAAAACAAAAATTTGAAACTAGGATTAACAGACCTGTTTTTAAAAGCAACAGACTGTGGGGATTTGCTCAAGAGGAAATCAGAAACCTCAATAAACTGACATTTGTTTTTGAAATAGAAAAATCTTCCCTAACAAACCAAAACAAACAAACAAATGGGAAAAGAAAGAACAAAGCAAACAAAACAAAACAAACCCCTAGCTCAGCCTCACATGGTTTCCCTGGCAAATTCCAACAAACACTGAAAGATGAAACAAACCCGAATCTAAACAATCTCTCCCAGAAAACAGAAAAGGCCCTTCCCAGCTCATAAAAACGAGGCCATCATTAACCTAGTGCCAAAACCAGACAAAGGCAACGCAAACATTCTCAGACCAGTATCTACCCTGAATATAGCTGCAAAACTCAGCAAAAAATAATAAGCCAACAAATCCAGCTGCGCATTAACAGTGCAGGACACATAGGGCTGATCCCAGGGATACAAAGTTGCTTCCCAGTGAACAGTTCGTCCATGTGATCACAGCATCAGACATTGAGAAGAGAACCACGGGAATAGATACTCAGTGCAAAAAAAAAAAAAAAAAAAAAAAAAAAAAAAAAAGGTAAACTTTAATCTCTTTAAGATTTAAATTTTTCTATAAACTAAAAGACATTCAGGTCATAAAGAAGTAGACAAAACTGTTCCCTGCACAGGCAATATGAATGAATCTCCATGTGTAAAACCCAGGAAACTGCAGGCCATGGGGGACTCGGGACCACTACATGGTCCCCGCGTGGTAGTTACATGAGAACTATTATTGCACTTTTGTAAATTAGTAAAGATTATCTTTTTGAGACAGGCTCTCCCTCTTTAGCCAAGGCTGGTCATAATTCAGGATGACTTTAAACTTATGGCAATCCTCTTGTCTTGCCTCCAGGTGTACAGATTACAGGCATAAGCCACCATTCTGAGTTAGATTTATATTTTGAAATTTTTTGTTTCTACTAGTCTCTCCACCAATAAAAGGAAGGATGTAATTCTTACATATAAATCTATTAAAACGAGCATCAGAAAACATTAGCACAAAACAAGTCAATGGGGACACATATCATGTGTATCAGTGGAAGAGTTCAACTCTACAAAAAGTTGCCATATATATGTGTGTGTGTGTGTGTGTGTGTGTGTGTGTGTGTGTGTGTGTGTGTGTTAGATTTATTTATTTTATGTATGTGAGTACTATCCCTATCTTCAGACACATCAGAAGAGGGCATCAGATCCCATTACAGATGGATGTAAGCACCATATAGTTGCTGGGAATTGAACTCGGGACCTCTGGAAGAGCAGTCAGTGCTCTTAACTGCTGAGTCAGCTCTCCAGCCCACTGCCACTTTTATTTAACAGGGATACCAATCAACATCACTAGAGACTGTTTTGTTTTGTTTTCGCTTTTTAAGATAAAGCAAAGCAATTCTAAAATTCACCTGGGAAGGCAACAACTCAAAGAGCCAAGGTAATTTTGAAGCAAGCATTAAACTAGGAGGACTCACATTACTGATATTAAGAGAGTTTGATCCAACAGCATTTGAGATGGTATTGAAATATTTGAGGGACAGATACATGGGCAGAAACACAGAACAGACATGGCCAAAGACTCTGACAGTAGTACCAAAGCAATCCAACTGAGAAAGGACTGGCTGCCCATAATATCAGACCTTACACCAATTCATCCAAATGGATTATATGGATCAAAAGCAAAAATATAAGCTTTCAGAAAAATTTTGGCCTGCTGTTAGGTAGAGTTCTTAGTAAATATATATATATATTTTAAAGATTAATTTATGTATATATAAGTACACTGTCACGTCTTCAGACACACCAGAAGTGAGCATCAGATCCCATTACAGATGGTTGTGAGCCACCACGTGTTTGCTGGGGATTGAACTCAGGACTTGTGGAAGAGCAGTCAGTGCTCTTAACTGCTGAGCCATCTCTCCAGCCCATAATTTTTTTTTAAAATCAAAAAATCAGATTTCATAAAAATTTTAAAAATTGCTATGCAAAAGACATAAAAAGATAAGTTAACTATATAAAGAAATATATATCCAGCAATGGACTTTAATCCAAGAAACACAAAGAACAGAAAAATTCAACTGAAAAGAAGAACTTCAATTCCAAAGTGAAAAGATACTTCACAAAGGCCCATGAATAGCAAACACAAACAACAAATGATGTTCAGCATCTTCCCAATCAGACAAGGGCAAAAAAAGTAAAAAAGAAACATCACTACAGATCTGTGGGCATGGGGCTAGGCAGGACCCATCAATACCAAAAGGTAGCAACAAGAATGCTCAAAGATCAATGGGAGGAATGCAAAGTAATACAGCCATCTGGAAGACACTTTAATAATTTCTGATGAATTTTTAAAGACATACTTGATCAAAGGACCCAGCAATCTCATTCCTATATATTTATTATAGATAAATAAAAATTTGCATTCAAACAAAAGTGTTTATAATTTGTTGTTATTGGCTTTATACTTTATAAAACCAATACTTTATATTGGTTAAATTTTATATGTTTTACATTTTATTTTGATAGAATGAATATATATATATATACATATATATATATATATATATATATATATATATATATATATATATATCTGCCTTCAAATAGACAAAACCAAAAAAATGTAAAAAGTTTATTCACAATTGCCAAAAAATTTTAAGCATTCTAAATATTCTTCAACATAAACAACTAAAGGACCTGTGGTATATCTATATCATGGAAACATACTCAGCCATGAAAAGAACTAATGATATGTGCAACAACCTCTCAGATCCATCTGAAAGGTATTATTCGGAGTAAGGCAGCCAGTCTCGAGAAAGGACTAGTACAAGATTTTACTTATGTGACATTTAAAGAAGACAAGATCACAGGGACTGAGAAAATTTCCCTTCTTGCCAATTGTTGGGAGAGTTTAAACTTTCAGGTCTGTACCTTGAAATACAGTAGTGGTTGTATGAATCTATGAAACTATTTAAACTCAGAGAATCATTTATAAAAGAAAATAACATTTATGCTATTCGAATTTTAAAAAACTAATTCATAAAACAAATCAAAACCACTACCTTCTTAACACCTCCCTATAACAAAAAACAACCAAATATAACTCAGATCCTTTCCTCCTCTTGTTCTACAGTCCACACTCCCTCCCCTGTTCTGCACTGACTAACTGTGCAAACCTGCAGCCAGCTTTTGAGTCCTCAGTCGTTCCTCCATCTTGACATACCACACTAGATCAGGTGATGTCAATGTCAGGGGATGTCAGTCTGAAATTAAATGGTGTTCTCCACAGCCCAGTGTGACTTCTCTGTCTTGCTGGGTCATTTGTGTCATCTCCTGAGTGGTTTTCTCCATGGTAGTTTCTGTTTGTCCTTTGACTGTATATATATATATATCAGCCCCTGCCTAAACAGTAGTACAGTGGTTTGAATGAAAATAACTCCTATAGGCCCATAAGGAGTGGCACTATTAGAAGGTGTGGCCTTGCTGGAGTAGGTGTCACTTTGTTAGAGGAAGTGTGTCACTGGGGATGGGTTTTGAGGTCTCAGATTCTCAAGTCATGCCCAATGTCACTCACTCTTTTTCTGCTGCTTGCAGATTCATATGTAGATCTCTCAGCTTCCTCTCAAGTACCGTGTCAGCTTTTGTGCCACCATGCTTCACATCATGATGATAATGGACTAAACTTCTGAATTGTAACCCAGTCCGAGGCCAGTCTGGTCTACAAAGTGAGTTCAGGACAGCCAGGGCTATACAGAGAAACCCTGTCTCAAAAAAAAAAAAAAAAAAAAGAAAGAAAAGAAAAGAAAAGAAAAGAAAGAAAGAAAGAAAGAAAGAAAGAAAGAAAGACAGAAAGAAAAGAAAAAATGTTTTCCTTTATAAGAGTTGCCATGGTCATGGTCTCTTCACAGTAATAAAAACCATAACTAAGACATAAGTTGGTACCAGAAGTGGGGTATTGCTGTAATAGCCCATCCTTATAAAAGTCTGATGCCAAAGGGAGTAAAGGGAGGGGTGTCCTCAGGGGAAGACCACATCCAGCTAAGGAATGTGGAACACTTTGGGACATTGGACTAGAAAAGAGGTTAGATGCTTTAAGTGGAGCTTAATAGGCCATACTATTAGAAGCATGGAAGACAATGGTGCTGAGGGTGACTTGAACTGTGAGGGGCCTGGCTTAAGAGGTTTCAGAGGAGAATATTAGTATGTGACCTAAAGATTGATCTTGTGATATTTTGGTGACAAATGTGGCAGCTTTCTGCCCTGGTCCAAAAAGTCTGCCTCAGGCTAAATTGAAGAGCTATGGATTAACAGCTTTAGTAGAGGAGATTTCTAGAAAGCCTAGTATCAACTCTGTTGCTTGATTATTAGTGGCTACACTTACACAGATGTATAACAAAAAGGAGCAAGCTAAGCAAGGAAAGTTACAAAATACACAGTTTGCTGAGAAAAGGAGCACCAGGAAGTGTGATGGAGCTGAGTCCTGTGCTCAAGGAGATAAACAGATTAAAGAAAAGCCTGATGCCAAAGGGAGTAAAGGGAGGGGTGTCCTCGGGGGAAGACCACACCCAGCTAAGCTTCCAATTTGTGAAAAGGACTTTTTGTTTTTTGTTTTGTTTTGTTTTTTAAGCTTAGGGCTGGGCATGGGACTGTACACCTTTAATACCAGTACCCCAGAGGCAGGCAGAATTCAGAGTTCAAGTCCAGCCCAGTCTACTGAGTGAGTTTAAGGACAACCAAGTTTAGGCAATAAAAGAAACCATTAAAAACAAAAAGCTGGTGAAAGGTGTCTGTGCAAGGGGTCCGAGTTCCAGCCACAGAAAAGAGCAGAACTTGAAGGTTTGGCCTCATGGTTCTGGCTTTTAGGGTCAAAGACACAAGACATAGGGTTATGGAATCTCTCTCCACAACTAAGGGCAGCCACTGAGGCCAGCTGTGTGTTGAGGCTGTCCCTGCATGAGGCCCAGAGAGGCCTTTGCTTGAAGCTGTGAAGGTGAAGACTGAATGACCTGGAGAACCTGAAATGTTGGAGATGTCGGAGTTGTGGGATACCTGCTGAGGAAAGTTGCTAACAGAGAGCAGAACCCACCCAAGAGAAGGAAGTGTGTGCAGTCAACAGAGCTGAAAAGAGTTGGTGATCTGAAGAGCCCTCTGACATCAGCCATGGACATGCAGAGTCTGGAGTTTGCCCAGCTGGTTTTCTGTCTTCCTTGGATCCAGTATTTTCCTGCTTAGATCCAGTATTTTCTTGTTCACTGGGCTCCATTTCCTCCCTTTTGGAATAGTAATGCATATCCCGTGTCATTATATGTTGGAAGTATGTGATCTGCTTTTTCACCTTGATTTTATAGAGGATTACAGTTTAGAGATAGCATGAGTCTCAGAAAAGACATTGAACTTTGGACTTTTAAACAGTGTGGATACTGTGGTAGATTAGAGGATGTTTAAAGCTGGACTAAATGCAGTCTGCATTATGATAAGGCTATATGCCTTTGGGGGCCAGGGAGTGAAATGTGGTGGTTTGAATAGGTATGGCCCCCACAGACTCTTGTATTTGGATGCTTGGCCCATAGGGAGTGGCACTATCAGGAGGTGTGGCCTTGTTGGAGTAGGTGTAACCTTGTTTGATGAAGTGTGTCACTGTGGGTGGACAATGAGGTTTCAGATGCTTAAGCTAGGCACAATGCCTCTCTCTCTCCCTCTCTTCCTCTAGCCTGCAGATACAGAGTAGAACTCTCTCAGCTACCTCTCCAGCGCCATGTCTGCCTGCATGTGGCCATGCTGCCTGCCATGATGCTAATGGATGAAATCTCTGAACTGTAAGCCAGCCTTAATTAAATGTTTCTCTTCATAAGAGTAGCAGTGGCAATCCACAGACCCCAAAAAAGCCAAATAACAAGGAGGGCCCAAAGGAGGATGTTGAATCTTTCTCAGAAGTAGAAATAAATATCAGAGGTGGGTGGGAGAGGGTATGGGGATGGGGAGCAGGGCAGGGGTGGTAAGAGGTGGATCAAGTGTAGGGAGAGCAGGGGAGAGAAAATGCAAATTCGAAGTGGGTGGGAGAGGCATCTCTAGGACCTGGAACCTGGGAAGGAAGGATGACCCCAGGGTGTCTATGGCATCTACTCTAGCTGAGACTCCTAGCAGTGGAGGCTATGGATCTTGAAGTGGCCACTTCCTATAGCCAGGCAGGACTCCCATTAGAGGGATAAGAACAACAACCCACCCACAAAAACTTCAATCCCAAATGTGTCCTACAAGATGTGCAAGAAACAAAGATGGAGCAGAGATTGAGGGCATGGCCAACCAATGACTGCCCCAAATTGAGACTCATCTCATAGACAAAAACCAATCCCTGACACTGTTAACGATACTATACTCTGTTATGTTTGCAGACAGGAGGCCTAGCATAACTGTCCTCTGAGAGGTTCCACCCAGTAGCCAGTGGAAAGAGATGCAGAGACCCACAGTCAAACATTAGATGGAACTTAGGGGAGTCTTGTGGAAAAGTTGGAAGAAGGATTGAGGGACCTGAAGAGGTCAGGGACTCTACAGGAAGATGAACAGAATCAACTAACCTTGACCCTTGAGCCTCTCAGAGACTGAATCATTAACCAAAGATGGAGCATGGGCTTAACCTAGGCCCTCTGCACATATGCAGCAGATGTGCAGCTTGGTCTTCATGTGGTCCCCCAGCAACTGGAAGCAGGGGTTACCCTTGACTCTGTTGCCTGCCTGTGGATCCTGGTCCCTTAACTCAGCTGCCTTGTCTGGCCTCAGTGGAAGAAAATGCACCTGGTCCTGCAGTGACTTGATATGCTAGAGGTGGGAAAGGGTGGGAGAGATACTGGGGGGAACTCCCCCTTCTCAGGGGAGAAGGGGAAGGAGGATGGGAGGAGGACTTATGTGAGGGGAGACTGGGAGGGGAGGGGGTCTGATATTGGGTAAAGTGAATAAATAAATTAATGAAGAAGAAGAAGGAGAAGGAGGAGGAGGAGGAGGAGGAGGAGGGGGAGGAGGAGGGGGAGGGGGAAGGGAGGAGGAGGAGGAGGAGGAGGAGGGGGAGGAGGAGGGGGAGGGGGAAGGGAGGGGGAGGAGGAGGAGTTGTTGGCATGGTCATGGTGTCTCTCCACAGCTCTAAGACAAGTAGCAAACATCATCCAATGACCCGGCATCACCTCAGGGTAAGTGCAGGCTCTGGTAGAGGCCTGTGGCCTCTCTCCTCTCACCCTGGGGTCTCTTTAACTTTCTTGTTTGAACTGTTTCCTTTCTTTTAGGTTTCCTCTTTCATTCAAACACCATCCTGCACACCCTTGACCATCTCAGCCAGGTCTTCCCAGACACCGCCTGTCACTTCCCAACACGGTGTCCGGCTTCTCTTCCCATCCACAGGGACAATTCTGCACACAATGGGGCTGTTCGGTTCCATCCTGGTTCCCCATCAACTGGTCAGCTGCTGGAGGGCAGGGGCAGGGTCATATCTGTTTCCAGTGCCAGACACAGAACCTGGTGCTGATAAAGAGCTGCTGTAGGTAACCCTAGCTGAAGGGAGACTAGAATGCCTGCTATAACCTAGAAACGGCAGCTAAACTTTTGCTTTATACCCTGTGGTCTTCCTGTCTGGTAGAGACAGCTTCAGCCTTGAGGTTTGGTTTGGATTTTGAAACAGAGTCTCCCTATGTAGCCCAGCTGGCCTTGAACTATAAATCTTGCTACCTCTGCCTGTCCCACATACTGGGATCACAGGAGTGTGTCACTTAGTCTAAGTTGTCTTTGGAGGCTTACAACACAGAATAAAGGGGGTTGGGGTGCCCTGGGTGTTTATGGGAAGGAAGGATGCCTGCACTGAAAGGAGCTAATGATATTCAGGCAAGATGAATGCCCCAGATCTTGGTTCCTTTTAATATTTATTCTAATGCCATTTTCCCTCTTTAATAGAATATGAGAGTCATTCAGATTTCAATAATTCAGAATATATTCCCGACTTGAAGATGGTTTGTCAGCTAGCCGCATTTGCTGTCCCTCCAGAAGCACGCCTAGCGCTGGGCCCTTGCGATTTCCCTTTCCGTGCCCTCCCACACCCCCACTTCTCTTACCTGCTTCAACCCAGCACCCTGCAACCATTTCAGCCTCCTTCATCATTTATCTTTCTACATCTTTCTATGTCTTCTCCAGAAACATTTCTGGCTCTCCACATGGGCTACACATCTTAATCTGAAAGGCTTTTGTTTGTAGTGATGTTACTCAAACTTTCGGATGAACAAAGAAAAAAGGAGTCTCATCCTCCAAATCCTAACTGCGAGACTCCGCCCCTCTGTTCCCACTGCTGCCAGCTGGAGCAGTTTGTGACTGTGGGGAATGGCATATTTTGGTTCATGAGAGTAATAAAGGGGCCAGAGAGATGATTCAACTGGTAAAGGCTAGCTGTGCAAACATGGGGACTCCAGTTTGATCCCTAGAACCCACAAAAAAAAATGCTTAGCATCATGGTACATTCTTAAAAATCTCACGGCAGGGGAAAAGCAGACAGGGATTTAATGGTCAATCATAGCCCCAACTTGGTGAGTTCTAGGCCAGTTAGAGACTTTGTCTCAAAAACATGATCCAGAGCCTCTGAGAAAGGACTCCTGTAGATGACCTCTGGTACACACACACACACACACACACACACACACACACACACACTACAGACAAGATAGTAATAAATTAACTAAATATATTAAATAATAACTAAAGATACTATGATCTTGCTCTCTATTAAAAAATATAGTGAATAGTAGCTTAAGCTTTTACAATCACAGATATCTACCAGTAAAATATTTTGAGCTGGCACAAATATATGATATGTATTTTTACTTATTTATGAATTATAGATGTATATATAAACTTATATGTATATGTACAGTGCTGATGTGAGCATTATAAACCATGCATTTGAAATTAGATTTTAAAGCATGAGATTAAATATAAATGATAAAAGAAGTTTTACTATTTCTTTCCACAACCCACCAGACTGTCCTGAATGCCACACTGGCGGGCACACCGTGCTTGGGAAATCCTGTTTACAGAGAATGATCCTTTCAGTCTTCTTCTGGAAAACCGTGTTGGGATTTTAGGGGAGGGAGATAAATAAACTAGATATAATAAGGGTGCCTGTGGTATATACCAATAGGAGGGGGCCAAGCCCTGTCTCTATTCCATGTGTTTACCAACTCTGTTTTCCAAATGAGCTTGTCACCATCTCTCATTCTTCAATTGTCACTGGAAACTGAGTATGGTGTTAAAATATCAACTTGACACAATCTTGGGATTCACTTAGGGACTGCTTTTAGATTTATTGAACTATGGACATGTCTATTGGGAGTTAAATGACTATATTAAGAGAGATAGGAAGACTCTCCTACTGTGGGTGACACCATTCCCTAGGCAAGGGATTCTGAACTGGGTAAGTGTAGAAAATGAGCAGATTCACTGTTCCCTGCTCTTGGCCACAGATGTAATTGGCTAGCTGCTTCAAATCCCTTCCACCTTGACTTTCTACAACGATGAGTCTGGAATTGTGAGCCAGGTAAGCACTTTCTCCCACCAGTTGCTCTGGACAGGTATTTTATCATAGCAACAGGAGATGAAACAAAGACAGGCTGAGTCCATGGAGCATGTGGTCCTGGTAGTTTTCAAGGGGCTGGTGTTCCTTTATCATAGACTTTACTTGTCAAGAGAAGCTCTTGGTCTCCTGCATTCTAAGTGTGTAAGCTCCGTGTGCCACAGGACATCCAGCTACAGGAGAAAAGAAACCAAGGCCATATGTCTGTATCATTTACCTAAAGGAGAACAGGAATTCATACCTTGGCCGGAAATCAGTGTAAGTTTGGGTTCTGTTGCTGACAACAACCAAGGAAGCTCATACAAACCACTGAGGGATACTCTGAGAGATTTGATGTCATTCATTCATCCCCAAATTCTTTCAAGATCAGGTACTATCCTGCTGTCCATGGTGGTCCACTATCAAAGAAAAAAGTTCCTGAGCTGAAGATGCTGACTCGATGGCGGAGGAGGCAGAGAATAAATGAGCGGCTGCAATGAAGTCTGGATTATATCCCAAGAAAAAAATACACATGCGGTGAACAATAGAAATAATTTGTCCAGGATGTCATGGAAAGGACTAGAGACGGGGACATGAAAAACCGCTGTGTAAGAACATGCCAGGCAGAGACAACAGCAAGTCTGTGGCCATCGCTTTCCTCATTGGTGCAGCAAAAATCCCAGAGGAAAGCACTCAAGAGGTCGCATTGCTTTTGGCTGAGTGTTTATACAAGGATACAGACCATCCCCGGCAAAGGCACAGCAGCAGGAGACTGAGGTCTTGCTTCATCTGCAATCAGGATGCAGAAGAAGGTGAATGCTCGATATTCAACTTGCCTAGAACCCCAGCCAATGGGATGGTGCCATCTACATTTAGGGTGGATCTTCCCACCGCAATGAACCCAATCAAAACACTGCAAATTCCTTCACAAATATGCTCAGAAGTTTGTCTCCTAGGTGATTCCTGACCCTGTCAAGTTGGCAATGTCAAACACCCCAAAGTTCAAAGGCTCCAAGGTAGGCCTGCTGTGCTGGAGGGGGAGGAGGAGGGTTAGTAGGGAGGGGGAACGGAGGGGAGGAGAGGGAGGGGGAGGGGGAGAGGGAGAGAGCACTGTGTGACCAGAGTAGAGTGAAAAGGCAGAAAGAGGTGAAGGAAAGCCAACATGGCCAGGTGAGCACATCTTAGGAGCACAGGGGCCTGTGGAGCTTTTCTCTCAATGAAAAGGGACATCTTAGCAACACAGCTACCAGGCCATCGATTTTTTTCCATTGTATCCTACGTATGGGAAACACACAGAGGGGATATCCCTTTCTAGATGTCCCAGTGATGCTCCGGGTATGTGAAGATCCAGCCACATCAGGACTGGAGGGAGGTATGGCCCAGTGCCAGGAGTCAGGCTCAGGTGACAGGTTCAGCTGGGGAGGGGAACCCATCTGTCACCAACATGCTCCCCACTACTCATCCAGTGTCTATAGGTGGCAGAGGTGTTAATACTGGGGCGTTAGGCATCAACCAAGCATGTGTTGCACCCGAGGACTCTCACTTTGTGTGCTCTTTGAGCCAATATCTATCCCAAACAGCTCACACCAGCTCATAAAGAACCCTACTGAGGTTTGGATGTGGTCTGTCTTCCAGGATTTGTGTGCTAGAAGCTTGGTGTCCAGTGTGGGAATGTGAGAGGTGGTGATACTCTTGAGAAGTGACACCTGTTGGTACTAAATGAGGCACTTGATTATGATGACCCTGGGGAGAGGTTAAGGCAGTTTTCATGGGATCCTGGTGAATTCTCAGAAGACGATTGCTTTAAAACAACAAGCCTAGCCCTCCCCAGTTTTAGCATGTGAATTCTCTCCCATTACATGATTTTCTATTTTCATGCCACCCATCAAAGCCAAGCCAGTGCTAGCACCAAGCCCTTGAATCTCTAGAACTATGAGCTAAGTAAACCTCGTTTCTTTATAAAGCACCAGCCGCAGGCATTTTACTCTAATACTGGAGCAGGGAATACTGAGATGAACCCTAAATATCACTTAGCACTTTGAGGATGCTGGCCATTTATTATGGTCCATTGGGTGGTTTTGTCATGAAAAATTGGGGTGCATACTCTATTATTATACCTCTAAATTGTACGACAACTTCATTCTGTCATAAGATTCTTTGTGAATAGAAATCCTTTTTCTTTGTTCAGGGAAAACCACTCCCCAGAATTTCCGATCTTCCAGTGACTCACAGGTTTCTTCACATTGTTTTTATGTATAAACACACGGCTTTGAGCTCACAGGATATAGGGACAGACAGGGAGAATAACATTTATCATGTGGGGTGACCTGGCCAGTTAGTGGACAGCCTCAGCAGAGCATAGCAGTTACCTCAATTTGTCCTGGAACAATTACAACAGTTTGCCCACTTCACAGATGGAGATGCCAGGGCCGTGAGGATGCCCAATGCCCGAAGGAGACACCAGCCAAGCACTGTGCTTAATTGACACTCTCCAAACATGGTTTCAGTTTTGGGCTCCAGTGATCATTCAGGGCCAATGTTAGGAATGAATGGCTACTGAAAAGCTTCACACACTTTGAAAATCTCCAGCTCTCTTCCATGTTAAAAGGTCCTTTCTCTCCAAAGCCCCAATTCTACAATTTCATATGGAATAAACTTCAGTTCCTTCTATTAGTGAATATGTTAGCATCCTTGGATACAGGCAACAAGAAGTGATTATTTAAGTCATGTTTCTGAGTATGAGTGACATTACTAGATGTCTTCTAGTGCAACGATACCTTTATTTAATGACATAACTTACATTTTAATATCATGTTACTATGACTGAGGTGAGGGCACACATCATCACATATGCCACAACATAGCGTGTTAAGTCAGTTCTCTGAACTCGGGACATCAAGCCTGTACCATCAGGTTGCAAGACCCTTTACTGCTCAGCCATCTCGCCAGCTATAATCATACCACTTAGAGAATTAAAACAGAACAAAACAAACAAGCAAACCCTCAGATATACTCTAGACAGATGGACAGGATTAAGCAGTAAGGTCATTGAGCTTCTGATGTGAGAAGGAGGAAATTCTGAGAAGGGCAACTAGAGGCAAAGCCAAGCTCCCTGGACACACTCCACATTTCTGCTTGGAGTCCATAGAGTCCTCACCACTCCGGCATCAGAGAGTAACTAAGCTGCATCTTCCAGGGGTACTTACACTAGGTGCCAATCACACCGCAGTCCTTGGTGATGGTCAAGTCATTGTACGTAAGCATTGAGCAGAAAATATAGCCAAATTTACCATTGTGACCAGGCATATTAGCACCTGCCTGTAATCCCAGTGCTGATACAGTGTCTCTGATGCAAGCTTGGGCTACGTAGTGAGTTTGAGACCAGCCTATGTGAACCCCTTTTACAGGAAAAAAAAAAGTTATCACTTTTTAAAACTTTCTTTACCGGGTCTTGCTGCACCTACAGATGACGTAGGTTTGGTTCCCAGCACCCACGTGGCAGTTCCCAACTCTCTGTAACTCCAATTCCAAGGGATCCGATGCCCTCTTCTGGTCTCCACAGACACCAAGCACACACATGATGATGCACATATACACACATGCAGGCAAAACACTCATACACATAAGATAACAGTAATCAAAATTTCCTAAAAATTATTTTTCATTTCTTAGTGTCATTTGTTTGGCTTGCTTTTAATTATTAGGAACAGTACTGAGTTTCATGATGTTATTTTCAAACAAAATGCATTTTTAAAAATTCCCCCCATTCCTTCTCTCCCATCCTCCACGAGCCCCCCAACTTCCTATGTACCTTCAGGTTTCACGGGCCCTATTTCCTTCCCCATCATGGTCTACATCTCGGCTTCATCATCCAAACTGAAGACTCTCTACAAGAAGACACCCTTCCCCCATCCAGCACACATTTCCCCTTGTTTTCTTCTACTGTAGCCATGGTAAATACACCTGTATCCATAGGGACCAAGCCTGTGGAAACAATGAGAAAACTCAACCAGGATTAAGATGGCCAACTGCAACCAGCACAGAGTCTCAGAGAACAGAGATGGGTGAGGCCAAGACCTGCTGGACAGGACGTGGCAATTCCAAGAGCAGCTGCCCGTGACCTCATAGGCAATAAACTCCAAGCCTCTCCTTTAATTAAAATGCTCACATCACTGGATACAGGTAACAGGACATGACTTAAGCTTTGTGTCTCTTGGTATGTCTCTTACCCGTTGTGCAATGAAGACCCAAATTCTAGGTTCTCCAGCCTCCCAACCAAGATAAAAATCCCCGTGTCCTTGTATACAATATCCCATTTTCAAAAATGTTGACTCAGTTTGGCAAATGGCTGAATGCGGGAAGGCAATCGTGTAATGTCGGGAGTCATGTTCTGAGTACAGTTCACTTCGCTCATGCTTTAGGGAAACAGTTGGCAAATTGCAGTTCCTAGGTCAAAGCCAGCCTACTAGTCATTTTTTTATAGATAAAAATTTATTGGAACACAGGCATTCCTGTTCATTTAAGTACTTCTGCTACTGTCATTTGGCAAAGCAGAGATGACCAGCCATGACAGAGACTCCACCCACAAGCCTAAAGTATTTGCCATCGGATCCTTTACATAACGTGTTTACTGATCCCTTTCTCGATAGAAGTTCTCAGGATCTTGGTCCTTTTCCAACACTGAAGAAGAAAGATTATGGAAAGATTCCCTGGTCCTTTGGCATCACAGGCAAACCAGAAAGTGATTGTTTTGACCTCACAAAACCAAAGGTCAGTTGGATAACAACGGACTTTCACGGAGCCACTCTGGGTCTAAGAAACAGCCACGCCCACTTTAGAACCCCAGTGCTGCTCACTGCTCACTGCTCACTGCTCTGCTTCCATCTATGCCAGGCCCCCGCTGCGCTGTTTGCCATCTTAAGCCACCCTTGTTTCACTGTCAGTCACTGTTAGGTAAATAATAACAACCACATCTGAGGTTTTGTGGCGATGCCCTCTACACTCGACTCTTAAGGAAGTTCGACAAGGATGCAGGGGTCGCTGGCAGAGTCATTTAAAGTGCTTGATTGAATCTGACTTCCATCCCCAGAACCCACGTAAGAAAGCCAGGCACAGAGGCAGACATCTATAATCCCATGTCTGGGGAAGCAGAGTCAGGAGGATCTTCAGGGCTTGCTGGAGAAAGCACTCTAACTGAATCAGCAAGCCTTGGGTTCAGCGAGAGACCCTTCATCAAGAAAGAAGGGAAAGAAGGGATTGAGAAAGACTGGGGGTGGGGTCCTCTGGTCTCCATGCACCTGTACTCACACACAAGCACCCCTACTCAAACACACATGTATATGCATGCACACTCGCACAGACACACATACAATGACGTTAGTCTTCTGGGGTAGGAGTAACACTGGCATGCAGATATGTAGAGTCAAACTTTATTGTCTGGTGGCCACCTCCTTCTTAGAATTCTTTTTTTTTTTTTTTTCCTTTATCCAGTGCATTCAACCCCCATCCCCCTGACTGTGCATATAAAAGAAAGAAAATGAACATAGAGCTCTTGATGTTTCAAAGACAGGTTTAAGAGAGACATAGAAAAGTCTCCTTTAAGATGCATTGAGGCAGCAGTGGCAGCAGCGGCAGAGGTGCCTCAGTGAGTAAGAGGGGGTCCAGCACACACTTCAGGCAGCTCACAACCTCATGTAACTCCAACAAGGCAAGGGATCTGGAGTGTGGAGTCTGGGAAATATTGACAATCAGGAAAGACAGCGTAAGCACTAAGTAAATGTGGCATGTTTTTGTTTTAAATAAATGGGTATAGGACAGAAGGTGTTAAAAGAACAAAGAAAGAGACAAACAACCCGCAGTCTGAGCACAGTACTTTCCCCCTTTCTCCCAGTTCTAAAGAAACAGTGTGCAAATGGAATTAGACAAAGGCTGACCATGAGACCATGTACACGAACACAGACAAGGCTCTTCCACAGGTGCGCGCGCGCGCGCGCGCGCGCGCACACACACACACACACACACACACACACACACACACACACACACACACACACCTCCTCTGCATATTCGTGTGGGAATGATGCATCTGTTCATGGGCAGAGGTGTAGGGAGGGCAGCAACCCAGTGGGGAGAAGCACAGGCCTGGCTCTGCCACTGTGAACAGTCAGCTATGGATACACTTTTAGGGAAAATTGTGACATTTGAATATGGGTGTTAGGGAATACTAGGGAATACATATTAATTCTGTTGATTTGATAGTAATACTATGATTACATCATTTTAGAGCTACATAATGAACTACTTAGAGTTCAGATGTAATAATTACTATAATTTATTTTAAAACACTTCAACTGAAAATAAACAAGGAAAGAATTTAAAAAAACAAAAAACCACGATCATCTACCAGTGATTCCAGCATTCCAGGGACTGAGGGAGGAAAACTGGGAGTTCAGAACAGCAGGGCCTACATAGAGACCAGACCCTGGGTCAAACAGGGGGCTGGAGCCATGGCTCAGTAGTAAAGAGCTTGCTGTAGGACTATGAGGCCTGGAGTTTGCATTCTCAGAGCCAAGGCTAAAGGCAGGAAGGTGTGGTGCAGCCCAGAATCTCAGTCCTCAGAAGAGAGAGGGGATCCCTGGGGCAAGCTAGCTAGGTAAACTAGCTACAATCAGCAAGCCCTGGGGTCAGCAAGACTCAATAAAACAAGTGCAATCTGGTCTAGAGAGAGGCTCCATTTCAAGTTTGGGCCTCCACGTGCATACACACAGGTAAGTTTATGGGCCTCACAACCTACACATGAACCTGCAGACATTCAAGCATGCCTGCACACCACACCCACATACCCACACAGTACCACCCCCTACATACATATACACACACTGCTTTCCCCCACCCTACAGGCGCGTGCGCGTGTGTGTGAGCACACACACACACTTTTTAAAAAGAAAAACAAGAGGGAAGAAAAGGGTGGAGGAGGGGACAGGAGAGAAGGGGAGGGGGACATGTGGGGGGTACAGATGGAGAGGGGGGAACAGATGGGGAGGGGAGGAGGACAGGAAGGAAGAGGAGGGGAACAGGTGTGGAGGGGGGACAGATAGGGAGGGGAGAGGTGTGGAGGGGGAGAGGTGTGGAGGGGGAGAGGTGGGGGGAGGGAAACAGATGGGGAGGGGAGGAGGACAGGTGGGGAGAGGAGGGGGACAGATGGGGAGGGGAAGGGGAGAGGTGTTGAGGGGGAGAGGTGTGGAGGGGGAGAGGTGGGGGGAGGGAAACAGATGGGGAGGGGAGGAGGACAGGTGGGGAGAGGAGGGGGGCAGATGGGGAGGGGAAGGGGAGAGGTGTGGAGGGGGAGAGGAGGGGGGAGGGGAGCAGATGGGGAGAGGAGGGGGACAAGTGGAGAGAAGAGGGGGACAGGTAGGGAGGGGAGGGAACAGGAGGGGAGGAGGAGGAAAGATCATAGTGAGAAAACTAACAACTGTTGAACTGACTGGGTGATATAATCACCTCTATGTTTATGCAAATTGTGATTTTTTACAGGATAGAAAGTTTAAAGAAAAAAACCAATGAAAATGATCTCCTTCCTGTTTGTTTTATGAACATGCATGCTCTCAGAGTCAGAACTGACTCTAGGGCTAGATTTTTGCCTCAACTCTCCAGAACACTAATTCACATTTCCCACTGGACTTAAGGCATGTTTAACACACACAGAGAAAGTCTCTTATCCACAGGGATAGGTCCTAAGAGCCCTACCTGACGGACTGAAATCTCAGATTTCACCAAACCTGCAATACACTGGTTTTTTCCCTATACTTATTTCTGAGAAAATTTAATTTCTAAATTAATCACTCAATTAGATGAATAATAAAATAGAACAATTATGTCAATAGACTGTAATAAAAGGGATGTCACCAGGCTTCTCAAAATAGTGCACAACTCTAAACTTATGAATGGTTTGTTTCCGGAATTTTCCGTCTAGCATTTTGGACTGCAGTCAACTGTGAGTAGGTGAAACCATATGCAGTTATATGGTGGTTAGTGGGGACTACCGTCTGAGGGCTGAGAGTGTCGGAATCAATGCATGAGTTAGTTCACGTTGCCAGAACAGATTACCATCAACTTGGGGCATGAAAACAAAGAAAGGTCAGTATCTTTGGTGTGTGTGTGTGTCCCTGTGTGTATGCAGATGTGTTTACATGTGAGTATGTGGAGGTTGGAGGCGGTTGTCTGATGTCTTTTAGGCATCCCTCTCTATCTTAGTTTTTGAAGTGTTATCTCTCTGGAGTCCCCTGAGTGAGGCAGACAGACAGGCCACCAAACCCTAGGAACCTTTGTCCCACTGCTAAGATTACAGGCACGTGCAGTTAAGCCCAGAGTTTTCATTTTTACTTTATTTATGTGTATGGAGTGGGATATGTGCACATGAACTCAGGGCCTGTGAAGGCCAGAAGAGGACCCCTTGGAGCCAGAGTTACAGGCAGTTAGTTATGAGCCACAAGATATGGTGCTGGGAACCAAACTTGGAGCCTCTGTAATAGTAGCAAGTGCCTTCAACTGCTGAGCTATCGCTCCAGCTCGTAAATGTATGTGTTTATTTTTCCGAATCTCGACTTTTATGTGGATACTGGGGAACCAAACTTAGGCCCTCAAGCTTGTACATCAAACAGCTTCACTGACGGAACTATCTCCCTGCCCTTTGTGTGTGTTTGTGTTTCTGTAGGGCAGAGGTCTAATAGAGGTGGTCTTGGGCCAAGTCCTGCCTTTGGCACCAGAATTCTATCAGAAAAACCTTCTCCGTGTTTCTAGAGGCTTCCAGAATTTGTTTAGCTCATGATTGTTGTCCTCCTTGACACAGCCCAGAGT
Source organism: Mus musculus (assembly GCF_000001635.26). Classification (NCBI taxonomy): domain Eukaryota; kingdom Metazoa; phylum Chordata; class Mammalia; order Rodentia; family Muridae; genus Mus; species Mus musculus. The sequence goes on from NC_000072.6 coordinate 99,563,737, forward strand.
TACCTGAGAAAGGAATCTCAAGTGAGGGATTGGCCTATGGGCATATCTGTGGGGAATTATCTTGATTGCTAATTGATATAGATAAGCCCAGCCCACTGTGGGCAGCACCAACCCTAGGCATGTGGCCCTAGGCTATATAAGAAAGCTACCTAGTCAGGAGTGTGGGAGTGAGCTAGTATTCCTCCGTGGTTTCTGCCTTGACCTCCCAAAATGATAGACTGTGACCTATAAGATGAAATAAATCCTCTACCCCCACTAAGTTGCTCTTAGCAAGAGTATTTCATCACATCAAAGAAAATAAACTAGAGTGGTCTCCCTCTATCTTCAGCACCACCCACCTTGAATCTTTCTCTGTCTCTTCGAATCTGTCTCTGGCTACAACTAGAAAGTCCAGATGAAACCAGGCTGTGAGTAGGGCAGACATCAATAATTAATGATAAGTCCTACACTATAAGATCCACACCCCAGTGTATATGCACAGCCCCATCTGCAGGGTGCGTCCAGATATCCACAGGTGCTATGTGTACAATGTCAATATCTCTGCTAGGGTATTCTTGTTCCCACCACAAATACTATTAAAGGACCTACAGATAACATACATAGTATGACTACATATTAAAAAGACCTCAGCAACACAACTCCCATTCCATCTATCAGTGAGAATGGCAGCCAAGCACACACCAGCATATGCACATATGTTTCTTCCTTTAAGTCACCGGGTCCCAGGAGGTGTATACTCTATCTCCATGGCACAGTCAAGTGTCTAGAAGGTTCTACTATTCCCTGGAGTAGAACTTTAATGAAGGCCAATGTGATCATACAAGTCATGAGAAAACTCTGGAATCTCCCAGCCACTGTCCGATCTCTGACTACTCTAACCTCCTGTTTCAATTATAATTATTTCACCTCTTTCACATCTTTATTTTTTTCCATTCCTTTTTAATAGAAAAAAAAAAAAACCTACATCCTATTAGATGTCTCCTGGAAAAAGCAACCCCCCTCCTCGCAAATATGGGAGAAAGTAACCGTTACCCATCTGGGACATGTCGTTGGCTTGCACAAACTGACTGGGACAGATGTCACTTTGAAAACATTTAACTTGAAAATTGTGTGGTTTGGGCCTAGAAAGTACAAAAAACTGTGTTTCTTAAGTCAGAAAACGCTGGTTAGGAGCCTCGTAGGGAGAACCCAGCAATGAAAAGCCAGGGGCCCTGAACTGGCCCTGGGGGAGGGGCTTGTGGCTTTGGTGGCTCCTGTTCCATAAGAATCAATGCTCTGATACATTTATAGGGATGATGTAGGATCCCATACCATAAACCTAATTCTCATTTCCCTGTCTTGATTTCAAAATGAGCCCAGACAGTATATTCCTTATCTAAGACTTCAATCTGTGTGTGTATGTGTGGTGTGGGGTGGTGTGGTGTGGTGTGGTGTGTGTGTGTGTATGTCTGTGTGTGTGTGTTTGTGTGTGTGTGCACATGTGTGAAGACCAGAGATCACTCCTCAAGTGCTGTTCTTGTTTTGTGAGATAAGCTCTCTCCTTTCTTTGGGACTTGCTAACTGGGCTAAGTTGGCTGGCCAGTGACAGCAAGGATCTGCCTATCTCTGTCTTTGCCCTATACCCTATACCCAGCTTTTTAAATGCAGGTTTTGGGGGTTGAATTCAGGTCCTCACGCTTGAACCGCACACTCACCAGACTGACTGTGAGTTAGTTTTTACAACTGATGTACAAGTTTTGCATAGAGAATTGATTTAGCATATGAGCTCTTGTGTGCTTGTTTGTTTTTAGATATTTTATTTTATTTTATTTTATTTTATTTTATTTTATTTTATGGGAGTACACTACAGCTGTCTTCAGGCACACACTAGAAGAGTGCATCGGATCCCATTTACAGATGGTTGTGAGCTATCATGTGGTTGCTGAGAATTAAACTCGGGACCTCTGGCAGAGCAGTCAGTGCTCTTAACCACTGAGCTATCTCTCCAGCCTGCTTGTTTATCAAGACAGGGTTTCTCTGTATAGCCCTGGCTGTCCTGGGACTCACTTTGTAGACCTGACTGGTCTCAAATTCAGAGATCTGCCTGCCTCTGTTTTTGGAGTGCTGGGATCAAAGGCGTGTGGCACCACTGCCTGCCTATGAATTCTTTTTTTTTTTATTCTTATTAGGTATTTTCCTCGTTTACATTTTCAATGCTATCCCAAAGGTCCCCCATACCCACCCCCCCCCAATCCCCTACCCACCCACTTCCCCTTTTTGGCCCTGGCGTTCCCCTGTACTGGGGCATATAAAGTTTGCAAGTCCAATGGGCCTCTCTTTGCAGTGATGGCCGACTAGGCCATCTTTTGATACATATGCAGCTAAAGACAAGAGCTCCCGGGTACTGGTTAGTTCATATTGTTGTTCCACCTATAGGGTTGCAGTTCCCTTTAGCTCCTTGGGTAATTTCTCTAGCTCCTCCATTGGGGGCCGTGTGACCCATCCAATAGCTGACTGTGAGCATCCACTTCTGTGTTTGCTAGGCCCCGGCATAGTCTCACAAGAGCTATATCTGGGTCCTTTCAGCAAAATCTTGTTAGTGTATGCAATGGTGTCAGCATTTGGAAGCTGATTATGGGATGGATCCCTGCATATGGCAATCACTAGATGGTCCATCCTTTCGTCACAGCTCCAAATTTTGTCTCTGTAACTCCTTCCATGGGTGTCTTGTTCCCATTTCTAAGATACAGAAAACATTTCCTGACTAGTAACAGGTGCTGAAAGCCCAACAGGCCTCTACTGGTCCACTTGAAAAGATGTCTCTCCTCCACGGGCTCTCCAAGGTGACATCACTGTCCTTCTGGGGTCAATCCCTTAGAATCTCGGGCAGGAAAAGCACACGTGGAAACCCTGACCCTGGACTCTGCATGGTCCTGTCATGATTTTTCTCTATCTTTCCCTTTTCAGTAACACACAACACACTCTACAGAAATGATGCATAGACATCTGGGGGAGAGTAGGGACCCTTCAGTCAGTACAGTAATTCAGAACTCTCATCCCTCAAGGACAGTGCCAATGGCCTATTCTCCTAACTGGCTAATGAGCACTGAAAAGCCCCATAGCCACCTCCAGCCACCCCTCCCCCCAGTTCTGCCAAACACCCCGAGTTTAAGATTTCTCCCTTTAGGAAATAGGAATAATCTAGCCACGAGATGGGGATACTTAATGCTTCTTTTAGCATATCCTTCTGGAGCAGAGAGGGCTGCCCAGGGCCTTCACACAACGCCGCCTCTCCGGTCTCCAACTCAGCTCCACTTGAGACATTTTTAGGACCTCCTCCGGAGGCTCAGGCCCAAGCAGATGTCCCTCTCGCCCCCAATCCAAAGCGGTGTGGTGTGAGAGAACACAAGACAGAGGAAAGGGGGAGGGGGAGAGCTGTGGTAACCATGTGTCACAGCATAGAAAGTGTTTGTAGATGAAGGGAAAGTCAAAGGAGAAACCAGGAAGCAGAGAGTTCACAGCCCCATGGGAAATAACCAGCTGCTGCCTGCAGAGCCAGGCAGAGGTGTGCTTTAGACGGTGGGGTAAAGGTGACAATGTTGCTAGGCTTTGGACAGAGAGGGCCAAGCTTGAACATCCCAAGGCCGTGTCTCACCTTTGCACTAATGACATGTTCTTTCCTTTCTATCCTTCTTAGAAGAGTTTCATGTAGTCCAGGCTAATCTTAAACTCACAGTACACCCTGTACTCTGGATCTCCCTGCCTCTTTCTCTCCAGCATTAAGATAACAGATGTGCACCACCATGCCTGGTGCATGCCCCACCAGGGACTGAACCCAGGGCTTCCTGCATGCCAGGCAAGCACTCTATCCAGCTCCATCACCAGATACATTGGTGGGCTGTAGAGATGGCTGAGCAGGTACAGGCTCTTGCTGCCAAGCCTGATATCCTGAGTTTAATTCACAGGACCTGAGTGGTGGGAGGAGAGAACGGAGTTCTGATCTCCACGTGTGTGCCTTTGCACATGTGCACATCCACACATAAGAAGTAAATATGATAAAAAGTTAATTAACATAGGCTTACAAATAAGAGTTAAGGGAAAGTGATGCTCAGAAGGAGACACAAAAGAAACAAGAAGCAGAGGCGTGAGTTAGGGTTATGGTTCTGAACATTACACATATCCAATGTGGGTGTGAGCTCCTCCAGAGAATACTGTACATGAAAACAGAGCAACTGCAGACTTACACTGCAGAGATGAGTGCATCAATAGCCTCCTCCACTTTCAGCCCCTACATCCTGAGCGAAAGCAGTCCTATTGCCTGCAATTCCCAGCCTGCTTGGTTACCTGTGTGGTCTCTTCCTGAGGAGTCCCATGAACAACCCCCAACATCTACTGTGATGATTTGTATATGGGAGTGGCACTATTAGAGGGTATGGCCCTGTTGGAGTGGGTGTGTCACTATGAGTGTGGGCTTTAAGACCCTCATCCTAGCTGCCTGGAAGCCAGTATTCTGCTAGCAGCTTTCAGATGAAGATGTAGAACTCTCAGTTCCTCTTGCACCATGCCTGCCTGGATGCTGTCATGTTCCTGACTTGATGATAATGGACTGAACCTCTGAACCTGTAAGCCAGTCCAATTAAATGTTGTCCTTATAAGACTTGCATTGGTCATGTGTCTGTTTATAGCAGTAAAACCCTAACTAAGACCTCTACCATGGTCACTGCTGCTTTGTAATAGAAAGTAGACATGAACGGCCCCAGAGGACACCTCCAGCCCTTGAACTATGGAGAAGGCCCCTCTGCCTCCATGCACTCCCTACTGTCCTGCCTTCTCAAAGGTATTGTTGTCTTGGTCTGCCAGAATCAGGTTCCTCCATCATTTGATGAAAATACCCTAGGTTTTGGTGGTTTTGTTTTGTGTTGTCCTTGAAGGAACCAGAGCGTCTATGGGCCAGCTGGGATTCCTCCTTGAGTGGAATGGGAATCAAGCTTAATTCAGCGGAGTTCTGCACCATTTCAGCGATAGCATTTGGCTCCAAGTTGAGCCTGTGAGCCAGTCACAGCCAAGGAAGCTAGACTGTAGGGAAGGCTGCCTTGCTGTGGAGAAAGATTGACTCTAGCCATAGATGTTGCTGGGAGGGTGGGGCTCAGGAATCAGGTGGGAAAGGAAAAAAAGCAGAAGGAGTACAGGGAGGGGAGGGGAGAAAAGGGTGGGGGAAGAGAATAGAGAGAGAGGGAGAAGACAGGAGAGGAGAAAAGGGGGAGGAGAGGGGGGAGAGGAGGGGAAGGAGAAAAGGGGAGGGGAAGGAGAGGAGAAGGGGAGGGAAAGAGACAGGAGGGGAGGGAAGGGGAAAGAAGGGAAGAGAAGGGGAGTGGAAGGGAAGGGAAGAAAGGGAAGGAAAGGGAAGAAAGGGAAGAGGGAAGGGAAGAAAGGGAAGAGGGAAGGGAAGAAAGGGAAGAGGGAAGGGAAGAGGGAAGGGAAGGGAAGGGAAGGGAAGGGAAGGGAAGGGAAGGGAAGGGAAGGGAAGAAGAGAAGGGAAGGGAAGGGAAAGGAAGGGAAGGGAAGGGAAGGGAAGGGAAGGGAAGGGAAGGGAAGAGGGAAGGGAAGGGAAGGGAAGGGAAGGGAAGGGAAGGGAAGGGAAGGGAAGGGAAGGGAAGGGAAGGGAAGGGAAGGGAAGGGAAGGGAAGGGAAGGGAAGGGAAGGGAAGGGAGAGAGAGGCACTAACCTAGGGATGGAGAGAGAGAAAGACCCTGGCTCAATCATTTTGCTTGATGGACAAAGGCTAGTCCTGAATCAACCCTCACCATTCCTGTGGACTTTACAGCATCCAGCTGATTATTTTGTGATGGTCACACCTGATCGAATGCACCTTCACAATCCCCAGTCCAGACACCAAGTTCATAACTCCAGACATCCCATATCTTGTATTCCAAGAAAAATATTTCCATGGGTGTTCATCACTAAGCAACCCAGGCCCCTCTGCTTGGCACTGACTTGAAACACCTTGGCCAGCCTTCGCTCTGTTCCCTCTCTCCGACCTCATAATCTCACCTGTACACATTGTGGCCCACAACAGCTTGTCCATCCTGCTGTCCATCCTGGCTACCACTGTCTTTCCGGTGTGACTCAGACAGCATCCTTTCTTTCAGACAAATATTCGGTGACACACTGAGTAAAAGCCCTGTGTACCAGAAAAAGCTTGCACTACCATGGAGGCACACTGAGGCCATAGCACACCTGTAGACCTACTGTGGCAGGTACAGTGACCTATGATTTAATTTCTGAATATATCTCCATCTTTTCAGTCCTGGGAGATTAAGTCTAAGCCATAAATCCCAAGGGGTCTGTGATGGAGTGAGTATAAATGCTTGGCCCAGGAAGTGGTACTATTTGGAGGTGTGGCCTTGTTGGAGTAGGCATGGTACTGTGGGTATGGGCTTTAAGGCCCTCATCCTAGCTGCCTGGAGGTCAGTCTTCCACTAGCAGCCTTCAGATGAAGATGTAGAACTCTCAGCTCCTCCTGCACTGTGCCTGCTTGGATGCTGTCCTGCTCCCACCTTGATGATAGTGGATCAAATCTCTGAACCTGTAAGCCAGCCCCAATTAAATGTCCTTTATAAGACTTGCCTTGGTCATGGTGTCTCTTCACAGCAGGAAAACCCTAAGAGTCCTTGTTCCATCTATCTTTACTTCCTGGTGGCACCAAAGTGATACTGTTGAAAGAATAAGTACATGTATGTATACTTTTAAATTTGACTGCTTATATTGTTGAGACAGAGTAGCCCAAGCTATCCCGGAACTCATTATGTAGTCCAGACTGTCCTTAAATTCTTGGTTTTCTTCCTATCTCTGCCTTCTGACTACTGGGGTGGCTGGAGTAAGTCATTAGGCTCAGCTTTGCCATTGTTTAAGAACAAGATCAGTTTCTAGCTGGCTGTTCTCTGTCTGCCTACAGTCCCAGCACCTGAGAGACATAGGTGGGAGGATTGTGAGTTGGAGGTTGGCCTGGGCTACCCTGTGAGACCCTGTGTCAAATAAAGTAAAGCAACAAATAGAACAAAATTCTAGGACTGAGTTCCCAATAGGGAACTCATGAGAGAGGCACAGTGACATGACAGCCCTGCTTCTGTGTCTAAGCGGAAGTGGAATGACAGCGAAGGCACAGCTGAGGACCACAGCCCCATCTGGATTCAGATCCCAGCTCTGCCCATGCTGTGTGTCCATCTGACCCCATTTCCAAACCTTCTAAATCTCTGTGTCCTCGTCAGATAAATCCCATCTCACAGGGTGCTCAGGAGGCATAAACATCACAACATGTTCCAACATGTATCATGCCCTGACATGTAACATGGCTCAAATAGCAGCAGGAGAAGGAACCCATCTGAGACTCCACATCCCAGCAAAGCATCCCTGCCTCTCCTTGGGGGCTCATGACACCAGCTGCTCCTTTGTTCTGATCACTTTCTATAGCCCGAAATGACAGAGAGTCCTTTGTCATTTATGGTTAACTCGTTTTTCTCTGAAAATTAATGTTTAAATTTTCCCTCTACTCCTCTGCACTTCCCTTCTGAGTGACTCAACTCAGCAAGGTGATTAGGGGCACGCAGAGCGCTTCCTATTGCTGTTAGTATACATGAGAGAAGCAAGCACACAGAGATCAGAAAAGAACTTCCACCTTTATGTGGGCTTTACAGACCAAACTCAGGTTGCCAGGCCAGTAAGTCAAGTGCCTTCATCTACTGAGCCATCTTCCAGGCCCCAGACCTTTTCCTCCCCACCCACTGGCCAATCACGATCATTTAAACATGCAATCACCTCTACAGAACATTGGGGAAAGTTCAAGGGGGCACCATTTGTGAAAAAGGTATTCCATGGCGTAAATCTGCTAATCCAAGATATCTGCCCTTCTTTCTCCTGATGTCAGTCAGTGCATAAACACTCTCAAGAGTCCTCAAAGTTAGACCTGGCAGACTAGGTGATCCCAGAGCCCAAGTTCTGTCCTCCTCCTCCTCCTCCTTTGATTGACTACAGCTTCAAATTAAGTGGAAGATGAACATAAGAACCTGCACATCACTCTTGCTGGTCTCATCCATTGTTGAAATAACACCATCAAGAAAGAGAGAGAGAGAGAGAGAGAGAGAGAGAGAGAGAGAGAGAGAGAGAGAGAGAGAGAGAGAGAGAGAGAAAGGAAGGAAGGAAGGAAGGAAGGAAGGAAGGAAGGAAGGAAGGAAGGAAGGAAGGAAGGAAGGAAGGAAGGAAAAAAGGAAAAAAGATCAACAGCCCTTCTCCAAGAAGCTCTTAATTACCTGCCCCATTCTCAGGGA